>NC_064634.1:63833010-65033010 GCF_023864275.1 Schistocerca cancellata
GATGGTGGGATGAAAGGATGTGTTGGAGTGCAAGTTCCCATCTCCGCAGTTCAGAGGGACTGGTGTTGGGTGGGAGAAGCCAAATGGCACATACGGTGTAGCAGGTTCCTAGGTCCCTAGAATTATGCTGGAGGGCATGCTCCGCTACTGGGTATTGGGCATCTCCTATTGCCTCCCAGTCCTTCTTGAAGAACATCCCGACAACCCCTAACATCACCCCAGCTGAATCCCGTGCCATTAAGGAGCTGAAAATAGACCGCTCTATTGTCATCCTCCCGGCGGATAAAGGCTCCACAACTGTCGTACTTGACCGTGTGGAGTATGTGGCAGAAGGACTGCATCAACTCTCTGACACCTCAACCTACAAAGCTGTTACCCAGGATCCCATTCCCTCCATCCAGACTGAGCTGCAAAAAATCCTAAGAATCCAAGGTCCCTCACAAGGCCTCACAACGGCTTCCATAGACTTACTCACTCCACCTGAGCCACGTACCCCTACCTTCTACCTATTACCCAAAATCCACAAAGAGAACCATCCTGGCCATCCCATTGTAGCAGGCTTCAAAGCCCCAACCGAACGTATCTCAGCTCTGGTAGACCAGCACCTCCAACCTATCACCCGCAGACTCCCATCCTACATCAGAGACACAAACCACTTCCTAGAACGCCTCAAATCCATTCCCACTCCTCTCCCACCTGAAGCCTTTCTTGTCACCATAGATGCTACATCTCTTTACACAAACATCCCACATACCCATGGTCTCTCTGCCCTTGAGCACTACCTCTCCCAACGCCCACCCGAAGATCTTCCAAAAACCTCGTTCCTTATCACACTTACCAACTTCATCCCCACCCATAATTACGTCACTTTTGAAGGCCAGACCTACAAACAAATCAGGGGAACGGCCATGGGAACCAGGATGGCTCCGTCCTATGCCAACCTCTTCATGGGCCGCATGGAGGAGGCTTTCCTGAAGACCCAACAGCTGCTTCCCCTGGCCTGGTATAGGTTTATAGATGACATCTTTGTGGTCTGGACTCATGGTGAAGAAACACTCCTTAATTTCCTCCATAACCTCAACTCATTTTCGAATCTGAATTTCACCTGGTCCTTCTGCAAAACCCAAGCCACCTTCCTGATGTTGACCTTCATCTTGTTGAAGCTCACATCCACACCTCCGTCCATATCAAACCCACAAACAAACAACAATACCTTCACTTTGATAGCTGCCATCCATTCCACATCAAACGCTCCCTTCCCTACAGCCTAGGTATTCGTGGCAAACGTATCTGCTCCAGTGACGAATCCCTCAACAATTACACCAATAACCTGACCAGTGCTTTCCTCTCCCGCAACTATCCTGCAGACCTTGTCCACAAACAGATCTCTCGAGCAATACATTCCTCCCCGTCCAACAACAATGTTCCTACCCCCAGACCACACAGAAGCATCCCCCTTGTCACCCAATATTATCTTGGCCTCAAAAACATCAACAAATTACTCCGCCAGGGATATGATTTTCTCAAGTCAACCCCTGAAATGAGATCATCCCTTGACAAAATTCTCCCCACACCACCCAGAGTTTCCTTTCGTCGGCCCCCTAACCTCCATAACATCCTTGTTAAACCCTACAATATTCCCAGACTACCTTCTCTACCCAGCGGTTCCTACCCCTGTAACCGACCCCGCTGCAAAACCTGCCCCATGCATCCCCCCACAACCACCTACTCCAGCCCCGCTACTGGTAAAACGTACACAGTTCAAGGCAGGGCCACATGTGAAACTACACATGTCATTTATCAACTGACATGCCTGCACTGCACAGCCTTTTACATCGGCATGACAACAACTAAACTGGCTGAGCGCATGAACGGACACAGACAAACTGTCCGCCTAGGAGATGCCCAATACCCAGTAGCGGAGCATGCCCTCCAGCATAATTCTAGGGACCTAGGAACCTGCTACACCATATGTGCCATTTGGCTTCTCCCACCCAACACCAGTCCCTCTGAACTGCGGAGATGGGAACTTGCACTACAACACATCCTTTCATCCCACCATCCCCCTGGACTGAACCTACGTTAAACAACCTCACTCCCATTTACTCTTCAGTCTTCTCCTCTTTCCCTTTCCTCTTAGCCATTCACGCATCTTTTCATCCTACATAGTTGTGTTTATCTTTATACTATATACCTCTTTACTTCTGTATGCATCCTCTTTGGTTTGAAGCTGGCACAGTACTTACAGTAGAATATCTTTGGCTTCCCTCTGACAACCACGCCTCCATTCTTGCTACCCTCCCTATTTTCCTTTCCCTGTTGCTTCATAACCTGGGTTGTGAGTAACTGAATCTCCTTTCCCTTCTTCCCTTTCTTTCCCCTCTCTCCTTCCCGATGAAGGAACATTTGTTCCGAAAGCTAGGAACGTAAATTTTCGGTTCTGTTTTATGTGTATCTATCGGCTGTACTGAGCTGAGGTAAGTACTGGCCAGCCCCTCTATCTCTTTGTTAGTATTAGTTTTCAAATTATATATGACAAGCAATCTTCTCTCTCCAAAAACAACATTATCCTCAAAAACATTCCTGGAATGGGATAAAAAGTAATTTTAACAGGACGGTACCACATACTTGATGCAAAATACTCTTTGATTCAATTTTCTCATAACATTTCTGTTCCACTGCTAACCAGCAAATAGCAGAAGACCAAGTCAGACATCAAATATTTTTTCAGATGTATCCAAATATATGCGTATATGCATATATCAAACAGCAAAGAAATAATAATAATAATAAAAACATTTAATGATATTACTTCCCAAAAGAATTTTCAATTTAGATACTGTAATAATTTTCCAAATAATCCTAAATTTCATCTACCAATATTTATCTATTACACAAAACATGACAAAGGTTAAAGCACATCTAACGAAAAATTCTTCAGTAATGTTTACCATAATAAAACAGGTAATTGCATATCACAGTACATACTCAGCATAATATTGTATTAAACAGTAACAAAAAATTATCTTTCGAAGCTTTCTCATAACCCAGACCGAATAAGAAGACATAACACAACATAACTAATTACTTCATGCAGATAATACATCCACATTGTGTTTTATTCTGTAGCATTAGTCATCCTACAACATAGTTCAAATCATAGACAGTAGACAATATAAAAGCAAAAGCATTAGATATTGATTTATGATAGCAGTCCTGCTTTTCTGTAGGTTCAGATACTAAATGTTCAGTTTGCATCAGTGGTCTATTCACAAAGTATATCTGTTCCAGTTTTGCATTGTCTGTGAGAGAGAATTTTTTTAAACATCTCTATCAGGAGGCTTCTTATGCTTTTTAATTAACACAAACTGTGGTACTTCAATTTTGTGCACTTCCGTATTTGGCTTTACACAGATGCTACGTTACTTTTGAGGATACATTGGCACAGCTTTACCCTCACAAATTACAGTTATTCATTTTCTCTCAACAACTTTCTGTTTAAAATTATGATTATTGTGGTCAGAATCAATCGAGTGTAAATTAGTTACAGTATAAGTATTATTACAATGTTGTTTGGAATTATTCCTACAAAATGTTTGATCAGACACTGAAACTTGTGTGTTCAAATTATAAATTTTCATGTTGGAACTGGGTGTTGTAAATATTATGTTGTTTTTATCACTACTACTGGTGTGCAGGCTAATGTTTGTAGACTGACAAAACCCATTTTGCTGAATCAGCCTCCAGTTAAGCTGTGACTGACTACAAAATTTTAATAGCCTTTCAGAAAAAGATGTGCATGTAAAAGTTCCAGACACTCCTGTACACACAGGACATCGCGTGGAGGATACAGAAAATGCTATTCTAACATTAAGAAACAAAAACTCTGCAGGTTGGGATGGAATACCCACCAAAGTTATTAAAGTGGTACACAATAGAATTGCAAACTCACTAGCTCAAATAATAACTCAATGTTTTGAAGAGGGCTGTTTCCCAGAGGTACTGAAATATGCTGAAGTAAAACCACTCTTCAAGAAGGGATCAGGAGAGGTCATGGGAAATTATCCTCATATCTCGATTCTCCCAGTCCTACATAAAGTATCTGAAAAACTTGCTGTTGCACAAATTCAAAACTTCATAGCAAAATATTCTGCTATTCTAAACAATCAGTTTGGTTTTCAGCAGGGTAAAACACCATAGATGCAGTAAACAGTTTAATTGAGAAAATAAGTACATCATTAGACAGCAGAAATAAGGTGGCAAGAATTTTCTGTGACCTCGCAAAGGTGTTTGATTCTGTAAAATGTGCATTGCTTGTTTAAAAACTTGAAAAGTATGGCATTAGCGGCAGTGCCCTACAATGGTTTAAATCCTACTTATCGAACAGAAAGCAAAGAGTTAGCATCTCTTCAAATGGTGCATATTATTTTTTTGACTGGAAAAAAATATCTCAGGGTGTTCGACAAGGCTCCATATTAAGCCCAGTCCTATTTCTCTTCTATGCTAATGGCTTACCATTAAATATCAGTTCCTCATCAGTTCTGTTTGCAGATGATACTTCTGTCTTAGTTGAAGATCGGGATTCGGAAGAAATTCCCAAATCTGTGATCAGTACCCTCAGTACCTTAGAAACTTGGTTTCAGCTAAATGGGTTGAATCTAAACATATCTAAGGCTCACATGATGCAGTTCAAAATCAAACAGTCAAAATGTAAGATTGTACACAACAACCAAGATATAGATCAAGTTGACTCATTCAAATTCTTAGGTTTAAATGTATATAGAAAAATTGAGCTGGCAGGCACACATTGAATACCTAGCAAACAAATTGAGCACCATAGCATTTCCAAAACAAATTGAACACCTTTGCATTTCCAATGCAAATATTATCAACTGTAACTGACATGGACACACAAAAAGTAGCTTATACAAGCTACTTCAAATCCATTATTAGGTACGGTATTGTTTTTTGGGGTAACTCGACAAATATAGTGCGGATACTAAAAATACAGAAAAAAATCATTCGAAATATGTGCACTGCAAATCACAAAGAACCGTGTCGACCATTATCTAGAAAACTTAAAATATTAACTCTGCCATCCTTATACGTACATGAGATTATTATATTTTTGTACACCAGATATGACTTACTTGAGGGAAACCATTTTGTCTATTCACATGATACTAGAAACAAAGAAAATTTTATGCTCCCTACCCACCGCCTCAGACTGTATGCCCAGAGACCTCAAGACATGGGAATGAAAATTTGTAATAAATTAAAAGGGAACAAGTTGTTGCAGATGAATTTAGATTCACTTAAAAGAAAGTGGTTGTATTCATGCAGGACAAACTTGAAATTTGAGCTGGATACGATGTGTTACATATTCCAAGAAATATCCTTGTAGTGTTATTATTTAATGTAGTGTTATCATTATTAATGTAAAAATCATTGTAACCGTGTTGTAAATTTTTGAGATGTCTCCTGTACACAAAGCAAATGGATTGCAAATGTATGTCATGAGATGAATAAAACATAATTCACAATTCAGTTCACAGCTCATTTGTAAGTGATAGATCCTGAACAGTTATTAAGATACTAAGTTTGAAACTATCTCATTGCAGGTTACATCTTGTGCATAAGAGACAGATTTCGTGATCAGTGCAATTAACAACATTTAAACTCTTTTCAATCTCTTTTATTACAAAGTTGTCTTACATAACAAGAAACAATTATCTTGTTCATTATCATTAATTATTCATTTGAGTCGTTAATATTTTTTGCTTCATTTCATAAACTAGTTACACATTTACTCTCCATATCCTGTTTTTAATAAAATTATAAATCTTTGCAGTAACATCATCAAATACTACATTATCAACCTCCTCATAACTGTACTTTTCATCAAATTTGGCTACCAACTGCTCAAAGAATTTATCAGATTATTGTTCTGCAGCCCCAGGAATACTTTCACAAAATTCTGCCATTAATTTTTCAAATGATTTATCCTTCCTCCTCAACTGTTACATTTAAAATCCCCACGTCTGACACTGCTTCAATATTCCCTACTATTTCAGTATCATTTATCAGCTTGAAAATGATCATTTTTGTTAATAATTCACCACTCGCAGCCAAGATAAAAAATAAAAAGTAACTTAACTTCAGGTGTTCGCCTGTGCTGCTGTAGCTGTTAGACCATTTCTTTTACTGTCCAACATAGTTATCATCCTTTGTTTGGCAAGCACCGCACTTTGGTTAACAATATTTCTGTTCTCCTTAATTTTCTGCAACACACATATCATTTCAGTGTGCATCTATGGTGTGATGAAATGTAATGCCTCCAAATTTTTTATGTGAAAACTCTCAAAGCTTTTTGAATAAAACAAATGGTATTAATATTCTACATCTCCATTCTTCATGTCTACATATTTCTCAACATAGTCATCCTGATGATGAACATATTTCTCCCAACGAGAAAACTGTTTGTTGATACTATTGCTGTAGAATGTTTGACTTTGTGATGGGAACCATAACCTCCCATCTGCGTGCACTTCATCACTATCAAAATGAAGTCCCTGAAGGTGTTCTTTCAGTTTTGGAAACAGATGAAAATCAAGTAGGGAGAAGTGGGGATTGTATCGAGTATGATCGATGACAGTGCACCCAATGTACTGGATTGTCCCAGATGTCACAGCACTTATGTGTCATCAGGTATTATCGTGCTGAAAGAGAAGATGCTCTATGTGTGGATGAACTCTTCGAATTCATACTGTAGTTTTCTGAGGGTCTCACAGTACCATGCAGAATTTATGGTTGAGCTGGATTTGCCGAGTGCACCACACTTTGAACATCCCAGAGCACTGTGAGTCTAACTTTGCCTACTGATGGAACGGTCTTGAATTTTCTTTTCATTGGTGAGCCTTTGTGGTGGAACTCCACTGATGCTCACTTGTTGTCAGAGTCAGATTGGTGAACCCTGAACCCAGCTTTTATCAGCTGTCACAGTGTTGTTAAGGAATCCATCGCCCTTACACTCAAAACTGAAATTGTTGCCAGACATCTGATCTCCTCTGTTTCATGCCAGGACTGAGCTTTCAAGGCACCCTCGGTGCTCAAAGTTTTCTGTACTGCATTGGAGAGCTGTGTCAGTGTTATCCAACAATTTTCTGTGATGAGTTCATCAACTCAGTTCTAATGAGTCTCATCGATTGTTGTAAGCAGTCATCCACTCTGAGCTCTGTCACACACTGAGGTCAACAGCACCATTTTCTTCATTACGAGCATGAACTTCCCAATGTCACATATTACTGATGTCGATACAATCCTCACTGTACAAATCTTTCATTCTTCTTTGAATTTCAATTGGAGACACGTTTTCTGCATTTAGAAGCTCAATTGCAGCATACCCTGTCTCCCTCATCAACAAAGTTACGTTACACACCGGGTATTTTATGTGCTACGATTCAGAGCCCTCTTGTTGCAGATGGTTGCAACATGCATCAGCAAAGCGGAAAAGTTGACTGAATAATATGCATGGCGTGTAATACCTCAACTGATATTGAGAATGGAATAAAAAAAATCTGAGATATTACTTTTCAGCATGTCTTCATATATTTATTTCTATCTCAGACAGACACACACAAAGTTTTAACCCATCCCTTGTTCTGTTGATTCACAAACAACTGACTTTGAAGGCATTTATATAATAAATATGTATTAATATGAGTAAGTGCTGGCAGAATAATCAAAATTTATTATTTCTACTTAACTTTGTACTCGTTGAATTTATTGTTTGGCTGTTTTTGTGTATGGTCGATGTAGCGGTTCAACCTGCTTTTATTTATTCATTTGTTGATTGTCCTCGGTGACGACATACTGCGTTGCTACACTGACTGAAAAAATAGGGGCGGAAGTGCAGTACTGACTACTGCAAATGGATTCCATCACTGACTACTGCAAATTATGTAGCCGACAGGTGCACAGTTGTGTTTCATAGTACTTTAATTTCACTGTTCACAACCCCCCAATAGTAGAGAATTATATCGCCAGTGCACTATTGTTTAACTTTTGATAAGCCTCATTATTAGTTAGCAGGCAAAACTCCACATACTGCTACAATAGTTTCTTGTTGACCATCTACGAGCAGTAAAACCTAACCACAAAGTTCACAGTTCTTGAAGAATAATCAGGTACGTATGGAGCAGACACTGTCACTGTTCTTACACATGGCCTAATTGTTTAACACTTATTTCACAGTTAAATGAAAGCATTGTTGTTGTAATAACCAGCACAGGTTTCTAATTACTGTTCATAGCTAAAATTTACGAGTTTAAATTAATTTCAATTAGACTTATGTTTCAGGGCCAACCTTTCTCTTTCATAAAAATGCAGAGTAAAACTTATGTCTGTAAATGGTAGTTAGTTAAAGGTAACAAAATGAATTTTAAGGAGGCAGATGGCAAAACGAGAGGGGAATTAAAATTATCTAAGGTTGCTTCGTCACATCGATTTTCCTTCCTGTGAGCTGTAGTTCGGTGGTTATTTGTAGATATATGTGTTGAAATAATAATATGATTCAGATTATTTTTTTCATGTCAACTTTTTAATTTTTTCACATCAACTTTTTAATGAACATCAAACTTGTTTTAACACCACGTAATGCACATATCTTCTCAGTTCTGCAAAACAGTTGCTCCATAACAGCTTCCTCCATGACAGACAGACTGGCAAACAGACTAATACAGACTAAATGTTCTGGCTCCATAGAGCAACCATGACAGAGAGACTCACTACATTACCACCCAGCAGACTGATTCCAACTTTCTCCATCACTGCACAACAGACTCCAACTACTTGTTGACAACTACAAAGATATAAAAATTTTACTTAAAAAGATATACACGTAAAGCGAATGTAAGCAATGTCTCTTTACCAAAGAGATGCAGTCAATTAATGCTTCATAATAAGAACCAAAAGAATTTTATCTCTTTGAATAATTTGGGAAATCAATAATTATGATTATAATACTGAATTTAAATATTCTTAAATTTAGATTATAGTGCACTGACTATTTTGATACTTCACTAAAAAAAGGGATTTGTTGTGCAGTTCCATTACGCCGTTCGTGGAACTGAGTACTCTGCGGTCCTCCTCAGCACTCCGTATGGTGTTGGTAGCTCCATGCAGGACTTGCTGTGATGCGGTGATGTCTGCTTATGAACTCCCTCTGTCACATGCCACCCAAGGGGTCGCTCGAACAAATAAATACACAACAAATATTTGCGCATGTACAGGATATCATCTACATATACTGTAAATAACAACTTTTTATCACATGTACTCACTGTAGAAATTATGTATAACAGAAGTAACGGTGCACATGCTTGCTTATTTATGATTAACAAGGCTAGAGAAAATTTCTCACTTCTGATGCTTGTGGGAAAATTCCTGAATTTAATTCAGCCATATTCTATACCTTGACAGGTAACTGAATTAAGTATGTAATAATTAAACACCAAATAAGTTAAAAGTTGTTATATGGGATAGAAGGAGTTCCCCAGAAGGGACTCCATAACAGACCTGAAGTTTAGGTGGCTGTGACAGCAGCAATTAATACTGCAAATCAAAGGCACTACTGCCACAGACTGCCTGTCAGTAAGACGTCTCTTTAGGTTCAAACTTTGACATTGGTTCTGTCTCCTCTTCTGTTTGCAAGTTTCATGGAGTGAGTGGAAAGTCAGGATGTTTACTGCCACCATTTTACATTGTAGTAGTACCAAGAGCTCTATTCAACAAAGGGCACAAAAAGTGTTTTGTACAAGGCAGTGTAAATTATCACGGTACACTATTCTGCTATGTGGCCATGTATGAACGTAACACAAACGTCATACTACGCCGTTTCATACTTCTGATGCTAGTTCTTTTAGGAGAAAATACTTTCTTAGTAAGTATCCAGAGAATGTGGCAATTTATACGGTGATGTAGTATAACTGTTGATATTTTTTTTCTTTTTACATATCTTGTAACTGTGTGGACGTATTGTTATTTCATGTTTTGGTTTTTACACTTATCAAAGGAAAGTATCACTCAGATGGCAAATGCTATAGTGACTAGGGGCACCAGTCAAAACCCTCACGACAGTTACGATATGCGGTTCAATGTAGGTGATGCTCGCACGCTCTGTAGCAGCCGTGTGGGATTGCCAGGATGTGCACCAAGAGCTACAGACCACCAGGTACCTCGCCAGTCATTAGCAAGAGGTCTATAAACTGTGCCTTCATCTGGTCACGAATGAGGTTAGCACATCTCTTCCTGAAATGTGACTATTTAAGTCAACTCAAGGACCACTGAACAGTTCCCTTTAGGGAAAGCTGGCCGAGTCATGCACCGACTACTTGCAGTGCATCACTTAAGCCCTTGTCGACGTCCTGTCAGAGAAGACTGTGTGACACCAAGAAATTGGGCATTGCAGTAGGCAACAGTTTCTGGGGTGCCAATTTTTTCTGATTTATAGGGTGTATACGACCCGGGACAACTGGTAGATTCAGGAGAAACCTGAGAATTTTTTAGAATTCTGGGATTTTTCAATGTTCTAGTTTTCAGTTAAATTTTTGTAATTTTGAGAGGTAAGAACCAATACTCCAACAAAGGATATTACTGTATCCCGCATCTGCAGAATAACACTGCAGCAACAAAACATGAACGAGAGGAAAAAAATAAAATAAAACTTAAGTCGCAAAGGAAATGCGCCATATACAACAAAAAAACACAGTGCTCATACAAGCGTTCGCCAACAGCAAAATGTGTCAAAGGCTTTAGGAAGACTATGCAATGCTTCCTAACAACAAATTGCCTCCAATGAGCGTGACGTGACAGATTTTTACATTAGATTATTTTGAGCAGTTGCAGTCTTCTGGCTACAGATGTGTGGCTGGGTGCCTCTATCTAGTATTACACCGGTTCGGAAATATTGTAGATCCGGGGCTGATGCACAGAGCAGTCTGAGTTGTAGTGTGGAGGTGGGTAGTCTCCACGTGACCTGTGTTTACATTTAGTGATTTTGCTGTTTCCTCTACATTTATTGCTCTCACATTAAATGAAAAGAAAACGGATTTCTGTGGCCAGGAGCTATCAAATTAATTAAAATACGTTCGCATAATTATGTCCTAAATCGCTCCAGGCAAATGCCGGGATGGTTCCTTTGAAAGGGCACGGCCGACTTCCTTCCCTAATCCGATGAGACCAATGGCCTCGCTGTTTGGTCTTTTCCCTCCAACACTCCAACTCCGCATAATTACGGAAGGCTAAAATATGTTATTAGTTACAGGTTTTATTTCAACCTTTTTGACAGTCAAGTGTTAATCGCCTTGCAAAACAATGAAGTTATTTTTGTCAGTTTGCTAAAGAGATTTGGCTTTTTTAGGTATTTATTTATTTATTTATCCATCCATATTTAAGCATTTACATGCAATCGATGTCATCGTGAGTAATGTACAATTTACATATTAAGAAATATAACTCTTGTGAGGTATCACACAAAGCTAAAGTATACATTTTAAAAGAACATATGTAATAAAGGAATACGTTTGATACATAAAGATATCCCACATAACTAAAGTGTGCATTTTAAAGAATGTGCATAACAAAAGAATACATTTCATACATAAGGATTTCTCCACAGGTTTAACAGTTAAATGTGAAAAAGCTTAGGAGTTGCAAGTTGTTTCGTAAGTCAGGTCTATTTTTGAAGAGTTTTCAAATTCTTTACACTGTAAAAAGCTTTGTCTTTCAGCCATTTTTTAGTCTTATTTTTAAATATATTAACAGAGACACAATTTGCCTGCGCAGGTAATGTGTTGAAAAGCCTTATTCCCACGTATTCATAACTGTCCTGCGTTTTCTTGAGTCGAGTTGTTGGTATGTCTATCTTAAATGTTTGATGAGTGTTATGATTATGAATGGACTGCCTAAGGTTGTAACTGTTAAAGTTTTCTTTTATGTACAAAAGGCAGCTGTATATAAAAAGAGAAGGGACTGTCATTATCTGTAATTCTTTGAAGTATGACCTACATGATATGTTATTTTCGGTAATCCCATAGATGCTCCTGATGGCTTTCTTCTGCCAAATAAAAATTTTCCTGCACCATGGAGAATTACCCCATAGAAGAATACCATAGCTAAAATGGCAATGAAAGAATGCATAATAGGAATTAATCAGCAGGCTTTCAGAAACACAGGTGCATAATTTTTTCAGTAGATAGATAACTCACGAAAGCGTTCGAGATATGTTGTCTATGTGACTCTGCCGCCAGGCTAATTTCGTATCTAAGTATATACCAAGAAGTTTGGTAGAAGTACTCAGTATCAGCATTGGATAAGCTGAAGGATGTATTTACAGTTTTTTTCATAGTTAATAGCTAACTCATTGGCTTCGAACCACATATTGGATAATCTGAGAAAATCTTTACTTTGCTCCTTCAGTTTATTTATGTCCTACCCTGAATTGATGAAAGTTGTATCATCTGCGTAAAGCACAGATTTGCATGGCATGTTGCTGGGCAGGTCATTTATAAATATTATAAACAATAATGGCCCAAGCGCTGATCCTTGGGGAACACCTCTAGTGACATTCAGTAACTGTGACTTTCGACCGTTGTAGCTTACAGTTTGCTTTCTGTTACTGAGGTATGATTTAATGAGGGAGAGTTCTAGATCCCTAATGCCATAACACCATAGTTTTTCCAGCAGTATTGTGTGGTTTACAGAATGAAATGCTTTGCTTAAGTCCACTAGTGTGGCTTCAGCAGATAATTTGGATTCAAAAGAAGATTGCACAATAAAAACAGCATTTTCAACAGCATTAATTGTTGATAACTGGGCCCTAAAACCATATTGAGACTTAGTCAGTATATTTTTTTTTTTTGGCAAATGCATGTTAATTTGCTTTTGTATACAATAGTCGATTATTTTTGAAAAAATAGGTATCAGAGAAATTGGACAATAATTATTAGTGCGGGATTTATCACCCTTTTTGTGTAATGGAATTACTACTGTCTTCTTTAGACATTCTGGAAAAATACCACTGACAAATATCCAGTTTATGAGTGTGCAGAGAGGGAATCATATCAAGTTGATTAAAAAGTAATCACAAAATTTGAGAGGCCGTAAATATCTTCTGATCTGGAGTCACTTAACTTTGCCACTGATTTAATTACATCACTTATTTCCACATGTCCCCAATTACAGGTTGGCATGGTATCAGCAAAGTTTTGTAAAACCTTGTTTATATAAGTAGATTGTGAATTTGATTTTGAACTCTTCTTATGAGGAGATGAGGGATTAGGATTTGCTGCATTGATAAAAAAAGAGGTTAAATTCATCTGGGGTGACATTAACATCAGTTGTAACTTTTACACTATGACTACCTGTACCTAATTCTGCTTTAGTGAGCGTCCACGCAGCTTTACACTTATTATTGGAGTTTTTGATGAAGTTATCATTTGCTCTAGATTTTGCTAATCTGATTTGTGATCTGTAGTGTCTCTTGAGGCTAACATACGTTGCATTTCAACACTACCATTTTTTACCTTATCATAGCATATCAAAACCATTAATCTTAGCTTCTGTAAATATGGTGTGAATCACTTATGTGGAGTAGTTCGACCATGCGTTCTTGCCATAGTTCTGTTTCGTTTGGTAACCATTGGACAGGAGGTATTGAAAATTTCAGATAGAGTACCTACAAACCTGCTACAAGCCTCCTCAACATTGTTGGAAGCATATATTATATTATTCCAGTTTAGTACCTTCAGCTTATTCCTGAAGCTATTTATGCTTTTATCATTTAATAACCTGACATACCGGGTTGGTTCACAATCCCCCATTGTTTCATTAATTGTTAGTTTTACCCATATACCTTTGTGATCTGTCAGACGGTTGACATTAAGGAGTCCCAATTCAAATCATCTTTATGTATATTTGTGATAAAATTGTCAAGACAAGAAAGTTGTCTTGTGGGACTATAATTTACACAGAAGAGATTATGGGATCTTAGCATGTTAAGCAAATTAGTATTTTTGTGTGGTTTTTTTTCTTTACATCAAAATTTAAATCTCCTAAAATTACTGTCTTGTGTTTGGTATATTTTTCTGTATGGTGAATAAGTTTATCTAAACACTCTACAAATTGATCGGCGTCACTATCAGGAGAACGGTATAATGAAATAACTGTGAGTTTTAATGTTGGTAGTAGCATGACAGCTGCTTCAAGAATGCCTTTAACACATATGTCCCTAACAACAAGCACAGTATATCTTAACCCTAGGTTGCCACTTATATATATTGAGGAACCCCCATAACCTTCATTGAGTCTGCAGTAACTTGTAATTAAATTAAAACATGGTGGTACATGCAGTTTTATCTCTTCTTCTCTTAACCGGTGTTCATTAATACATAATACTATTCTATTGTTTCCATTCAATACAATACCAAGTTCATCAGCTTTATATTTCAGAGATCTAATATTTATGTGCATGAATAATATTGGTTTTTCACAGCAAGAGGGAAGATGCGTGGTGTCTTGGGCCTAGTTGGATGCACACATGCTGGTTTGCCTTTCACTGGTCCTCATGTTTGGTTTGGTGATGGTGTTATGTTTCGGTAGCAGCCATAAAAAATCATTATTTCTCTGTGGTATTTTTTTGGTTCTGTTTGAGGCTTGGGTGGCAGACTTTTTTATTTCACTTTCTGCATAATTTATCTGGCATGGGGGATTTGATATAGGCCTACTTGATAACACATTAGTGTGGGATGGCTGATTTGATGCACTAGATAACACTTCACTATGGGATGGAGATGATACAATACGTACTGAGGTTTCTGTCTTCTTATCTGCTAATGGAGGTGCCGGCCGGAGTGGCCGAGCGGTTAAAGGCGCTACAGTCTGGAACCGCACGACCGCTACGGTCGCAGGTTCGAATCCTGCCTCGGGCATGGGTGTGTGTGATGTCCTTAGGTTAGTTAGGTTTAAGTAGTTCTAAGTTCTAGGGGACTTATGACCACAGCAGTTGAGTCCCATAGTGCTCAGAGCCATTTGAACCATTTGCTAATGGAGGTGACATTTTTGTTGTCTGTTTCTCAAGGTTCTTGTTTGTTTCCCATGTTACATAGTTTATGTGGGCAGGCTGAGTGGAGGCACTTGATAACACTTTGGCGTAGGATGGAGGTGGTGATACAATACTCACTGTGATTTCCTTCCTCTTTTCTAACAGTGACTGCAGTGGAACTGCTACAGTTGTTGTTGACACCATTTCTGCTTCTGTTGCTTGTGCTGCTGCTGTTATTGGTCTTGTTGCTTGAGCTGGTTCAGATGTTGCTGGTTTTGCTGGTGCTGCAGTTGTTACTGAATTTGATTGTGATGCTGTAGCAATTTGTGGTTCTGCAGCAGCTTTAGTTGTTGTATCCAAGGCAGATTCACTTCCTGCATGGTTGCTTTCAGTAATGTATTGGTAGTTCATTACAATGGCTGGTACTGACTCATAGATACTTTGTTTTTCATATGTTTCTAACGTTTCGTAAATTGCTTTGCACAGAGATGACTTGCCTCTTCTATTCAGGTGCATGCCATATTTTGTAAAGCTGCATCTATCCAGGAAAACGACTGATAGAAATCTTATGTTTGGGTACACTTTACATACTGTTTGTATCTGTTTATTTGCTTCCTTAATTTCTGTGTTCACACATGAAGCAGATATGAGGTCATGCCTACGTGGTATACCAATAACAGTTACTTTTTGGTTCTCTATCGAACTGAGGGCACTTTTGAGACTGATAATAGCATTAACTAACTCGTTACAATACACATCATTTGCTCCTCCAATTAATACAACATGACGATTTTTGTTGTCTTGTTTTTCCAGCAAAATGTCCCTAATAATTTCCCGCATTGGTGCTCCTGGTTTCACATGACTACATACTTTCAGATCGTAATGGTTTAAGTAGTACTTCCGCCAGTCCGCGTCCGTGGCTATCTGAGTAGATATTTAACTCAGTGAGATTTCCTGAAGATTTCTTATTTATTCTTGGAGACAAATATTTCACTTCGACACAGATTTTCGCTTCGCTGGTATGCATTTTCTGTCGGTTCATCGATCTCAGTGTGTTTTCTATGTGAGGCCTGAGCAGTCAATTTATTTGAAACGAAGTGTTTAATTTCGCATGTTTTGCATCTTCTACCTCGTATGGCATTATGCCATAATAAAGAACCAAACATGAGATAATTCAAGAAAATTTACATCCGAATCTGGACATACAAATGTGCACTTTAAGCCGAATCATGCATTTCAGAATGGTTCACGAAATTAAGATGCTCATGAATTATCCTGTGATGTCTTTTTTCTTTTATGACATAATGCAAGATCTTTTAATTTTTTACACGTATGAACATACGGGCTTCCTGTGTCATCGTAGCTGCGCAAGCGCAGTGACGCCTGTTAACTGGGCGCTCTGTGGCAATGCTGAAACAAGCCAATTTCTAACAGGTCACGGGAAAATATTGCGAATGGTGGTTTGAAAAGCGTTACTTTCAAAGTAAATTTCCTTTTACGCAAGATGAACTACGTGCGAAAATGTAATATTAATTTCTTAAATCAGAGCGTTTGACTCTCATTTAAAAATCAACTCTTTGAGGACGACCATCTAGAAGAATTTCGCGCCCAGGAGATCAGACATTTACGTCGTTATTAAAAATTTAACAGGCACATTTGTGTGATGAATCTTAAAGTGTAACAAGCGCAAGAAAGATCGACAATATATGTGCAAGCTTAGCTTCTCTTGCAGCTTATTAATCTTAGAGACCAATCTTATATGTGAAAGCTTTTTGTTTCTTGTAGCAACACTATGTGTATTAATTCACACCATTAACTTTTCTTATTTGTGTGTTCGCACTACTTAAGAGTGATCTTCCTATTAGCTGACTACACACGTCTCCTATGCTGTCATCAGCTGGCGAGATCACATTACATGAGCTATGACTGGCTTACAAAAGCGCGTCGCAATCTCGATTTCAATGCTTCAGAAAGTAACATGCGGTGTTCGGTGGTATTTGAATTTATACGTTTGTAACACGAAAATATGCAGTGTACATGTTGCTGCACATCAAAGATCTTTCCAAAATGTGTTTTTTCCCCTGAGTTTCGTTTTCTAAAGTGTCGGGAAAGTCTATGTCGGTGTATAAAACCATAAACATTCAAAGGATTGATAAGTTTTACACTGCCGAGGAAAAATATACTGTCATTTAACATGGAAAAACTGTATTTTCACCTGGGAGAAAATGTATTTTCAACCGGTAAATCCGGGAAAAAATCCGGGCATTTTTTTTCCTTGTTCAATGTATACACCCTGGATTTAGTTCTGGCTTCCAGGAGTTACTTGGATTCTCTACTTCAGAATTGTATTTAGTTGGAAACTCTGAAGATATGGAGCTAATTTCTGGTTATCACTATTGTAACATCTACCGAAGCTCTCCTTAATTAGTAACAAAATGTGGGATTTTTCAGCAAAGAGAGCAATATGACTGAAAATTCTGTCAAGCCACAATGTCATAGATCCTAGTTGCCCACACAGCTTCAGTCACAGAACTTTCACTGTAGTCTCCCAACCGCAGTTCAGTTAATATCGTAAAAGACCAGCACCGTCACATTCAACCTGCATAGCCGATCTACAAGTCTTAGATGAGGGTTCGGTTTGCGGGATGCCTCACAGAGAATCACATCATGTATGAGACGTATTAGTGCAAAACACCATTGCGAGATTCTCACTGAGGATGGAGCACTTTGGATCTGGGTCTCGCAAGGGAATCATGCAGCTGATAGATCACCAATTTTGCTAATCTTTTGCATTTTTCTAGCACATACTTAAATGTAATGACTGCTGCTCTGGTACAGTGCATTTCTCAGAAGGTTGTGGAGCACTGTACATGAACACTGTCAGTGTCATAGTGCAGCTAGTTAAAGCAGCACACTAGAACCCCACCTTTACTGGCTTCAAGTCTTGTCATTTTCTTCTTTTTATTATTCCAGTAAACACTAGTATTTCATCATATAATCATGTTTCTTCACATTTTCTTCTTTTTATTATTCCAGTAAACACTAGTATTTCATCATAGAATCATGTTTCTTCAGAAAAGAACAATAATAATAATAATAACTGAATGATAAATACTGTAGTACATTTGTGGTGATGTATCATAGTATAATGAGGATTTGTGTATTGATACATTCATCCATTTAGCACAAATACAGTGTACATCATTCAAAGCATATGTAGCCTGGAATGACTGCAGTGTGATATGGCTGTGATAAATTATTCATAATTTTATCATGATTGCATATTATATCTTGATTACAGCACAGTGATTATAATTGTTACTATTGTTTCTTTATAAAGGAACAAGAGTAGTTGTGACATTAACATTACAAGAGTTTGGACGAAGATCAGAAAATGAAGAAAGTAATGTCACTAGAATGCGGTACAGGCAGACTTCTAGTCTATCACTTTTGCCGGATGCACTAAAGCTGCTGCTCATCAACTGATGCTCTGTAGAATATTCAAAAGGGTTGTAAAACTTGGAATCTCAATATCTCAAAATGCTTGCAGTGCACATTGTACTAGGGCAGCATGTGTTCCATCTAAGTATATAGCACAACACAGCGAAAGATGACAAAATCGATGACCCATCACGTGTATGTTACTCTTGTGAGACACAATGACAGTCTCAAACAGGCCCAGTCTTTCAAAGTAGCTCAACTATCGTAGCCATACCATACGGATATTACAGAGTTGTAATATTTTTATGAAAATTGCGAGTAGTTCAGCTGGTGATTTACGTCGGAAAATAACCAAATCACATTGCCACATGCGTCCATAGAAGTCTGTATTGCAAGGAAAGAAAAAACAAATTACTTTCACAATTTATACTCTTCTTTGATCCAGTGTTAACAAGACTTTAGTTCTTATTTCCAAATAAACTGACACTATCTGCTTCCATCTCACTATCTGCTTCCATCTGTTATTTTCTTCAGACACAAGATGAAGTTGTTAATAAAGGAAATAAATTTCCTGTATGAGACTACAATCATTGAGAATAAAACTGTTTGGATCACTTAATATATGTCTTCATTAGTTATACTGGTTAGCACTTGCAAAACGAGGTTCAATGACAGTATCAAAAATGAGTGCCTAAAAGGGATTAGACATGGGCTTTTAATACTGACGCTGAATCTTGTTTTGCAAGTTCTAAGTTCTGATCTGATAATGGCAATAGCCAAAATATGTAAAATACTTACATACACTGATCAGACAGAACATTATGAACACCTACCTAATAGCTGGTATGCCCACCTTTGGCACAGATAAAAGCGATAACACCTTGTGGCATGGAAGCAGTGAGGCCTTGGTAGGTCACTGGAGGGAGTTGGCACCACATCTGCACACACAAGTCACCTAATTTCCATAAATTCTGGGGGGGGGGGGGGGGGGGGTGATGAGCTCTGATGCCATGTTGACTCATATCTCAGATGTGTACATCAGGTTAAAATCTGCAAGTTTGGGGCAGCACATCAACTGGAACTCACCACTGTGTTCTTCGTACCACTCCATCACAATTCTGGCCTTGTGACATGCCACATTATCTTGTTGAAAAATATCACTGCTGTCAAGAAACATGATCATCATGAGGAGGGGGTGTATGTGTTCTGCAAACAGTGTACAATACTCCTTGACTGTTATGGAGCCTTGCACGGGCTCCACTGGACACATTAATGCCTATGTGACTGTTTCCCACAGCATAATGGAGTCACCGCCAATTTGTCTCCATACTTCACTACAGGTGTCAAGGTGCTGTTCTCCAGAAAGATGACGGATTCATGCCCTCCCATCGGCATGATGAAGAAGGTATTGGGACTCATCAGACAGTGCAATGCCCTGCCACTGTGCCAATGTCCAGTGCCAGTGGTCACATACCCATTTTAGTCATAGCTCCGATGTCGTGGTGTTCACATTGGCACTTGCACGGGCTGTCAGCTGTGAAGGCCCATCGTTATGAATGTTCATTGCACTGTGTTCAGACACACTTGTACTCTGCCCAGCATTAAAGTCTGATGTTAGTTCCACCACAGTTTGCTGCCTATCCTATTTTACCAGTTGTGTGGCCTAAGATGTCTGTTTCCCATAATGAGGGGTGGCCTCCCAACCACATTACGTCTTGACATGGTTTCACCTTGGTTTCGCCACATGTTGAAGACACTCACTGCAGCATTCCTTGGAACACCCAAGAAGTCATGCAATTTCCAAAATGCTCATGCTGAGTCTTTGGACCGTCACAATCTACCCTCAGGCAAACTCAGACCACCGAGCGAGGTGGCGCAGTGGTTAGCACACTGGACTCGCATTCGGGAGGACGACGGTTCAATCTCGTCTCCGGCCATCCTGATTTAGGTTTTCCGTGATTTCCCTAAATCACTTCAGGCAAATGCCGGGATGGTTCCTTTGAAAGGGCGCGGCCGATTTCCTTCCCCATCCTTCCCTCACCCGAACTTGCGCTCCGTCTCTAATGACCTCGTTGTCGACGGGACGTTAAACACTAATCTCCTTCCTTCCTTCAAACTCAGATAGATCGCGTGCCTCCCACATTTTACACATGGATGACATTCTCACTGATACTACATGCCCTGTGTGTGTGTCTGACTAGAAGTCACTCCTGGCTTGGTGATGCTGCTATTGCTTGGCCGAGTTTATATCAAGTGTAAGATTGTAGGTCGATGGGCATAATGTTCTGGATGGTCGAAGATAGACAGTGTGTGTTTTTTGACAACAAAAACAACAACAAGAACAAGAACCCATTGGCCCACACTGCCTACAAGTTTCTGAAAATCCAAAAATCAGCTTATTATGATTAGATTAGATTAGATTAGATTTACTTTCATTCCAATTGATCCGTAGTGAGGAGGTCCTCCAGGATGTGGAACATGTCAGAAAAACAACAATACATGACAAATATTTACAACTAAAACAAATAAGCTAATGTACCATTCCACAGGTCCCAAGTGGAATGATCGTCTTTTTTAATGAACACTAAGAGTCATTTTACAAATACTAATGCACTGAATTTAAAATAAAAAAGTTTTTTATTTATTTATAAGGTAATAAACATGTAATACAACTACTGTAATACTTATTTACAATGAACACATTACTGCACTGAAATGGTGCAGAAGTTAGAATATACTTACACACACACACACACATTTTCAATGAACACATTACTGCACTGAAATTGTACAGAAATTATGTTGTACTTATATACAAATCAGTTGGTTTTACTAAGAAATTCATCAATGGAGTAGGAGGAGTTGGCCACCAATAAATCCTTTAGGCTTCTCTTAAACTGAATTTCATTGGTTGTTAAGCTTTTTATGGCTGCTGGCAAGTTATTGAAAATATATGTGTTCCTGAATAATGCACACCTTTTTGTACAAGACTAAGTGACTTTAAATCCTTGTGAAGATTATTCTTATTTCTAGTATTGATTCCATGAATTGAGCTGTTGGTTTGAAAAAGTGACATATTTTTAATGACAAATTTCATTAAGGAATAAATATATTGGGAAGCAGTAGTTAGTATCCCTAGTTCCCTAAACAGACTTCTGCAGGATGTTCTTGAGTTCACACCACATATAACTCTTACTGCACGTTTTTGTGCCCGGAAAACTTTAGCTTGGATTGATGAATTACCCCAAAAAATAATCCCATATGACATTATGGAATGAAAGTAAGCATAGTATGCCAGCTTTTTCATTTTTATATCCCCTATGTCTTACAAAATTCGCATTGCAAACAGAGATTTGTTAAGATGCTTCAGCAGTTCTGTGGTGTGCTCCTCCCAGTTGAATTTATTATCAAGCTGTAATCCCAAGAATTTAACACTGTCCACTTCTTCTTCTATCTTCTTGTCATCGTATGTTAGACGTATACTCTTGTGACACCCCTTACAAGTTCTGAACTGCATGTAGTGAGTTTTTTCAAAGTTTAGTGACAAAGAATTGGCTAGGAACCAGTGATTAATGTCCACAAATATTTTATTGGCTGATCGTTCTAAGACTACACTTGATTTGCTATTTATTGCAATGTTTGTATCATTGGTAAACAAAACAAACTTGGCATCTGGTAATGTTACTGATGAAAGGTCATTGATATACACAAGAAAAAGTAAGGGCCCCAAAATGGAACTTTGTGGGACCCCACATGTAATTAGTTCCCAGTTGGATGATGCCTGATAGCTTGATACAAGTCTCTTTCCTAATAACACCCTTTGTTTCCTGCCAGAGATATAAGATTTGAACCATTTTGCAGCATTTCCTGTTATACTATAATATTCTAGTTTACTTAAAAGGATATTGTGATTTACACAGTCAAATGCCTTTGACAGATCACAAAATATACCAGTTGCCTGCAATTTTTGTCTAATGAATTAAGCACATTTTCACTGTAAGTGTAGATAGCCTTCTCAATATCAGAACCTTTTAGAAATCCAAACTGTGACTTTGACAGTATGTTATTTGAGATAAGATGGTTATAAAGATGACTGTACATTACTTTTTCGAAAATTTTTGAGAATGCTGGCAACAGTGAAATTGGACGGAAATTTGATGCTATTTCTTTATCTCCCTTCTTAAACAGTGGCTTAACTTCAGCATATTTCAGCCATTCAGGAAATTTTCAAAATGGTTCAAATGGCTCTGAGCACTATGGTCATCAGTCCCCTAGAACTTAGAACTACTTAAACCTAACTAACCTAAGGACATCACACAACATCCAGTCATCATGAGGCAGAGAAAATCCCTGACCCCGCCGGGAATCGAACCCAGGAACCCGGTCGTGGGAAGCGAGAACGCTACCGCACGACCACGAGCTGCGGACAGGAAATATTCCACTGATAAATGACTGGTTACACAGATAGCTTAATATGTTACTTAGCTCAGAATCACATTCTTTAATTAACTTCGTTGATATTTCATCATACCCACTAGATGTTTTTGATTTTAAAGATTTTATGATGGACATTATTTCTGTTGGGGTAGTGAGGGTCAAATTCATATTATGGAAATTACTTGAAATGTCTGGTCTAAGGTAATCCATAGCAGCATCTACCGAACCTGACAACCCCATCTTTTCAGTAACAGTTATAAAATGTTTGTTAAAAAGTTCTGCAACACTATACACATCTGTCACCAATGTATCATTGACTCTTAATATGAATATTGTTGTTCAGATTCAATACAATTAATTGTGCTATTACCAATTTTATATTGTTTGTTATATTGTAGGACATTTACCAATTCATTGTTTCTTGACTGAACAGTAATAACATTGCTACATTTTTAATTTATTGCATTTATATCCATTTTTCAGATATAAAGCATTTTGTTAATATTGGGTTTAACAGTAAATGGAATCTTTTGTTAGTTTGGTCTGTATATAAAAGTCACAACTTGTAAATTATAGTTGACAAAAAAAAGCCTCCAACTTGTGTACTTTTCTCATACATTAGAGAATGAACTGAAATGCTCAAAACAGGTAACGAAAAGTGTGTATTGTGTACTCAAAATTATATATTAATTCCAAAAATCGTAGAAGATAAGCTATTGGGAAAACGTGCATGTATGGAGTTCTATACTGATATTGTGACTATATATTACATTATATGTTGTCTTAAGTGGTTACATTTCAACTGCTGTACAAAGAGTGTGTGCCGACAGTTTTGAATTTTCAGTTTCAAGAAAATTGATGTCATCTTCGTGATGGTAGCACATTGTTGTCTTCCGTAGCAGAGGCATTGTAATAGTGATATTAGGCGACTGATTTTAAAAAGCTGTTTGCTTTATCACCTCCATGCACTGATAGTCACCTGTGACAGAGGGCATGCAGTCCGGCATCACTCTTACTTGTCTGATGGCCAATTTTCACAGTATGTGGCAGTGTAATCACTTGTGGAAATATCATCTGGATAGCGAAATCTCATCTGGATAGCTGGTACCTCTGTGGTCCTTAGTGACATATGTCTGGAAATATGTATCCAAGCTCTTGGCAGCATTGATCTCCATATTCGAGGTGATGGATGAAGTACTGACAGTAGCATTTGTCACTCTCTGTGGACTTTTGAGTCGACATGGGGGTGCGCTGTGTTGGCGATTAAACATTTTTTGGTGTCAAATCTCCACCATAGAGAGTAGCATGGCATGAAGCTACAACATATCATGAAGACTAATGTTATTTGCCAACAGTTCAGAAAGCAAACTGAAATCTTTCTCCTTGACAACTCCTGTTGCATACCTGATTTTCTGAATAGATGATTTCTGTGTGTTGTTCAGGCACATTTATTAAAATTTATTGTAGATTAAGACTGAAATAAAGACCCAGTGTTTTAAAAGACCCGCAGATAGCCATATTTTCACAGAAAATTTGTAAACTTACTGCCATGTTGCACATCACAGCAAGTTTTCGCAAATGTGATATGTGGAACACGCAAATAACTAATTAAATAATAGAGAGAGCCCAATTATTTTGCAAACTGGTTCTTCTATTCCAGAAACACATAAAAGCATGTCTTTCACTGCTTGCAAAATTTGCTTGGCTCTGGAAATTTTCAAACAGGCAACTTCCGAGTTCCAGTTTTTATTCAACTCTTGACCAATACTCGAAAGTTGACACAATTCATTAGGTGAAGGATAATGGTAAAAACAGAAGATGAAAGCAAAATTTTGTTGCACAAAAATTTTCATTTTATGAAATATTGCAGTAATCAGAAAAAAGGGAAAAAAAAAAGTGTGACAACAATCTGGCTCCAAAGGAGATGCAATGGGAGATGTGATGAGAAATGCCAGAGAGCAGTTAGTGAGGTAGCAACAGAAGTGCAGGGGGGATTAAGTAGGGATGAAGGAAAAAAAACTGAACATGAAAGAGGTGACCAAATTGGGAAGGGGAGGGAGATGCTAAATTTCAGTATCCAATAGAAGACATTAATAGGGATGTAAGTGCACTGGACCAACTGTGAACCATATCTCCTTTGAAGTTCCAAAGTATCAGTTTGGAGGAAAGGGTGCAATTCATTTTTGTTTAAGGATGCAGCCAAGATATAGTCATTGTGTTGCAGAGCATGCACAGATAAACTGCCTGTATCATTTATCCTCACTAACATCTTGTTGGTTAAGAGACCAGAATGAGTAACACTCAAATAACTGACCAGCAGTCCTGGTTTGAGGCTGCTGTGCTTTCCCTAAATCAATCCAGATAATGGCTTAGGTTATTCTCTGAGGAGTGCTAAGACTAATTCTGTACCCCAGCCTTGTCCATTCTGAGCCACTGCTCAAACTGTAATGGCCTCACTATCGATGGAATGTAGAACTCCTAAGCTTTGTCACTCTGACTCATCATGCTCAACAGTGAATGGTACACAGTTTCTTTTTGCCACTGCTCATCACAAGGGCACTTCTCCTCTTGTTGAAATGGGATTTACCTGTCCCTGGGTTGTAAAATCTGAGCTGATTCATGCTGTACCCTGTTATAGGGCGTGTGAGTGTGAGTGCTCAGAGTATGTCTCAGCACATGTCTACTTAAATGAAGCACCAACTGTACCATTGTGGGCTAGTCACTAGAGGCTGCCTGTAGGAAGCATGCACACGGTACAGTCTCCGCCACGCTGTCTACCAGCAACTCACATTTGTATACGTGCGCAGCAGCACTAACTCACTCTTACTGTATTCTTTTGGTTCGTACACATCAGTTGTTCTGTGTATTGCTTATGTTGCATCTTTGTATGATTCTATTGTCTTGTTACATGTGGAGTCACAAGAGGCTTATTTCCATTATCGTTTAGAGGTTTATGAAGAAAACCATGCTTATGTTACTTGAATGGTATCATGTATTACTTGGTCACTTCACAATTGGGTGTGGTACAAACTAAAAGAACGTAGTGAAACTGAGTCAGCCCTGCTCAGATATAGGCACAAGTTGCTGGTAGGGCACGACAGAGACTGTGCTGTGTGCACGCTTCCTACAATCAGCCTTTAGTGGCCGGTCCATGCTGATGCAATTAGTGGTTGATTCAAGTGCACGTGCACAGGGAACAGGGAACACTACATTCGGCACACTCAAACTCACGTGCACTAATAGCAGGATACAGCAATTGGAAAATAAATGAAAATGAACTATTCTAACTCAAGGAATTCTTGTATTTTCAAATTATAGCTATTTTGGATACAACTTACTTATATAAATGTTACCACTAAATTTAAAAGCAGATGTGACAATGAAAATTTATGTTCTATCTCTTTGGAAATATCTTACTTTGAGGAATGAAATGAAACAGCCCCAGGAATTTAGTGTATTGTGAATTTCATTGAATTTACTTGAAACCACTGAAGAAAGTTGCAAATAATACCACTGACATTCAGAATAATTTACAGAGGATGGCTCACTTTTTACATGCGGTGAGACAGAGAATGGTAAGCTCGGCATCCCTTCAGGCACCTCAGCACTTGCCAGAGTAGATGCAGGTGCGAAAGTGGTATCGGTCACATGTGGCGGAAGTCACACCATTGCCCTGACAGGTATGTTGTAGCAACTGCAATGTAATGGCAGTGGTTGGATGTGTTGTACACCTTCAAAGTGCTTTGTGTCCACAGAGGAGGGAGGAGTACTCGTTTTTGGCAGTAATGAGCGTGGACAGGTTGGTATGGGGTCACGTATTGTCCAGTGTCAGAAGCCATCAAGGCTGCTGCTGAGTTGTACATCGGATGCCACTGTAGTGGATGCTTCATGTGGGGAGAGCCATTCAGCTTTCGTCACAAGTGAGTGTTTATTTTTTTTTTTAGCAATTTTCTTTTAACTGTTGTATGAAAGACATTTTATTTGTTTGTTGGTACGTATTACACATCTTGTTTTGATAGAACTCCATTGCTGGCTTTGTGTCAGCTACATTGTCTTATGAAGTGTTATCCTATCACTTAAATTTCTCTGCTGAGTAACAGGTTAAAACTGAATAAAACGTTCCAGACGCTAAATTGAAGGTAAGAAATATTTGCGCAAATAAATTAGGATAATAAGAATTTAGACGTAAATGACTGGGATTCTTAAAATGTGAGAATAATAACAATGTCTTAATATCGAGATTTCATACGACATTATAGTATCATCCAGTTGTTTGAGTAGTTTCAAATGCATAACTCAGTCAGTTTCCTGAAATGCATGCACAGTGTTTCTACTGTGTGATTAAGCTAATCGTATAAGAAAAAGTAGAAGGAAGATAAACATTGAATTATACAGAATGTGGATTCATTTTCATACTTATTCTATATTTATTGGTGAAAGATAATCTACCCATAACTGCTTCAAATTCGAGCTGAATGATTCGCCAGTGTGGTGAAGTACAGCGACGTATTTTACAAATTACAAAGAGACAAGGATTATGTCCATGTTATTGTTAAAATAAGTGACTAAAGTTCTGGACAAAAAAATTTAAAAATTACCACAGTAGCAAAGTATGAATTAGTTCCCAGGATGTATCATTACAGTCTATAGACAGTGAAAGGAAAAATCAGTGTTGTTGTAGTCCTATGCACTCTTCTACTAGACATGGTGATCTAGTGTTGCCACATTAGAGCACCTGTATATGTATTGAAAAATTCCTGCTCACAGTTAATGCATAAAATTCATGAAAGTTTAAGTCCATAAATTGCAATCTCTCCTCTGTTTTAGAGAGATCTTTGTAAAAGAGAAAAAAATTTGAGCAGAAGAACATTTCGCTAATATGAAAATACTTATCTTGATAAATCAGAAGTGACAGTGATTGGTGATAAATTTAGCACATCATCTGCATTTTCTACAGGAAGTATTGGTGTGATTTCTCTTGGAATATGCTGTGCATTTCTCATAACCAAAATATTTTGATGTTCATAATTTACTTGTAGTTTCTTCACTTCTCACTTTGAAATTTCATAATTTTTCATTAAGAATATACTTTTCATTAAGAATATACTTTTCATTAAGAATCTGACTGAGCAAACCATGTGCAAAGACTACCTCAGACCCGAGACAACTGTGTCATGCAGTCACAACTATGACCACTTACCTTATATTATAAAAACAATAAGAACACTGTTTCCTTCTTTGTTAAGACTTATTACGTAGTATAGTTATATAACCAAAATAATTACTGTACAAGATTGATGTTCTAATGGTTTGGCGACAAGAGAAGTGGTGCAAAACTGGATTGTGCACTTTCCTTTTCTCTTATTACAATTTACTTACTTGAAACGTTCAGCCAATCATCTTCTCTGGATATGTGGCTGCGTTGATCTCCACAACTTCTTCTCTGAAGAAATAATGATGGTTAGAGGGATTAAAAAAACCTCTCTCTCTCTCTCTCTCTCTCTCTCTCTCTCTCTCTCTCTCTTTCTCTCTCTCTCTCTCTCTCTCTCTCTCCCCTTTTGAATAACTAAGTGCTCTCATATAATACTTTCAGTTCAGTTCTGGTATATTTCCATTTCCACAAGTCTCACATAAGTTTACAAATTCTTGCAAATCAGTTGCGTCTTTAACCGTCAGATACAATTAAGTATATTTACAATGTGGTGAGTTTAAAAACCACCATAAATTCAAAGACAGTTCATGCTTCTAGCAAGTGTAACACCCAGATTAAGAGTCTCTAGTCAAAACATATTTCATTTGTTCATAACAGTTACAATCATTACACTGTCAAAGAATAACACGTGCTTGCTCCGTGTATTATGTCACATACAGCTTCTATGGTACGAGCGGCAAACACTTGTCTGCGCCGATCGATCGCCACCATTGCAGAGTTCTCCTGATACACGTCCATCCCGCACACACAAAAACTGGTGGCGCGATAGGCACATCTCCACTCTCTCACACTCATGCTTAAAAGATTGAGTGTTTGAGATAGGGGAAGACCAAGTGTCTCTAGAATTTACCCCAAAATTCTCAAGGCACTACATATCCCTCCCCTTATCTCGAACACACAATATTTTATAGATATTCACTATGTACGTTAATATCTCCCATAACACTAATTCACATTTTAATTAGTATACATTATATTTCCTCTAGTAATCATGTACTTAATATCTAGCTCTTCTTTCTTCGTTTTGATAATAACTATCTGAGCGTTTCACCTACTATTGGAGTTAGTACTTTTATATCTAGGAATCGTGTGGTCTACATTCTTGATTTCTAATCACAAACTCCACGTGTCATAAGACACTTAATTATGTCATTCTTTACTGTACTTCTCTATACTGTTTTTTCTTTAGTACGTATTAGTTTCATTATCTACTGTAGCTTGTAGTCTGGAGGAACTGTGGGAAAATGAAAGTGTTCTTTCCAACACTCATAAACATAAAACATAACATTGCTAGTGGAATAGAGAATCCAAACTTACCAGAATAATCTCAACAAAATTTTGACATTTGTCACGATACTGTCCTTTCCCCTCTAGGAACAGTACCTCTACCTTATATATGGGTTAATCCTATGAGTACCCTTTCTCCTTCTGTTTTTGGCAGGTGCGCCCCTTTTTAATTCCTATTTTCATGTGGTACAGGTCAGTCCCATTCTGGGTGCCCCTGTCTGCACAATATAGGTCAGCCTTTCTTAGGTCTGCCTACCTGCCCTTTTATATCCAATACATGCTGGGTGCGCCTTCCTTATCCTTCCTGAGTAGGCTTCATGGTTCATTACCCTAGTATACATCTGTATGTACAATATAAATAAATATTGTCTGGCAACTAAATCTGTTTCACACGTAACACTCACTTCTTAATACTTCATTTAATCCCCTAGAGACCTCCATTTCGCTTCCACTCCTACGCTTCCAATATACGCCACACATGTAATATCAATATATCATACATTTACTTACGCTATACAGTCCCACTCTCCTACAAATCATCAGAACATATGTTCGACTGATATTCCTGAATAATTATCACAATTAGTTCCTCCCTGGTTTATGTTCATTAGTTCGTCCTTGGCTTATGCTCGTTAGTTCCGCCTTGGCTTGTGCTCTCCTTAACTACTCACACTTTCTTCATATGTATCCCTGATGTGGGATTATCATAGTTGTTATACCCTTATGTACATATGCAGTATAGAATCGTCATTGTTCTCATACATATAGTTCCTATATGTACATATTAATAAATATCTACTTGATAGTTTTCTCAAGTAACTAGGCGATGTAAAACTGTCACAGTAAACAGCCATGTGTGCATATTTCTCTATGTGCACATTCTTTCCCTCTACAACACTTGACAGTTCTTACATCATTTTTACCTGTACTTCCATTGTTTGTGTCTTTGTCTTTCGTTGTGTGTATGTGTAAGTGTGCCTGTGTATCCTGATTCTTCGGCCTACTTATATGAAATAAGTTGAAGGTTATTGGAAACCACGTAAAATACGAAGGACTTCAGCAATAGAAGTATATGAACATGTAAAGAGGGAAAGATAGAGCGGTACTTGGATGAGAAGTAAGAAAGGAAAAAGTAGAAATGGTTACTGAGATTGTAGAAGAGAAAGAAGATAGCCCTAAAGACAGGAAACCCTTCCCACCCCCCTACCTCAGGATCCCTACTTCGCCGGTACTTGAATGAGAAGCTGGAGGTGGTATGGTGTTAAATCGTCTCCTATAGAACGGACATTCTCACCTTCACCCTTGACGTCCCCGAAGAAAAATCTTAGCAATACCTATGGAATGCCAAATGGTGAAGAATCAGTCACACTTGTCTGCGAGGGTCGTTTGAAAGGTGTGGTGTGTGTTCTGTGTTAGCCGTGATTTACTTGTTAGTGTAAATCATGCTTTAGTCTATGATACCCACCCTTCCAAAACCAATATGAACCCTCCCCTTTTACATCACGTCTCATAAAAGGTATAAAATGTTCTATAAAAATAGAAAATTATACACTACAGTCAAATAGTTGTTCAGTTAATTGCTGTACACTATATTTTATACACACATAAAATACTCTGCTCAGTTTATGTTGTCTAGACATCACTTGGTTTAAATAGTATCATCGTATTATACCTTTCACTCAAATAATATTTTATTCATTTCATTTCATATCTAGAGATCACTGTTCGTCTGTGATTCTCTTAAGTTTTCTACTTTACCGTCATATCCGGTTTTCTACGTACTAAAATTACAGGATGGTTTAAGAATTCAAGAATAGATTACAGAATAGTTTAAGATTTGAAGGGAATTTGGTGTAGGAAAAAATAGCACAGAAGAAACACCGAAAACGACTAAGGATCCGACGGTCGTCACTCTGCCCAATAACACAGAACGTTAACGTCCCTGGGAGATATACAACTTTATATCTTTAACATTGTTTTTTCCTTTTTCTGATCCTGTTAGAGGATCTACTAAAGCTAAGGCTTTGGGATGTATCACCGTTTGTACTCGATAAGGTCCTTCATATTTTTGGAAAAATTTACATGTCTCCTTCTCCAGGGCAGAGCTCTGGAGATGTTGTTTTACTAGAAACAGGTCATCGGCCTTGTATTGAGGTTTGATAGCTTTCTCATTATGTCTACTTACTCGTTGTTGTGCCCTTTCAACCAGGTTCTTAGAAACTATCGTTTTCATTAAGTTTGTCATCAAAAATAGATTGTTCCAGCCAAGTAAAACATTTAATAAGGGGTTCTCCTACAAAGGGTTTGCCTATTACTTCCAAAGGTGTTAATCTAGTTGATAAATGCGGTAATTCATTTGAAATAAGCTCAAAGTCTTTAACTTTCGATGCCATGATGTATGTTTTTCAGGGCCATAGGTGTGGCATAATTTTTCAATTTCTTCATAACCCTTTCACACACATTGGAAGACAGGATATAGTTGGATATTAGTACTTGACAAACGTCTTCCCATGATAAAAATTCTTTAAATTCATTACTGACAAATTGTGGCCCATTGTCTGTAAGAAATCGTTTTGGTTTGCCTACCTCAAGAAAGTATTGTTGCATACAGTGAATCGTGGTTGGTGTATTTGCTTTCTTAATAGGATATAATTTAACATACTTCGACCAACACTCTATGAGGACAAAAATGTACGATACTCCTCCCTTCCCTTTCGGAATTGATCCAAAGAAACCTGCTGCTGTAAGATCGTGTAATGCCTTAGGAATGATTGGATACATTTTGTATTTAACTTGAGTGTTACTCTCTTTTACTTTCTGACAGCTTTCACAAGTTCTGATTAAAGATGCTACCTTATGACCTAATTTCTTAAAATACGAGGGTCAGTCAAAAAGTAATGCCTCCTATTTTTTTTTCTACGTTTAATTGTCAGGAAATTTAAATGCAATTACATAGGTTGAAAACCACAACATTGAGGATCATTTTGTCATTTTTCAATGTAATCTCCGCCCATCTCTACAGTTTTGGTCCATCTTTGAACAAGGGCATGTATCCCAGCACGGTAAAAATCACAGCTCTGCTTCCTAAGCCATTGACGCACGGATGTTTTGACGGCCTCCTCATCTTCAAAATGAATCCCACGATGAGCTTCTTTTAGTGGCCCGAACAGATGGAAGTCTGATGGTGCCAGGTCAGGGCTGTATGGGGTATGAGGCAAAACTTCCCATCCAATTTTGACAATCTCGTCAGAGGTGTGACGACTGGTGTGTGGTCTTGCATTGTCATGCAAAAGAAGAACATCTGCCTTTGATTTTGTTGGGCGAACTCGCTGAAGACGTGCTTTAAGTTTGTTGAGGGTTGTGACGTATTGAACAGAATTTATTGTGCATCCCTGCTCCAAAAAATCAACCAGAATCACACCCTCTGTATCCCAGAAAACTGTTGCCATAACTTTCCCTGCCGATCGCACAGTTTTGAATTTTTTCTTCCTCGGCGAGCTTGTGTGACACCACTCCATTGACTGCCTCTTTGATTCGGGTTCAAAAAAATGCACCCATGTTTCGTCCCCGGTCACAATTTTTTTCAGAAACTCATCTCCCTCCAAACGGAAGCGCTGCAAGTGTTGGGAGGCTATTGTTTTCCTTGCCTCTTTATTCTGATCGGTTAACATTCTTGGAACCCACCGTGCACAAACTTTTGAGTACCCCAATTGTTTAATAATCGTGATCACACTGCCTTTACTAAGAGAAATAATGCGACACACTTCATCTGCAGTCACCCGACGGTCACCACGAATGATGTCATCAACTTGCTGAATGTTGTGTGGAGTCACTGCACTCACCGGCCTGCCGCTCCGCTTTTCGTCAGTCAACGGTGTTTGCCCTTCAGCTTCCTTACAACGACGAACCCATCGTCTAACAGTGCTGACATCCACTGTCACAACACCATTAACCTTCCTCAGTCTTTCATGAATGCGTATGGGCGTTTCACCTTCTGCATTCAAGAATTCAATCACACAACGCTGTCTCAAACGAACATCGATGTCGGCCATCTTACAAACTTCTGCTGTGCTGCCACCTGTTGACACAGAAAGTTACTACTGCAGTGGATTGCAGAAGAAGGTTTGAGGAATGGCGCCAAATTCAAATTTTTCACTTAACTTAATTTCTTTAAGTAGAAAAAAAATGGGAGGCATTACTTTTTGACCGACCCTCGTAATAGAACTTGTTCATGTGGGCTGTACACTTTTTTATTCCGAAGTGTCCATATCTCATATGGACATACCACACAATTTCGTCCTCCATCAACTTCGGGATAGATAAATGCCACCGTCGAGATGTTATGCTGTCTCTCCAAAATTCCAAAATAAATGATGACCTAAAATTTTCCACCTCCCTACTTGATTAAGAGGTAAGGAATTCTTGTTACACATAGCATGTATTTCTGTAAAGTAGGAATCATGATGGATGTTGTCAGTTATTCTTTGAGCCATTTCTTGTACCCTGTTGTGCGGATATTCTACTGTCATAAAATTAATCGCAAAAATTGCACCGGGTCCTTCTGTACGTTTTAACTCTTTCATGTCTACAGGTAGTCTAGACAAAGTGTCAGGTACAATATTTTCAGAACCTTTTACATACTGTATTTTAATGTCATATTCCTGTAGGAACAACATCCTCCACATTAATCTACTATGTAATAACCGACTACTCCTTAAGAAAGATATAGCTTAATGATCCGTATATACATGGATCTCTGACTCCCATACTAGTGTTTGGAATGTTTGGTTACTCCATACTATTGCTAATAGTTCTTTTTCTGTGGCTGTGCAGTTTAATTCATGTTTGTTAAGACTCTGGCTAGCAAAAGCTATATATCTGGGGATTGTACTTTCTAGACCTCACTCTCCTTGTAAAAGTTCTGTTGCTATACCGTAGTCGGATGCATCTGTTGATATTTTAAGTGGCTCACCCATAACCGGATGGTGTAATATAGGTGATTCTACCAGTGCTCTTTTTACATTTTCAAACAAATCATTGGCCACTTGGTTCCAAACCCACGGTATTCCCTTCCTTCATAAACGTAAAAGTCTTGGATCATTCAGCTCTTGACTTCATGTATATCCTCTATAGTATCCAGCCATCCCAATGAATCCCTTCAATTGTCTTATGTTTTTAGGTGGTGTACACTCCTTAATAGCTGTTATGCCTTCTGGATTGGGTTTAATTCCCTGCACTCATACAATATGCCCCAAAAACTTAAGTTCTTGCCTTGCAAAGTGTGATTTGAACAATTTTACTGCAATACCTTTTTCTTTAAATCTTTTCAGGGTTTTCCTCAAGGTCAGGCAATGCTCTTCCCAGTTAGATGAGATTACGAGTATATCATCTACATATATTATCAAATCCTTTAACAACTCCCCTCGTCAAGCGCTCTTATAAACAGTATACCGAGATATTTAGCCCAAATGGTAACACATTAAAATGATACGATTTCCCATCAAATAGAAATGCTTTGTATTTATTTGATTCAGGATGTAACTTAATTTGCCAATATCGATCAGTCAGGTCCATCGTGCTAAAATACTTTGCTTTCTCAAATTTGGGCAATAATTCATTGATGTTAATTGGTGTGTCTCGTTCCGTCTCTATATGCATACTCAAAGTACGCATGTCCAGCACTAATTGCACACCTCCTTTAGCCTTTTTTACTACTACCAAGGGATTATTCATGACCCTAGAGCTACATTCTATTACGTTATTGTCAATCATCTTGTCAATTTCGTCCTTAACTCCTTCTTTTAGACCTACTGGTATGGGATATGGCTTACAGAAAAATGGAGTACTATCTTTGATTTTAAATTTATGTATATAATCTCTAATACTACCGGGATGATTGTAAAATACTTCTTCATATTCCATTAGAATTTTATATAAATCTAGTTTTTGTTCACTGGTTAATATTGGCGATTCATTTACTTTGCCCTGCATGTCAACTTGATGTGACACATGACTTACCTTTTCAATCTCTGGTGACAATTGTGCAGTCACTGTTAATCGTAAACATTGACTCTCAGTTGTTTGTTTACCAATATAGCTGTCCATTGCAAACGGTACACAATATTTGTAGCCACATTTACCAAAATAAAGAAGATTCTCCTCAAAATTCAATATGACGTTAAATTCTGACAGCCAGCCTAGGCCAAACAACACATCCCTATTGATATTTTCTACTACTAGCAGCATCTGACGAAATTGGATTAGATTAGATTAGATTAATACTAGTTCCATGGATCATGAATACGATATTTCGTAATGATGTGGAACGAGTCAAATTTTCCAATACATGACATAATTAAGTTAATTTAACAACATACTTAAATTAATATAACAACTTTTTCATTTTTTGTGTTTTTTATTTTTTTTTATATTTTTTTGTTTTTTGTTTTTTAATTTATATCTAAAAATTCCTCTATGGAGTAGAAGGAGTTGTCATTCAGAAATTATTTTAATTTCTTCTTAAATACTTGTTGGTTATCTGTCAGACTTTTAATACTATTTGGTAAGTGACCAAAGACTTTAGTGCCAGTATAATTCACACCTTTCTATGCCAAAGTTAGATTTAATCTTGAATAGTGAACATCATCCTTTCTCCTAGTATTGTAGTTATGCACACTGCTATTACTTTTGAATTGGGTTTGGTTGTTAACAACAAATTTCATAAGAGAGTATATATACTGAGAAGCTACTGTGAATATCCCTAGATCCTTAAATAAATATCTGCAGGATGATCTTGGGTGGACTCCAGCTATTATTCTGATTACACGCTTTTGTGCAATAAATACTTTATTCCTCAGTGATGAATTACCCAAAAATATGATGCCATATGAAATCAACGAGTGAAAATAGGCGTAGTAAGCTAATTTACTAAGATGTTTATCACCAAAATTTGCAATGACCCTTATTGCATAAGTAGCTGAACTCAAACGTTTCAGCAGATCATCAATGTGTTTCTTCCAATTTAATCTCTCATCAATGGACACACCTAAAAATTTGGAATATTCTACCTTAGCTATATGCCTCTGATTAAGGTCTATATTTATTAATGGCATCATACCATTCACTGTACGGAACTGTATGTAATGTGTCTTATCAAAATTCAGTGAGAGTTCATTTACAAGGAACCACTTAGTAATTTTCTGAAAGACAGTATTGACAATTTCATCAGTTAATTCTTGTTTGTCAGGTGTGATTACTATACTTGTATCATCAGCAAAGAGAACTAACTTTGCCTCTTCATGAATATAGAATGGCAAGTCATTAATACACTCCTGGAAATTGAAATAAGAACACCGTGAATTCATTGTCCCAGGAAGGGGAAACTTTATTGACACATTCCTGGGGTCAGATACATCACATGATCACACTGACAGAACCACAGGCACATAGACACAGGCAACAGAGCATGCACAATGTCGGCACTAGTATAGTGTATATCCACCTTTCACAGCAATGCAGGCTGCTATTCTCCCATGGAGACGATCGTAGAGATGCTGGATGTAGTCCTGTGGAACGGCTTGCCATGCCATTTCCACCTGGCGCCTCAGTTGGACCAGCGTTCGTGCTGGACGTGCAGACCGCATGAGACGACGCTTCATCCAGTCCCAAACATGCTCAATGGGGGACAGATCCGGAGATCTTGCTGGCCAGGGTAGTTGACTTACACCTTCTAGAGCACGTTGGGTGGCACGGGATACATGCGGACGTGCATTGTCCTGTTGGAACAGCAAGTTCCCTTGCCGGTCTAGGAATGGTAGAACGATGGGTTCGATGACGGTTTGGATGTACCGTGCACTATTCAGTGTCCCCTCGACGATCACCAGTGGTGTACGGCCAGTGTAGGAGATCGCTCCCCACACCATCATGGCGGGTGTTGGCTCTGTGTGCCTCGGTCGTATGCAGTCCTGATTGTGGCGCTCACCTGCACAGCGCCAAACACGCATACGACCATCATTGGCACCAAGGCAGAAGCGACTCTCATCGCTGAAGACGACACGTCTCCAATCGTCCCTCCATTCACGCCTGTCGCGACACCACTGGAGGCGGGCTGCACGATGTTGGGGCGTGAGCGGAAGACGGCCTAATGGTGTGCGGGACCGTAGCCCAGCTTCATGGAGACGGTTGCGAATGGTCCTCGCCGATACCCTAGGGGCAACAGTGTCCCTAATTTGCTGGGAAGTGGCGGTGCGGTCCCCTACGGCACTGCGTAGGATCCTACGGTCTTGGCGTGCATCCGTGCGTCGCTGCGGTCCGGTCCCAGGTCGACAGGCACGTGCACCTTCCGCCGACCACTGGCGACAACATCGATGTACTGTGGAGACCTCACGCCCCACGTGTTGAGCAATTCGGCGGTACGTCCACCCGGCCTCCCGCATGCCCACTATACGCCCTTGCTCAAAGTCCGTCAACTGCACATACGGTTCACGTCCACGCTGTTGCGGCATGCTACCAGTGTTAAAGACTGCGATGGAGCTCCGTATGCCACGGCAAACTGGCTGACACTGACGGCGGCGGTGCACAAATGCTGCGCAGCTAGCGTCATTTGACAGCCAACACCGCGGTTCCTGGTGTGTCCGCTGTACCGTGCGTGTGATCATTGCTTGTACAGCCCTCTCGCAGTGTCCGGAGCAAGTATGGTGGGTCTGACACACCGGGGTCAATGTGTTCTTTTTTCCATTTCCAGGAGTGTATATATTAAGAACAACAAAGGACCCAAGACTGACCCTTGTGGAACCCCATTCTTGGTAGTTCCCCAGTTTGAGGAATGTGCTGATCTTTGCATAGTATGAGAACTACTTATTTCAACTTTCTGCACTCTTCCAGTTAGGTACGAATTAAACCATTTGTGCACTGTCCCACTCATGCCACAATACTTGAGCTTGTCTAGCAGAATTTCATGATTTACACAATCAAAAGCCTTTGAGAGATCACAAAAAATTCCAATGGGTGGTGTTCGGTTATTCAGATCATTCAAAATTTGATTGGTGAAAGCATATATGGCATTTTCTGTTGAAAAACCTTTCTGGAAACCAAACTGACATTTTGTTAGTACTTCATTGTTACAGATATGTGAAGCTACTCTTGAATACATTACTTTCTCAAAAATTTTGGATAAAGCTGTTAGAAGGGAGATTGGACGGTAATTGTTGACATCAGATCTATCCCCCTTTTTATGCAAAGGTATAACAATAGCATATTTCAGTCTATCAGGGAAAATGCCCTGTTCCAGAGTGCTATTACACAGGTGGCTGAGAATCTTACTTATCTGTTGAGAACAAGCTTTTAGTATTTTGCTGGAAATGCCATCAATTCCATGTGAGTTTTTGCTTTTAAGCAAGTTTATTATTTTCCTAATTTCAGAGGGAGAAGTGGGTGAGATTTCAATTGTATCCAACTGCATAGGTATGGCCTCTTCCATTAACAGCCTAGCATCTTCTAATGAACACCTGGATCCTACTATATCCACAACATTTAGAAAATGATTATTAAAAATATTTTCAACTTCTGACTTTTTGTTCGTAAAGTTTTCATTCAATTTGATGGTAATACTGTCTTCCTGTGCTCTTGGTTGACCTGTTTCTCTTTTAATAATATTCCAAATTGTTTTAATTTTATTATCAGAGTAGCTGATTTCAGACATGATACACATACTTCTGGATTTTTTAATAACTTTTCTTAATATAACACAGTAGTTTTTATAATGTTTGATAGTTTCTGGGTCACTACTCTTTCTTGCTGTCAGATACATTTCCCTTTTCCGGTTACAAGATATTTTTATACCCTTAGTAAGCCATGGTTTGTTACAAGGTTTCTTACGAGTATATTTAACTATTTTCTTGGGGAAGCAGTTTTCAAATGTATTTACAAAAATGTCATGAAATAAATTATATTTTAAATTGGCATCAGGTTCATGGTACACCTCATCCCAGTCTAACTGCTGTAGGCTTTCCCTGAAATTTGCAATTGTTAAATCGTTGACTGAACGTACTACTTTGGAGGACTGTTTAGTATTGCTGAATGGAGCTATGTCATATATTGTAACTAGCTGTGCACCATGATCAGAAAGACCATTCTTAACAGGTTGAGCATTTATCTGGTTAAACTTATCTTGGTCTATAAAGAAGTTATCTATCAGTGAGCTGCTATCCTTTACCACCCGAGTAGGAAAATCAATAACGGGTGTCAAATTGAAAGAACTGAGTAATACTTCAAGGTCATTTTTCCTATTACCCTCTTTCAGAGAATCTACATTGAAGTCCCCACAAATAATAATTTGCTTCCCCCTGTCTGACAGATAGCACAACAAGGAGTCCAAATTTTTCAGAAATAGATTAAAATTTCCTGATGGGGACCTATATACAGTTACAATTATAAATGTGCCTTTATTTAATTTAAACTCACAGGCACATGCTTCTATATGTTTCTCTACACAAAACTTTATTGTTTCTATACTTTTTGCACAATGATAACTTTTGACATATATGGCAACTCCTCCTTTCTCCATATTTTCTCTCAGTACATGTGCAGAGAGCTTATATCCACTTATATTTACCTTATCCATATCAGTAACAATTGGATATTCCCAATGTTGCACTTCACCGGGGTCTCTTGTTTCACGACTTTATTCTTCATTCCAGTAATACCGACTATGTACACCCCCGTTACTGGTAATAGCAGTAAGTGATGTTTAGTTCGTAATGTGGTAAAGAAAGCACTAGAAGTAAGTGACACTTCACTCCCGGAATCTATAAATATGTTAACTTCAAAATCCTCTACTTTTCCTATTATTATTGGTTGTGGACTAATGGTGGTTAAGCTCGGTTCCTCTAGTAACAACCATTCTTTGGTTGGTATTTTATGCATGAAATTAACATACTTATTATGGACTAGGCCTCCTAATGTATTTCTACAACACATCCCTGGATTCAGATTGCACTCCATTTTCCTCATTATTGGTAATGACTGGTTGGTTATCAAATTGGGGTATTACGTTACCACTTTGTATTTGATTACTGCTTGGTACAAATTCTTGTGACACCACTGGGCCTATATTCGAAGTCGGATGTTTCTTTTGGTAATTTTCATTACACTTATTCCAGTTACACTGGTGTACTATAGCTAAGTTGGTCTCATGTGTCTTAAAATTACTATTACTATTATTACTACCTCTTTTGTAATTCTGATTTTCACTTTGATGTACACTTTCGTTGCGGTCTTTGTTTAGGGCATCAAGTGCGTCTACAAAAGACAACAGTTCTTCTACAGTTTTCCACTCACTACACAGTATATCTTTTCTGGCAATATTGGGTAAACGTTGTATTAGAATTCGAACTAACCCTTCTTCCTCCATGGGCTTATCTAAGTACTTCACATGTGTTAAATGCCAGTTGAAATACTTTCTCATCATACCCCACATACTGTTATAATATTTAGGGTCCCACAAATCAGGTATTATATTTTCCTGGGCACTAGCTGACCAATACTTCTCCTTAAACTTCTTCTGGAAGTCTGCTCAAGACAAAAAGTTCTCGATGTTCACTGTGCCCACTCCAAAGCTTCTCCTGAAAGGTACCCTACCGCATATTTGATCTTGTTTGAATCTTCCCAGTTTTTCAGCAAAGCTTGGTTAAACTGTTTCAGAAAATGGGTAGGATGTACTTCCCCATCTTGGGGAACTTACGGAACTGTGTAGATAATCCTGAATTTGCTCCCCATTGTAAATCTGTCATCACTTCACTACTTAATACTAAGATGGAAGAAGTCACTCTATTATCTACTTTGTCCTGCATAAGTTTGAATTCCTTCCACAGTTCATCTACATCCTTCTTGGTATTACTAAGTTCGGAAGATAAGATTGGAGATACATTGTCAGAGGTTACTCTCACAGCAACTTTTCTGTCTATCATCTCTTCTACCTGTTGCTACAGATTACTGATATTTATAATATTTGAAGTGGCTAGTTTCTCTTTAAAATTTCTTTCCATGTTATCAACTCACGTGTTAACGCCTACAATTTGTGATTGGACTATAGGAATTAGTTTGTCCTGCTTTTCAACACGTTCCTTTAAAATGTGTAATCTTTGTTTTACAGCATCAAATATAACATTGCATATGCTTTGAAATGATCCTAATTTTTCACTAAATCAGGTTCTACATTATTACATTTATCTTCAATATCAAATTCTAGATTTTTAGCTCAGTCCTGAAATTGGTTACTCTGTCTCTGACCAAAGTAAGTGAACAGTTGGTTTACATGGTTAGTCAGGGAATTACTTAATTCATTCTTTAAATCTAATTGCAAACTCTCCACTTTATCATTTAAGGCATTGAACTTAGCATTTAAAACCTCCCCCTGTGCTTCTAGTTTTTCACTTAAAGTGGCAATTAGTTCCTTTCTTAAAGAAGTATTTTGAGTAATAAAGTCTTTACTTTGTGCATCTAATCTAGAATTAATTGTAAACTCTGAGCTTCTAGATTTTTACTTAAATTAGTAATTTGAGTGTTTACAGCTGCTGAATCTGCCCACTGGGCTGTAATTAAATTCACTATTTCAGACCCGTCTGACATTTCCCTAGTCAATTGAATAGCTGTGGCTGGTTCTGCTAGTTGATATTCTTGATCCATATTCTTTCTACTTTTAGATCTCATCATCAGCAGTAGAAAATAATTCACCTCTGAATTAAATAACTATACTAACAGTCTATTATTGAACAGTGTCTTTAACTTTACATTCAAATAATTATTGCCTTTCGCTCACCCAGTGTAGAGTCTTAGGCTGCGTCGGTGAGCAAGTGTGGAATCGATGCCGGTGAACAGCAAGGGTGCCGGTTGCGTCGAAGGTTAGTTTCAGCGTCTGTGTCTGTGAACAGATTTGTAGTCAGCATCGGTGAGCAGCAGTTGGCGCCCTTGGCGTCGGTTGCTGTTACTGCGTCCACACCCCTGTGATGTGTATGAGGACTGCTTACTCTCCACACTGGATCCTCGTCGTCGAATAGATCTCGTCTAAACTGTTGAGATTTTCCTTACTTCTTCTCTTGTCTGGTATTCATCAACATTCACCCTTTTTGCCGTTTATGCAGAATCCAACTCTGCAAAACAATTTCTCTGTCTTATTACTATTGGTTGCTATGGCAACTCACAATATCTTCTTATCTTGGTTTCGTTTTAAAATTCCTCTTTTTTCGAGTCCTGTCATGGTCACCACGTTCTAACGGTTTGGCGACAAGAGAAGCGGTGCAAAACTGGATTGCGCACTTTCCTTTGCTCTGATTATAATTGACTTATTTGAAACGTTCAGCCAATTCACATCTCTGGATACGCGGCTGCGTCGATCTACACAACTTCTTCTCCGGACAAATGATGCTGGTTAGAGGGATTAAAAAAAACTCTCTCTCTCTCTCTCTCTCTCTCTCTCTCTCTCTCTCTCTCTCTCTCCCTCTCCCTCCCCTCTTGAAATAACTATGTGCTCTCATATAATACTTTCAGTTCAGTTCTGGTACATTTCCATTTCCACAAGTCTCACATAAGTATACAAATTCTTGCAAGTCAATTGCGTCTTTAACCGTCAGATACAATTAAGTGTATTTACAATGTGGTGAGTTTAATAACCATCAGAAATTCAAAGCCAGTTCTTGCTTCTAGCAAGTCTTACACCAAATTTAAGAATCTCTAGTCAAAACATATTTCATTTGTTCATAACAATTACAGTCATTACACCGTCAAAGAATAACACGTGCTTGCTCCTTGTACATTACATACAGCTTCTATGGCGCAAGCGGCAAACACTAGACACATCTCCACTCTCCCACACTCGTCGAGTGTTTGAGAAGGTGGAAGACCGAGTGTCTCTAGAATTTACCTCGAACTTCTCGAGGCACTACAATGTCATAATTTTGTTTGAGTATTTAGACTACCACAATTACAATAATATTTTATCAACATTTACCTTGTTTGATGAAATTACCAGACTTATAATATTTGGCTTATGTTAGGTTTTGTCTTAGTTACATATCACTTGAACGTTCACCCACAAGAACTATTATACCAATTAGTATCATCATCTTTCCAGGAAATACAACTCTTTAGAATTTTCTGTCTGTGTGTGTAAATTAAATGAATTATGCTATATTAACCGTATAATGTTTTATGTGTCCCTGTTATTATTTGACGTAGTGGACTATTTCATTTATAGAATAATGGGTCTAATAAAAAGGAAAATTACAGTAAAATGTGCTTAATTGGATAAAGTGAAGTGGTATAAAAATTGAAGGGTTAACTATGATAAATTAAATATACAAATGTATCATGTTCCATATTAGTTATGTATTCTGCTACATGTGAAATTTGTTCTTACATTACAATGTCATTAGTTTTTTCAGAAATGAGCAGTGAATGAACTTGCAGTTGTTGAATTTGTGGCTGTTGGCAATAGGGTTTGTCTGCTAAAATCGCTCTCGGGAGCAGGTGGTGCATCTCTCCCACTTGGTAGATTGTACTTTTACAGCATGCATGAGAGCTTTAATTTTCCTAGAGTACTTTCTCGTGTGTTGACTGACACGATGGTGTAAGGGTGTTTCCCAAACATGTTAAAAATGTATGCAGAGGGAGCAACTGACCCGTGTCTCCTCACAGTGTTCTCTCAGATAAAAAAAACTTTGGAAAGGAAATAGAACACTATTATTTTTTAATAATAAATTTGCCTTCCAGAAAGAGAAAAGTCCTATAATTGGAATCAGTTCACCATTAGATAAAGAGAGAAAAGTTTCTCTTTAAGCTTTCTATTCAGTGAATTGTATGTTACTCAGCAAGCTTTGGTATTGGCCCTTACCCGTTCCTGTCATGCTTAAATGATCTGGCGAGAAGCTTCTATTTGAGTTTGTCTTATTTGTGTGTGACACCTCACTCTTAATTGAAAATGATGTACCAGAAAAAACTTATATGTAATGTGCAAAACTCATTAGAGAATCTCCAATTGCAACTGCATCAAAATGGACTAAAGCTGAATGTCACAAAGACCCAGAAAATGCACTTTAAAACTGTTGTTGTTGCTGTTGTCTTCAGTCCTGAGACTGGTTTGATGCAGCTCTCCATGCTACTCTATTTTGTGCAAGCTGCTTCATCTCCCAGTACCTACTGCAACCTACAACCTTCTGAATCTGCTTAGTGTATTCATCTCTTGGTCTCCCTCTACGATTTTTACCCTCCACGCTGCCCTCCAATGCTAAATTTGTGATCCCTTGATGCCTCAGAACATGTCCTACCAACCGGTCCCGTCTTCTTGTCAAGTTGTGCCACAAACTCCTCTTCTCCCCAATTCTGTTCAATACTTCCTCATTAGTTATGTGATCTACCCATCTAATCTTCAGAATTCCTCTGTAGCACCACATTTCAAAAGCTTCTATTCTCGTCTTGTCCAAACTATTTATCGTCCATGTTTCACTTCCATACATGGCTACACTCCATACAAATACTTTCAGAAACGACTTCCTGACAGTTAAACCTATACTCGATGTTAACAAATTTTTCTTCTTCAGAAACGCTTTCCTTGCCATTGCCAGTCTACATTTTATATCCTCTCTACTTCGACCGTCTAAATCTTCAAAAATGAGGTAGAAATAACTCGTAGGAGACAGGAAATGACAAAAGGAATCCACATGAAATTCCTTTTCCTACATCTCCACAAAAATCGGAATTGGGAGACACTTATAGATTGTTTATCAAATTAATTGAATAGCATGGCCTTTCAAACATTTATCACATGCCTCATTTACAGATACCGGAAAAGTGGTATATCACACTTACTTTTTAAGTCAGTTATTCAGTGTGGCATAATTTTCTGAGGAAGCTCTTGAGGTGTCAAAAAAAAGGCAGAAGTGTATGTGTTGCTGTGCAAAGAGGTTTACATTGCCCATTACAGAAGAAATTAAAGATAGTAACCACCCCCTCTTACTACAGATCTTAAATTGTGATTTTTGTGAACCATAACAGCTATACATTTGAAAATTTCATTCCAATCAAAACCACAATTCTCATCAAGGAAAAAATTTCAGATTTCCCACAGACAATTTAAAACTTTATTTCCTGACACAACCGTACGTGGGAATAAACTAAAGGATAGAAACACATTTAACTTGGAAATTAGTTAAATGAGTAACTTCCTAGAGGACAAATGTTGGCCGGCCGGAGTGGCCGAGCTGTTAAAGGCGCTACAGTCTGGAACCGCACGACCGCTACGGTCGCAGGTTCGAATCCTGCCTCGGGCATGGATGTGTGTGATGTCCTTAGGTTAGTTAGGTTTAAGTAGTTCTAAGTTCTAGGGGACTTATGACCACAGCAGTTGAGTCCCATAGTGCTCAGAGCCATTTGAACCATTGACAAATGTTGCCACTCTAGTGTCAGAGGCTGAGTACACTTTTGATAGCAATAAGGTGTTTGAACTTCTTTGTACTAATTTTGAACAAGCAATTACTATGCTTTTATCATAAATTTTACGTGCAAAGATGTGACTGGTTATAATATTATTATTATTATTATTATTATTATTATTGTTATTATTATTATTATTATTATTATTATTATTATTATTATTTACATTTATTTAGTGGAAGGTAGTGTCATCATAAATAGTGCCATGTGTCAGTGACAAGGGAAGCAGACAATTTGTAATTCAAGTGCAAGTAGTACAGATACTGCACAGTTATTAGAAAAGAGAACATTTCATCTCCATGTCTGTGCACTAAAGTAAAGACATTACAGTATACTGAAGACCACTAGCACCATTACAGCTGCACCAAACTCAACTGTGTACCATCAGAAATGGCCATTAGTGAATGGAGTTGTGTACAATTTATCACACATTTTATCTGTGGAAACTAGATTAAATGTTGTAAATTTGTAAGATAGCTTTCAGAAGAGGGCATCTGAAAGAAATTTGCAGGCAACATTAATGTTGTTTCAAGTGACTACTCTGATAACTAATTTTTAGATTCATCGATCTGTTCGTTGCAATAGGTCCATTAAAATTTATGTTAACTATTGCATGTTCCCATAAAAATGGGTATGTTGTTTTGTACTTATACACAGAGCTATGCATGTATAATTAAAATTGAAGTTGATTTGTTAATCAACATATGAGTAATAGCATACGTTCTTACAATTCATATTGTGGTTCTCACAAGGTATAAAATTCATGGTCAGAAAGGTCAGCAGTGGAGTTATTGTACTGTTTATTTGATACAATGACAGGTGATGAAGCAAATGTAGTTTCCGTGTGAAGGTTCTCAATTTCTGTTGGCTTTGAATTGTGTTGAGAATGTGTCAGTGGTGAAAGTGTGCAGAATGCATGGAGCGAATGGCTTCTTTACTTAACTCCTTAGCTTCACTAAGTAGTATTCTTTGCCTCTAATTTACCATTGACTGTGTTGATGATAGGTGATTTTTTATTTGATGGCAGTCCCTGGTAAAAGATGACATGCATCCAGTTTTGTTGCAGGTAAATGAATTTGTGCTGTTCTAATCAGTGACGGATGACAGGTGATCAAAACTCAAAATAAGACTCATTAAGAAATGATGAACTACTTTCACAGCTAGTTTGTTTGACAATATGCACTCTTCCCTTCTGTTTCAGACCATATTCACTTTCTGGGACAGAAAGTGTGAAACCTACAATTTTCTTGTGGTACAAACTTCCTACCGACAATAACCAACTGACATTTTGGCTCGGTTGCTTCTAACTGTTTTTCTAGTTCATTTATTGTGAGGGATTAAATCCACTCCATGGTATTTGTTGTTACTCACACTTCTACTTGTAAAATTCATTCATGTTGCTCTTAGGTGATATGCTCAATGTTGCTGTAAGTTCATTGTACTTTTTGAATGTTGTGCTCCACTGATCAATTAATTATTGTTTTAATTACTTAAACAAGTCTGAAAAAATATTTCTCTGTCCATTTATCAGGCTTTTCCAGCCTCACTGCTCATGCATTTTCTTTGTGTGTCACACAATGTATCCTCCATGAATGTACTATTTTCCAAAGATCTGGAATCTTTTGCTTCATCTTTGGAGTCTGCCCTTAACTCACATAACTGATCATTTTTGTTACCAACAAATCCGCTTTCTTGCCCAATATTGTCAGTCCAGAAAGCTCCACATCTACTGCAGCAATCCCAATGTAACTACACCAAAAGTGCTTTGCCTAGAGTGATGCTTACTTTTTGTAAATATTGAATAATATAACTCCTAAGAATCAAGTTTTAAGAAATTTTGGAATCTATTATTAAATACCACTCATTATGATTTCTATCATTTACACACACACTGTTGAACTCAAAATCCCACCTTTCAAGCCATTTACCAGTAACAATTGTTATAGTTATTTGTGGTAATCAACATAAGATGCATCTGCAGAAAATCACTCATGATCTCATTTTGTCTCCCTTCTGTTAACTAATTGTTGATCCACGTTCTTGTCTTTAATTCATTTGCATGGCTCACATACATACTCAGCCTCCAGACTTGATAGACTCCTTAGTACTCACTCTAACAATGTGTCATCCACAGTAGCTATGCTGCAGTTCAAAGAGAACCTATAGCGGAAAAAGGCACACAGTGGCTAACATGAGCAGAATTCCTACTCTGTACTCTGTAAGAGTACACTGATTCTCATGGCTTGAGGCTGACATCATTGGCCAGTACTTCTTCACTGTTATGTGATTTGTTTTCTTTGCATTATATCTGCATGGATACAGCTCACCACTTGAAATTCATTTGTAGTTTCAAATGCAAAGACTACTGTGAGTCTGTGCATGTGTTGCCATGTTTGATCTTCACTTCATCCTATTTGTTATACCACATGTAATTATTTATGAAAGATATCAGCCCCATTAGCAAAAAAGGAGAAGTAGCAGCATAGTATGAGGTCACATCCTATATTTAATAAATTACATTTACTGTATGTCTAACATATCCTAGAAACTTCCCTTTCAATAACCTGCAGCGACTTGACATAAAATTCGTTTGGTGAGTATATTCTGACTGACTTCAAGTAGTCTAAGTAGACTCCATTTATTGTAGGCATGCTCCTGTTGAGCTCACAAGCTTATTAGCAGTTCCTAAGGAGCCAGTATTTTACTCCGTGTTCTTTAAATATTACGCTCATCTTCAGAATATTCTGAGTCATCAGATAATGCTGCGTTGAGCAGCGTACATGGCTGAAATAGATGTGAATTGCACAAATAATCTTTGCCAGTAATAACATAATTTATCTCACATTCCTTGGCCAATACACTTTCACAATAACTTTAATTCTTTGCAAATGAGATATTTATTTGCAGCTACGGCACTGACTTTTCCATACATAAATCCACACATTCATACAGTTGAAGCACTCCCATGATCTTTTCTACACTATGCTGCATCTGTCTGTTAAACGTGCCTGCCCCCCCCCCCCCCCCCCCCAATCAGTCTTCTCTGACTGGTCTGATGAAGCCCGACACAAATTCCTCTCCTCTGCCAAGCTCTGCATCACAGAGTAGCACATATTCAGTTATTTGATGGATATAGTCCAATCTCAGTCTTCCTCTACAGTTTCTACTCTCTACAGCTCCTTCAAAGGACATGGAAGTTATTCCTTGATGTCTTAACACATAGTGTTAAAAGTGTGCAGTGTGGCACTATTTCAAACAATTTCCAGAAATCTGGGAATATGGAATCTACCTGTACCCTTCATCAGTGGTTTGCAGGGCATTGCGCAAGATAAAGCCACTCTCAGATATCCACAAGTGATACTTTCTAAATCTGTGGGTCGAAGTTCTCTTCTCTCAAAGTAATTTATTATTTTCAACTGAGGATATTGTTGGGAATCCTACAGAAACTGGTGATCAAGACGATCTTAATTTTGCAGATCCATTATACTGAGGTTGCAGTAGTTGTGAGATATCTTCTAATATCTTGTCGAACCTCATTTTGCCCAGTGTAATGCAACAACTGGACATGGCGTGGACCCATCAAGTTGTTGGAAGTCCCCTGCAGAAATATTGAGCCCCGCTGCCTCCATAGTCGTCCATAGTTGTGGAAGTGTGTAGGGTTTTGTGAACAAATGAGCCTCTCGATTATGTGCCATAAGTATTCGTTGGGATGTATGTCGGGTGATCTGGGTGGCCAAATAATTTGCTCAAATTGTCCAGAATGTGCTTCAAATCAATTGCAAATAACTGTGGCCTGGTGACTTGGTACATTGTCATCCATAAAAATTCCATCGCTTTTTGGGAATATGAAGTCCATGAATGGCTGCATTTGGTCTCCAAGTAGCTGAATGTGAACATTTCCAGTCAATGATCATTTCAGTGGACCAGAGGGCAGTCCATTCCGTGTAAACACAGCCCACACAATTATGGAGCCACCAACAGTACCTAGTTGACAGTCTGTGTCCACAGCTTAATGGGGTCTGTGCCACTCTCAAACCCTACCATCAGCTCTTCCCAACTGAAATCAGGATTCATCTGACCAGGCCATGGTTTTCCAGCTGTCTATGGTCACAAGTCCAGGAGATGTGCTGCAGGTGGTGATGTGCTGTTAACAAAGGCACTTGCATCAGACATCTACTGCCATAGCCCATTAGCACCAAATTTCATCACACTGTCCTAATGGATATGTTCGTCATACATCCCATATTTACTTTTGCAGTTATTTCATGCATTGTTGCTGACAACTGTACATAAATGCTGCTTCCCTTGGTCGTTAAGTGAAGGGTGTCGGCCCCTGCATTGTCGGTGATGAGAGAATGGAATGTCCCATGTGTCTAGTGCCAACTACCATTCTGCATTCAAAGTCTGTCAATATCCATTGTGCAGCTACAATCACATGAGAAACCGCCTCACATGAATCACGTCAGTATGAATGGCAGCTCCCACATGCACTGCCCTTTTATGCTTTGTGTACATGATACGACTGCCATCTGTATATGTGCATATCACTATCTTATGACTTTCATCACCTCAGTTTATTTTATGCTTCTTGTATACAAGTCACCTGCACTTTGCCCCATTGCTTAGGAGATTCATGATCAATGTAAGAGGTCAGTGCTGAAGAATGGTTTGTAAACCTGAACTGAGGTTCCATCTGGACCTAGCATCTTATTTGTTTTTAACTCTTTCAGCTGCTTTTCACCCCAAGTATGCAATTTCTATGTCATCCCTATGGGAGTTTTTCTGTGATGGTCAAACTGTCGTATATCTGTATGATCCTCTTCCATGCCTGAGTTTTTAAACGCAAGATCTAAAATGCTTCAGATTTCCTTTTGCTGTCTTTTAGTGTTTCGACAGATTGGTCTATAAGTGACTGAATAGGAGACATTGACCAGAAATTTTATGTAGCACCAGATATTTTAAGGATTCTTGGCAAAATCCATCACCAACACATGATGGTGTATGTTTTGCAGCCCGATCTTTTTGTAAACGTGAATGTCTGCCAACTTTTGCTGTTGACAATGTTTTTTAACCGAGGATGTGACAATTTCTATTTTCTCAGAATATTCCAAATTTTGACATTCAGCCACTGTGGGTCTTTTCCATCCTTCATCCACATGCTCGGCGTATACTTCTCCTGAGTGCAATTTATAATCAGTTTAAGCTTTGTCCATAATTCTCCTACGTCCATCATTCTTTAACTAAATGATGTCCATTCATTGTCTAAGTAGTGTGGTAACAAATCTGCTCTTTCCAGCATAAAATCTCTCTCAGCCCTTTTGATGGATTTTCTAAGTAACCACCATGGCTATGAGAACATCATGATCAATAATCCCTGTTTCTATACTGATGCTGTTGATGAGTTCAGGCTTGTTTATACTTTTGCATGACAGTCCGTCCACACTATCTGCAACAATTCCATAGACAGGCCAGTCTATATTCAGTAGGTCAAAGTCTTCTCTAACTAATATAGCGTAATCAGGGCACTTACCCAAGGCAAGTATATTGAGCCAAAAACTACTAGATAGTATTACCACATTGCTCTCTGTTCCTTAGATGTGTGAGAGTATATTTTTCCCTGAGCATTTGTGTGTGGTTCAGCCTCCTATGGTTTGATGGTGTACAATTAACTAACAGTAGTGAGGATTGGAAATAAAGCACTGGGCTGATATTTTCTTGCGTGCTGATGTAGTAGCAGCTATTAATGAGTTTGAAGAAACAGGTGTAGATCCATTTTTAGTATGAGAGTGTGAGAAAACAATCATCTGAATACAACAGTATTATGACCAGGACAGTTGCTACTCATCATACAGCGGAGATGCTAAATTGCAGATAGGCACAACAAAAAGCCTGTCACAAATTAGCTTCTGGCCAGTGTGGCCTTCGTCAAAAATAGACCACACACACACACACACACACACACAACTGCAGTACCTGGCAACTGAACTGAAGCCACTGAATATACTAGACATATTGAAATTCTGAAACATTACATTTGAAAAATTAACAAAAGCGGCACTTTAAAAATCTACAGATGATAAAAAGAGAGACACATCAAATAATAGTGTGTGTAGAGAAGAGACATAGTATTCGTAGTATTCAACGAGGATTGTGGAGGGGGCAGGGGCAGAGTGAGCTGATGAATAGTTTGGTTTCAGGGCATTGCCCATACTATTATTTGCAGTGTTAATTTTTTTCTCCATTTACCATTATCTGCTGTAGCATGCATTTTCTTTTATAAGGATATGATTTGATTCATTTCGGTATGACATTAACTGTGTATTTTTCAATATGTTAACAGGTAATGGTTATTTGTATACCTGTGGTGATGGAAGACATGGAAAATTGTGCATGGAAGACCCGAAGTTGATGCAGCCAACTAAAGTGACAAGACTATCTGGATTTTTTGTTGAAAAAGTAAAGTATTTTGTTAATCTCAGAGCTTTGTGACACAAAGCAGTATTGTGTATCATACTTGGTTGTCTTGACTTGCCTCTTATTTAATGTAGACGTGAGCTGTATTTCAATCTCTGGCTCAGTAGCAACTGCACGTCTTAGATCGCTGTATGGATATTGCCTGAACAAGCTTCAGATATTTTATTGTCTTTTCAACTCTCTTAATATGGGATTTACCTTCCCGACAAACTTTATTAAAAATTGGTCCAACAGAATATCTCTATAATCTGAAGCAGGGCCCCCCTCACATGTTCTGAAGGTTGTTTTGACTATGCTGCAGAGGTTTTGCTGGAAAGCCCTTACACCTCTTCCATATGGTCTGAATCTCTCCTCATACAATTTCCATATTTTTGGAGGCCTGAAGAACAACATTCATGTCCATCGATTTGCTTAGGATGAAAAGATGCGCGCCTGGATACAATCACGGTTCCGCAGGAAACTGCAAACATTTTTCTGTGATGGCAGTCACCATCTTGTCTCACAGTGGGATAAATGTATTAACAGTTATGGTGATTACTTTTGAAATCGTAAATCATTTTATAATACCAATAGCATATCAAAATTTTGGTTCAATGGTGAAGACAAATTGGAATCCTTGGCACAGATTGGTGTATATAAAATCACTTGCAAGCAGTGTGAAAAAGTTTATATTGGGCAGTCAGGCAGAGCTGTGGCATTCAGGCTAAGTGAACATGAGAGAAGCTGGAGATCAAGGCAGAAAGAATCAAACTTCACTGATCATCTTTTAGTGAAAAACCATTCATATGATGTAGAAAGTGAAGTTTTGCATTTGGAAATAAATAAAAAAATTAAAGAAATAAAATACAGTACACAGAATGCCAGCCTAGTATTAAATGATCAGACTCAGTTTCTGTTTTACTCTTTGTTAAATTAAGTTTTTGTTTCAAATACTAGATTCAGATTATAAAGTCACCTTATTTCTCATCTGTTGTTAAATGTACCTCCGCATAAAAACCTTGTTTATCCCCCCTTTTTAGTTAATTAATTATTTCTAAGTGTCCAAAAAAGTAATGTTTACGTATGTAAACACACTATCATTTTCATATCTTCTGTACAAATAATATCTGCGTAAGTTGCACATCATGTTTATCTGTATTTGCAACATTTAGTGGTCACCTGAAGATTGCCTGAGGAGCTGAAAGCCAGTTTCTGACCGAATAAATATAAATGTACAGAACATTGGGAGGTGTTTTCCTTTTTAATATTATTATCACATTCTGCCAAGCACTGGTGGAAAATTCAGTTACTGTTAATAAAAGGTTTACGTACTTTTAGGGTTCCCTACCTCAATTGGTAAAAAATGAGACCCTTATAGGATCACTTTATTGTCCATCTGTCTGACTGTTAAGAACAATTTTTCAGAAACTGGTAGGTGTATTAAGTTGAAATGTATGTCGTATACAAAGGTCTATGGTCCTCAGACGATGTAAAAAAATTTAAGTTTCTACGTCAGTGGAAACAAAAGATTTGGCCACTTAAGTCACATACTTTTGCTCTTGCAAACCCACTCGTCAGAACCCATTGGGTACTTCCTGTTAACTTAGAATAATGAAATTTGGCAGGTTTCTCAGTTCTGCAGTACAAGTAAAGGAAAAAATCTGAAAATTGTTAATTTGTGATAATATCACACACAGTCCGTCTTCAGGCCACGAGTGGCCTACCGGGAGCATTCGACCGCAGTGTCATCTTCAGTGGAGGATGAGGATAGGAGGGGCGTGGGGTCAGCACACCGCTCTCCCGGTCGTTATGATGGTATTCTTGACCGAAGCCGCTACTATTTGGTCGAGTAGCTCCTCAATTGGCATCATGAGGCTGAATGCACCCCGAAAAATGGCAACAGTGCATGGCAGCCTGGATGGTCACCCATCCAAGTGCCAACCACGCCCAACAGCGCTTAACTTCGGTGATCTCACAGGAACCGGTGTATCCACTGCGGCAAGGTTGTTGCTCCAATAATATCACACACAAAAAAATTATTTTGTTGTCATGTTATCTGACTGTCTGTCTGCCTGTTAAGACCCCCTTTTTCATGGGAATTGGTGGATATAACAAGTTGAAATTTATGCCATGCACTAAAGTCTACAGTCCCTTGGTGTTGTAAAATATTTAAGCTTCTGTGTCAATGCAATCAAAAGATATGGCTATTTATGCCACATATTGTAAGATCTTGCCAGTATCAATAACAGGCAAAAATTGTCTGAGTTCTCGAATCCTGGACCAGGACCAGGTGAATCTGATGGAACCAAAGGAGTTGAGGTCCTACTCCAAATCCCATGCCACTTTCCTTGATGTTGACCTTCACCTGTCCAATGGCCAGCTTCACACGTCCGTCCACATCAAACCCACCAACAAGCAACAGTACCTCCATTACGACAGCTGCCACCCATTCCACATCAAACGGTCCCTTCCCTACAGCCTAGGTCTTCGTGGCAAACGAATCTGCTCCAGTCCGGAATCCCTGAAGCATTACACCAACAACCTGACAACAGCTTTCGCATCCCGCAACTACCCTCCCGACCTGGTACAGAAGCAAATAACCAGAGCCACTTCCTCATCCTCTCAAACCCAGAACCTCCCACAGAAGAACCACAAAAGTGCCCCACTTGTGACAGGATACTTTCCGGGACTGGATCAGACTCTGAATGTGGCTCTCCAGCGGGGATACGACTTCCTCAAATCCTGCCCTGAAATGAGATCCATCCTTCATGAAATCCTCCCCACTCCACCAAGAGTGTCTTTCCGCCGTCCACCTAACCTTCGTAACCTCTTAGTTCTGGAATGACTCCTTACCCTCTCCCTTAAAACCCACATCCTTTCGTCTTTCCCTCTCCTTCCCTCTTTCCTGATGAGGCAACAGTTTGTTGCGAAAGCTTGAATTTTGTGTGTATGTTTGTGTTCGTTTGTGTGTCTGTCGACCTGCCAGCACTTTCATTTGGTAAGTCACATCATCTTTGTTTTGAGGTATATTTTTCCTTCGTGGAATGTTTCCTTCTATTATAACTATATATTTAATTAAGTTTGTACGGAACCTTCGGTGCACAAGTCCTATTCACACTTATCCGGATTTTTTCCACATGTCTCACTTTCATTGACTATCCCTTATACATTAGATGGCTTTTTCAAAAAAGCTTTTATTCCTATTTTTATTCAGTGTGTGATATCCTGTTTACTTCTGCTATCAGTTAATTTTCTGCCAAATAGTGACACTTATCCGCCACTTTTAGTGTCTCATTTTCTAATATGATCTACATCTACATACCTACTCATGGCGCATGGCGTAGGAAGGGCATCTTGTACTGCTACTAGTCATTCTCTTTACTGTTCCACACACAAATGGAGTGAGGGGAAAACAAGTGGCTATATGCTTTCTTATGAGCCCTAATTTCTGTTATCATGTCTTCACAGCCCCTATGCAAAATGTATGTTGGCAGCAGTAGATTCATTCTGCAATCAGCCACAATGCTGGTGCTCTAAATTTTCATGATAGTGTTTTGTGAAATCGTAATTTGAGTTGACAGAGCATTTCCGTAACTCTCACAAGTTGATCAAACCTACCAGTTACAAATCTTGCAGCATACACCTGAGTTGCATTGATGTCTTCCTTTATTCTGACCAAATGGAGATCACAAAACACTCAAGCAGTCTCAATAAAGGATGCTCGAGTTTCTAAACATCGTCTGGTCTTTAGAGAAGACTAATAGTTTTCTATAATTATCCTAATATAGGGTGTATACAAACCCGGGAGATCTGGGAAAAACCCGGGAATTTTTTTGGCCAGGAGAAAACTGGGAAAAATACTAGAATTTTTTAGAATTCTGGGAATTTTTCGTTGTTTTAGTTTTCATTTATATTACTGTATCCTGCTATTGCAGAATAATATTGCAGCGTTAAAACATGAACGAGAGAAAAAAATGAAAATGAAACTTAAATTGCAAAGGAAATGTGCCATATAAAGTAACACAGTGCTCGTACAAGCGTCTGCCAACAGCAAAATGTGTCATAGGTTTTCGGAAGACTATGCAATGCTTCATAACAACAAATTGCCTTCGATGAGTGTAACGTCACAACTGTTTACATTAGACTCATTTAATCAGTTACGAGTGGGCTCATGCACATGCACAGTTGAGTCGCGTATGACTAGTACCTTCTCCCACTTCAGGCTACAGAAATGTGGCTGTTGGCTGTGTAAGCAACAGTAGCAGCAACCAGCCACGTGGCATGCCCAAGCTGCCAGATTTACGCGTGTGCAGCAGGCCCGGATCTAGTGGGGAGTGAGGGCAAACCGGCGTATCTGAACCAGACGGCAATTTTGAGGGGAGGGGGCAAATTCATATTCTTGAGAATAAAAACTTGTTTCACAAAGCACCTAGCATCCAGCACATGTCAGTCTATCGATTATTCATATGATTTTGAAACGCACCCCTGCTGGTTTTTGAACGCATTCTAAGTTCATTTCTGAATGAATTATTAGTTGATTTTTGAATGCGTGCATAGTGTACGTGATGTCTTTGCCAGGGGAATCCTCGTCACATCTAGAAATGAACTTTCCTGCAGACAAAACAGGACGGGGCTATACGAGCTGAGCGGAATAAAACCGAACCGGTGAATGCCAAGTGCTGCTTGTTTATGTGGTTGATTCGGGTGATTCTGGCAAAGTTAATGGAGTTAACCAGAGAGTGAGTTTTGACAATGGTAGGAATAGTTACAGAATTAGTGATAAGACTGTTTGTTAGAACAAGCAAGGAGAAGAAACAGGGACATCAGACAAATTATGGAGGAATATGAGATTCCAAATTTATACAAAAATTTCGTTCTACTACTTTTCGGCCTCGTGCATGAGAAACTGGAGTGTATGAATGAAATGTGAAACTATTTCCTAACGTAAAGCTTTTTGTATTGTTACTTTGTGAATTATATTCTGACGTATTATAAAAATGATCTTTATTGCCAAAATAGTTTCGCTTATTTGGTGTGTGTTACAATTGCTGAAATATTAGAAAGGCCTATTTTGTTTTCTCCTGCACACAGTGACAAAATAGATGTAATCAGATCGAGAAACCACACCAGTCTTGGGTACTATTTGTGTTAACAGCTTTTTCAGTATTAGACAATGAGATTTCTATTTTTCATGTAGCAAAAGTTTGACGAACTTTGATAAGGTAATAGTCCTTTCGCAGAGAGGAAAGCACACCATGTAAAGCTGTAGCAAAATTAGACAGAAAAATCACTAGGACCTAAGGATTGAAGAAATGTGTACTGTCTCGCCTGTCTCTTGTCTTTACTGGTTTTAGGTGTCCTATATTTAATTTCATGTCACACAGAAGAGCAAGTTATTTGCTAATAGGAAATATAAAGAGTCCAGTTTTTTCTGAAGAGTTCTCATTCTCCTGGTTACAAATAATCTTATCCAGTATTAATTGGGAGGTTTTTTTTTTTTTGGTTTTTACAAAAAAAGAAGAAGAAGAAGTAGAAGAGGGCAGGATGTCAAACCGGCCAACTGGGAGCAGGAGAGCGCTACAGGACATTTTAATTTCCTCTGTCCTGAAATAGTTTGATGGCATCCATTACAAAATATACACATTTGAGTTTGACAGAGTGAAATACAGTGATGTGTGTTATAAGAATGTTGTTTGAAGAAGTGTGGCACCTCACTGCACATTAAAGCCAAATTATGTGTCTTACATATCCTCCAAGATATATCTTTTATGTAACAGGCTCTTCAGAAATATGTGCGCTACAAAATGAACTTATTTTTTAAAAGTCTTTTTTTATGCTCTGATGCGCAGAGCAGCCTGAGTTACAGTGGGGAAGTGGGTAGTCTCAACGTGACCCATTTTTACATTTAGTAATTTTTCTGTTTCCTCTTTGTTTACTGCTCTCATGTCAAATGAAAACAAGATGGATTTCTATGGCTGGGAGCTATCAGGTTAATTAAAATATATTCACATAATTATGGAAGGGTAAACTATGTTACTGGTTTCAGATTTGATTTTATTTCCACCTTTCTGACAGTCAAGCATTAATCGCCTTGCAGAACAATGAAGTAATTTTTGTCAGTTTGATAAATAAATTTAGCTTTTATTAAGCTTTCCTGCTGAGGCACTCAATTTATTCCAGACTATTGGCTAGTTTCAACTGTTTGCTGCATTTCAGGTGCACATTTTCATCTTATAGTATGTATGGCATTATGCCATAATAAAGAACCAAACGTGAGATAATACAGTACTGGTACTCCAAGAAAATTTACGTCCCAAAAACCACACTGAAAAGCTTCATATCTGGTCAAGGCCTACGTCATTGAGTATCTGGACATACGAATGTGCACTGTAGGCGAACTATGCATTTTAGTATGGTTCCCAAAATTCTGATGCTCTTGGAGTGTCCTCTGATGTCTTATTGCTTTTATGACATAATGTAAGATCTTTTAATGTTTTACAAGTACGAACATACGGGATTCCTGCATCAGCATAGCTGCTCAAGCGCAGTGATCCCTCTTATCTGGCGCTCTCTGACAACTGCTGAAATGAATCTATTTCTAACAGGTCAAGGGAAAATATTGTGAATTGTTGTTCGGAAAGCTTTATTTTCAAAGTAAATTTCCTTTTACACAAGATGAACTATGTGCGAGAATGTACGATTTATTTCTTAAATCACAGAGTGTTTGGTCTCTTTTAAAAATCAACTCTTTAATGACAAGCCAATTAAAAGAATTTCGAGCCCAGAAGATCAGAGATTTATGTCGGTATTAAAAATTTTGTTGCCATATTTGTGTGATGTATCTTAAAGTGTAACATGCACTAAACAGATCAACATTATAAGTGAAAGCTTAGCTTCTCTTGTAGCTTATTAATCTTCGAGACAAATATTGTATGCGAAAGATTTGTTTTTCTTGCAGCAACACTATGTATATTAATTTAAACCATTAACTTTTCCTGTTGGTGGAATTAGAATTTATACTTTCGTAATACGAATATATGCTGCGTACATGTTGCTGCACATCAAAGGTCTTTCCAAAACGTGTTTTTTTTTCCCCCTGAGTATCATTTTCTAAAGTGCCAGGAAATTCTACGCTGCTGTATAAAACCATGTCCTATCAGAGGATAAGTTTTACAGTTCCGAGGGAAAGTATACTGTCACTTAACATGGCAAAAGCGTATTTTCACCGAGGAAAAAATGTATTTTTAACCAGGAGATCCGGGAAATATCCAGGAATTTTTTCTCCTTGTCCGCGTATACACTCTGTAATAAACTGAAGTCAACTACTCTCCCTCCTTACTACCGTCCTTATGTGTTCATTCTATTTCATATCTCTTTGGAAGTTATAGCTAGATATATAATTGATGTGACTATCAAACAGCTCAACACTCATACTGTATTTGAATATTACAGAATTGTTTTTCCTAATGATCTACATTAACTTACAAATCATCTACATTAAATTACATTTTCTCACATTTAGGATAAGCCTCCATTCATTACACCAAATACTACATGTGCAAACAAAGTTGACATTCGGTGTGGTGGCTGATGGGAGTAACCGTAAAGCATTTTCCAATTTACAGTTGCTTCCATCAGCCACCGCGCTGAGTGTCAACTTTGCTTGAATATTAGACATTCTCTTTAAATCATCCTATGGTCACTCAATGATGATACTTTCCCCTGCTCTACAGTGTCATCACCAAAACAAATACAGATTACAGCTCACCCTATCCAAGAGATCATATATGTGTGTAGATAACAAGAGCTGTTGTATCACACTTCCCTGGGGCACACTTGATGATGCCCTTGTCTCTCATGAACACTCGTGTCGATTGTGGGGTGATGCTCGCCACATTTGTGGTATTTTCAATTCAGAATTTGTACATTTAACCAGTCCTCTTTAACCATAAGCTCTGGGCATGCTTCAGCAACCACTGTCAGGTGTGGTGGTCGATCATTGTTTATAACAGAGAACAGGTATCTCAGCTTAACCACCTAGATGGTAAAGATGGTAAAACCCTCAATCGCAATGTGTTCTGTGTGCTGATGATCCCCATTGGCTGTTGAGATGAAACAGTGTTTAGAAACCTAGATAGTCTGAAATGGTACATTGTTGGTTGAACCTGCCACTTCTGGGAAAATACAAAAGCTTCTTAAATCAAAGACACTTCCTGTTGTAACTAAACTGCATAAAACTCTAAATTCCAGCATTGGGGTTGTGTTGTGTGAAAACTTAATGGATGAAATCCTCATGGGTAGCAAAAGGTGTTAAAGGTGTGCAAAACATGATGTGAAGGGAGTGAATAGAATTATTGAAAGAACACATACATTCATTGTAACTCTCAATTTTCAAGTCTTAGCTGGTCATGTTAAGGCTGGTTTCTTGCGCTTTAATGTTCACCCATATTTTCCAAAATTGTTGCAGTGTTTGAAGTGCCAAAGTTTTGATCACAGTTGCTGGTATTGGCCATGCTGCTTATGGGAACTCTGGCCAAGCAGCTTATGAGCTGGGTGTAGGATGGACATCTACTCCCATGTTTGTTATCTGCTCCAGCAAACATCCAGTTTGTAGCAGAGAGCATCCCATTTATGGGAATAAAATAAACAAGTAAAAAATTAAAGAAATAAAAATTACACAATGTGTGCCTTATGTCAAAACAAAGAAATTGTTAAAAGCCATTGTAGCAGTTCACCTACTTTGTTTCTTCATTAATTGTTCTCGGTGTCGACGAACTGGCTGAAAAAATAGGGGGTGGACATGCAGTACTGTTTACTGTAAATGATGTAGCTGACAGAGGCACAGATGCTTTTTACTGTCTTTTACTTTCACTTTTCACAACCCCCAATATTACACAGTCACATAGCCAGTGCACTATTGTTTAACTTTTGATAAGCTTTGTTAATAGGTTGCAGCCGAACATCCATATACTGCTACAGTAGTTAACTGTTGAATACCTACGACCAGTAAAAACCTAACCACAATGTTCACACAGGTACGTTTGGAAACAGACAATGTCATTGTTTTTACACATGGCCTATTGATGTAACACTCATTTCACTGTTAAGTTGATGCATTGTTGTCACTGTAACCAACACAGGTTTCTCGTCTGAAACTCGGCCATGGAATGACAGTCTCGTGGCCAAAAATTGGGCCCTTATATATCTTCAAAATAATAGGTGCCGAAACTACACATTGTTCGAAGTTAAATTTGCACAATTACAATTAAAACATCACTCATTAAATTAACTGAAAACATCGAAAAATTCGTTCTTTCAAACAGCACAAGGCTTAAGCCAAATTATTTGATTAAATAATGAAATTAACATATATATACCGTATTTACTCGAATCTAAGCCGCGCTTTTTTTCCGGTTTTCGTAATCCAAAAAACAGCCTGCGGCTTAGAATCAAGTGCAAAGCAAGCGGAAGCTATGAAAAATGTTGGTACGTGCCGCCACAACTAACTTCTGCCGTTGAATATATGTAGCGCTACGCAGGCATGCTTTTTAGGCACAGAGATAAATACTGGTGCCAAAACCTCTGCGTCAGTAAATAATTTTTTTAAAAAAAGTAGGAGACGAGCTTTTTTCTCTGCCGCGAGTTTCGACCACTGCATTTTCATACATTATCCAACGAAGTAAATACAAATTCCGTATTGTTCATCTTCGAATGTAGCAGCATTTCAATGTACTACGAAAATCCGACTGGCAAGACTGTTCGGGATGTTTGTCAATATGGCCAACTCTAAAGTCTTTAAATATGTCTGCTTGTGTCTGTATATGTGTGGATGGATATGTGTGTGTGTGCGAGTTTATACCCGTCCTTTTTTCCCCCTAAGGTAAGTCTTTCCGCTCCCGGGACTGGAATGACTCCTTACCCTCTCCCTTAAAACCCACATCCTTTCGTCTTTCCCTCTCCTTCCCTCTTTCCTGATGAGGCAACAGTTTGTTGCGAAAGCTTGAATTTTGTGTTTATGTTTGTGTTCGTTTGTGTGTCTGTCGACCTGCCAGCACTTTCATTTCGTAAGTCACATCATCTTTGTTTTTAGGTATATTTTTCCTACGTGGAATGTTTCCTTCTATTATAACTGGATTATTTGTTATTTTTAAACGTAATCTCAGCTTTCGATATTACAAAGAGTGTGTGTTACCCCCTTAATGGCCATGTGGGCATATATAATAAGTATGTGATTCTTATTTTGCTCTCCACCACAACATATTGAAAGCTGATCAAAATTGAAGTTTATCTGTTGGGAAGCTTTACTTGTGTCTTACCTATTCTCTTGATGTAGACACTGCATATTTGTATCTTGGTATGTACCACCAACAGCTTTTATACTCTTGTTAATGCTATGTATTCTGAAGTATTTCTAATTTGTGTCCTTTTGTAATAACTAGCAGATCTGAAGATGACTGGGTAAGCAGTTGAAACTAGTAATCACTATTTTCTACATTGCAATCTTGGCAAAGAAAGACTTCTTTTCCTGATGACAATATCCTCCTGAGTAGCGCCTGCCTAGATTTGAATGGGACACATTTTCATCTCCAAAATGTTCTATATCCAAGAGGATATCATCATCTTTATACTCCACAGAAAAGCTATATGCCCTCAGGAAATATAATGGTTGTTGGTTCCACTTGTTCTTGGCTGTTCCCAATACCAACATAGTAAATCTTTGTCAGCTGTGATCAATCAGTCAATCATCCAGACTGTTTCCTCCACGACTATTGTAAAGGCTGCCGTTCCTCTTCAGGAACCTTATGATAGTCTGACATTTCACAGATATTTCTCGGATGTGGTCACAGCTATCTGTATTGTTGAGACACTTAAGCCACTACACTGCAGCAAGGTCCATGGTTTTGGAGTAGGTACATTTGCTACACATATTGAACTCCAAAGTGAGCAGTGTGTGATCTGAGAGTAAGGACATTGGACCAATAAGTTTGTCTTGTTCCAGTCTTTCATGTTATCCTTTCTTCATGTTGCAGTGGTACATGTAACTAGAGTGAAAAATTGAAAAAGAAACTGAAGGAATGCGAGATATTTGAAAAGTGATGGCATATCCTTGCTGTTTGCGCACTTTATTATTACTGAAAGGAAATTTCAATGATTTATAAGTTTGAGTATTATTCTACTTATTCTGGTTTCATAGATAGTCTTAACTTTACTGGTGGCAAAATACACATCAAATTTCTGCGTTATTTGAAGTATGTAGTACAGTGCTTGCTGAACTGACAGAGTCGTTTCTGTAGGTTTCCTGTGGTGGATGCCATACAATGGTCTTAGCCAGGTGTCGAACGTTGGAAGAGAAACTGAGTTCGGAAGTCAGTGAATCCAGCAGTAATACAGATGTCACAGATGTGAGTAGCAATGTCTTACGTATTTATGTTTATCCTGTTGCTGGCATAAAGTAATTTTTTTTACATTTTGGCCATTTAATAGTGAGTTAAAAGCAGAAATTAGCGTAACATATGTTGCAGTTACAATATGCAGTTTGTAAATTTTCTAGCTGTAATTAAATGACAGAGAATTTACATACAGTTCACTACCTCATATGTGCTTCTAATGTTACCAAGAATATTTAGCTTCAGAACTGCCTGAAGCATTTACAGAATTTGTAAACCATATCTTGCGGACTTGTAAAATTTGAAGTCTCACCTCAGTGAGATATGTCTGCATATACATGTTTCATATTCTGTCTAGCTTTGCAAAAGGTAGGTGATGCATACAAAAATGACCTGTGTGGATGTCCACAAAATGTCAAAATTTGTAAATGTATCAGAGATAAGAGCGAATGATAAAAAAAACCATTTGACAGTTGGTACATTAGTGAATATTACCTAATTTTCAAAAATTGTTCAGATGTAGTGTCAAGTGCTGGTCTTAAGAGTTACAACACATATTTCACAGTTCATTTTAGTCATTTCTTGAGAGGGACTGTGTGGTGTTAGGCAATTTTGCACACTGATTTAGGCAGGTCTCCAATCTCTGTCTCAGCAGATGCAACACACAAACAGGTAAAATGTGATAATCTTGCAAGGAGAGGTCTCCAGGGATGGGACTGAGTTATTGAAACCATCTATATAGTGATTAAGACCACAGGTATCTCACCCTACAGCATTCACCCTGGTGTGCACTCGATTGCAAATAATCGATTAAAAAAATTTCATAATTTTGTGTGTTGTGGAGCAGGGACGGGCCAAGATTTCACCTCATGAGTGTTGCCCGGGCACGAGTGCTAAAGCACTCAGCCCTGCTTAACATTTCCCCCACCGCCACACCATACTGTCTGAGCGTGAAGAGGGGAAAACTATGAACCCACTGCATTTAAATGGCAATGCAATCACATTTCTCAACAAGATAGATCACAAGCACAACAAGATTAGATCACAAGCAAACTAAATTTTCAGTGTGATTTAATTATTTTTGGTGTATTGAAGGCATAATATAATTTCTACCTGGTACAAACTATGATCATATGGACAGACACAGACTGTTTCAATGAGTTTCTCACACGAGTTTAGTTTAGTTTCATAATTGAGAAACTTTGTGTAAGCAAATATGTCAATCAAAATATTGTGTAACAATGCAAGGGGCTCCAAATTTGTCATTAAAGTCCGTAAATTACACAACTGATAGTATTTTTCAGTACAGGTTTTTCGTTCATTCCAAGTAAGTATCAATTCGTGATGTCATCGTCCAGACACGAGTTGACAGTAATCTGAATCTGTTTCAGCAGACTAATAGTTTCTTTCACGGGATAAAATTTTATTGATTATGAAATACAAGTTCTTGAAGTTTATTTAGAATAGAAAATGTTGAATTAGTAGTTGCATGCCATAATTTATCTGTTTAATATAAAGGTGTTTTGATTTTTGTATGCATGTAAAAAGAGTGAATTTATGTGCGGCTTTTACTCTTAGACGAATTTCCAATTAGAGTATTCTTGAGCAAGAAAACCTTGTGTCACAAAGCGCCTAGCATCTAGCGCACGTTGGTCTACCGATCATTCATGTGATTTTGAAATGCATCCCTGTTGGTTTTTGAAAATTTTTGAACACATTCTAAGTTGATTTCTAAATGAATCATAAGTTGATTTTTGAATGCGGGCACAGTGTACGTGATGTCTCTGTCAGGGGAATCCTCGTCGCATCTAGAAATAAACTTTCCTGCAGACAAAAGGGGACAGGGCTATACGAGTTGATTGGAATAAAGTCGAACGGGTGAATGCCAACTGCTGTTTGTTTATGTGATGGACTGGGTATGCGAATGATCAGCGTTGTTTTAATTACAAGCGAAGTTCATAGATTCAGACTACCAGAGTGGAAATAAGTGACTAACAGGAATAACAGGCAAGAAAGATTATGTATTATCTTCTCGGTGTATCCAAGAAAATGAAATTTTGGAAGAAAATTTTTGGTCAAATCGCTAAACTAGAAAGGGCAAGTTCTACAGTCTCTGGCTAGCAGCTGCGTAAGTTATATTGTGGGAGTAGTGCAGAAAATGTGTTGTACAAATGTGTAATAACATCTAACCAGAGAATAATCGCTGGATAACTAAACGGGTGATTCTGGCTAAGTTAGTAGAGTTAACCGGAGAATGAGTTTTGACAATGGTAGGAATAGTTACAGAAGCCGTGATGAGAAGATTGTTTGTTAGAACAAGGAAGTTGAAGAAATGGGGACATGAGAAGATTGTTTGTTAGAATGAGGAAGTTGAAGAAACGGGGACATCAGACAAATTACAGAAGAATATGACAATTTCAAATTTATCCAGAAATTTGGTACTATTGCTTTTCGGTTTCACGCTTGAGAAACTGGAGTGTATAAATGAAATGTGGAACTATTACGTAACATAAAGCTTTCTGCGTGTAGTAAGCTAGATGGGCATTTGATATTGATACTTTGCAAATTATATTCTGCCGTATTATAAAAATGACCATTATTACCTAAACAGTCTCGCTTATTTGGTGTGTGTTACAATTCCTGCAATATTAGAAAAGTCTATTTTCTTTTATCTAGCAGACAGTGACAAAATAAATGTAATCAGATCGAGATACCACGCCAGTCTTGAATACTATTTTTATTAACAGCTTTTCCAGTATTAAACAACGACATTTCGATTTTTCATGTAGCAAAATGTTTGGCAAATTTTGATGAAGTAACAGATTGTCTCAGAGAAAGGAAAGCACGCCATGTAAAGCTTTTGGAAGATTAGAGATATCTTATGTAGCTTATATTTAATTTTATGTCACACAGAACAGCAAGATATTAACTAACATGCAATAAAGAGTCCAAATTTTCTTAAGAGTTCTTGTTCTTTCGGTTACAAATAATCCCATCCAGTAGTAATTGCGAGTGTTTTTTTTTAAAAAAAAAAAAAGAGGAGCAGGATGTCAAACCAACCGACTGGGAGTAGGAGAGGCACCACAGGACATTTTAATTTCTGCTGTCTTGCTGGATCCATGGATGATGGCATCCATTACAAAATATACACATTTAAGTTCCTCAATGCAAAATACAGTGACATGCGGTAGAAGAATGCTGTGTGAAGAGGTGTGACACCACACTTTGGCATACTTAAGACCAAATAACCAAATAACACGTCTTACATTTCCTCGAAGTTATATATTATTATTATTATTATTATTATTGTTATTATATATCTATATATTATTTTTTATCTCAAACACTCGATGGATGGGGCAGGAGGGGGGGAGGGGGTCCACCATCTACTATTGCCCCGGTTCAAAATATCATAGATCGGGGGCTGATGCACAGATGAGTCTGAGTTATGGTGGGGGGGGGGGGGGGGGGGCATCCACATGATCCGTGTTTACTTTTAGTGATTTTGCTGTTTCTTCTTCATTTACTGCCCTCACGTCAAATGTAAACTAAGTGATTTCTGTGGCTGGGAGCTGTCAAGTGAAAATACATTCACATAATTATGGAAGGCTTAAATACGTGAATAGTTTCAGATTTTATTTTATTTCCACCTTTCTGCCAGTCAAGCATTAATCACCTTGCAGAATAATGAAGTTACTTTTGTCGCTTTGCTAAAGAAATTTGGCCTTTACCTACCTTTTCCACTGAGTCAGCCAATCTATTTGAAACAAAGTGTATACCACACTATTGGCTAGTTTCATCTGTTTGCTGCATTTCAGGTGCATGTTTTCATCTTCTAGCATGATGACATTATGCCAAAATAAAGAATTCAACATGAGATAATACAGTACAGGTACTCTAAGAAAATTTACATCCTGAAAACCACACTGAAGAGCTTAATATCAGGTTGAGGCCTACTTCATTGGCAACCTGGACATACGAATGTGCACTTTAAGGTGAATTATTCATTGCAGTATGGTTCACAAAATTCCAACACTCTTGGAGTATCCACTGATGTCATGTTTCTTTTGTGACATAATGTAAGATCTTTTAATGTTTTACACATATGAGCTTCCTGTGTCATTACAGCTCCGCAAACGCGGTGACACCTCTTATCTGCTGCTCTCTAGCAACTGCTGGAACAAATCTATTTCTAACAGATTGCAGGAAAATATTGCGAATTGTGGTTTAAAAAGCATTATTTTCAAAGTAAATTTCCTTTTATGCAAGGTGAACTATGTGCGAGAATGTATGATCAGTTTCTTAAATCACTCGGCGTTTGACTCTCATTTAAAAATCAACTCTTTGATTTGTGTGATGTATCTTAAAAGTGTAAAACGCGCAAAAAAAATCAACATTATATGTGAAAACTTAGCTTCTCTTGCAGCTTACTAATCTTAGAGACCAATACTATATCTGAAAGCTTTTCTTTTCTTGTAGCAGCAGCACTATGTATATTAACTTTTTCTGTTTGTGTGTTCACGCTATTTAACAATGGTGTTACTGTTAGTTGACTACGTCACGTGTCCTGTGCTCTGAATATCCGCTGTCATCGGCTGGCGAGATCACGTGACATGAGCTATGACTGGCTTACAAAAGTGCATCGCAATCTCGATTTCAATGCTTCAGAGAGTACCATGCGGTGTTTGGTGGAAAGCAAATTTATACTTTCATAATATGAAAATATGCAGCTTACATATTGCTGCACATCAAAGAACTTTCCAAAACAGGTTTTTTCCCTTGAGTTTTGTTTTCTAAAGTGCCGCGAAATCCTAAGCTGCTGTATAAAACCATAACCATTCAAATGATTAAGTTTTACAGTTCCGAGGGAAAGTGTACTGTCACTTAACATGGAAAAAGTGTATTTTCACCTGGGAGAAATTGTATTTTTAACTGAGAAAAATCCGGGAATTTTTTTTTCCTTGTCCACTTATACACCCTGTGTAATAAGGTTTATCTGAACACTTCTATCATACATTATTATTTCACATTAACTGGACAGATTATTAGTCGGAAACGAATTCGCCCACAACAGATTGTCCCACACCACTACTAAACTTTTATCGTGACTCTTCACAAAATATTTCAAGAAGCAGGGATCAAGGAACAAGAAAAGAGGAGACATTGGTATACTGGTGCCAAATGTGGGGCCTGAAAAGGATATACTAACAACTTCAGGCCCAAGGCACAAACTTCAACCCGTTGGAAAGGATAAATACTCACAGCTGACGTGAATACTCGCAGGTATGAGTAGGATAGACATAGTGTAAAAGAACAGTTCTACTGTTTTGACTTTATCATAAACAATCATCCATAAATGGAGTGCAGTTGTTCATATATGTTGTGGACAAATAATTTGTGTGTTGTGTTGACATTGATATTTGAATTGTGTATAAAGATACTAGGAAAAATGTACGTACGAACAAGGAGAGCGTGCAATAATGCAACCCGGAGTTTGAAATTGACGGGTGAGGGAAGTGAAAGTGAATATAATCCTCATGATGAGGTAACTAAGGAACCAAGTATGGACCAGCAGTCACACAATTTGAGTGAGGAAAATCCTGTTGAAGGAGTGCCAAATGTAATAAATGTAGGACAGCAATCACATAATTTAAATGATAATAATATCATTGATATGGAGGTGACAATAGAAGCAAACCCGAGTACAAGTAGAAATAGTAATATAAAGGAGTCTATAAATACCATAGTTACATAGGAAAGTGTGAATCTCACATTAAATGTTACAGAGCTCAAAGATGATATTATTATTAAATTCATGTCGAGTATACAACGTCACTTAACTGAGAATATGCAACGTTTAGATGATAAGGTTGATACTAAATTTGATTCCCAAACTGAAAAATTCAACACACAAATGGGTTTACTCCAAGAAAATATGGGTTAATTAAATGAAAAATTTGATAATAAGTTCGAGTCACTTGAAAATCATATTGTTTCACTTAAAGATGATCGTAGACAATTAAATAAGAAATTCGATAACTTAAAAGTAGAGTGGGAAGAACGATTAAATACTAAATTTAGTGAATTAGAAATAAAAGTTTCCATGGATATGACTAACCTATACACCAAATTTATGGGTAAAATTAATGAGATGGAGAATAAATGTGAAACCATTTCAAAGGAGCATAGTGATTTGTCAGATAAAATCTGTAACTGTGAAAGTAGTTACTCGAAGACTAATGTGCAAATCGAAGATCTGTCTAAAAACATGTCAGAATTCAAAATAGACACTTGCAAGGGCATAAATAAATATTTAAAGGACCAAACTAAGAAATTAGATGATGATCTTTCTGAGTGGATAGAAGTTAAAAAAAAAATGAGGAAATCGAAGAGAAAGTCAATACCACTCTTTGAGTTGAAACAAGCTGAGGTAGATAAGGAAAAACAGATGGGAAATGATGAACTTTTCAAGTTATTTACTAGTGTGTTTCAGGCTGTTAAAGATAAAGTAAATGAAGAAATACCTAAGTGGCAACATGAAACAAATTGTAAATTGTCAGAACAAAAATCTTCACGAAATGTATTGACTGAAGACAACCATTCCGAAGACAGGCTTAGGAATAATAAACCCTGTAGTGTAGTAAAATGTAACTGTTGTGGGAGTACACCCAATAAATTTTGTGACTGTTATGGAAATGAAAACGACACTTTTTTCCAAAGAGGGTACTTGTCGTTTTTAAAGGTTGAGACAAGCATATTCAAAAGCAGACAGTTGCCTACCTTTTCAAAGGTGAAGCAGCACTTCGGTCTGCAGAAGCGAGTGAGAATAGTAATACATGCACAGCTTAGCAAAATACTGGTTGAGTAGCAAACAAGAGAGCCTGTGAAAGGAGGTATATCAACTGGAGTTTTGTAATAGCAAACGAAGTTCATTAAGACATTATTTCGAGAAATACATTAAAAAAAGAAAAACGAGGTACTGGAGTGATCCTATTTCCCATAGAGAAGTGATACATATTTTGAAAGGAAGATTACCTATTCATGTACGTGAGAAACTTATAAATGTCCCTGACTACAACTTGGAACAGTTTCTGTCTGTAGTCGATTTATCGATATGGTACTATAAGACGCCCGAGTATGGAATAATAATCAGACGTCTACCTCACAACATGATAATGATAATACTAATAATAATACTAACAATAACGACAACTGAGATACTAAACCTATACTACACGGAGGACAAGTGACTTCTAATGGCTATAGTAAAGCTAATAATAATAATAAATATAAACATAACATCTACTATACTAAAGAAACCTATGGAAATAATGATAATCAGGTGAATCAGATTAGTACAGGAAAACCAAATTGTAAACGCAGATATAATGATTCGAATAATCAGTATGGTAATTCACGCAGACATGATATATACCCAGAAGACAAGCCTGGTAGTATACAGCCTTGGAAAGACCCTTTGACACCTGAAGTTCGATGGGTAGACACAAATGTAGCTCAACAAGCACAACAAACACAAGGACCGATACCACTCGGAAAAGGAGCAATAAAGTCGCGAAGGGAACAACTACCAAATTCCGACCATACTGTACGTATTGTTGAAGTATATGAACAACCGAATATGACATCTGCCGAAAGATTAAACTAAAACAAGTCACCAAAAGCCTTCCTAGGATGACTGAGAGGATGAGGAGGGCAGGCATCATTTCGAAGTGAATATACTGAGGTATGATGATGATGATTTGGTCCTAAGGGAGGAACTGATTGAAGAAACGCCTGACATTTCGAATAAGTGTGGATGAATTCTGCAGGCAGTAGTTCAGGCAGTAATAAATGGTATTGATGTTTAAATTTGAATTGATACTGGAGCAACTATTAGTGTAATGATTGTTTTTAACAGTTTGAGGAGCAAAAATGCTTACATTTCCTGTTACTGGATGTACTGAATCTGGAGCATTTAGTGCAAAAGCTCGAAAGGTCTCAAAGCAGGCACGAGTCAGTATTATGATGCGGGGGGGCTTCAATAGGAAGTACCTTCTTAATTGTTTCAAGAATGACCGTACCATGTGTTTGCGGTCTAGATTTTTTGTGTGATGCTGGAACAGTCATCAATTTAAAAGAAGGAACATGTATCTTGGACTCTGAAGGTGATGTTTTGATAGTCTCTATGATAAAGGGAAAAATAGTCACGGATCAGTATTGCATGAAGTTAATGGTTAGCTATATTAGTATTGACTGTAATGTAGTTGATGATATTTTCTATATTGAATACACTGGAGAAGAAATAAGTCAAGTTTCACTTCAGGAAAAAATCTCCAAATCCGCATACTTACCTGCAAGTCAACGAGAAGATTTGTGTTGCATGTTAAGTAATTATCTGCAGTATTTAGCACACGTCCCAGAATAATCAGAGGTTTTGAATAAGACATTAAGGCATATCCACATTAATCTTTTTGTCGCACTTCCTACTCTGTTCCTTGGTCAAAGAGAGAGGCAGTCAAGAAAGCAATTAACAAAATGTTAGAGTGGGGAATTATAGAGCCCTCTCATTCTGAATATTGTAGTCCTCTTTTGGAGGTCCTCAAAGTGAATGGTGACATCAGATTAGTTCTAGAAGCCAGAGAGATAAACAAGATAATCATACCGGTACAGACAAGACCTGAGAATTTGGATGAGTTAATTCAAAAATTTTGTGGTGTCTGCTTCATGACATCCTTTGATGTGAGAAGTTTGTACTGGAAAACTGAAATCTCAATTGAATCTCTATAGTATACTGCTTTTATTTTTATGGTTTTTATGCCTTTTGGACTAAATGTTAGTGGAGGTGTATTTATATCGTCGCTAGACACTGTACTCGGACGAGATTTGCTCGATAGTTACCTTGTAGGTGGGCGACCTATTGATCGCTACCAAAACAGGGGAGGAGCATCTCGATCTTCTTGAAAAAGTATTCATGAAATTCTTAGAGTATGGAGTAACAGTAAATTTAATGAAATTGAGATTCACCAGAAGTCAACTGAAGTTCCTAGAACATATAATTGCGCCAGACGGTATTATGCCAAATCCTAAGACAATGAGTGCTATCAAAGTGTGTCCCTATCCTAAATATAAAAAGGAATTAAAATCTTTCATGGGACTAGCCTCATCTTTCTGCTGATTTCTGCCTAATCAATTGATCAGGCAAGGATGTTTATTACAGTTATTACAAAAGATCATCATGTGCAAAGGGACCCCTGAGTGTAGTCAAGCGTTTGACAAGATCCTAGAAGCTTTAGTTGCTGCCCAGTTGTTACATCATCCGAAACTTGAACAGGATTTTTACATTGCCACTGGTGTTTCTGAAACAGGCCTAGGCGCTACGCTTTTCCAAATGGATGATCCACAAGATATGAATACCATTAAGATTATAGGATTCGCAAGTAGAACGCTCTCTAAATGTGAAAGGGCATACTGTACCACAGATTTAGAAGTACTATGTGTGGTATGTGGGCATAAAAAGTTTAGATATTTTGTCTATGGAAAAAGAATAACCATATTTTGTGACCATAAAGCTTTGTCTTATATTTTAACAGGAAGAATGTTTCATTCAAGGTTAACCAGATGGGCCTTGATACTTAAAGAATATAACATTTCAGTGCAATATATAAAAGGGAAAGACAACATTGTATCTGATGCTCTATCTCGTTTGCCTAGAAGACAGGATACTGAAGAATTTGAGCAACAGACTTTAGATTTCAAAGTAATGAATCTGTCTATTGCATTTTGTGAAAAACAAATTTAAAAGTTGTGTCACAATATGTCGCAGTTGCAAGAACAAGATCCTTATTGGAAACCTATTGGAGACCTAATCTGCCAAGGAGCTACGAATCATTCTGATAGTCTCTATACTTCAAAATCTAATATATTATTTCGAAGAAAAACTCATACCGAAGCATGGAAAGCATGCATTCCAAAGGAACATCTGGAATCTTTACTGTGGTATACGCATCTGAAATGGGGACACTTTGGATCTTTAAAATGCAAAGCCAAGTTAGCCCAGTATTGCTATCATCCGAATTTAGAATGCCTTGCTAGTAACATAAAGAAATGTAAGATTTGCCAGAAAACTAAACCCATCAACTATTGCTGAAAAATTGAATTACATCCAATCATACCACACCAACCTTTGACATTAATATCTTGTCATGTGTGTGGACCATGTCCTACTACTCGTGGAAGATTTAAGTATATTCTGGCATTCTACGATATTTTTTGAAAGTATGTGAAATTGTATCCTTTGAGGAAACTACATGTGCATCCTGTGTTAAGGAAATTTGTCAATGATTTCATAACAGAGTTTGGAAGACCGAAGATGATATTGACAGACAATGCTGCCTTTTATACCAGCAGAATCTGGAGAGAGAGTATGCAGAAATACAATATTAAACACACACATATTATATATCACCTTTTTATCCCTGCGGGAATCTAGTCAAAAGAATTTGAAAGGATTTATAATGACTTGCCTTGTACTTATAAAGGATATTCGCCCAACCAAGTGATGTGTGGCAAGGATGATTCTCAAGACTGTCTAAAGGGATAGCCACAAATTAAAGACAATTTCAATAAAGAGGACATCTCGAAGAAAGTTTACTTAAATCTACAACATCAAGCTCAATTACAAAAGACAAAATTCGATAAAAATGTGAAGAAGGTAATAACCTATGCTGTTGGAGAAGAAATATTGTTGAGAGACCATCCAAAGGCCTCAATAAAGAAAAAGCTAAATAAGAAATGGCAGTATTTATATACTGGACCATGCAGAATAATACAAATTCCCCATGAAGGAAGTTATATACTTGCTGACTGTGATTCTAATGTGATAAAAGGTTTATTCCACCACACAGAGATGGAAGAAATATTATCAATGAGAAGACATGTACCATTTATGAAGAGAAACTGAAGGAAAAGAGAATGATAAGAGTATTTACTAATAGGACACCGATACTAGACTTGAGCCACAGAATGAGCTACAAGATGTATTATTTTGTTCATTATTTTATTTGTAGTTAAGAAGATTATTTTATTCAATTATTATTAACTGTAATGTATGTGTTATGGTAAACACACCACGATAATATAATTTAATCTGATTAGAATGAAAAAGGTCACAGAAAAGATAATTTCTGGAAAGAGACAGAAGCAGTTAATAGAGTGAAGAGCAAGAGAAAGCAAGGTTAACTGACTTCAAGATGTTTGGTTAAAGAATGCTACGCTAGATGCATAAGTATGTTACGTTTATGAATTATTGAAGAAATTTTATATGTATTAATAGTAGAAAGTATGTTTCATCTATGTGTAATGGACATAATCAAAGCTAAAGGAAATATGAGAAAGGAATGAAAAGGAAGCTGATGTAGCTGTCTAATCGACGTTATAATCTGGAAAACACAATAAGGAGAAAACCATGTGTTAAAGACAATGGAAGCATGATACAAATCATACGAAAATAATTATTTTAATTTCATGAAAAATCGATAACCATTATGGTAAGGAAAATGAACACAGATCTCATGAAGATGGAAAGACTATTGTCTAATATAAACTGAGGACAATTATGTGATGGAACAAACTTCAATGTTGTATGATGATGTATACAATGAAAAAATGCACCAAAACAAGCACGGGTGAACAAACCTCATAGTATTTATGATGACACAAATCTGCACAATAAGGGAAAAATGCACAAGCAAACCTGTAGCACGCTTTCTAGAACAATAAACCAGCACTTGAAATGAATGAAACATTTTAAACAAAGCAGTATATCGCGATACACACATCGACGAGAGTATTGCAAACCTGCAGTAAGCAACGTCAAGCCGTAAAATGGACAACAAATCCTGTAATCCAGATTTCAAGGAAATAATCTTTATTAAACAAATTATGAAACACATTCGCTGAATAACTGGAAGAATCATGGAAGTAGATGGGAAGAATTGAGCGGTCCAGAATTATACATTCACTTCGTTTTTCTGTTGATAAAACAATATCAGGCAGAGACACAAGACTTGCTCCAGAGAGAATCGCAAGACACACAGTGGAGGAGCAGAGATGATATTACCAGCTGAGCCCGCCCGTGTGACCGTGCGGTTCTAGGTGCTTCATTCTGGAACCGCGTGACCGCTACGGTCGTAGGTTCGAATCCTGCCTCGGGCATGGATGTGTGTGTGTTGTCCTTAGGTTATTTAGGTTTAAGTAGTTCTAAGTTCTAGGGGACTGATGACCACAGATGTTAAGTCCCATAGTGCTCAGAGCCATTTGAACCATTTTTTTCTAACCATACTACCAGCTGATAATGTCATCCAAACCGACATTGTACGTGGCTCATTTGAAAAGCAAAAAAGATTATGACCGAGCTGAATTAAACTGTGCATACGGCTCGGTGGAGGTCGCAGTTCTATCCATTTTCTACTGGAACTGGCTGCAATCCCTGCCTTATGCAGCCAGTTGATGAGCTTCTCACCAAATAGTGAAGTGTTGTGTATGTGTTGTGTAGTGAGTGTGAAGTGCATCGTGTCAAGAAGTGAAATTCGAAGAAATTCATAGACTTTTGGAAATTCATTTAAACGGGCAATTTGTGTTAGACCCCGATTTACAATTACTCATGTAAAATTTGATGTAAAGTGTATGTTACGACTTCTAGTGTGAAACTTGGGATGGCTGAACTAAGATACAACAGCACAGTACACAACCCTAACACACTCCAGTGAATCCTGCAACGTCTTCAATCTTATCGCGACAGATTGGGGGGCAGTGTAGCGATGCAAGGGGTACCAAATTTGTCATAAAAGTCCTTAAATTATTCAACTAATAGTATTTTTCAGTACTGGCATTTCTTTCATTCTAAGTAAGAATCAATTCGTGATTTCATCATCCAGACACAAGTTTACACTAATCTGTATCCGTTTTAGCAGACTAATAGTTTCTTTCACGGGATAAAATTTTACTGATTATGAAATACTTGTTCCTGAAGTTTATTTAGAATAGAAAATGTTTAGTTAGTAATTGCATGCCACAATTTATCTGTTTAATACAAAGGTGTTTTGACTTTTGTATGCATGTAAAAAGTGTGAATTTATGTGCAGGTTTAACTCTTAGATGAGTTACCACTTAGAGTGCTAAGAGTGCGCGTGTACAGTTCACTGAGGGTCAATTCTAGTGTTCGATACCACCCGTTGGCTTTGACCAATGACGTAATGTGTGATGTTATTTTGCTTGTGCCGCAGATTGCTGTCGATGAATGTTAAATGATTTCTCTGGATTTCCTCGTAATGCGCGTGTAATAAGAATTTGATGTAGATTGTTTTGTTTTCATCTCGTTGTTTGTTTTCGGTGTTAATGAAAGTAGTCGTGATTTATAAGTAGTCTTGATTTATAAGGTTGATTTATAAGGTCTTGAATCTGACGCTGTTCATTATGGATGAGTCAGTTATTTTTACTGTGAAAATTCGTGTCTAGTGAAGCAGGGGATACAACCCGTCTGCTTTGACCAGTGACGTCATACATTAGTCGTAGATAGTAATGTCTTCACTTCGAGGCATAGATAATAAAACAGTTCTGTGTTCCGGATAAGCGCTATCATTGTACATTAAAATTATTTGCAATGATATTGAGGTAATTTGAAGTATTAGTTTGTAATTGTAGAACAATTTATACGGTCTTATTCTCGTTTATAGGAATGGATTTGTCTGTTTGTGGGTATGTAATTTTTGTTACTGTCTGTCTAGGCGAGCTTCGGTTATTCCTCGATATTTCCGTGTGGTAAGTTCACTTTTCCATTTGCTTCTTTCACTGTCTTTCTCTATTTTGACATATTTCACTGTTTTATTCCACCAATATGTGTATTTTCGTGTTGTGAAGTACGTAATAGAAATTTCTCAGCTGTCGATCTTCTTTCGTTTCCCAGCACTAGTATCAGTACGACATTTTCGAATGTGTACTTGCTATATCACAGGTGAATCCCTGACACAACTAAAATTTGTATCCTGTCCTTCACTTCGCCTTTACACTGACGACACAACTAAAATTTGTATCCCGTGCTTCACTTCGCCTTTACACCGACACTATATATGTCAATTGGCGAGCAAAATACAAATGTTCCGTATAGCTATATAGCTCAAGTAACGAATGGGATGCAATTAGCGTCCAAGGCAACAAGAAAACTGTACCCCATAGTGAAGTACGAGATACAAATTCTGCATGTGTCGTCTTCTTGTCTCCGTGTAGTTCAGTTGTGGTACAGGTTGCAAATTCTATTTCCACCTTTTCGTAACCAGTGTACATATATAGAGGTCAACGGAAGTCTGGTATACATATAGTACATACGTAGGTCCTTCTGTCATCAGTACTACTGATATGTACGTAAGAAAGGACTGTTAGTAATAGCGGAGACAAAATAAACAACACTTGTGCACAAAGTTTGAAATCACTTTTCGAGACAAATACTGATTTTTGATAAAAACAAACCGAAAATTTATTCAAAATATCGAGGTTCTGTTTTAACTTTTAAATATAACTCTGGGGTCCACTGAATTTATCTTTGAAAACAGAAGGTATGGATATTTCACTCCTATGTGAATTCTGTTGGCATCCATGTGATGATTTTGCACTATTGCCCGCTAGCTGTCAGTCTGCTCCTGGCTGCCTGCAGAGCAAACAACCTGCTGTGGGGTGTGCTGGAACCCAGTGTTATATTAACGTGTGCATTTTTTAAGTTGTAAGTTTTTGTTTACATTTGAGTTTCATCAGTTTGTACTAACAAAATGGCAGAAAATTCACGTGATAGGCCAGACTTAATTCTAACTTTGTTAGAAGCCAGTGAGGAAGAAGATTCAGAAAGCCTATTTGGTGATGATACTGATTCTGATCCAGATGTTCTTGAAGATGAGTATTTAGATGATGAACGGGTTGCTAGTGAACCTAACGATGTGCTGAATAGTGGTAAGCCTCGTGAAATAGAAAATGAAGATAGTCAAGAAGATGATAGCAGTGAAAATGAGGAACACCAGTGAAATAGACCTCTGATTCGGGGGAGGAACAAAAAGATGCCATATATTTGGTCCACCAAAGAGTCAGTACACCATGGAAGAGTTGTAGAAAGAAACCTGGCAAAGCATTTACCTGGTCCTAAGGGAGCTGCTAAAGAGGTAGGAACACCTGAAAATGCTTGGAAGCTTCTAATTGATGATGCGATGCTAGAAGAGATAGCTATGTGAACTAATGAAGAAATAGACAGACAAGTATGTAACATTGTAAGGCAGTCGTATCTGCAGAATACATGTAAAAACAAAATAATTGCGTACATAGGGCTTTTGTACTTAGCTGGGGTGCACAAACATTCAAAAAGGAATTGAGAAGAACTTTGGTCAACTGAGTTAGGGTTTTCTATTTACAGAGCTACTATGTCCTTACCTCGATTTTGCTTTATAAGTACTTGCATGCGCTTTGATGACAAAACCACTAGGCAAGAGAGAATAAGAGATGATCGTTTGGCTGCGATACGATATTTGTGGGACACTTTTGTGGAACACTGTCGTGCTTATTACACATCATTTCAGCACTGCACCATTGATGAACAACTTCTAGGCTTTCGTGTTCGATGTGGATTCAGGGTATACGTGAAATCAGAACCAGACAGGTATGGTTTGTAAATAGTTATGCTGAACCATTGTAAGTCCAGTTACATGTTAAATGCAATTTCCTACGTTGGAAAAGTAAATACCCTGAACAGTGAACCTGTTCCCACGTATTATTTGAGGAAGCTATCTGAGCCAATTTATGGGACAAATCATAATATTACAACAGACAACTGGTGCATGTGCGTCCCGTTGTTCAACAAAAAGCTTGCCGACCACAAACTAACAATGGTTGGAACAATGAGGGCTAACAAAACTGAGATACCTGCAGGAGAATCGTTATTTGCTTTCGACCATAACAATACCTTAGTTTCCTATAACCCAAAAGAGAAGAAAAATGTTATTTTGCTCTCAACAATGCATCACAGTGCAAATGTAGATGCATAGACCAAGTAACCCGCAATAGTTCTTATCTATAACTCAACAAAAGGGGGGACTGATAGTTTTGACAAATTGGGCCATGGTTACAGCATCAGCCGGAGAACGAAACATGGCCAGTAAGATTCTTTTTCGGGATGTTGGGTCAATGTGGCATCAACTCTATGGTTTTGTACCTTTTGAATGCAAAAAATCCTAAACTCAGCTGAAGGAAGTATTTGCAGATGTTGGCAAAGAACTTCATAAAATCATGGCTCTATGAACGACTGGAAATTCCAACGAGAGGAATCAAACTTGCTATTCGAGAAATACTGAAGATTCCAGCAGTTGCAAATGATGGCGAGCCACCTAGAAAACAATGCTGCTTCTTCTGCCCTCGAGCAAGAGATCGGAAAGAAAACTCCTCTGTTCATCATGCCGATCTGCTATGTGTGAGGAACATCGTGCAATGGTTTGCAGAGATTGTACAGAATAGAAAAAGGACATAAACCACTTCAAGGCAAATAATCAATTTTTCACTTAATGGTTAATTAATTTTGTTAGAATTCAATGATCTAAAATTTATTTAACATTATGTGAAATAAATATAGTTTATATTGTGTAAGTAAAAGTCTTGGTAACAGATTTAATTACTTTTCAATTTATACCTATTTTATAAGAGCCTATAACTATGAAGTAAGAGGATTTGGGTAATTTTCGTAGTAAAACGTGTCCTTTTTTTGTGGTATTATAAGAAAATCTTTAAATGCTTTCACTTTTCCAAAAACACTAAATTATTCTACTTTTTGTGTACTTTCTGAAAACATTAGTAGATTCAGTCCAGTTTTTAAAATGTCAAATTTTATTTATTTTGTTGGAAATCAATACGTTCTAGTACATAAGAATGTAACATCTTTTGAAAATTGCTACTAAAATTCGAAAAGACAAGTTTTCCAACCAAAAATTGTTTCAGCATGATTAAATGTTCATGAGAAATATGTAAACAAAATATTTTCAAAAAATATGGTAATATAAGAAGAAATACATTGAGGTCCATGCACGAGACCCCAAGGTTATATTTGTGTATATTCTAATAAGTGTTATATTTGAAGGTTAATTAGGACACATATCACCTTGATGATCACATTGATTAGCGGCACTGTAATGCAAATCAATTCATTCATTAGAACAATTTGCGACGTAATAAGTCCCATTACACATACAAACTTTTACACGGAATTTGCTGATCAAATGAGAGTACAAGAGTGTTCTTTTCCAGAAATGCCAATAAACCAGCAGTTTCGAAAGTTAAATTACCAACTGTTGTGTAAATTCATTGTTATTGCATTTCACTGACGAACACTATTCTTATTGATAAATGAACATTAATTGCAAGTAGATTTTGAATACCCACCAACACTGCCAAGCAGTAGCTAACATCACAACCAGTAATAAATGCCAATATAACTGAATGGGCATTACTTCATTAGAACAGAGCTATCAGCTTCCAGTTCTAGGATAAACTGTACCAGGTGGAATTGTTAAAATCTTGTGGAAGTGTAATAATGTTGATCTGAACACTTCTATCATACATTATTATTTCACATTAACTAGACAGATTATCAGTCGGAAACGAATTCACCCACAACAGATTGTCCTATGCCACTACTAAACTTTTATTGTGATTCTTCACAAGAGACCTCAAGAAGCCGGGATCAAGAAACAAGAGAACAACAGACATCGGTATAGTAGCACTTTTGCAACATCTTTATGGAGATTTGGAAACACTATCTGAGGAAAGTGATGTAGAGATCCTAGATAGTTTTAATGTAAAAAGATTTGTTATTAAAACCTTGTAGTTCTATCTGTTATATCACCATATGCACAGGGGCACTTTCAACTGAAACAACAAATGGTCTCTCAGAAACAGCACCGAAACAGATGTAAGATTGATGCTGTCCTCAAAATCTTTATGAAACTATCCTTATAATCATTTCAAGGCCACAATGAATTCTTCATACCTTGTGATTTCTTCAAACAACAGTGATTTTAGGGGAAGTGGACTGTCTTTGCCAGACTGTGTCCCTTCTACAACACGATTCTCTTTTTAAATGCATCCCCATCAAAATCAGAAAGAAGTTAACTTTGCAATGTCTTACTGTGGGGGCAGTGTGCAGTCAAGTCCACTTAAAATGCAGAGTCTAAAGTCCATTCTTGATTTTCTAATTTTCATTGCTGCACTCCTTTTCCCTTCATAAATTCAACAATAGAGAGATTTAAGTTCAAAATAGTTTCAGGCATGCCCCTTGACTTAGCCAACATACTTTGCCATAATATATGAATTCTGTATACCCTTCATTCATTTACACTGAAAACGGTTGCAACTGACAGTAGAAATAATTGACTATTGTCAATTAACTCTTTAAATTCTTTTGCATGGTCTTCTAATGTCGTTTCATAGCAAATATTCAATACCTCTCATCATGCGAATTGAGAATTCTCAACCCTCTCTTCTGTCATTCCCATTCATTTTAAAGGATTGCCATGATATATTGCTTCTTGTTGTTGTTGTTGCTGTTGTCTTCAGTCCTGAGACTGGTTTGATGCAGCTCTCCATGCTACTCTATCCTGTTCAAGCTTCTTCATCTCCTAGTACTTATTGCAACCTACATCCTTCTGAATCTGCTTGCTGTATTCATCTCTTGGTCTCCCTCTACGATTTTTACCCTCCACGCTGCGCTCCAATGCTAAATTTGTGATCCCTTGATGCCTCAGAACATGTCCTACCAACCGGTCCCTTCTTCTTGTCAAGTTGTGCCACAAACTCCTCTTCTCCCCAATTCTATTCAATACTTCCTCATTAGTTATGTGATCTACCCATCTAATCTTCAGCATTCTTCTGTAGCACCACATTTCGAAAGCTTCTATTCTCTTCTTGTCCAAACTATTTATCATCCATGTTTCACTTCCATACATAGCTACACTCCATCAAATACTTTCAGAAACAACTTCCTGACACTTAAATCTATACTCGATGTTAACAAATTTCTCTTCTTCAGAAACGCTTTCCTTGCCATTGCGTCTACATTTTATATCCCCTCTACTTCAACCATCATCAGTTATTTTGCTCCCGAGATAGCAAAACTCCTTTACTACTTTAAGTGTCTCATTTCCTAATCTACTTCCCTCAGCATCACCCGACTTAATTCGACTACATTCCATTATCCTCGTTTTGCTTTTGTTGATGTTCATCTTATATCCTCCTTTCAAGACACTGTCCATTCCGTTCAACTGCTCTTCCAAGTCCTGTGCTGTCTCTGACAGAATTACAATGTCATCGGCAAACCTCAACATTTTTATTTCTTCTCCATGGATTTTAATACCTACTCTGAACTTTACTTTTCTTTTCTTTACTGCTTGTTCAATATACAGATTTAATAACATCGGGGATAGGCTACAACCCTGTCTCACTCCCTTCCCAACCGCTGCTTCCCTTTCATGTCCCTCGACTCTTACAACTGCCATCTGCTTTCTGTACAAATTCTAAATAGCCTTTTGCTCCCTGTATTTTACCCCTGCCACCTTCATAATTTGCAAGGAAGTACTCCAGTCAGCATTGTCAAAAGCTTTCTCTAAGTCTACAAATGCTAGAAACGTAGGTTTGCGTTTCCTTAATCTATTTTCTAAGATAAGTCGTAGGATCAGTATTGCCTCACGTGTTCCAACATTTCTGCGGAATCCAAACTGATCTTCCCCAAGGTTGGCTTCTACCAGTTTTTCCATTCGTCTGTAAAGAATTCGCGTTAGTATTTTGCAGCTGTGACTTATTAAACTAATAGTTCGGTAATTTTCACATGTGTCAACACCTGCTTTCTTTGGGATTGGAATTATTATATTCTTCTTGAAGTCTGAGGGTATTTCGCCTGTCTCATACATCTTGCTCACCAGATGGTAGAGCTTTGTCAGGACTGGCTCTCCCAAGGCTGTCAGTAGTTCTAATGGAATGTTGTCTACTCCCGGGGCCTTGTTTTGACTCAGGTCTTTCAGTGCTGTGTCAAACTCTTCACGCAGTATCATATCTCCCATTTCATCTTCATCTACATCCTCTTCCATTTCCATAATATTGTCCTCAAGTACATCGCCCTTGTATAGACCCTCTATATACTCCTTCCACCTTTCTGCTTTCCCTTCTTTGCTTAGAACTGGGTTTCCATCTGAGCTCTTGATATTCATACAAGTGGTTCTCTTTCCTCCAAAGGTCTCTTTAATTTTCCTGTAGGCTGTATCTATCTTACCCCTAGTGAGATAAGCCTCTACATCCTTACATTTGTCCTCTAGCCATCCCTGCTTAGCCATTTTGCCCTTCCTATCAATCTCATTTTTGAGACGTTTGTATTCCTTTCTGCCTGCTTCATTTACTGCATTTTTATATTTTCTCCTTTCATCAATTAATTTCAATATTTCTTCTGTTACCCAAGGATTTCTACTAGCCCTCGTCCTTTTATCTACTTGATACTCTGCTGCCTTCACTACTTCATCCCTCAGAGCTACCCATTTTTCTTCTACTGTATTTCTTTCTCCCATCCCTGTCAATTGTTCCCTTATGCTCTCCCTGAAAGTCTGTACAACCTCTGGTTCTTTCAGTTTATCCAGGTCCCATCTCCTTAAATTCCCACCTTTTTGCAGTTTCTTCATTTTTAATCTACAGTTCATATCCAATAGATTGTGGTCAGAGTCCGCGTCTGCCCCTGGAAATGTCTTACAATTTAAAACCTGGTTCCTAAATCTCTGTCTTACCATTATATAATCTATCTGATACCTTCTAGTATCTCCAGGATTCTTCCATGTAAACAACCTTCTTTTATGATTCTTGAACCAAGTGTTAGCTATGATTAAGTTATGCTCTGCGGAAAATTCTACCAGATGGTTTCCTCTTTCATGTCTCTCCCCCAATCCATATTCATCCACTATGTTTCCTTCTCTCCCTTTTCCTACTCTCGAATTCCAGTCACCCATGACTATTAAATTTTCATCTCCCTTCACTACCTGAATAATTTCTTTTATCTCATCATACATTTGATCAATTTCTTCATCATCTGCAAAACCAGTTGGCATATATACTTGTGCTACCGTAGTTGGCATGGGCTTCGTGACTATCTTGGCCACAATAATGCGTTCACTATGCTGTTTGTAGTAGCTTACCCATACTCCTATTTTTTTATTCATTATTAAACCTACTCCTGCATTACCCCTATTTGATTTTGTATTTATAACACTGTATTTACCTGACCAAAGGTCTTGTTCCTCCTGCCACCGAACTTCACTAATTCCCACTATATATAACTTTAACCTATCCATTTCCCTTTTTAAATTTTCTAACCTACCTACCCGATTAAGGGATCTGACATTCCACGTTCCCATCTGTAGAACGCCAGTTTTCTTTCTCCCCGCCCGGAGATCCGAATGGGGGACTATTTTACCTCCGGAATATTTATACAAGAGGACGCCATCATTATTTAACCATACAATAAAGCTGCATGCCCTCAGGAAAAATTACAGCTGTAGTTTCCCCTTGGTTTCAGCCGTTCGCAGTACCAGCACAGTAAGGCCGTTTTGGTTAGTGTTACAAGGCCAGATCAGTCAATCATCCAGACTGTTGCCCCTGCAACTACTGAAAAGGTTGCTGCCCCTCTTCAGGAACCACACGTTTGTCTGGCCTCTCAACAGATACCCCTCTGTTGTGGTTGCACCTACGGTACGGCCATCTGTATCGTTGAGGCATGCAAGCCTACCCACCAACGGCAAGGTCCCTGGTTCATGGGGGTAGGTCTTTTCCTGCAAGCAGACATTGGACCTGTGAATTTCCTTCATAACACGAACACATAGCAAAGATTAAAAAGCACTGACTGCATGGTTCTGCCAAACACAGAGAGCTGTGCCAACCAGAAAGTGTCGCACCGCAATGCTAAATGAAATGTCGCATTGGTCCAGGTATTTCCAAGAAGGACCGAACAAAGCCGAATGACATGCTGGGCCTTGCTCCGTCTGCAGCCTGCAAGTGTTGCTTGCGTAAAGTTTGACACCCCATGGCTGGCCCTGTTGTAGGGCCTTAAATTTGACACTTGTACATATAGTGGTATTGTAGTGTAGTAGTTAGCTTATGAGTGTCATGTGCAGAAGGTGGTGGGTTTGAATCTGGTCAGGTGCTTCACAATTTTTTTATTTTTAAATAGTTATTGAAGTTACTTTTGTCATTAGTTTTACTCAGTTAATTGGCTTAAGTGTTAAAGAAACCCTTTGTCATGCCATTTTAATCTATTGACTTTTACATTTACTCTTATTTTTTCTCCCTGTCTTTTTTACTCTTTTTGCATGTTATTTCAGTTATTTTTTGTATTTATTTTGATTTAATTTCTTCCGTTTGATCCTCTTTTATTTTCGGCATTGTTATTATGTCCATTTCTATTTCTGATTTTGTGTATTTTGTTATTATCCCTTATTTCATTTAAATCTACATCTGCGTTAATTTTGACCGTGGTGCAACAGCAATGTGTATTAAATGTTTGTATGTCAATTAACATCCAAAAAAATGTACATCTTGTAGCTAATGAAAAATACATTGTAACAGCCAATGTAAATATATTATTTTGTCTTTTGTTTTCAACCGTTATATCAGCATTTTCAAACATTTAAATATTGTGATAATAAATAAAAATAATTAAAATCACACACCAAAGATTACAAATGAAAACAGAATGAGAGGAAGAGAAAATAGAGCAAACCAAAAAGTTAAAATTAAATTAATGAATTGTATAAAAATAAGGATCAGAATAATTTTGATAACTATTTAAAAATAAAAAAGTTTGAAGCACCTTACGAGATTTGAAGCCTCAAACTTCTGCACATCATCCTTGTATGCTAACCACCATGCTACAACACTACTAACTGAATAGCTGTCAATTGTAATGCACTAGAACATCAAACAAAATTACAAAATATTTTTTTCATTGAATTCTTGCAAACAACAGCCCACCAAGGGGAATGCCTGCAGGCTGTGATACTTGGGACCCTAACATACACACAATTTCAGTGTCCACATAAAAGAGTCTTTAAATAGTAAAATGTCACCAGTAGGAATATTCTGTGACTTATCCAAAGTATTTGATCGTATGAACCATAACATTATGTTAGAGAAATTACAATTCTATGGTATACATGGAACAGCAAATGAGTGGTTTAAGTCATATCTACAGAACAGGAAGCAAAAAAGTCTCTATATAAGCTTCAAGTGATTCAAAGGAGTTTGCCACTTCATCTAACTGGGGTGAAATTACATTAGGTGTTCCACAAGGTTCAATTATGGGTCCCCTACTGTTCTGTATATATGTGAATGACCTCCTTTCTTATGTGAAACAAGATGCTGAACTGACATTGTTTGCTGATGATACAAGCATAATTATTAATCCAGTAAAAGAAAGTCTGATAGAAAATGATACAAATAAGGTCTTTGGAAAAGTTATTAATTGGTTTTCTGCGAATGGGCTTTCTCTGAACTTTGAAAAAACACAGTACATCCAATTTTCTGCTGGAAAAAGTACAGTTACTTCAATAAATATAACACGTCAACAGAAGTCAGTAAACAGGGTAGAGCATACTAAGTTTTTGGGTGTACAGATAGATGAGAATCTTAACTGGAAAAATCATAGTTTGGATATCCTAAAGCGACTAGGTTCAGCAACTTTTGGCATCAGAATAATTGCCAATTTTGAGGATGTAGAAATTAGTAAGCTAACATACTTTGCATACTTCCACTCTCTGATGTCATACGGAATAATATTCTGGGGCAACTCAACACTTAGGCGAAAGGTATTCACTGCTCAAAAGAAAGTAGTTAGAATAATATGTGGGGTTCATAGTCGCACACCTTGTAGGCATCTGTTTAAAAGGTTAGGAATTCTTACAGCTGCTTCACAGTACTCAGTAATGAAATTTTTTCTCAACAACATGGACCAGTTTAAAATCAACAGCGACATTCATGATTACAATACCAGAAAAAAGAAAGACCTACACTATCCTTTACTTAATCTATCTTTGGCACAGAAAGGGGTAAAATGTGCTGCTGTAAAACTTTTTGATAAATTACCAATTGAATAAAATGTCTGACAGACAGCAGTAATAGTTTCAAGAACAAATTGAAATCATACCTCCTTGACAACTCCTTGTATACCATAGATGAATTCTTGAATATGAGTAAATAATTCTGGAGATATAATATGTGCATTTTGTGCCATTTGAGGGAATGGGATAGATAATAGAAATATTTAGGTATAACACTATAATGTGTGTGTGGGGGGGGGGGGGGGACTTGTTTCCTGTGCACATATCTTGTGCATTTGACACATTGCACATCATAACGGTTTTTCCGTGCTATTGATCAATGGAACACGTAACTAACTAATTAACTAACAAGAATGGAAATTACATGGGGTCTAGCAATATCCTCACCATGCCATCTGAGGTCTAACCGAGCGACCACTGAAAAGTCAAAATTGGAATGCCAAACTAAAGCCCTATGTTTTGCCCACATACAGGTTTATATTCATTTTCTTACTCAGGTCGTTTTTGGAATATTGAAGCCACTAGAGATAGCAGTCATGTGTACATGAGGTGTGCCTGTGTATGTGAATATGTGTGTGTTTTCCTTTCTTTTCTGAAGAAAGCTTTGGCCAGAAGCTTAGGGTGTAACAGTCTTTTCATTGTGCCTATCTGCAACACAATGTGTCATCTTTATGGTGTGTAACAATCTGTCCTTTACAAAATTGTTGATATTCCAAACTCAACTTTCCATTGTGTGGTACTAAAATTGACTTGACAAAGAGAGAGATTAACATTAACACAGTTCCAGCCACTGCCAGACTACAAAGAGCTTTTAACAATTATAATTTTACATATTATTGTTAGAATGTATGCATAATTACACTTACAGTGAAAGGAAATGATCCTATGGCATTTGTTGATGGGGATCCACCCTGGGGTGGTTCGGCTGCCTAGGGCAAGTCTTTTAATTTGACACCACTTTGGCGACTTCTGCACTGATGATGATGAAATGATGATCAGGGCAGCATGACACCCAATTTCCAAGTGTATAAAATCTCCAACCCAGCCAGGAATCGAGCACAGATCCCATGCCTGGCAGTCAGCTGTGCTGGCCACTCAACTGTGGAGGTTGACAAACTTACAATTACAAGTTATGAATGTTCAAAATCCAAGTGGCGATTTTAGTTTGACCAAATGCAGTAACATGTTTTACATAAATAGAATTTGATAGGAATACTATCTCATTGTGAAAATTAATAACAAGTGTTTTTCAAATATTCAATCCAGAATAATTCTAATTTACATTTTAGTTACATAATGATTTTTGATACTAATACACACACTGGATCATGGACAAATACTGAACACGTTATTACAGATAGATACTTCATGAATACAATTTATAAGTTTCTAAGCTGGTTACATAGTATCATGTTGTCTTCTAGAATGTTCTACTAACTATTTTTACACAAAATAATAACAACTTGACATCCAACAGTACATTTTTTAAGTATATTCAAAAGTTTCAAACTGACAAGACTTGGAAATTATGAATGACAAAAGTTAACAGAGGTTACTAAACAGTTCCTTATTCACGATCTATGTATCAGTTTCTACAGTACAAATAAAAGTCAGATGATGTATTATAATCCATTCATCATAAGAATAAACCTGATGTAAACCTTGCACTATGTATTCTTCTGCATTTGCTGCAATCTCATTGGACTTCCATTTCATGTGGGACTGCAGCCAAGCTGTCTCGACTTACTGTCAAGTACAATAATAAGAGTACGTTTTGTGCTGTGCATTACGCGCACATCGACTTAGGGATAATATCAGACAATAAATTTACCAGCGCATTTAACTTGGATAGCACTGGCAGGTCAGCTGGTACAGCTACTCTGCAGTGAATGACCAGCTGCAGTTCACACGTAAAAAGAGACAAGCGGAGGATCACTACAGCCTCAAATGTCATTTCATTTTAAGCAGATTGAAATAATACACTGCAAATCTCCCACAGTATGCCCTTTAGACGACTAGATGAAAACCACAACATGTTATCGTTTTTAGCTAATGTACTATTGTAATTAAAAACAAGAATGATGTAAATTCCTTACTTAACCGCAGAGTAATTTTTCTGCGTAAACAGTGTATAATGTAAGAGAGTATTGAAGTATTTCACCGTATAGTTAAATATTGAAGCCACTGAAGGTATTACTTACATACAGTCAGTCATCTGGTAATCTCTTAGCTCCTTCCTTATCCGAATCCGAGAAATACATTTCAGTTCTGAGAGTGTCACCTGCTACATTGATAATGAGCCTGTCATCAACAGAATCCTCGAAGCCAACCACGTGCACCATTTTCTCTTCTTCTTTTATGGCAAGCCGTGCTATATCCCGTCAGCATTCTGCAGAGCCATTTGGGAAAGCTGCGTGTATTAGTTCCAGTATGTCTGGCAGCTTAACAGTCTTGTTACTTCTCAGGCCAAATCCTGCAGCTTGGCTTCAGATCTGTACTGTTGGGTTCATATTGTAATGGTAGAGTAGCAAATGTAAAAATGCAGCATTTGTATGATGTGCTTGATGCTGTGAAAATGGTTGTTTTTCATGTTTCTACAATACTTATCTACCTCTGTGGTATAAAATGATGGACATGGTCCAAAAAAGAGGGTTTGGCTTTTCATTTTTACCTTAAAACATTAAATCGTTAAGTTTTCTTAATTTAAATAACTTTTATGAGCAGTCTTTCATAAAACATCGATAATTAAGATTTTTGAAATGGAAACAAATTTTGCTCCCAATATATAATTAGAAACAAGAAGACGTACATTATTCATAAGAAATGATGATGAGTTTTATAATTACAAGATGTTGGTACTTCAAATTGAATGAGAAAAAAAAATATTGGGGAGTTTGAACCAATGCATGAATAATCACAATCAGTTCTCATCCTATTATGCTACCGACTGCACTACATGTTCAATGTGAGTTTATTTATCTATAGACCTCTAGGAAAACTTCAGAGCCAATTATCTCCATAAATTTATGAAAAACATTAAGAACAGCCTATTTCTCCGCACTGTTTAATCGTGTTTCACTTTGGAACAGAAAGCAGCCTGAGCCATTTTTATACTGCGCATTGACAGTGTGACAATCAGAGCACAACGCTGCAGAGGCTGTGACTGTAGACGATTTTTGAAATAAAAACTACCTAGCTAAAGTGTGATTAAGAAAAACGTTGATGGCTGTTAATACATTTTAATATCTTAAAGTTTAATGTAACATAACTTAGTAATATTAATATCTTAAAGTTTAATTTAACGTAACTTAGTAATAAGATATCTAATACATAAGTAGGACCTACTTCCAAGAGCGTAACAACACCAGTGCACGTGTGCTACGGCTACTGACCAATCATCAGGTTTATTGTTATGATGAACGGATTATAATCCATACCTTTATATTGTCATGTGCTTATAATGTTTAATTGCTTATTGTTGTATGCTTAACTGTGCAGTGCATTATCTTGTAATTGCTGCTACATTATTATTTATCATTATTATCATTAGTTAATTATGCAGTGCATGTATCTTTTATTATCGAGTGACATTTGTCTAAGTTTTTTTTAAACTTTTGATGACACCAGTTGCATATAAACATGCTCAAAGGTGAATAAAGCATGTCTATTTGTATGGGGCCTAGCATACTTCATATTGCAAATTTACTTTTTAAAAAGATGGTGCCTTTCAGAAATGATTATGTGCTAATAAACATAACCAGAACATTACATTTAACTTAGAAATATCTGAGGGTGAATAATTAACCCAACTGAAACAGTACCTATGTGGGAAGTTAACCCACCTTTTGTGTCCAAGATTCCCGTTTACAGTGCTGCACTTTCAGCTTGAATACTTTAATCATAAGTCATTGTAACAGTTGCAATGATTATAGATTTAAGTTTTTTTCTCATATAACAATTCACTGCAAATACAAAACTGACAGAGTATTGTTGATTGAACTTATGTGGAAAGACAACATGATAGAACACACTATGTTAGATTCCATCCAAGTTATTTTCCACCCCAATACCAATAGCTTGCATTTGAAACATGTACAGCTGCTGGAAATGCAATATTCAAGTCTACATAAATGGACGACTGACAGTCAAAATAATCTTGACTATGACATGTTACCTCCAGAGGAGTAAACTTGAAGCTACAGCCCTTACTATGACTGTCAGGAAGGTAAAAGTTTACTTTTACCTTCTTGTTCATTGACAAAATATTTACAGTAACAGTTATTACCATAGAAGTATTCAGGTTATAAATGTAATACTGAGAAGGTGTGAGATATTTTGCATATATTTTTTGTTGCTAACGATTCGAGATTTTCATTTTGAAACTAGTACCTTACCTCAGCAATACACAAGGTACTTCCACTCACCTATTTAATAGAAATACCTAAATATATCGTAGTGACCAATTTATAACCAGCAGCCCAATGGGCCAAAATGTTGCATATCCTATTGATTAAAACGTCAAATCAGAACTGTTAGCCCTTTGACTGCTGTAGAGGAATGAAGTCGTCCTGCTCCACTGTTCCCCACAAACTGTTGATAAGTTTAAGGGCAGTCTCTGGGATTTCCTACAGCACTAATGATGAGTGCAAGCATCCCTTGCCACAATATATTACAATGGACAAGATTAAGTGCACTGAGTCACAGGTACTTGCATCATCTAGAGATGTTAACATACATAACCATGTTTCCACAGTTTTCCAGTAACTGTTTACAAGTTTCACCTGCATAGTTCAAGTGTGCATCTACGTTTACTGCTGTGGTCCCTCACTGCAGATTTTGACTTCACTTTGCATATTTTCGTCAGTATTAACTTCCAGTTCTTATGTTCTATGAGAGTGTGAATTATCTGATGTCGGTAGCAGTGATGAATCTTCAATGGAAACTTTAAGTAGTAGTCCTCAGCGCTATGCATCAACTATTACTACACATTGGTTTGATGCTTCTACAAGAGGTACAGTCTGCAGTTATTTGAAATCTGAGAAATCATTCAGTGATAGTAAATCCTTCAGAAAAAAGGCACATCTCAGTAACACTTTTGACTGGAATTAGGCTGATTTCCAGTCATTAAAGTATGCATTTGTTGTCTCAGCTTCAGTACACAAATGTCAGCTGACTAATGACTCAAGCATTCTGCCATTTTAATGATATTTCTGTCTGTTGCAGTTTATAGAAGACAAAACAAATTGATTTTATTTTTGTGCCAGGGCCAGTACTCCAGAATCTGTGCATTCTTGATTTTCAAAGTAGAAAGATACTGAATTTGAGGAACATTATTGTTTTGTTCCCATTTGTCTTTTAATGCCTCAAGTTATAAAGTTGAAAATAAGTGGCCATTGGCCCAGAGATATACATTTAAGCACTCCAGCTTGAATGAAATTGTATTCCAAGAAAGTTTTATTTTACTTTTGAGAATACAACACATTAGTGACATCTCTGTGAGTACTGGAGGCAACAGTTTGTTCAAAATTTGGAATATTGTCAATAAAGTTGGTACAAAGTTTTATAGTATATTTAGTCCACACTAGGAGCTTTGCATTGATAACAGTCTCTTGTTGTTCAAAGATCGATTATCTTTTAAACAGTTCATTCCCTCCAAGAAAAGTAGATTCAAAATAAAGACATTTATGCTATATGACTGTCAGACTGGATATGTTTTAAATTTTATTGTTCATAACAGTATAACAACACAAACTTGGTTCCACAGTTTAGGGTAAAGTTGTTACATAGGGCAACATGTATGAGACCATATTCAGAACAGGAACATACTCTATATGCTCACAATTGGTATCCCAGCTCAGACATACACTCCTGGAAATGGAAAAAAGAACACATTGACACCGGTGTGTCAGACCCACCATACTTGCTCCGGACACTGCGAGAGGGCTGTACAAGCAATGATCACACGCACGGCACAGCGGACACACCAGGAACCGCGGTGTTGGCCGTCGAATGGCGCTAGCTGCGCAGCATTTGTGCACCACCGCCGTCAGTGTCAGCCAGTTTGCCGTGGCGTACGGAGCTCCATCGCGGTCTTTAACACTGGTAGCATGCCGCGACAGCGTGGACGTGAACCGTATGTGCAGTTGACGGACTTTGAGCGAGGGCGTATAGTGGGCATGCGGGAGGCAGGGTGGACGTACCGCCGAATTGCTCAACACGTGGGGCGTGAGGTCTCCACAGTACATCGATGTTGTCGCCAGTGGTCGGCGGAAGGTGCACGTGCCCGTCGACCTGGGACCGGACCGCAGCGACGCACGGATGCACGCCAAGACCGTAGGATCCTACGCAGTTCCGTAGGGGACCGCACCGCCACTTCCCAGCAAATTAGGGACACTGTTGCTCCTGGGGTATCGGCGAGGACCATTCGCAACCGTCTCCATGAAGCTGGGCTACGGTCCCACACACCGTTAGGCCGTCTTTCGCTCACGCCCCAACATCGTGCAGCCCGCCTCCAGTGGTGTCGCGACAGGCGTGAATGGAGGGACGAATGGAGACGTGTCATCTTCAGCGATGAGAGTCGCTTCTGCCTTGGTGCCAATGATGGTCGTATGCGTGTTTGGCGCCGTGCAGGTGAGCTCCACAATCAGGACTGCATACGACCGAGGCACACAGGGCCAACACCCGGCATCATGGTGTGGGGAGCGATCTCCTACACTGGCCGTACACCACTGGTGATCGTCGAGGGGACACTGAATAGTGCACGGTACATCCAAACCGTCATCGAACCCATCGTTCTACCATTCCTAGACCGGCAAGGGAACTTGCTGTTCCAACAGGACAATGCACGTCCGCATGTATCCCGTGCCACCCAACGTGCTCTAGAAGGTGTAAGTCAACTACCCTGGCCAGCAAGATCTCCAGATCTGTCCCCCATTGAGCATGTTTGGGACTGGATGAAGCGTCGTCTCACGCGGTCTGCACGTCCAGCACGAACGCTGGTCCAACTGAGGCGCCAGGTGGAAATGGCATGGCAAGCCGTTCCACAGGACTACATCCAGCATCTCTACGATTGTCTCCATGGGAGAATAGCAGCCTGCATTGCTGCGAAAGGTGGATATACACTGTACTAGTGCCGACATTGTGCATGCTCTGTTGCCTGTGTCTATGTGCCTGTGGTTCTGTCAGTGTGATCATGTGATGTATCTGACCCCAGGAATGTGTCAATAAAGTTTCCCCTTCCTGGGACAATGAATTCACGGTGTTCTTATTTCAATTTCCAGGAGTGTATTTATTCTGGCGTCACAACCATTGAACAACTACATGTGTCAACAACCATTGAACAACTACATGTGTCACTGTTCATAAGAACAAGCGCAATACACCAAAACTGCAGTAGAAACTGAAATGAGGAGAAACTGAGTTCAGGTCAACAACAAGCTGCTTGCCAGCAAATGGTGCGATAAAGAGATGTGTGGATGTTGACGACATGTAACACAACACATATGGCTGAAACAGAAAAGACTGACAGAGTACTGGGAAAAATGTAAAAAAATAACCAAACAATGTGATGTAGACTGCAACTCAAATATGGTTGCAGTTGAAGGTTGTGACGTCTTATTGAGCTGAGTAGGATCAGTGCATAAGACTGTGGAATGGTACAATTTTTTTCACATTCTGTATTAGTGAATTTTAAATGCTTGTGCTCTTCACATATCGATCACTGGGTGAAAAATGGCACGCACAGAGCTCCACCTGTCTCTTGTTAGGAAAATTGTAGAAAAATATGCTACAGAGGAAGGTGCCCCAATTGTGAGAATACTGCTGTGACTTGCAGGGGAGCTTTTTTGGGATGTTATTCTGATTGCACGTTCAAAGAAAAATATGCTAGTGCACAGATACGTGATTTTCAAAAAAACAGAAAGTGAACAGGTAAACCAGATATCAGTGCAAAAGTTATAACAATGAGCCATTATATGTTGTAACATGTTTCAAGACTTATCACTAAGAACCATTATTAATCACCAGGAATTAAACCTGATAGCTAAAATTAATTGACTCTTATAAGGATATTGGTGGGTGGGGGGAAGAAAATATAAAAAGCTGTCTTTAACTTCACTGTTGGAGGTCCATAGCCCAGCTGAGAAGAAAGTTGGAAAATAGATACGCTGGGTGTAAAAAGTATCCAAACAGTTTGATTTCATCCCTTCAGATGAAATAGTTTGCTGGCAACTGGCAAATAAACAGACTTGATGTTTCAGAAAGTGTATCATCTATCTCTACATAATGTAATTCCACAACATACATTGCATAAGTAAAACTGAACTTCTAAATATTCATCTACTTACAATACACTTATTGCCACATAACATAGAAAGCTGTATTAGGATATCCTGATTTTTAATAGCAAAATTTACCTCAGAACGTAAAGCAGGATTGAAAAAACATACTGCACATTGAAACAAGTATTCAGTTCCTGAGTTTGAAGCTTGTCTTTAGACGATGAAATATGCTGGCAACAAACAAACTTTGTGTTTTAAGATATCTAGTCGATGTATGACAAAAATACATAGGATTCATTCTGCTAGTTAAACAGAAACAATATATATTCATCACTGTACAATGTGATGAAACTATTCTAACATGATGAAAACACATATATTCAAGTACCCTGGTATTTTGCCAGTGAAAGTTAACTGATATTCTGGTGGAAAAGTCATTTTAACAAGACTTCGCCACTATATAACTGAGTTGTGTAAGAGGAGGGGCTGATGCACTCCCCCCCCCCCCCCCCCCCCCTACTGCACCATACATAAACATATATAAAGTAATGAATATAATAGAGGGAAACATTCCACGTGGGAAAAATATATCTGAAAACAAAGATGATGAGACTTACCAAACAAAAGCGCTGGCAGGTCGATAGACACACAAACAAACACAAACATACACACAAAATTCAAGCTTTCGCAACAAACGGTTGCTTCGTCAGGAAGAGGGAAGGAGAGGGAAAGACGAAAGGATGTGGATTTTAAGGGAGAGGGTAAGGAGTCATTCCAATCCCAGGAGCGGAAAGACTTACCTTACGGGGAAAAAAGGACAGGTATACACTCGCACACACACATATCCATCCGCACATCCTGATGAAGCAACCGTTTGTTGCGAAAGCTTGAATTTTGTGTGTATGTTTGTGTTTGTTTGTGTGTCTATTGACCTGCCAGCACTTTTGTTTGGTAAGTCTCATCATCTTTGTTCATATATAAAGTAATCTAGATGTGATTCCCATAGTTGTCAATGTGAGTAGGTTAGCACTAGCCACGAAATTTGATTTAATTCTCATTCAAGATGTGATTTACAGAACATGATGTGTGAATGCATGAACGGAATGAGTGAACTGCTTTCCAATAGGTGCTATATTAACACAAGTTTTTTCTGTGTTTGTATGTATTGTTATTTTGCAGGTTCTTTTATTTATACGTGATTGATACAAACTATTTTAGTGCCACTACTGTTTCTTTAATCTAATAGCTGGAACTGGTATATACTTAACAAATATAGTATTAAAATGCCAAAACTATGCCACTGGTAGGACCTTTTCCACACTCGTATAGTGTTGGCTTTTTTTTTATGGGGAGCCTAAAGTAAAGTTGTTGGTAAAATTAGACATAAATCATATCATTTTAATTGTGTTTTTGTAGGAAGACAGCACAGTGACACAGCCTTTGAGACAGAACCAGAACCAGAAACTTGCACCTATCCTGAGGTCCAGTGGTTCATCTGAGAGTGCAAGTGATAATGGCAGTGAGAGCAGTAGTGACAGCCACAAAAATGAGGAGCAGTCAGGAAACCTGGTAAGAAAAGAATTTTTCTTAAGTCAAATACAGATATAAACATTTTTCCACCTAACAAATGGCAGCCAACAAAGACAATAGTGGAAATGCTGTGACAACAATGTTCACAGTCTGGCATGAGAAAGAATATGCTTCTAAGGAATAAATTCAATTGAAACCCAGACGAAATGGGACTATATGGGACAGAAAAGATCTTTGTTAGCAGTTGGCAAGAATGTCATCAAAGGACAATAATAATAGAATAGAGAGGTGAGAAGGTAACAGGTGAGAGAAAAATGGACAGTGAAAGAGAAGAAGGTGAGAAGAAGAAACTGAGGAAGAAAATATGTGAAACTGTGAATTTTTACCATCTGGCTGTAAATAAATGCCACCAGAGTGAAGACTGGTGGGAGGAATGAGTGATGTGGAATTTTGGTTTTCCGCATCCTTGGGGGTTTCAAAGCAGGTATTCCTATTCTCTTTCAAAGAGTGTAGTCATTTTGTGATGGTACTCACCTGGTTTGAACATCATCTTCTTCTTCTCACCAGTGCATAAGTTTGTTATCCCGTAACTGAAAATGTTTTAGATATTGAACAATGTTATACAATAATGGACACCCCACCTCCAGTTTTTTTCAACTTGATCCCATATTTAGCAGTCCGTCTTCAGGCCACAAGTGGCCCATCAGGACCATCCGACTGCCGTGTCATCCTCAGCTGAGGATGCGGATAGGAGGGGCGTGTGGTCAGCACACCGCTCTCCCGGTCGTTATGATGGCTTTCTTTGACCGGAGCCGCTAATATTCGGTCGAGTAGCTCCTCAATTGGCATCACGAGGCTGAGTGCACCCCGAAAAATGGCAACAGCGCATGGTGGATGGATGGTCACCCATCCAAGTGCCAGCCACACCCGACAGCGCTTAACTTCGGTGATCGCACGGGAACCGGTGTATCCACTGCGGCAAGGCCATTGCCGATCCCATATTTACTAACTTTAAATTCACCTGTTGGACAGTGAGCAGTTTTCTTACACTCGTATTCACATGTTTAGAGAACCAGGCTAGACTCAGTAATCGGTGACAGTTTCAGTAGCAATATCTTGTCATAAACCTCATTCCACAAATCACAGTTGATACAAACAGCAAGTTGAGTACCGTTCTATAGGAAATTGGTAAACATTGTTTATAATGGCATCAATCAAAGTGGTTCACACAGGTAGGTCATTAACACATGTTGACAACAAAAGTGATGCAGGACTGTTAATTTTTTCGTGTTAGGTGACAGACAGGCTTTTATACCTTTCACTGCTTGGCTTGATCCAGATAAGCAAAAACTTGCATCAAAATTTGAACTAAGTGCTGCATAAATGCAGATACCACCACGGAGATGGTAGCACAATCTTAGCGGTAGGCAGAATCGATACATAGATGATAACACAGTAATGGCTAGCCACATACTCAAGATTGTCAGGTGGGGCAGGCTATTTAAAGACTTGTGTGTTCATATTTCGGAAAGTACTTATTTGTTTATGAAACTGTTAGGTGTAGATTTACTAATTTAGATGAGCTGTAGGTTCAGGTTATAGTTAGGTTTACATAATTAGTAGTTATTAGGTAAATGGATAGATGAAAAATCTACTCACCAAGCAGTGCCAAAAGAACACACATACACAAAAGGATTGAACTTTTGCAAGCTTTCAGAGCCAGTGGCTCCTTCCTTTGGCAGAAGAGTTGAAGGGGAAGGAAGAGGGGTGAAGGAAAAGGTAATCCCATTCCTGATGTCCAGGTGGAGCTTCAAGGAATCGTCAGAACCTTAGGCCCCCTACAAAACCTTTCACCTGACTCCATCAACCTCCTGACCCCACCGACACCCCGCACCCCTAGCTTCTACCTTCTTCCTAAAATTCACAAACCCAATCATCCCGGCCGCCCCATTGTAGCTGGTTACCAAGCCCCCACAGAACGTATCTCTGCCTACGTAGATCAACACCTTCAACCCATTACATGCAGTCTCCCATCCTTAATCAAAGACACCAACCACTTTCTCGAACGCCTGGAATCCTTACCCAATCTGTTACCCCCAGAAACCATCCTTGTAACCATTGATGCCACTTCCTTACACACAAATATTCCACACGTCCAGGGCCTCGCTGCGATGGAGCACTTCCTTTCACGTCGATCACCTGCCACCCTACCTAAAACCTCTTTCCTCATTACCTTAGCCAGCTTCATCCTGATCCACAACTTCTTCACTTTTGAAGGCCAGACATACCAACAATTAAAGGGTACAGCCATGGGTACCAGGATGTCCCCGAAGAAGAACTCCAGAATTTCCTCTCCAACCTCAACTCCTTTGGTTCCATCAGATTCACCTGGTCCTACTCCAAATCCCATGCCACTTTCCTTGACATTGACTTCCACCTGTACAATGGCCAGCTTCACACAGCCGTCCACATCAAACCCACCAACAAGCAACAGTGCCTCCATTATGACAGCTGCCACCCATTCTACATCAAACGGTTCCTTCCCTACAGCCTAGGTCTTCGTGGCAAATGAATCTGCTTCATTCCGGAATCCCTGAACCATTACACCAACAACCTGAAAACAGCTTCCCTACCCTCTGGCTCCTACCCTTGTAACCGCCCCCGGTGTAAACCCTGTCCCATGCACCCTCCCACCACCACCTACTCCAGTCCTGTAACCCAGAAGAACCCGGAAGGTGTACACGATCAAAGGCAGAGCCACGTGTGAAAGCACCCACGTGATTTACCAACTGACTTGCCTACACTGTGACGCATTCTATGTGGGAATGACCAGCAACAAACTGTCCATTCGCATGAATGGACACAGGCAGACACATCTTGGCACAGTGTTACACCGTCCGGGTTATCTGGATACTTCCCACTAACACCAACCTATCCGAACTCCGGAGATGGGAAATTGCCCTTCAATGTATCCTCTCTTCCCGTTATCCGCCAGGCCTCAACCTCCTCTAATTTCAAGTTGCCGCCACTCATACCACACCTGTCTTTCAACAACATCTTTGCCTCTTTACTTCCGCCTCAACTGACATCTCTGCCCAAACTCTTTGTCTTTACAAATGTCTGCTTGTGTCTGTGTAAGTGCGGATGGATATGTGTGTGTGTGGGAGTGTATACCTGTCCTTTTTTCCCCCTAAGGTAGGTCTTTCCGCTCCCGGGATTGGAATGACTCCTTACCCTCTCCCTTAAAATCCACATCCTTTCATCTTTCCCTCTCCTTCCCTCTTTCCTGACGAAGCAACCGGGGGTTGTGAAAGCTCGAATTTTGTGTGTATGTTTGTGTTTGTTTGTGTGTCTATCGACCTGCCAGCACTTTCAGTTTATCATGGGTTTAAACTTAAGCTGGTCTGGTTCCTCTGCTGGCATTGTTCTAATGACTGGGTTGCCTGACCATAACTCTCAATCTGACCTGACATGGTGCATAGAACAGCAGCACCAGTGCATGATGAGAGTGGCAACTAGGTGGGGGAAAGGAGGAGGCTAGGACAGGGAGGGGGAGGGATAGTAGGGTAGGTGTTGCTACACACTAGTGAAATCAAGGACACAGTAAAACTTCTGCTCACACACACCTTTATTCTCAAACGTCCATTTTACAGTTACCATTGAAATATATCCGCTGCAGAGGGCAGCACAATGTACAGACTTAACAGAACACCAACAGATGGCGTAGGAGTCTTCATTCCCCGACATCCTCCCCACCCTGGTCCATCTCGAGGGGGATGACCAGTTGGACCGGTCGACAGATCTTCATACCATCTGGCTGGCGGAGGATGATGCACCGTATTTTACTGTCTCTGCCATGCCGCACTTCTTCTACCACAGCCCTCTTCCACAAGTGCCGTGGTTTGCTGTCTTCTTGGAGCAGAACAACCTCTCCAATTCTCGGTTTCCTTTGCGAAGGGTATCCCTTTACCTCATGATATTGTCTTAACAGCAGGAGGTATTCTGTCTTCCACCTGCGCCAGATGTCGTCATTGACCTTTTGTCTGAGTTGGAACTCCTTTGCAAGGTCCTTTCTAGTTGCTGGCTCTGGCCCACATGGAATTGTTACTAATTTCCCACCATTTAGAAAGTGAGCTGGCGTCAATGAAGTGTCGCTCTCTCCTTGAGTGATGGGTCGTGAGTTTATTGCGGCTTCTATGCTGATCAAGGTGGAGTTTAAGCTCTCTTCATCCACCTGGGAGCGAACAAGAACTTTCCTCAGGCAGCGCTTGACTGAGCCTATCATGCATTCCCACCAGCCTCCCCCTCGCAGCTTGTTTTGTAAGGAGCGAAGACGTGCTTCAGCAGTTGTGCGGTTGCAGGAGAGAGGCATATCCTTCTTTCGAGGCAGAGATGCAACTCTGCGGCCATATTCCACACAGTATGATTCTCGGAATTCCTGATAAATAGGGTGGTCCATGGGTTTAAATGCTCGCTCTTGATGTCCTGTTATCTCTATTGTCTCCAGGTCCCAAAATCGGCGCACTGACTCATCAGATATATCACTGCAGCTGCCCTGAATAAAGTTGACAGTTGCTCTGTTGATGGTGGTGCTAGATCTGTTTCCACTGAGAACATATCCAAAGATTGTTGGGAGAAGAACCAATGATGGTGATACCTTGATTGGTTGTTCCAAAGTCACGATTCTCCAGTAATAATCAGCTCCAATCAGGATCTCAATAGGTAGATCTTCATTGTCTCTTTTAGGATCTGCGAGTGGTGTGCCACCCCTCAAGGCCATATCTCCTACATCTTGTGGCACTGTTGGTTGCTGTGAAAAATTATTTGTGCTTTCAAAGGCTGTTATTGATATGTGGGAATTAGTGGAGCACCCCATCATATTAAACTGCACCTTCTTCCTTGAGAGTGATGAACTGTAACTGGATTCGAAAGTAGTTATCTCGAGAGTAGTGCTTCCAATGACACTTAGTTGGAGAGATTCGATCAGTGAATGGTGAATGAAACTCGATTGACTCCCTGTGTCCAGGATGGCACGTGTCTGTTTGCTCTTACCAGTGGGTCCTGTGATACTCACACGAGCAGTCTGCAGGTATGTGAAGTTAGAAGTCATAGTTTCAATTTTATTTACTGTTGTGGTATGGCTACTACAGATAGAAATGTGATGCTCCCCCTTACATTTCGCACAGGACGCTTTTCCCCGTTTGAAACACTGATTTCTGTTGTGGCCACTTCTCAGGCATAGAAAGCAACGGTTCATTGTCTTGAGGGCGTCGATTCTTGCCTGCAAGCTTGCAATCTTTTGGCAGCCTTGGCCCCAGTGCCCTCTTTCGCCACAATACACACAGAAGGGCTCTGAATTCTGTTGTTTCTTCTTGTCCCTCTTCGTTTTAACCTTTACATGGAAGGCAGATGCTGTTGGTACGTAATTTTCGCGTGGTACAGTATCTCCACGAATTTTGCATGTGTTGATAGCTCCTTCCACCTCTTCATTTAAGAACTCCATAAGGTGGGTGAGGTTCCCTTCTTCAATCTTTTGCCTTCGGGCATGAACAAGCCAATTTTTGCAAATTTCTTCAGGAAAGGCTCGAAGAAGTTTGGGTGCAAGCACTCTCCCATAAGAGTCCACATTTTCTCCTAGAGCTCGTAGTGCTTGGATGCGCTTATGGCACTCAATGTAGGTGGAATTGAGAGCCTCTGGGCTGCCTGAAGTCGAAGTGTTAAGATTCTCCAAGAAATCCAGGTGACTTTGGATAATTCTGTTCTTATCCCCATATTTGGATTTCAAAATTTGCTTAGTCTGCTCATATGTATCAGCTGTAACAGCAATGCCATCGACCAAGTCCTTAGGTTCTCCATCAAGGTAACCACGGAGGAATACATGCTTGTTCATTGTTGACACCATCGGATTCTCGTCTATGGAAGCTGTGAATTGCTCCCAAAATCGAGGCCAAGTTTCTATGTCCCCTGAAAATGGGTTCAGTTTGATAGTAGGCAATTTTATGTCCATACAGGCGTGTTGTTGAGCCGCTGACATCGCGTTTCTGTCTCCTGAGCGCGCTCCTCCTAGAAGGCCTTTCGCCTTTCGGAGGGCCCGTTTGCATTTATCAGTATATTCCTCACAAGCTTCCGTGTCGGCTTCGTATTCAGAGTCATCCAGCAAGTCCTGTATTGTATCGTTGAGTCGGGTCAACTCTTCTACTGTTTCCTGAAGGCGTTCGTGGAAGTGTTCTACTTCTTCTGCAGCTGTAGAACCATCGAAGGCATTTATTTGGCTGACGAAACGCGTCGCATTCGATCGCAAGGTCGTCCGCTTCCGGCGCAGCCTCCCCAAGTTCGTAGCTACTGCTTCTGCCATGGTGAGTTGGTGGTTTTACTTTCTGTCGCGAGAGTGCGTTCAAGGTCAAGACACCCCGTCAGTGGGATGCTATCGCTGAGGGATGGCGCTGTCCTGGAGTGTGAACCGTTAGCAGCCCCCTAGTGGTGTTTGTAGTTCTCAACAGATGACGCGACCATGCAATTTTCAACTTCCGCGACCTTTAGTAGTGGTCGCTGCTGCTAACAGATGGCGCTGCAGTCTACCAATACTTTAGCAAGTCCCATTTGTGCCTTGCAAATAATACGCCAACTGACCTCTATTGCTCTGCCACCAACAAACATGCACCAAGTAACATCACATACAAATCAATCGCCCAAAAGTGTCCTTTGCTACAGTTTCAGAGCAATGCCGCAACTTATCTGTGTGAGCTGAACGTGGCGTGACATGACCGGATTTTGAGATTGAAGTCGCTCAAAACCTTCTCCGCCGGCGTCGAGTCCTCTTTAATGTGTAGTAGCACTCAATCTCTTCATGTTCTCCCGGGTTTCGGCACCAAAATGTTGCTACACACTAGTGAAATCAAGGACACAGTAAAACTTCTGCTCACACACACACCTTTATTCTCAAACGTCCATTTTACAGTTACCATTGAAATATATCCGCTGCAGAGGGCAGCACAATGTACAGACTTAACAGAACACCAACAGATGGCGTAGGAGTCTTCATTTCCCGACAGTAGGGGTGGTGGACAGTGACGTGCTGCTGGGGAGCATGCAGGGATGAGGTGGACAGAGGGTAGGGCAGCTACGTGCAGTCAGGAGGTTAGACGGTGGGTGGTAGGGGGGGGGGGGGGGGCAGGGTAGTGGGAAAGGAGAGAAGTAAAATGTCTCAGTGTGATGGTGGAATGACAGCTGTGTAGTGCTGGAATGGGAACAGGGAAGGAGCCAGGAGGGTTACAGAAAGGTAGGATATATTGCAGGGAAAGTTCTTACCTGCTCAATTCAGAAAAGCTGGTGTTGGTGGGAAGGATCCATATGGCACAGGCTGTGAAGCAGTCATTGAAATGAAGGATGTCATGTTTGGCAGCATCTTCATCACCAGGGTGGTCCACTTGTTTCTTAGGCACAGTTTGTCAGTGGCCATTCATGCGGACAGACAGCTTGTTTTTTGTCATGCCCACATAGAATGCAGCACAGTGGTTGCAGCTTAGCTTGTAGATCACGACTGGTTTCATAGGTAGCCCTGCCTTTAATGGTATAGGTGAGGTTTGTGACCGGACTGGAGTAGGTGGTGGTGGGAGGATGTATGGGACAGGTCTCGCATCTAGGTCTATTAAAGGGGTATGAGCCATGAGGTAAGGGGTTGGGAGCAGGGGATATGCAGGGATGGAAGAGTATATTGTGTAGGCTTGGTGGACGGTGGAATACCGCTGTGGGAGAGTTGGGAAGGGTAGTGGGCAGGACATTTCTCATTTCAGGGCACAACATGTGGTAGTCGAAATGAGGGTTGCTCCTGTCCTGGGTGGTACTGAGCTACAAGGGGAAAGGTCCTCTGTGGCCAGACGGTGGGACTTTGGGAGGTGGTGGGAGACTGGAAAGATAAGGCACAGGAGATTTGTTTTTGTACAAGGTTGGACGGATAATTATGGTCTGTAAAGGCTTCAAGGAGTCCCTCAATATATTTCAAGAGGGACCACTCGTCACTGCACATGCGACGACCACTTATAGCTAAGCTGTATGGAAGGGACTTCTTGGCATGGAACGGGTGGCAGCTGTCGAAATGGAGGTATTGCTGGTGGTTAGTAGGTTTCATATGGGTGGAGGTACTGATGTAGCCGTCTTTGAGGTGGAGGTCAAAATATAGGAAGGTGGCTTGTTGGGTGGAGTAGGAAAAGGTGAAGCAAATGGGGGAGAAGTTGTTGAGGTTCTGGAGGAATGTAGAGAGGGTGTTCTCACCCTCGATCTGGATTGCAAAGATGTCATCAGTGAATGTGAACCAGGTGAGGGGTTTAGGATTCTGGATGCTTGGGAAGAATTCCTCTAGATGGCTCATGGCCCATGAACAGGTTGGCATAGGATGGTGCCATGCGGGTGCCCATAGCTGTACCAGAGGATGGTGCAATGTGGGTGTCCATAGCTGTACCAGAATTTGTTTGCAGGTAACCCCTTCGAAGGAGAAGTGGACAGGAACTGTGGCGAGTCAGTGGAGGAAATGGTTGGTATCTTTTATATAGTAGGGTATATTATGGGTAATAGGTTGAAGGTGTTGGTTTACAAAAGTGGAAATTCTCTCAGTGGGGGCACAGTAACCGGCCACCATGGAACATCCTGGGTGTTTGGGTTTATGGATTTTAGGAAGCAAGTAGAAGGTAGGAGTGCGGGGAGTGGTAGGGGTGAGCAGAGAGATGGACTCTGGGGAGTGGTTCTGGGATGGGCCTGAGGATTTGAGGAGTCCTGCTGGATTTCTGTAATGGGGTCACAGTGGCAGGGTTTGTAGGTGGATGTATCTGATACCTGGGGGAGTCCTTCTGCCAGGTTATCCTTATGGTTCAAAACAACAGTGGTGGAGCATTTGTCCGCAGGTAGAGCTATAAGGTTAGGATCAGTTTTTAGATCGTAGACTGCTGTTCTTACTGTGGATGTGAGGTTAGTTTTTTATATCTGCTGTAGCCATCTATACTAGTTGATGCCTCCATCTCTCTCTCAAAATTCCAGTCACCAATAAGTTGAGAATATTTGCATCACAAATGTAAAGCTGGTTAATTTGTTTGGTATGTACTGAGTGTGTTGTGTGTCTCTCCAAATTTTAATCTAAATTTAATCCTGGCTGTTTGTGTTTCTTATAAAATACACTCATGTCCACAAGCTCCAGAACCTCCTAGGTCCATGAAACAGTGACAGCTGTGTACAAGAATGATGTACCGATACCAATTACGCTGTGACACATGTGCAGTAGAAGGAGACATGGCTGCTAATTGTAGTGTTGTGACCTTTGCCAGACCAAGTGTCACAATGCTCAGTTATGAAGTAATTTTCTTGTTTACAAAGTGTGATTTTGGAATTATTGATGTAACAATGAATAACTGTGGAACGTCCACCAAGTCTGGCGGTTTACAATTTTAGAAAAGCAGAAACTGGCCTTGATGACCCAGAAGATGACCCAGAAGCATACAGTGCTGTAAAGGTGTGTTGAAAACACTTTCATCATGAGGAGTTGTAGTGTGGAACAGATCCAAACACGTAAGCAGTATCTGTGCAGACAATTACATTAGCTTACAAATAGGGAAAAATATACAGCTACCCTTCCTGGAAGTACTAGATACGGTGAAGAATTTGAACCCAGAATCTAATGTGTATCACAGACCTTTTTAAATATGGGCAGGGATATACTCATAAAAAAGTAGTGAACAGGCTGATCGATAAAGTTGATGAACACCACACGTCGACTGAAGATAGAAGGGATCGGATTGCAACTCCAGGGTTTATGAATACCCTGCACTGCAACAACATTTATATTGGATTGAAAGAATGATCCAGTAGCACTGAGATCATGGAACTTAAAGTGAAATCACAGAAAATTCTGCTGAATGTATGTTGAGTGATGGTTAAATAGTATAGGCTTGACTAAAACTAGAGTTATGTGTGTGGAAAGGAAATGCCACATCCATATGTCCTAAGAAGCCATGAGGTCTATGACAGGGTGTATACGACCCGGGACAACCGGGAGATCTGGGAAAAACCCGGGAATTTTTTCATCCAGGAGAAAACCAGGAAAAACCCGGGAATTTTTCATTGTTTTAGTTTTCAGTTAAATTTTTGTAACCTAATGGTAAGAACCAGTACTCTAACAAAGAATATTACTGTACCTCGCTACTCCAGAATAATATTGCAGCAATAAAACAAGAACAAGAGAAAAAACGAAAATAAAGCTTAAGTTTGCAAAGGAAATGCACCATATACAACAACAAAACACAATGCTCATACAAGCGCCTGCAAACAGCAAAATCTGTCAAAGGCTTTAGGAAGACTATGCAATGCTTCATAACAACAAATTGCCTCCGATGAGCTGACGTCACAACTTTTTACATTATATTCGTTTGAGTGGTTGCGAGCGAGCTTATGGGTGTGTGCACTTTAGTCGTGTATGAGTAGTACCACAGTCTAACATAAACTGTGGTAGTAGCTTCTCCCGCTTCTGGCTACAGAAGTGTGGCAGTTAGCTGTATAAGCAAAAGCAGCATGCAGCCAGATGATATCCGGAAAAATTTCACTGGTGCGCCTAAGCCGTCAGATTCACGTATGCGCAACAGGTCCGGAACTATGGGCCGGGGGCAAACCGGGGTATCTGCGTTGGGCATTTCAAGGGGGGGGGGGGGGGGGGGCAATTCATATTATTGAGGAAAAAGACCTTGTTTCACAAAGCGCTTAGCACCCAGCGTACATTGGTCTATCAATTACTCATATGATTTTGAACACATCCCTGTTGGTTTTTGAACAAATTGCAAGTTGATTTCTGAATGAATCATAAATTGATTTTTGAATGCGTGCATAGTGTATGTGATGTCTCTGGCAGGGGAATCCCCATCGCATCCAGAAGTAAACTTACCTGCAGACAAAAGCGGACAGGTCTATACAATCTGAGCGGAGTAAAGCCGAACGGGTGAATGCCAGTCGCTGTTTATGTGGTTGACTGTGTTTGCAAATGATCAGCGTTGTTATAATTACTAGCGAAATCCATAGATTCAGACTACCAGCTTAGAAATAAATGACTAACAGGAATACGTATTGTCTTCTCTGTGTATCCAAGAGAATGAAATTTTGACAGAAAATTTTTGGCCAGACCGCTACACTACTAAGGGCCAGTTATACAGTCCCCGGCTAAGATTGTTTGTTAGACAGAGGAAGGATAAGAAACGAGGACTCACACAAATTTCGGAAGATTATGACAATTCCAAATTTATATAAAAATTTCATACTACTACTCTTCGATATCATGCTTCAGAAGCTAGAGAGTATGAATGAAACGTGAAACTATTTCCTAACATAAAACTTTTTGTGTTTAGTAGGCCCGCCGCGCTGGATTAGCCGAGCGGTCTAAGGCGATGCAGTCAATGACTGTGCGGCTGGTCCCAACGGAGGTTTGAGTCCTCCCACAGGCATGGGTGTGTGTGTTTGTCCTTAAGATAATTTAGGTTAAGTAGTGTGTAAGCTTAGGCACTGGTGACCTTAGCAGTTAAGTCCCATAAGATTTCACACACATTAGAAAACTTTGTAGGTCTAATAGGCATATGATAATGGTACTTCATGGATTATATTCTGTCGTGTTATAAAAATGACGATTTGTGGCGAAACGGTCTCGTTTATTTGGTGTGTGTAACAGTTGTTGCAATATTAGGCGGGCTTATTTCATTTTATCTAGCAGACAGTGACAAAATACACGTAATCAGATCAGAAAACCACACCAGTCTTGGGTACTATTTGTATTAACAGTTTTCTAGTATTAGAGAACGACATTTCGTTTTTTCATGTAGCAAAACTTTCACGAACTTTGATGAGGTAATAGCTTCTTTTCCAGAAAGGAAAGTACGCCACATAAAGCTGTGGCAAGATTAGAGAGAGAAGAAAGTTAGGACTTAAGGATTGAAGAAATGTATACTGTCTTGCTTGTCTCTTGTCTTTACTCGTTTTATGTATCCTATATTTAATTTTGTGTCTCACAAAACAGCAAGCTATTAGATAATAGGCAGTAAAAAGTGCAAATTTTCTGAAGAGTCCTTGTTCTCCCGATTATAATTAATCCCATTCGCTGTTAATTGCAAGATTTTTTTTTAAAGAGGGGCAGGCTGTCAAACCGGCTGACTGGGAGCAGGAGAGGCACCACAGGAGATTTTAATTTCCACTGGCCTGAATATAGTTTGATGGCACTCATTACAATTACACATTTTAATTCCACAGAGAAAAATACAGAATCGTGCGATGGAAGAATGCTGTTTGAAGAGGCGTGGCACTGCACTTCGGCACACTTAAGACCAAATAACATGTCTTACATTCCCTCGAACATATATGTTTTATGTATCAGACTCTTCAGAAAGATGTGAGCTACAAAATGAAGATATTTTTGAAAAGTCGATTTTTTAAATTTTTGTCATCCTACCTCAAACGCTCGAGGGAGTGGGAGCGCCACTATCTAATATCGCCGTGGTTCGGAAATAATTTAGATCCGGAGCTGATGCACGGAGCAGTCTTGAGTTGTAGTGGGGAGGCGGTAGTCTCCACGTGGCCCGTGTTTATGTTAAGTGGTTTTGCTGTTTCCTCTTCGTTTGTTGCTTTCATGTCAAATGAAAACAAAACGGATTTCTGTGGCCAGGACCTATCAGGTGAATTAAAATTATTGAAGGGTCTCCCACATCGTCCCCTACGCTCCTGGGAGTATGGGACCTCATCACCATCATCAAAATATGTTGTTAGTTTCAGATTTTATTTTGTTTACGCCTTTCTGACAGTCAAACGTTAATCGACTTGCAGAACAATGAAGTTTTTTTTTTTTTTTTTTAAGAAATTCGACTTTTATTAATCTTTTCGGCTGAGGCAGTCAATTTATTTGAAACGAAAAGTTTAATTCCACAATATTGGCTAGTTTCAACTGTTTGCTGTATTTCAAGTTGACGTTTTCATCTTCTAGCACATATTGCATTATGCCATAATAAAGAACCAAACATGAGATAATACAGTACTGGTACTCCAAGAAAATTTACATCTGAATCTGGACATACGAATGTGCACTTTAAGCCGGATTATGCATTTCAGTATGGCCCACAAAATTCTCATGCTCTTGGAGTATCCTCTAATGTCTTGTTTCTTTTATGACATAATGTAAGATGTTTTAATGTTTTAGACATACGAACATACAGGCTTCCTACGCCATCGTAGCTGCCCAAGCACGGCGACGCTCTGGCAACTGCTGAAGCGAATCTATTTCTAACAGGTCGCAGGAAAATATTCCGAATGGTTGTTTGAAAAGCGTTACTTTCAAAGTAAATTTCCTTTTACGCAAGATGAACGCTGTGCACGAATGTCCGATGAATTACTTAAATCACAGAGCGTTTGACTCTCGTTCAAAAATCAAATCTTTGAGGAGGACCATTTAGAATATTTTCGAGCCCAGAAGATCAGACATTTATGCCATTGTTAAAAATTTTAGTGGCACATTTGCTTGATGTATCCTAAAGCGTAACACGCACAAAAAATATCAACATTACGTGTGAAAGCTTAGCTTCTCTTGCAGCTTATTAATCTTACAGACCAATATTATACATCTACATGGTTACTCTGCAATTCACACTTAAGTGCCAGGCAGAGGCAACACTATCTATATTAAGTTAAACCATTACCTTTTGCTATTTGTGTGTTCGCGCTACTTAACAGTGATGTTGCTATTGGCTGACTACATCACGTGTCCTATGCTCTGAATATCCTCTGTCATCGGCTGGCGAGATCGCTTGACATGAGCTGCGACTGGCTTAAAAAAGCGCATTGCAGCCTTGATTTCAAATTCGAATTTATACTTTCGTAATACGAAAATATGCTGTGTGCATGTTGCTGCACATCAAACAAATTTCAAAATGTGTTTTTTTCCCCTGAGTTTTCTAAAGCGCAGGGAAATTCTACGCCAGTATATAAAACCACAACCATTGAAAGAATTGATAAGTGTTACAGTTCCGAGGAAGAGTATAGTGTTATTTAACACGGAAAAAGTGTGTTTTCATCCGGGAGAAAGTGTATTTTTAACCGGGAAAAATCCGGGAATTTTTTTTCCTCGTCCACGTATATATGAGCATGGTAAAAAATTTGATGAGAAAGTAAGAGCAGTGGACTGAGCCCATGTTGAAATCTTGTTTTGCGGAGAATGCTAGACACTGGTAGCGAGTTGGAAGATGCACCAGTAATGACCACATTATGTCTTTCGGATAGTGCTGCTGTAAGTAAGCACAGTATAACTTGCAGCCCTGATCTGGTCTTTGGTTCAGTGCTGGTAGTGGTGATTAATTCTTTGATAATTGCAGCTCTTGTACTGGAAGAATGTTAGGTTATCACTTGAAATGCTGTCAACTGAAAACAGGCACTTCTGGACAATATATCGAGCTGTTTCCACAGTTACAACTGTAACTCATTTGCAGTCACATATAAGCTATTCATAAATTCACCTGTATAGTAGAAGTTCTGAAGCAGAAAGGATTTCAGTTTGTATTCAAAACAGTTTTCGTAGTCTGTAAGAAACTTCAGTTTACGATGCAAGTAGTCAGATATTTCTGTGACTGCTTACAGTTAGTGTGCTCCTTTTTGTGCTAGAGTAAAGTTAAGTTGTTGATTGGGGGTAAAATTTTTTCCCCCTGGTGTTATATTTATGAATGCTGTTATTATATGCAGATTGTGCGTGATTCTTCACAACAAACTTCATACAGGAGTGCATGTGTTATGAGGCTGTTGTTCAGTGTGTATACGACCTGAGACACCTGGGAGATCCACGAAAAACCCGGGAATTTTTTCATCCTTGAGAAAATCGGGAAAAACCTGGGAATTTTGCAGAATTCTGGGAATTTTTCGTTGTTTTAGTTTTGAGTTAAATTTTTGTAATTTTGACTGTTAAGAATAGAGACTCTAACAAAGGATATTACAGCAACCCGCTACTGCAGCATAATACTGCAACAATAAAATGTGAACGAGGAGGGGGGGGGGGAGGGGGGGGGGGGACATAAATTGCAATGGAAATGTGCTATATGCTATATGCAACAACAAAACACATTGCCCATACAAGCGTTTGCCAACACAAAATGTGTCAAAGGCTTTAGGAAGACTATGCAGTGCTTCATAACAACAAATTGCCTCCAATGAGTGTGACGTCACAGCTGTTTACACTAGATTCGTTTTAGCAGTTACGGGCGGGCTCATGCGCATGCACAGTTGAGTGGTGTATGAGTAGTACCTTCTCCCTCTTCTAGCTACAGAAATGTGGCTGTTGGCTGTGTAAGCAGTCGCAGCGAGCAGCTAGATACTACCGGGAAACATTTTACTGGAGCGCCCAAGCTGTCAGATTCTTGCATGCGTAGAAGGCCCAGTCTAGGAGGGGGTGGGGGGCAAATTCCTACTCTTGAGCGAAAAAACCTTGTTTTACAAAGCGACTAGCATCCAGCGCACGTTAGTCTATCAATTATTCATATGACTTTGAAACCCATCCCTGTCAGTTTTTGAACATTTTTGAACACATTCTAAATTGATTTCTGAATGAATTGCAAGTTGATTTGTGAATGCGTTCATAGTGTACATGATGTCTCTGTCATGGGAATACTCGTCGCATGTAGAAACAAACTTTCCTACAGACAAAAGGGGCCATACAAGCTGAACGGATGAATGCCAACTGCTGTCTGATTGTGTGGTTGATTGAGTTTGCGAATGATGAGCGTTGTTATAATTAATAGTGAAATCCATAGAGTCAGACTACAGGAGTGGAAATAAATGAATAACAGGTAAGAAAGATTACGTGTTACCTTCTCGGTGTATCCAAGAAAATGAAATTTTTACAGAAAATTTTTGGCCAGATTGCTATGCTAGTAAGGGCCAGATGTACAGCCCCGTCTAGCAGCCGCTTTAAATTCTATTCTGGAAGAAGCGCGGAAAACGCGTTGTACGAACATGTAGCAACGCCTAACCGGAAATAATCGTGGGATAACTAAACTAGTGATTCTGGCAGAGTTAGTGGAGTTAACCTGCGAATAAGCTTTGACATTGGCAGGAATAGTTACAGAATTAGTGATAACAAGACTGTTTGTTATAACGAAGAAGGAGAAGAAATGGGGACATCACACAAATTATGGAACAATATGACGATTCCAAGTTTGTATGAAATTTTCGTACTACTACTTTTCGATCCCATTCTTGAGAAACTGGAAGGTATGAATGAAGTGTGAAACTATTTCCTAACGTAAGGCTTTTTGCTTGTAGTAGGCCTAATAGGCATTTGATATTGTTACATTGTGACTTATATTCTGTCGTTACAAAAAGACCGTTTGTGCCAAAACAGTCTCGTTTATTTGGTGGGTATTACAATTGTTGCAGTATTAGAAAGGCCTTTTTTGTTTTATCTAGCGGACAGTGACAAAATAAACATAATCAGATCAGGAAACCACACCAGTCTTGGGTCCTGTTTGCATTAACAGCTTTTTCAGTATTATACAACGACATTTCGACTTTTCATGTAGCAAAACGTTTGACGAACTTTGATGAGGTAATAGATTCGTTCGCAGAAAGGAAAGCACGCCATGTAAAGGTGTAGCAAGATTAGAGAGAAAAAAATTCTAGGAGCTAAGGATTGAAGAAATGTGTATTGTCTTGCTTGTCTCATGTCTTTACTGGATTTATGTATTCTATATTTAATTTTATGTCTCACAAAGCAGCAAGTTGTTAGCTGATAGGGAATAAAGAGTGCAAATTTTCTGAAGAGTTCTTTTTTTTTTAAAAAAAAAAAAGAGGGACAGGACGTCAAACGGGCCGATTGTAAGCAGGAGAGGCACCACAGGACATTTTAATTTCCACTGTCCTGAATATGGTTTGATGGCATCCATTACAAAATGTACACGTTTCAATTCCACAGAGCGAAGTACAGCGACGTGCGTTAGGAGAATGCTGCATGAGGAGGAGAGGCACTGCCCTTTGGCACACTTACGACCAAATAACATGTCTCACATTTCCTCAAACATATATTTTTTATGCATCAGACTCTTCAGAAAGATGTGCGCCACAAAATGAACATATTTTTGAAAACTCGATTTTTTTTATAAAATTTTTGATGTTCTATCTCAAACGCTCGAGGGAATGGCAGGTAATTGCATCGGTTCGGAAATATCGTAGATCCGGGGCTGTTGCGCAGAGCAGTCTGAGTTACAGTGGGGAAGTGGGTAGTCTCAACGTGACCCGTGTTTACATTTAGTGATTTTGCTGTTTCCTCTTGGTTTACTGCTCTCACGTCAAATGAAAACAAAACAGATTTCTGATTTCCACCCTTCTGACAGTCAAGGATTAATTGCCTTGCAGAACAATGAAGTTATTTTTGTCGATTTGCTAAAGAAACTTTCTTTTATTAACCTTTTCCGCTGAGGCAGACAATATATTTGAAACGAAGTGTTTAATTCCACACACTGTTCGTTGCATTTCAAGTGCACGTTTTCAACTTCTAGCTGAGGCAGACAATATATTTGAAACGAAGTGTTTAATTCCACACACTGTTCGTTGCATTTCAAGTGCACATTTTCGACTTCTAGCACGAATGGCATTATGCCATAATAAAGAACCAAACATGAGATAATACAGTACTGGTACTCCAAGAAAATTTACGTTCCGAAAACCACATTGAAAATCTTAATATCAGGTCATGGCCTGCTTAACTGGGAATATGGATATACGAATGTGCACTTTAGATGTGCACATTTTAATATGGGTCACAAATTTCCGATGCTCTTGGACTATCCTCTGATGTCTTGTTTCTTTTATGACATAATGTACGATCTTTTATTGTTTTACATGTTCGAACATACGGGCTCCCTATGACATCATAGCTGTACAAGATCGGTAACAAATGTCATCTGGCGCTCTCTGGCAACTGCGGAAACGAACTTATTTCTAACAGGTCGCGGAAAAATATTCCGAATGGTTGTTTGAAAAGCGTTACCATCATAGTACCATTCTGGCAGTTACAACGGAGCTATGTGTGATAATGTACTATGAATTTCTTAAATCACAGAGTGTTTGACTCTCATTTAAAAATAAACTCTTCAATGACGAGCCATTTAGATGAATTTCGAGCCCAGAAGATCAGACATTTATGTCGTTATTAAACATTTTACGGGCAATTGTAATACGCGCATAAAAGACCAACATTGTATGTGAAAGCTTAGCTTCTCTTGCAGCGTATCAGTCTTACAGATCAATATTATATGTGAAAGCTTTGCATTTCATGTAGCAAAACTATGTATAATAATTTAAACCATTAACTTTTTCTGTTTGTGCGTTCACGCTACTTAACAGTGATGTTGCTATTGGCTGACTACACCACGTGTCCTAAACTCTGAGTACCCGCTGTAATCAGCTGGCGAGATCACGTGACATGAGCTATTACTGGCTTACAAAAGTGCATTGCAATCTCGATTTCAATGCTTCGAAAAGTAACATGCGGTGTTTGGTGGAATTCAAATTTATACTTTCGTAATACGAAAATATGCAGCATACATGTTGCTGGACATAAAAGATCTTCCCAAAATGCATTTTTCCCCTATGTTTAGTTTTCTAAAGCACCAGGAAATTCTACTCCCGTGTATAAAACCATAACCGTTCAAAGGACTTATAAACGATTAATGGAAAATCTCATATAAAGATGTGAAACAAATACTAACAGAGAGATAGAGGGGCTGGCCAGTACTTACCTCAGCTCAGTACAGCCGATAGATACACATAAAACAGAACCGAAAATTTACATTCCTAGCATTTGGAACAAATGTTCCTTCATCAGGGAGGAGAGAGGGGAAAGAAAGGGAAGAAGGGAAAGGACATTCAGTTACTCACAACCCAGGCTATGAAGCAACAGGGAAAGGAAAATAGGGAGGGTAGCAAGGATGGAGGCATGGTTGTCAGAGGGAAGCTTCCCTCTGACAACCATGCCTCCATCCTTGCTACCCTCCCTATTTTCCTTTCCCTGTTGCTTCATAGCCTGGGTTGTGAGTAACTGAATGTCCTTTCCCTTCTTCCCTTTCTTTCCCCTCTCTCCTCCCTGATGAAGGAACATTTGTTCCGAATGCTAGGAATGTAAATTTTCGGTTCTGTTTTATGTGTATCTATCGGCTATACTGAGCTGAGGTAAGCAAAGGACATAAGTTATACAGTTCCGAGAGAAAATATACTGTTAGTTAACAGGGAAAAAGTATGTTTTCACCCAGGAGAATGTGTATTTTTAACCAGAAATTTTACTGCTGTGCCCAAGCTGCCAGATTCACGCATGCACAGTGGGCCTCAATATATGAGTGATTGGGGGGGGGGGCTAAATTCATATTCTTGAGGAGAAAAAACCTTGTTTCACAAAGCGCCTAGCATCCAGCGCATGTTGGTCTATCGATTACTCATGTGATTTTGATGTGCATCCCTGTTGGTTTTTGAACACACTCTGTAAGTTGATTTCTGAATGAATCATAAGCCGCGTGGGATAGCCATGCGGTCAAAGGCGACTTGTCACGGTTTGCGTGGCTCCTCCCATCGGAGGTTCGAACCCTTCCTCGGACATGGGTATATGTGTTGTCCTTAGCGTAAGTTAGTTTACGTTAGATTAAGTACGTAAAAATAAATAAATAAATAATATCATAAGTTGATTTTTTTGAATGCGTGCATAGTGTATGTGATGTTTCTGTCAGGGGAATCCTCGTCACATCTAGAAATAAACTTTCCTGCAGGCAAAAGGGGACGGGGCTATACGAGCTGAGCGGAGTAAAGCCAAATGAGTGAACGCCAATCGCTGTCTAATTATGTTGTTGTTTGGGTTTGCAAATGATCAGCAGTGTTATAATTACTTCAAAACTCCATAGATTCTGACTACCAGAGTGGAAATAAATGACTAACAGGAATAACAAGTAAGAAAGATTACGTATTATCTTCTCAGTGTATCCAGAAAAATGAAATTTTGTCAGAAAATTTTTGGCCAGATCGCTACACTAGTAAGGGCCAGTTGTACAGTCCCCGTCTAGCAGCCGCTTAGGTTCTATTCTGGAAGTAGCACGGAAAATGGTTTGCACGAACATAACAATGCCTAACCGGAGAAAATCAGGGATAACTAAACCAGTGATTCTCCCACGGTTAGTGAAGTTAACTGGCGAATAAGTTTTGACAAAGGCAGGAATAGTTCCAGAATTAGTCATGGCAAGATTGTTTGTTAGAATGTGGAAGGAGAAAAAATGGGGACATCACACAAATTAAGGAAGAATACAGCGATTCCAAATTTATATAAAAATCTCGTGCTACTACTTTTCGATCTCAAGCTTGAGAAACTGGAGCATTTGAATGAAATGTGAAACAATTTTCTAACATAAAGCTTTTTTGCTTGTAGTAGGTGTAATAGGCATTTTATGCTGGTCTTCATGAATTATATTCTGTCATGTTATAAAAATGACCATTTGTGCCAAAACAGTCTTGTTTATTTGGTGTGTGTTACAATTTTTGCAGTGTTCGAAAGACCTGTTTTATCTAACAGACAGTGACAAAATAGACATAATCAGATCGAGAAACCCCACCAGTCTAGACATAATCAGATCGAGAAACCCCACCAGTCTTGGGTACTATTTGTATTAACAGCTTACGCAGTATTAGACAACGATATTTCAATTTTTCATGTAGCAAAATGTTTGATGAACTTTGATGAGGTAATAGACTCTTGCACAGAAAGGAAAGCATGCCATGTAAAGCTGTAGCAAGATTAGAGAGAAAACAATCCTAGGAGTTAAGGATTGAAGAAATGTGTACTGTATTGCTTGTCTCTTGTCTTTACTGGTTTTATGTATCCTATATTTAATTTTATGTCACTCAAAACAGAAAGTTATTAGCTAACAGGCAATAAAGAGTGCAAATTTTCTGAAGAGTTCTGGTTCTCCCGATTACAAATAATCCCATCCAGTATCAATTGCGAGGCTTTAAAAAAATAATAATAATAATTAAAAAAGGGGAGGGGGGAGACAGGATGTCAAACCGGGCGACGGGGAGCAGGAGAGGCACCATGGGGGACATTTTAATTTCCACTGTCCTGAATATAGTTTTATGGTGTCCAGTACAAAATATGCACATTTCAATTCCACTGAACGAAATACAGTGACGTGCAATAGAAGAATGCTGTGTGAAGAGGGGTGGCACTGCACTCTGGCTCACTTAAGACCAAATAACATGTCTTACATATCCTTGAACATATATGTTTTATGTATCAGACTCTTCAGAAGATGTGCGCTACAAAATGAACATATTTTTGAAAATTCAATTTTTTTTTAAATTTTTGATGTCATCTCTCAACCGCTCTAGGGAGGGAGGGAGCGGATGGCTCCACTATCTTAGTATTGCCCTGGTTCGGAAATATCGTAGATCCGAGGCTGATGCACAGAGCAGTCTGAGTTATAGTGGGGAAGTGTGTAGTCTCCACATGACCCGTGTTTACATTTAGTGATTTTGCTGTTTCCTCTTCGTTTACTGCTCTCATGTCAAATGAAAACAATATGGATTTCTGTGGCCGGGTGCTATCAAGTGAACTAAAATACATTTACATAATTACGGGAGGCTAATATACGTTATTAGTTTCAGATTTTATTTTATTTCCACTTTTCTGACAGCCCTGCATTAATCGCCTTGTAGAGCAAGGAAGTTATTTTTGTTGGTTTGCTAAAGAAATTTGGTTTTTATTAATGTTTTACACTGAGGTAGTTAATGTGTTTGAAACAAAGTGTTTAGTTCCACACTGTTGGCTAATTTCAACTGCTCGCTGCATTTCAAATGCACGTTTTCATCTTCTAGCACTTATGGCATTATGCCATAATAAAGAATAAAAAACGAGTTAATACAAAATTGGTACTCCAAGAACATTTACATCCCGAAACCCACGCTGAAAAGCTTAATATCAGGTCGAGGTCTACTTCATAGGTAATCTGGAAATACAAATGTGCTGTTTAAGTATGCACTTTAAATGAGCCATTTTAGTATGGTTCACGAAATTCCGATGCTCTTGGAGTATCCTCTGATGTCTTATTTCTTTTATGACATAATGTAAGATCTTCTAATGTTTTACACGTACCAAAATATGGACTTCCTGCATCATAGCAGCTGCCAAAGTGCAGTGGCACTTGCTATCTGGCGCTCTCTGCCGACTACTGAAACAAACCTATTTCTAACAGGTAACGGGAAAATATTGCGAATGGTGGTTTGAAAAGTGTTACTTTCAAAGTAAATGTTCTCTTACGCAAGTTGAACCATGTGCGAGAATGTATGATGAATTTCTTAATTCACAGAGCATTTGATAACGAGCCATTTAGAAGTATTGCGAGCCCAGAAGATCAGACATTCATGTCATTAATATGAGCAAATTGATGTAGTGCTACGGGAAGCTCTCTGTCCTCTGCGGTAGCTAATTTATTTGTGAGGACAAGTGACTGGACTCAGCTAAAAATTTTACTGGCACATTTGTGTGATATATCCTAATGTGTAACACGCACAAAAATATCAACATTACATGTGAAAGCTTTGCCTTTCTTGTAACAACACTATGTGTATTGATTTAAAACATTAACTTTTCCTGTTTGTGTATCTGCGTACTTAACAGTGATGTTGCTATTGCCTGACTACATCACGTGTTCTGTGGTCTGAATATCCGCTGTCATCGGCTGGCGGGATCATGTGACATGAGCTAAGACTGGCTTACAAAAGCATATTGTAATCTTGAGTACAATGGTTCGGAAAGTAACATGCAGTGTTTGGTGGAATTCGAATTTATACTTTCGTAATACGAAAATATGCAGTGTACATGTTTCTGCACATCAAAAATCTTTCCACGAGGAGTTTTCTTCCTTGAGTTCCGTTTTCTAAAGCACCGAGAAATTATAAGCCCATGTATAAAAACATAACCATTCAAAGGATTAATAAGCTTTACACTTCCGAGGGAAAATATACGCTCACTTAATAACACTGAAAAAGTGTGTTTTCATCTGGAAGAAAGTGTATTTTTAACCGGGAAATCTGGAAATTTTTTTTTCCTTGTCCATGTATAACCCCTGTTGTTATAATCCCTAACCTTTTAAACAGTTGCCTATGTGAAGTTTGAAGCTGGACACCAGATATCTTTTCAGCATGGATACATTGAAGCTAAGTGTGGAATTGTGGTAGTAAATTACTCCAAATTATATTGATGCCTATTTTCTTTATCTCTAATGATCTTGTTGCACATTGTTAAATATTAGATGCTACCTTCTGTTTCAACTCTCTCTCTCTCTCTCTCTCTCTCTCTCTCTCTCTCTCTCTCTCTCTCTCTCTATCTATCTATCTATCTATCAACTATTGTTCGTCTTCTCACCACAATCACTATATTTTTAACCGTGTAATTGAACTTTTGGTACATACTTTGTACTTGTTAAATTTGACATGGTCTCTTTATATGCTGTACACTGCTCCACTCCATTCCATGTGGTGAGACATGCTCTTCATTCATTCTGTTTTCTGTGTTCTGGAATTCAATCTTTGTCTATGATTTTGTAGAATTCAGTGCATCTAAGCACAAGGTATCTGAGCACAAATGTTAATTAACATTCTTTGTTCTCATTGATTTCTTGTGAGATGTGGAAAGCCGTCAGTTTGGAGACCAGTTGGTATGAACTTAATCAGTAATATTCTGTGCTTAAGTAGTTCTCAGGGTGTTGTAATAATTTGACCTTATTTTGTTATAGATCTCATCATCTGTCACAGTAGACATACAGAATTATGTAGCTCAAGAAGAGACAGATATAGTTGATGCTGAATCAACTCCTGTCAGTGAATGTAACAAGGTTTCACAACAGGAAGTGAAACGTAGGTATTTAGCATTGTTTTATATGCATGTTAGACAAGGCTGACTGAACAAAAATGTTTTAATTTTGTTAATATGGCATGTCACTTTAGTTTTGTCTTTCACCTATAACATATGCAGTCTTATTTCAGTGTCTCAAACTACGTTTTCATCAAAACTGAAAACAGAAAGTCACAAATGGGACAGAGATCAAACTATAGTTAACAACCACTAACTATTAATTGTTAGTAGTTACTGAACATTTCAAGGACAGTTGGGAGTGCTAAAAGTGTGCCATGTGAAGGCATATGTGCATGTTCATCTTGCATGATTTCAAAAGTGAGGCATTATTATTATTATTATTATTATTATTATTATTTCTTAATGCACACAGACACTGGAGTAGCACTATTTATTTTAATGGCAAATCAAATAAAGGGTACTCAGAAAATCAATCTCTTATAATTTATTTTTCAATATAATTTCCACAATGTTCATTGAGTCCTGGGAATAATGCACTGCAACTAGAAAAGAGCACTAGTCCCATTCATAAAAAGTGTAAGAGAACTGTTTGACAAAATTACAGACCAATATCCATAACACTCACGTGTTAGAGTATACTAGAGCATGTTCTAAGCTCAAACATAACCAATTTTCTGTGATGAATTGAAGCTTCTCTCAGAGAATAAGCACAGGTTCAGCAAAAATCAAGTTAAACACAGCTTTTTGTCTTCACCCATGACATCTTGCAAACAATAGATAAACTATCATCTTATATTTCTGAAATGTGTTTGACATTCTGACACATTGTCTTTTCATAACTGAAATACGATCAGTTGGAGATTGATGAATACAGTACAGGATGTGCAGAACAGCACTGCTTACTATTTCACTTTGTCATTGCATTCTGACAACACTCAAATTGTTTACTGAAGGTGTTGTTGACTATAGGAAAGTACTGTAAGCAAATGCAGAACTACTTAGACTGTGTGTGACGCAATGGAATATTCACAATTTCTGTCTCAAATTCTGCTCTGGTGTTGTACAATAACATCATCTCTGCCAACAGTCGCAATGGCTTTTCGGTTTAATGACTTCGCATGTACAAAAACTTTTCTCATGCAGTCCATACTCAGGGCAGAATGCCTTCGAAATTGTTCCAGAATCCTGCAGGATGTATGTTTTTTAGGATTAGGTCTGGGAATTAGGTGACACCCAGTGTACATCACTCCTGCCAAAATAAATGACCCCCTACACTGTTATTGAAATTGCCAGTTGTTACTTGCTGTTCTAATTTATGCAAGTGATACTCATGCAGTTCTCCACCAGTACAGTCTTAAATGTTTAGTTGGCCTATGTGAGGCAGAAATGGTGTTCACACACTGCAACAAAAACCAAACATGAGCTGTTGTCAAACTAGACCCTGTGCTTCTACTTGTGTTCTTTATGGAATGAATGCTTATATTGAGGGAAAATGGACATTGAAGAAGGATGGAAGATTAGAATTTAATGTCCTATTGATGATGAGGTCTTTAGAAACAGAGCACAAGTTCGGATTGTGGAAGGATCACGAAGGAAATCACTCATTCCCTTTGAGCTGAGCCATTCCGGCATTCATGTTAAACCATTAAGGGAAATTGTGACCAACCTAAATCTGGATGAATGGATGAGGATTTGAACTGCTGTCTTCCCAAGTATTAGTCCATTCTCTTACCACTGCAACACATTATTCTGTGTAATGGATGTTGAAATTGACACAGGGGAATTAATTGCTTTGTTTTTAAATCAGTGCTATAGAGAAGACTACAGCTAATACAAAGATCTCATTGCCACAGCATGCCTCGAGAGAAATGTGTGCAGCCTTTGATGAATAATTTGAGGCCCTATACACAAGGAAGAAACATAGTTACATCTTTATGAACATTGTCCACGCATTAGTTTCTGCATACCACATAAAGCTCTGCCATATTTTCTGCATTCAAATTCAGTTGATGTCTTATGAAAACAAAAATGATAATGTTTTCTTGAAACTGTTGTACGTATTGCTTTTTCTTGAAACTGTTGTACATATTGTCGGTTTTCATCATAATGTTTGTGCAACTGACACTGCATCTCATTAAAACTTGTAACAGACATACAATTTGGGGGGGGGGGGGGGGACTTATCCATTTTGTGCCATTGTTCTTCAAACAGGAGCTGAAATGCCTTGAAAGATTCTCTCTTTAGATTAATCAGATTGATACATGGATTCTGTAGCATTTTTGTTGTTGATTAAAAATGCACAGATCAAATAAATGCTTGCACTCCATCTTTGCTGATCACTCAGCTACGCCTATTGCAACAACTAAATGGTTGTGGAGAGTAGAAACCAACAATGGTTCTGCCACCAACACCATCTACCACTAACCTGTAATAGGGTGCAGTACTAAATAGCTTTACATCATGTCCTCTTACTGATAAAGGAGCTAGATTGAAGTATCTTCTAGCTTTAAAAGCATCTTTGAACCTTCAGGTACATTTCATATGTTGTAATGTAAAATATAGCATATGATAAGTTACATGCAATCACACCTTCTCAATTCAACATTTGTGAATTGACACTGTGCTTGATTAATTTAATATAGACCCTGGTAAAAAAAAATTAAAAAAAAAAAAACAGTAAAACTTGTAACAGACATACAATTGAGGGGGGGGGGGACTTATCCATTTTGTGCCATTACTAAGCTAGGAGGTTAACTCATAACATGCAAGAATATAAGATATTTTAGCTAATACATGGTGGAGGGTAATAATTAAATTTTTGTTACTTGAGTCAATGTAGACGGAAAACTATTTACTATATGGGTACCCAACTTTATGGGAATGATGTTCAGGCCATGTGCTGCAGGATTTTGTCTTATTAGTTGTGTTAGTGTCATGACTTATCATTAGGTGTCAGTATCACTGAAAAATTCTAAGTCAATGAAATCATGAAATAATCAAAGTCACAAAGCTTCCACTATACAACCAGTTGCCACTCAAAATTCAAACACACAAGTGTTACTAAATCATGTCCTGGAATCAGGACTCCTTTCTCTACCAAATCTCCAATACCAGTGCTTCTCTTTTCACAGTCCACCCTCTCTCACATTTCCCCCCAAAAAGTCAATTTACGATACCTTGCCCCCATATTTCTTTCAGTTTACCTGTTGGCTGCTGCTGTTGTCCAGCTCATACCATGCTGCATCTTCCTAGTGACTTGCATTACATTACAATATTTTTAAGACTTTGAACCAATTTGGCCAACATAAATTTTTTAAAAAAATCATAAAAACCACACTCAAGTGCTTATCAAAAATACATCAAACCCTATTTATTAAAAATAAATAATGTCTAATGGAACATTATGCTAACATTAACTTTTTGTTACTAAACCAATATGTAAATATTTTACAAATTTTTAATACTAAGAACAGTTATTGAAGCTTAGAAAATGATGTAGCTATGTTTACATGCTGTACTGTGTGCATTAAATGTTGGTAAATGTGACTCAATGGGAAATCCACCTCAATCATTCTTGGCTCATCACTTTTCAAGTTAATGTTGTGGACTGGCAAGAAAGCCAATCCACTATGACAGGAAGCCGAAAGGCACACGTTTAAGCTCACGCAGGCTGGTGTGAGGTCTGGAACAGGACAAGGAATTTATAGTAGCAAAGAACGTATGTAGCTGCTGGAATACTTAACTTTAATCCGTAATTGGTGAACATCGCTCTTGACGGTACGTGTTTTACAGCATCAATAGTAACTGGTAATGGCACCTTGCTAGGTCGTAGCAAATGACGTAGCTGAAGGCTATGCTAACTATCGTCTCGGCAAATGAGAGCGTAATTTGTCAGTGAACCATTGCTAGCAAAGTTGGCTGTACAACTGGGGCGAGTGCTAGGAAGACTCTCTAGACCTGCCGTGTGGCGGCGCTCAGTCTGCAATCACTGATAGTGGCGACACGCGGGTCCGACGTGTACTAACAGACCGCGGCCGATTTAAAGGCTACCACGTAGCAAGTGTGGTGTCTGGTGGTGACACCACAGTTAAGACATGCCTGTGCCTGCTTGCTAAGCTATGTGGGGCAAATTCTACCTGCACTATCTCATTAAGCATCTTTGCCACTGGTAATGGCATACCAGAGCATGTCTTAACAATAGTAACCCCATTCAACTTTCTGAATTGAAAATACATCATCTCATTTACACACAGGTACATCCTGTCCTGCAGTATTTCTAAAGGACTGCCCCCTGGCTGTGACTGCTGGCTTAAAATTTGTACTCATAAATGCATTCCATTCAGCATCCCTCACTTTAATTCTTCAACTGTTTGGAAAACCACACTCAGGAGTTTCCCAGCAACAATCTGATTGGCGTGAAAAGTCTGTCCTAGCTATTCAGAACCACACTCACCACATACTAATTTCTAATCCACTCAAAACAAATGCAGGTGTCTCATTCTGCATGAATGAGTCATGCAGTCGCAGTTGTCATCCTATTTATAATCTTTTAACTATCAATAAATTTTTCTTTTTCTAAATTTTATTCTTTCACTTAAATTTGTTATACTTGTACATTTTTAACAGATTGTGCCAAGTTATTCAAAATTCTTCATTGAATTGGTCGATGTCAAGTTCTTGTACAAAAAATTTTTACTGCTATAAATATTTGATCTTTTTCATACAATTCTTAATCTGCTCCACTTTTATGTTTATTCTTACTATTTTACAATTTGTTGAAAGCTTTCATGTACACAGTAATCATTCATTATATAGAGTCATTTAAACTGTTTTACATTTGTTATCTCATTTTCATGTGACAAACAGGGGATTTACTTTATGTAAAGCAGTGAAGATTGTAAATTACAAAAATTGTGATATTTTAAGTCTGTACAAAACAAAATACTGAGATTATTAAACAAAAAGGTTGGTTGACTATGTAAAGGGAGTTGGAACATCATGTATTGACAATACCCGGCTTCCCTGTATTTCAGAAACCAAAGTGGCAGTGGATATGAAACTTTAACAGAACATAACACATTATATTACTGGTGTACTGAATTAAAATCATTGCATTTCAGCCAGTGTTTTGGCAAGTGCAAAGTTTTATCTATGTTCTGTATAATTTTTTGTACTTTCTCCAAAACAATTTTATTATACTCAACATTGTGTTTTTATTTTAGTTCAGTAGACTTAGTACATCTATGTTGCAATTCCCTGAAAATGTGAATATTCTACTCCAAGTGGTTCCAAAGATTTAGGGAGTAATTCAACAGAAATTGTAAAGTTGCAGAAACAGCTTCTAAAATTCGAAATGACTAAAACTTCCTTAGTATATGTTCTATTTTTATTTTTACTCACTCAGAAGCACCCTACACCGTGCTGTGTATCATCCTATAGATCATCCTATTGAATCTCATTCTTTACTCCATCTGGACTCCTCAGTGGCCATTTCTGTTGCATACTTTGTTTTATTGATGCTAACCTTGTCCATTCCTTTAAAGTTTACTCCAGGAATAATTCCCACGTGCTGTATCACTTCCAGCCTATCAGTGTTTGCAATTATCCATAGCAATAACAGCATCAAAGAACCTCCCCAACCCCTTTTAGTGTCTTTCTCCCAACTAAAATATTTGTTGGTGTGCGAGTCCCTATGAGATTTTGAACATTTGGATTCTGAGATTGTGTATGTAGACGCTTCTTCAACAAGTCAGGACACGCCAGTTCTTTGTAAATGGGCTTTATGACTTCCATGACTGCTGCTGGGATGGAATGTTTTTAGCTGTATGAAGTGTTTGAGTATTGAGTGTTGCATGAATACAGCCCAGGAGGGCAAAGTGGATGAATTTGATTGCCATCTGTTGACATGTTGTGGAAGAACATAGTCCATAATGCCTGCCACATTTTGAACAAATCATCAGAGTTATTCCTGATAACCACCCAATAGTATTGTTGTAATTAATCAATAATTTTGTCTGCCAGTGTACCCCTTGTTGTTTTACAGTAAAGAAAGATTCTTGTTTCTCAGACTTACTGTCAACTTCCTCAGGCTGGTGCCCATCCTCTTCTGACATGATCCACACATTCCAGTTTTGTGATAGTCTCATCACCATAAGGTCGAGTTACCGCTACACTGTTGTATGCTTTTGAGCCCCCACCCTTACAAACTTGGAATAACAATCACCCGTTTCATCTCCGGATGGACTGAAAATTTCAGTAGCACAGGTGTGTTCTCCTTGGTTCACTGATTTACATTTATAATAATGTTTTGTCAGAAACTGGAAGTCAGTTACCTTTCCGGTATTTTCACTGGTCACTGGAGCAACAGAATTCTTAGAACTTCTACATACTACATGGATCTATATTTTGAAAAGCTACTGTATTGTTTTTGACATTGACGTCAATAGAAATAATACAATTCTGCCTTTTTAGTAGTGCAACCCATTTCCTTCTGTATAAAAACTTACCAAATTTATTTGATCTGGAAGCAACACATGTAAAATTTTTAACATTTTGAACATGTGCAGATGATATTTAAAAAAAAAAACAAATAAAGTACTCCCTATTCGAATTTACAAGTAATTTATATACTGTTTTATTAAGAAAATTTTATAATGGGATGAAACTGTGAAAGTGTAAGAAATAATTTTTTCCGTTCTAAGTTATTATTGCAAATACTTTGAATTGACAAGTTATACAGTGAAAATATACAAGTGTATCAGGTTGTTCATGTAAAGTATAGATGGAATAGTGTACTGATAAAAAAAGCACAAGGTATTTACATTTCATGTCCACAGCCACTAAATCCTACACTCCCTTTTGGGTAGTTGGGTACAAACTCATACTTATTCTTGATGTGACTACTTCCATCTTTTGGTATATAACACATTCCGAATAACATGCTTAATCTATTGGCACACTTTTTTTAATAGTATTCATGCTTATGCATCCTGCACTTTCTAGCACCAAAATGAGCATATCCATTTTGAATATCCTGTCAAGGAAATCTAATTGGTGAGCCACCTTACCCCAGTCCTTGACTTGGAATTTCTCTGTTGACTTCCACCACAGCGTGCTTAACCGTAGAGTAACGAGGTGTGAATCCCGAGACCTAAGTAACAAGGTGGGGTAAAAATTTATCTCACATTTTTCTAAATTATTTCTGTTAAAAAAAATTAAAAAAAGATTCAGGGTGTAATCTTACCCTCCCACACATCACCAGTAAATTTTCAGCCTCTTCATTAGTTTCAAAAGCTTTACACACACACACACACACACATCTTCATTATCCATTGTTGGCTGCAGTATGTCTAGTGGTAGAGTCTGGAGGCTGCAATTTTGGCCTTGTGGGTTCTAGTTGACAGCCAACTTCAGGTGGTGGCTCATGTCAGCACTAATAACTGTGCTGTGCCAGATATGTGGAGGTTAAAGGACTGCCGATATCACTTGATGGCTGATGTCTGTTGCACAGTGCAAGCATTTTTCCACAGTTAGAAACAACGTTACTTTTTTTTTGCCTTATAAACTTGAGGTAGATGCATTACAACTTCACTTATGTGATGGGAAAATAATCAGTGTCATCATCACTGTTTGCTGTAAATGTTCCTCTTAAGTTTTGCATACTTTGTACCCTCCCTTTCCACATTTTTAATACCATACCATCATTGCCACTAACTTTACTGTGTTTTCTGTTCTGTTACACATCATTCATCATTTGTTAATTCAGCTGTTTCCCCACTAATTCACGTTGTATTTTTTGGCGCCATACCTTCTTCCTGTGATGCTAAAATGTCCAGCTGACAAGTTTGGTCTCCATTGTATTCTATGTTTTCCTGTGTTTTTTGAGTGCACTGATACCACTGGAATATTTGTTCCTCTAGAGCTGTGCTGTGGAACACCATCAAGGAATGATAGCTGTTCTTGTCCTTTGCCTTTTGAAGTTTTTGAGGCAGCAGGGCCTGTTCCTAATTGGCTTTTCCTCTTAAGCCTTTCGTAATGATCTCTTTAAAACTTCCACTTCTTACAGTGATCACCTGTAAATGGAAACTACATTAGTTATGTGTTTTCCTTGGCTACAGGCAATAGTTACTGCTCCTTGTCATTTGAATATCACATGTCATCATCTCACATATCAAGAATTGTGAAACGTACTGAAGATTTTAAGAATAACATTGCTGCCTATATTGATGCCACCTTCTACTGAATCAGATTTCAGATTACTGAACAAGAATTTTGGCATAAATTGAGTGTACCTAATTGCGTTGGTATTACAGTTGAAAATTACGTTTGCATATACCACCAGATGAGAGTGGATCACTGTTTTTAATTATATAAATATTCCTTTTCAATTGTTTTGTTTGCAATTGTGAATGCAAATTGTAAATTCATTGGTGTTGATGTTGGCACTTAACAAAAGTATCAGGTGATAGGATATTTAAAAAATTGCAACAAAGAAGTTTAATATCCCTCCACCAAAGTGTTTGCTGGGCACAACTGTGAAGTTGCCCCATTTCCTGATTGGAGACACATTTTCTGTTAGGGATTGCATGATGAAAGCTTATTTGAGATGAGGTACTACATCACAATGATCAGATCTATAACTATAGATTGTGTCATGCTTATTTTGAGGGACAGAAAATGCTTTTGGGCTATTAAGCCAAGTCTTTAGAGACTTTCATAGTCATGTTGCTGAAGTCCATGACATGGTTGATGATCTGATATTATCGGTGTGTTGTGTACTCAATTTGCTACATGACAGTTGCCTTGAAGAGAAAGGAACTCCATTTTATAGTTATGTTGTTAATGAAGGAACCGGCCAAAACAAACATGCTTAGCTTTTCTCACTTTTGAAGGTTTCTAAACGGCAGTGGATTTGAAATTAGAGACAAAAAACTTGTCCCATTTAGCTCCTGTGTCACACCTCTCCGGACAGTAACGTTCCCTGAAATGTTTCTGTATTCTTCATGTCATGCATCGTATATCACATAATATTTTTGCATACTGTTTATTAATTTTCCTTCATTGGAGCCTGAAAATCTCATTTTAACTGATGAATTCAGTATGTTTGCCCAGTAAAAGCAGTCTCCAGTCACTGTGCAGTTCAGTGATAGTATCACTAATGATTCTAGAGTGGTGGTGCTGCCTGTCACCAGAGCAGTTATAAGTTGTTGCCACATTCCGCATGCTTCACATTCAAAACAAAGGGAACCAGTTGTGCCACTTTTGCCTGGTCAGTGCTGCCTTACTTCTGTGGTCATGTTTTGAATCCCATATTTATTCTCACAGGTCCCACTCCGAATGAATTAACACTGATTCATCATTTGTGCATTCGTATTTTGATGCCCGTGCACAAAGTGACTTCTTGTTCCGTGAATTCCACACCTTCAGTGCATCAGTTGACTGTATATGTGCTTATAGTTTTTCTGCTTCGTCCTCCTCTGCCATTGGCTCATTTGTTTCACACACCTAGTTGCTATGATGTGTGCCATTCACTTCTTTCATTGATAGGGTGAGAACAGCTCACAGAGCCTGAGGTCACCTGAAACTACAAATTTGCACCAATAAAAGTGAGTGTTAGTTTGTTCCTCTCTTCTTTCCTTCTCTTTTAATTGCTCCACACCTTTTACTAATATGAACATGTCATAGTAGTATTTGATTGCACGTTGTTTCCCTTAGCTCTATATTGTCCCCTAATGGCATCTTCCTAGACTCGTGATTCAAGTAAATAATGATAATCCTCAATTGATGGTATTAACTCTTCATTAATTGTTATGAGAAACCTCTTCCTTTCTTATAACTTGCTTGCAATACATTAATTCTTTCAGTGTTTAGATGTTCCTAAGCACTTATTAATTTGGTTATTGTTAGGCTTCAATAAAACTAAGTGTATTTATTAATGCTAATTATTTTCTGATTATTTGTATTTATTTGTGTACATAGCTACCTGTAGCTTTTCAGTCCACTTAACCACCCTTGTGGTAACACAACAAATGCAACTCCACAATACCAATCCTTGGTTATCTTCACCAAGAAAATTTATGTTATCTCCAGTATTAATGGTTTATCACTCTCTTATATTCTTTCTTCACTTCAGAATTAATTCGCCTCTCAACGAAATTCCCTTCATAATATTTTTAAGTTCTGTTACCCAGTTGTCATGCACGAAGGAATGACCGAGTCATATGGCATAAGAACTTTAGTGTTTGAGAAAATGTCTAACCAACCGTTTATTTGACAAACTTTGATCTGTGTGCCTTTCTAAGATAATCAAACTTCTAACTTCCAATAATCAGAAGTAACTCTCATAGCAAACTTTGCTTCAGAGTAAATAAAGTAATTAGAATCCTCTGGCTTATTTTATTTCAAACTACAATAATACTTCAGACAAGTCAAGTTCATTAATTAAAACCTGGTGCCTGCCAATGTTGCTTCAACATAGTTGCCTGCATAACTGAAGTATCATTGACTATTCTTCAAAATTAATTTTGTTACTTTGAGTGTGCATATCATTAAATTATATTTTGCGAATGTGCCATCCATAGTTGGAGGCCTTCTGGTTGTGGCTCCTTGGCAGTCCAAAACTGAGTAGCTATGAGATACATGCACCTGTCTCCCACTGCAACCTTGGTAGCACACCATCACTTCTCCAGCACCCAGAGACCTCTGAAACATCACCCAAACAAACTGTCAGAAATAGCTATTCTAACATAAAGTCATTCAACAATTAATTACTCAAATTAACACTGAATGCAATTATTTCAAGCCACTAATTACTCAAATTAACACTGAATGCAATTGTTTCAAGCCACACTCAGCTGTATACCTCTTTGACATTGTATGTGATAGCATTTGGAATGTAATTTACACACACAAATTTGGTGCCCTCGCAATGTGTCTCTTAAAATGTCTTATAAGAAGAAGACTTGTTACCTTTTGTTGATTATTTATACATGCAGTGAACATCTTATACTCTTAGGCAAAGGTCCCGAGTTCGAGTCTCGGTTCGGCACACAGTTTTAATCTGCCAGGAAGTTTCATATCAGTGTACACTCCACTGCAGAGTGAAAATCTCATTCTGGATCTTATACTCTTACTCTAATTTATGATTTTTATCTCTTTCAGAGGAGTTATGTGTACCTGCTTTCAAGTTTGAACTTTTTGTTACTTATAATTTCTATGTACAAAAAATTAACATTATTATTATATTGAAATATAATCTTCATTGATAATTGTTTGAACAGAAAGCAAAATTGCCAGATTCTTCAGCAGCATGCATCTGAAGAGATCACAGTCTTTGAAAGAAGAGAACGGCCCACAGCCTTTGGCTCAGGACCATGGAAGAAGTAAGTAAAAGAGACAAAACTGGAATCATTTTCATAATCAGAAACTGATTTTTTAATGTAGAGTACCAGAGCGAGAAATTGTGATTTAGAAGTGTGATAATAATAATGCAGTACCATAAGGAAGCTTTCACTTGTTCAGTGTAAAGTGCCCTGAATGAATCTTTTATCCTGCAGTACAGTACACACCATTTTCAGTCTTGCTGCCAGATTAAGACTATGCTGAAACTAAAAAGTCCAAATTGCAATTTATTTTCATTGTACTGGCTGTAACTGGTTGCAGGTATAATAACGATCATCAGACCAAGATTCCAGACTACATTAGGAGACAGTTCCTGAATCCACTGTGTCATACCATAAGGTATCTGTCATCAATACCTTATGGTATTACACAGTGCTCCTCATGCAGCCTCGCAGGCGCTCAGTGGCCAACGCGGCACTATGTTGTAGATTTTTTTTACATTGTTGCATCCTTGAGCCCCCGTTCAACAGATGTACGTCTAGCGATTGGTAGCTGACGCTACAGATCAGACTTTATTAATAATTATAGTAGAGGGTTACATCACCAGGCACAATATGGTAAGAGCCTCAGTTTCAACGGTGATTATGTAGAAAAATAGCTTAAGAGTGTACCTTTAAAATGTATGTTTTTCCATGTTGTTAATTTTTTATTTCAAAATGTCTGTTACTCTCTCGATAGCCCTCATACCATTAAGTGATTTTCTTTATATTATAGACCATTGATAATGCCTAATATGTATTGGTGAAACACATTTGGTAGACACAAATAAGACATTCACTTGCAAAAGATGGAATTTTTTATCAGTATGAAGCAGCATAATTGAAGGAGCAACTGAGTACAAATGCCCACATATATTAACAATATAAATATAAATTTCTATACAAAGAGCAAACTAGCCTTACAATTAACCAACAAACCAAATCTGCATGGCAAGTGGTAGCGGTTTGGCATCCAGAAAATCTTTTGCCAGAACTGTGACTACTTCCATGTTGGACTAATTGACAGGAATTTTTGCGCAAGATTCAAGGAACACTTTGCTGCGTTACATATCAAACGAAATAAGTCAGAAGTTGCTGACCATCTACTGAAAACAGGCCATAAAACAACTTTTGAACATACTTGAAAATAGTGCATGCCCAACCAGAAGGCTTCACTTCAGAAACTTTAAAAATACAGAAGCATCTCATATCGTATCCTCAGTCCATCTTGAATGAAAATGTATTCAGTGGAGTCCTAAAATATACATACACACCTGGTTACAGTTGAGGGTTCATTACTAACAAACTCTCTTAACGTGTCATCTTAATGAACAGTTATTGCGTACTGTATAAATGTATTTTGCATGTTGTATTGCTGAACAGTATACTAGTATTTATTCCTGTTTGCAGTCAGTAATAGTAACTTTCATGTTTAATTTCAACTCTGGATAAGAATATATGATATGATTACTTTTTTGTAGAATATTTAAGTAAAAAATTGTATAATGATCAAATTTTATTGTGTTACGCAGGAGTTAGTTGTTGTCTTTGTACTCATACGCCCCTCCCCCCCCCCCCCCCCCCCCCTACACACACACACCATAATCTAGAATACATAAGTTTTAGTCATATATGGTATGGATAACCATCAATTCTCTAGGATATAGGAAGTTTTTAGTGTCTCCTATGAAAATTAATTCTTGTGATATGACATGTCTTGAATCTGACAAACTCATTTATATAAGAAATGGCAATTTTAGAGTCTTACGCCCACTGGAAAAATTTCTGTGGATAATCGTGTTTGTAGTAGTGGAATATTCATGCAATCTGTCACAGAAATCTGTAGTATTGTATTTGAAAATTGTGTGTTGGTAAACACTGTAAATGAGATGTGGAAGTTACTTCACTGCAATGTATTATATACAATGGAAGCGTGTGTGTGTGTGTGTGTGTGTGTGTGTGTGTGTGTGTGTGTGTGTGTGTGTGTGTTTTCCACCACAACTTCACATATTCCACTTATGAATCCCTCTGAAACTTGTTTCTAGCCTGGTGACAGGGTACTGAAGATACTTCAGTTGTGATGATTCCATGCTTTGAAATGTGCATTATTGAAGTAAAAATGTAGTTATATGAATATAATAGAGGGAAACATTCCACGTGGGAAAAATATATCTAAAAACAAAGATGATGTGACTTACCAAACGAAAGTGCGGGCAGGTCGATAGACACACACACAAACATACACACAAAATTCAAGCTTTCGCAACAAACGGTTGCTTCATCAGGAAAGAGGGAAAGACGAAAGGATGTGGGTTTTAAGGGAGAGGGTAAGGAGTCATTCCAATCCCGGGAGCGGAAAGACTTACCTTAGGGGGGAAAAAGGACAGGTATACACTCGCACTCTCTTTGCCTTTACAAACGTCTGCTTGTGTCTGTGTATGTGCGGATGGATATGTGTGTGTGTGTGCGAGTGTATACCCGTCCTTTTTCCCCCCTAAGGTAAGTCTTTCCGCTCCCGGGATTGGAATGACTCCTTACCCTCTCCCTTAAAACCCACATCCTTTCGTCTTTCCCTCTCCTTCCCTCTTTCCTGATGAAGCAACCGTTTGTTGCGAAAGCTTGAATTTTGTGTGTATGTTTGTGTTTGTTTGTGTGTGTGTCTATCGACCTGCCAGCACTTTCGTTTGGTAAGTCACATCATCTTTGTTTTTAGATATAAAAATGTAGTTAAAAAGACAGGAAATGAGCTTTATTATTAAATAAAAAAGATGCAAATTTTTAAAACTGATTACTTTTGTGATAAAAGTTTGTTCATTTTAGCTCAAACGGGTGGTGGTGGTGATGCGAGCAAACTGGAGAATATAAAAAAACCGAACATGGTTCATTTTGGCAGTCAGCGGAAGGTATGTTAATTTATGTACATGAACTCGCTGTATTACAGGCATCTGGTTAAAACTTCTTAGTGTTAAGATTCCATACAAGATTTCTTTTTTTTATTCTGATATTTTCATGTGCCTAAAGTGGACTTTTTGCAAACATGTTTAAATTCTTGGCTATAGTTGAAAGCATGACTCCGATGAAAAACAAAGTTAAGATAAGAAAATGTGTACCCCTGTACAATGATTTTTATAGTTAAACATTTAAGGTGGCTCCCCTCCATTAAATTTCAGTGAATGTGTCTGTAAATTTCAAACAATGGAAAATCTAGGATGGACTGTAACAGTGTTATGAAAAGGAAGGTTGCTACCTACCATATAGTGGAGATGCTGAGTCCCAGATAGGCACAAAAAAAGACAAATCTTTTGGCCAGCAAAGCCTTAATCAAAAACAGGCAAAACACACACACACACACACACACACACACACACACACACACTTACACACACATGACTGCAGTCTCTGGCAAATGATGCCACACTGCAAGCAGCAGCATCAGTGCATGATGAGAGGGGTGACTGGGTGGGAGTAAGGAGGAGGCTGGAACAGGGAGGGGGAGGGATGTAGGGTGGGGGTGGGGTACAGTGAAGTGCTGCTGGGGACCATGTAGGGGTGAGGTGGAATGAAGGCAGGGCAGCTATGTGCTATCAGGGGGGGGGGGGGGGGGGGGTGAAGTAAAAAGACAGCGTGCAATGGTGGAATGAGAACTGTGTGTGCTGGAATGGGAACAGGGAAGGGGCGGGGTGGATGGGGGAGGACAATGACTGACTAAGGTTGAATCCAGGAGAGTTATGGGAACATAGAATATACTGCAGCAAAAGTTCCCACTTGCACAGTTCAGAAAAGCTGTGAACCAGTCACTGAAATGAAGGATGTTGTGTTGGGCAGTGTGCTCAGCAGCAGGGTGGTCCACACGCTTCTTGGCCACAGTTTGTCGGTGGCCATTCATGCTTGTTGATTGTTATCCCCACATAGAATGCAACGCAATGGTTACAGCTTAGCTTGTAGATCACATGACTGGCTTCACAGGTAGCCTTGCCTTTGATGGGATAGGTGATGTTTATGACTGGACTGTAGTAGGTGGTGATGGGAGGATGTATGTGACAGGTGTTGCATCTAGGTCTATTGCAGCAATATGAGCCATGAGGTAAGGGGTTGGGAGCAGGGGTTTTGTATGCATGGATGAGTATATTGTGTAGGTTTGGTGGATGGCAGAATACTGCTGTGGGAGGGGTGGGAAGGATAGTGGGTAGAACATTTTTGATTTCAGGGCATGACAAAGGGTAGTTGAAACCCTGGCAGAGAATGTAATTCAGTTGCTCCAGTACTGGGTGGTACTGAGTTATGGGGGGAATGTTCCTTTGTGACCAGATGATGAGACTTCGGGAAATGGTGGGAGACTGGAAAGACAAGGCACAGGAGATTTTTATTTTTGTACAAGGTTGGAAGGATAATTGTGGTCTGTGAAGGCTTCAGTGAGACCCTCCATATATTTTGAGAGGAACTGTGTGTCACTGCAAATGTGATGACTACAGGTGGCTAGGCTGTAAGGAAGGGACTTCTTGGTCTGGAATGGGTGGCAGCTGTCGAAGTAGAAGTATTGCTGGTGGTTAGTAGGCTTTATATGAACAGAGGTACTGTTGTAGTCATCTTTGAGTTGTAGGTCAACATCTAGGAAGATGGCATGTTGGGTTGAGTAGGACTAGGTGAAGCAAATGAGTGAGAAGTTGTTGAGGTTCTGGAGGAATGTGGATAGGGTGTCCTCACCCTCCATCCAGATCGCAAAGATGTCATCAATGAATCTGAACCAAGTGAGGGGTTTAGTATTTTAGGTGTTTTAAGGAGGATTCCTCTAGATGGCCCATAAATGGGTAGGCATAGGATGGTGCCATGCGGGTACCCATAGCCGTATTGCGGATTTGTTTGTAGGTAATGCCTTCAAAGGAGAAGTAATTGTGGGCGAGGATATAGTTGGTCATGGCGACTAGGAAGGAGGATGTTGGTTTGGAATCCTAGGACATTGGGAAAGGTAGTGTTCAATAGCGGTAAGGCTATGGCCATTACAGATGTTAGTGTAAAGGGAGGTGGCATCAGTAGTGACGAGCAGGGCACCGTGTGGTAAAGGGACAGGAACTGTGGAAAGTCAGTGGAGGAAATGGTTGGTACCTTGTATATAGAAGGGTAGGTACTGGGTAATAGGTTGAAGGTGTTGGTCTACAAGAGCAGAGATTCTCTCAGTGGGGGCACAGTAACCAGCCACAATGGGTCGTCCTGGGTACTTGGGCTTATGGACTTTAGGAAGCATGTAGAGGATAGGAGTGTGGGGAGTGGTATGGGTAAGTAGAGAGATGGACTGCAGAGAGAGGTTTTGGGATGGGCCTAAGGATTTGAGGAGTGTCTGAAGATCCTGCTGGATTTCTGGAATAGGGGCATTCTGGCAAGGTTTGCAGGTGGATGTTTCGGACAGCTGGGGGATTCCTACTGCCAGGTAATCTTTGTGGTTCAAAAACACAGTGGTGGAGCCTTTGCCCACAGGTAGGATTATAAGGATGGAATCAGTTTTTAGATGGTAGGTCCTTCCCAACAACACCAGCTGTTCTGAATTGCACAGGTGGGAACTTCCCCTGCAATATCACCTACATTCCCATAACCCTCCTAGCCTCAACCCTCTTTAGTCATTGTCCTCCCCAATTCATCCCCTTCTCTGTTCCCATTCCAGCTCACACAGTCCTCATTCCGCCTGCGCACTCAGGCTTTTTACTTCTCTCCTTTTCCACTATCCTCCACCCCCACCTCCCCCTGCCCACAGTCTAACCTCCTGACTGCACATAGCCGCCCTATCCTCTCCACCTCGTCCCTGCACACTACCCAGCAGCACTTCACTGTCCCCCACCCCTACCCTACATCCCTTCCCCTCCCCACACCAGTCGCCACTCCCATCATGCACTGGTGCTGCTGCTCGCTGTGTGGCTTCAGGCGTTATCGTGGAGTAGCATCACTTCACACAGTCTTCCTGGTCATTGTTCTTGGGTTGAGTCTGCAAGATGTGTCAGTTGTTGACAGCAAATGTCAGCAGTGATGATTGACCTTGGAGAAGCAATTCATAGTACACCACACCGGGACTTTTCCTCTAGATGCATAACATTAACTTTTTTGGATGTATGCAGGTCTTTGTACAAGCAGCTGCTGCTTTGTTTGGGCTAAATGATTCCTTTATTTTCCTTATGTTAGCACAAAGACACCATTACTCCTATCACATGATAGGAATGGTTGGTGTTTTTCACTAACCAATTGATGATGAGCAGACAGAGCTGCACATTTGGCTACCCACTGATTTTTGTGATTTTGGCTTAGAGAATGCAGTACCCGTACACCCAAATTTTGAGCCTTACCCATTTTATACAAGTGTTGCATTATGGTGGAATGCTGGTAATTCGTCACAGTTCCCAGTTCTCAAGTACACTGACGTGGATCATTGTGGATTAATGCCTTTAAATGATCTTCATCACACCCTGAAGGTCTTCTTGAACATGGAGGGTCACTAATGTCAAAATGATCATCCTTAAAACAAAAAAACTAATTTCTTGCTTTGCTCTGTCCAATGGCATTATCCCCATATGTGGTACAAATGTTTCTGGCAGCCTCCTCTGCTCTTACCCGTCTGTTCAAGTTAAACAGAAGAATATGTCAGAAATGTTCTGATGTCTCCGTTTGATACTCCACATTCTAGCATCTATCTCCGAATGACAATATGATCAAACAATGGAAACTCCAGGTAGGAATAAGAACAATATCGTCAAAGATAGATTGCTTCTTAGCGTAAAGAAGACATGTCAAGTTGCAGACAGGCACGATTAAAAGACTGTCACATATAGCTTTTGGTCACAGCCATTGCCAGTAAAGAGATACGCACACAGACGCATGCGCATGCACAGCCACTAGCTCTCTGGTCGTGTGTGCATGAGGTGTGCTTGCTTGTAGCACACAGGTGCATTAGTCTTGGTTGTAATGAGGAAGTCACATATGGGAAATACGGTAAAGCCGCCCACAACGGAGTAAGTTGTTGCTCTCCTCTAATGTGTGTCAACTTCTCTGGGGCTCAGCCTGTGTGTAGTAGGGACTGCAGTGTCTTCCTTGAAGAATGAAAAATCCGAGAGATAAAAACAACAAAACACATCCCTTATGATGAAGCCAAAAAGATACACAAGGCCATGCAGACACCCACATTGCTGCTTCCTCTGATTCCGTTCTTTAACAGCCAGTCCAGAAATCCAGTGCCACTACACAAACAGTGGTTGCTAGTTTCAGCAGTAGTACCAGTGTTTGTCAATTTATTTGTGCTGCTGCAGTTACTTTGAAGCCTGCCCCTCACCCCAGAACTACAGGAAAGGTCATGGTTGTTGACATTGTGGAACTTCCTGTCCCTCCAAAGATCAAGTCTTGTCCACTTTCATGGTTGTGTCTCCAAAGCCACCTCCTCGAAGGTGAAGAATTACCTACTGCCGGTGAAAGAAGTATACAGTGTAACGAAGTCGATGTCATCCTGCCTGAAGCCCCTCTCAAATCTTCTTCAGAGGCGATGGACCTTGAGAGTGGGACTGGAGCAATCATCTTGCCCCAAGACTGAACCTCCACCAACTATGGGCTCCCCTCGATGGCAGAAAGTAAGGGTGGTTTGAAAGGTTCTCAGAATCACCACGAGAGGTCAACACTAGTGCAACGAGTTGTTCACGAGATATTCATTGGACTGTTGCCTGTAAACACATGCCATGTCAGTGTTCTCGGAAGAGAACTGTGGCAGTGACATGGCTCTGTTGTTGTTCCCATGTAATAATTTGCGAAGATGGAAAAAATCGAGATCCAAGCAGTGATTCAGTACTTTGTAAAGAAAGGTATGAAAGCAAAGGACATTCATGCCGATTTCCAAAATACACTGGATTTCCAAAATACACTGGGGGACTCTGCTCCTTCATATTCAACTGTTGCCAAGTGATCAAATGAATTTAAATTTGGTCAGGAGAGCTTAGATGATGATCTACAAAGTGGTCAGCCAAGATGTGTCACTACTCCAGAAATCATTGCAAAAGTGCACAAAATGGTCATGGAGGATCGCCATTTGAAAGTGCATGAAATTGCTCACACTTGCCAGATGTCATCTGAAAGGGTATGTCACATTTTAACTGAAGAATTAGAAATGAAAAAATTATCCGCAAGATTGGTGCCATGATTCTCGACGCCGGATCAAAAACACATGAGAATGGACATATCGGAACAATTTTGGCCCATTTTAGGAGAAACGAATAAGATTTTTTGCACTGGTTTGTGACCACAGATGAAACTTGGGTGCACTACTATACCCCAGAGACAAAACAATTGTCAAGGTAGTGGAAGCATGCTGATTCTCCACCACCAAAGAAACCAAAGACAATTCCTTCGACGGTAAAGTTCATGGCATTAGTGTTCTGGGCTTCTAAGGGGGTTCTGTTTGTAGATTATCTCCCCACTGGGCAATCAGTTACTGGAAAATACTATGCTAACCTCCTGGACAAGCTGCAACAAAAGTTGTGCGAAAAAAGGCCAGGTTTAGCAAGGAAGAAAGTCATATTCCATCAAGACAGTGTGCGCCTTGCACATGTGCCGTCACCATGGCAGAATTACACAAACTAAGGTATGAATTGTTGCCACACCCACCTTATTTACTTGATATGGCTCCCTCAGGCTTCCATCCCTTCCGAAAACTGAAAAGAAATTTTTTCTTGGTGGATGAAGATTCACTTCAAGCAAAGAATTGATAGATGGAGTTGGCAACTATTTGGCAGGCCTGGAGGAAACTCATTTTTGAGATGGGATCAAGGCACCGGAAGATCATTGGACCACGTGCATTAATCTACAAGAAGACTACATTGAAAAATTAAAAAAGTTTCAGTAATGTGTTCAGGACATGTGAAGGAACTGAAAATTCTAGCACAGGAATGCCCCCTGTGCTTGTGTTAGAAGGAAATGCTTTTTAAAGTGTTTGGTGCCCCTGTACTGTGGGGCTAAATGCTCTATCACAAGGATTACCTGACTCAGGAAAGGGCCAAGGAGGGGTCGCTGTGGTTGTCAGTAAAGCACACCACTCCACTGCTCTCCCCAGGCTACCAACCTGCAAGCAATTGCCATTGAAATTCATTTGTGTCAGAGGATCACTGTTTGCTCCCTGTATCTACCTATGCGAGATGCAATAGACTCTGAGGCTCTCATCAGATCTTATGTAACAACTCTCCCCGACCATTTCTTCTATTGGAAGACTTCAATGCCCATCATGTTTTGTGGGGCTCAACCTCTACTTCCTCTCGGGGTTTAGAGAGCCTTGTGATGTCTCACGAGCTGGGCATCCTGGGTCGCAAAGGCCGGGGCTCGGCACATAATTAAGGGGAGCAAGAAGAGGTCATGGCATGCATTTCTGGACTCCATCAACCATTCCACTTATTCTACAGAAGTATGGGAAGCCATCCAGAGGATTTCTGGTAAACACAGTCATTTACCCATAGCAGCAGTGATGAATCAGGGTTATCTCCAAACAACGCCTAGAGACATCACTCAGACGATGGTAGAGCATTTTGCTGTGATACTTAATTTTTAGTTTCTTGTATGTCACTTACAAAATAAACAATATTGAATCCTAAATGTCCATCTGTTTATCTGTGCTAGCACAATAATACTTCAACAGACAACTTTCAAGAGAAGAAGTTTGCGCCGAAAATCTGTGTGTAAGCTTAGCATTACATTTAGAGCACATAAACACAATAAAATTACCCTATGAACACCCCAGAATCAAATAATTAAGGTTATAACACCACAACAGCATGTACGTAGCTTGTACAATCAAATACTATGTTTGGTTTATTGCGTATCATACTCCAACAGAGCAAATAGTCCTGTCACGGTCACCACGTATAACACCACTGTCCGCTACTGCTATACGATAACCATGAACTTGGAGCTGGGTCGTAAAGTAAAACTATCTTATTAAAGCAACAGAGCAGTGTGACCCTCTGAGAGGAATTTTACTATGTTGACCGTGTTGTACCTAATGGAGGTGGCTTATCGGAAGTGAAAGTCAGAATTACGTAAATATTTTAACAGTAACAAACAATGTTTTACCTATCTACACTGTTCAAAGAAAAAAAAAAAAACGGTCGCCAGCCTAATTAGGCAATAGAATGATTGATATTCTTCTTCAAGAAAATAAGTATGAGTAACTTTAACAGACAAACACAACCTATACTTTACCACACACGAGTGCAATGAACTCTGGCATCTGAATACAGTATGTTCAGGTTAAGGTTGGAGCGAACAAATAAGAACAAACTATTTGCATAAATATAACCTTATAACACTACACACTATTACTTTTATGGTTTATTCAAACTGAATGGTCTTTATAACATTACTATTAATATTCACAGTAGAATCATAAATTGGACATTCAGTATTACTTTTCACACATTTTCCTAGCTGACATAAAATTGCAAATTTAGTTCACTGCAAAATTATGAACTGATCACAGGTTAATTCTCTCTCAACTAAATACTATTCTATTTAGAATGAAAGTTAAATGGAATTCACCAACAGGTTACTTCTCACTGTCTTTTGAATAAAGAAATTATTGTTTTCATAAATAGTGGTCTCTCTCTATTAACTGTTATTTATCATGAGCACATATGATAAACTGTGGATCTGAGCATAAAGGATAAACTGTGGATCCTATTACACTATTAATATGCACTTTCAATACATAAAAGAAACCAGTGCTTAGCAAGCATGAGTATATAACTTTCCACAATTTCAGTTTTCCACTTTTACTACAGTAAGAGACAAAATTAACATATTTGTAAGATACTGACTCAGCTTCTGCGATTTACAACAGGCAGCATAGTGATCATTTCCTAAGCAAAACTTTATAAGCCTCAGTCTTAAGAACTTTTGATTTTGAAGTTGGCAACAACATATTAATAAGCAGTTTTAATAGGAAAATTATTTTCAGCAAGCATCATTTACTTTAACTCACTCTCTTGCCACATTAACTTTAACTTTCTTTCAATAACTGACACTCAGTAAGCACTTTAGTGTGGGAGGGAGCCTAAGTGGATATGTGACTGAGGATAAATCACAGTAAGTACAAAAGTTCAGTTAAAATTTACCTTGTATTTGAGTACACTAAACATCCAATGAGCTGATCCTTCACTGTACATTACTATAGCATTCCATTACCATTATTGCACAGTGTGGTGGCAGTTGCATGTTGGTAGGTGGATTTGCAGGTAGAATTGCCTGAATCTGTCATTTCTTGCTGGTGATGATAGACATCAATTCCAGAATAGCTCCAGGTCTTTATCCATCCATCCGAGGCATTGGAAAGTGGCATGGAAAGCCTCTCTCGGCACCAGCACAATATGCAGCTTTTACATGAGTAGTTGACAGTTTGGTAGCTCGTCCCTGACTGACTCTTGGTTCCACCTTTTCTACGTAGGCCAACCACAATTCGTGCATGCTACTCAGTTCCGTTCCCTAGGGAAACCACAACACCTTTTACATATGACATAACTAAGAACCCTAAGTGAAGGTCAGCAGTTTACATAACAGCAAACAAACATTTTAAATAAAACAGAACATTTGCATATATTGGTAGTTCTACATAAAGTTATTTAAATAAAATTATTTACTTTTAAAGATAACCAAAGCGATTATATGAGGAAGACAAAAGATCATTTGCTCATATTGTGCATATTACAGATATTACACTTCATTACAGTATCGAATTAATTGTACACTAATTACAGAAGATCAACGATGGGATGTTGAACAAAATAGAAAGCTAAATGAATCAACAAAAGGTATGTAATGTCTAAGCTATGGTGTTACAAGGTTTCCTAATACTTTTCGATGGTTTCTGAATAATCTCTATATACAAAAGGCAATGTCCTGACTGGCTGACTCATCATCACTCAATCCAAACAGTTAAGGATAGAAACTTGAAATTTGGAGACAATGTGGACCTTATACTTTAGGGGTCGTTTAAGAATGGATTTTGTGAAATTCCTGCCCTAAGGGGGTGATATAGGGGATTAAGGGTTTTTTGAAAATATATCATTATCAAAGAACTGCTAAAGTGTTTTTAAAGCTACATCTATGACATCTCGGTTACAAATAAAAAAAATACGTTTTTCAGTGTTTTTGGAAATTGAACCCCTAAGGGGGTGAAATAGGGGATGAGATTTTTTATGAAAATATTTTGCTATGAAAGCATTTTTAAAGCTTAATGTGTGAAAACTTAAATTTGGCTTCTCAGTTAGAAATAAAAAATATATGTTTGATTTTTGAAATTCAACCCCTATGGCGGTGAAAGGGGGATGAACATCTTTATAGAAATATTTCATTGTGCAAGCATTTTTTAAGCTAAATCTATGAAAATTTGTATCTGACATCTCTGCCCAAACTCTTTGCCTCTGTATATGTCTGCTTGTGTCTGTATATGTGTGGATGGATATGTGTGTGTGTGTGTGCGAGTGTATACCCGTCCTTTTTTCCCCCTAAGGTAAGTCTTTCCGCTCCCGGGATTCGAATGACTCCTTACCCTCTCCCTAAAACCCAAATCCTTTCGTCTTTCCCTCTCCTTCCCTCTTTCCTGACGAAGCAACCGTTGGTTGCGAAAGCTAGAATTTTGTGTGTATGTTTGTGTTTGTTTGTGTGTCTATCGACGTGCCAGTGCTTTCATTTGGTAAATCACATCATCTTTGTTTTTAAATATATTTTTCCCACGTGGAATGTTTCCCTCTATTATATTCGTATTTGGCTTCTCTGTTACAAATAAAACATATGCAGGTCACCATTTTTGGAAATTCAACCCTTAAGGGGGTGAAACAGGATCAGACTGATTCACTGACTCACCATCGCCAAGCTCAAACTGCTAAGAATAGAAACTTGAAGTTTGGAGAGGAAGTGGATCTTATACTGTAGTCCTCATTTAAGAAGGGATTGTTGAAAATTCCACTCCTAAGGAATAAAATAGGGGAGGAAAGGCTTTTTGAAAAAATATCACTGTTAAGGGAATTTTTAAACTAGAATTCTGAAACCTGATATTTGGTTTATCTGTCAGAAAATAAAAAATACATGTTTCAGCATTTTTGGAAATTCAACCACTAAGGGGTAATATAGTGGGTGAAAGCTTTTTTGAAAATAAATAATTGCTAAAGAACTACTAAAGGATTTGTAAGGCTGTATTTATGGCACTTGGTATTTGACTTCTTGGTTAGAATTTAAAAAATATGTTTTCCTGCGTTTCTTGAAATTCAACCCCTAAGGGAGTGCGATAGAGGATGGAAATTTTTAAGAAAATATTTCATTACATTAAAAAATTTTAAAACTAAATTTATGAAAATTGTTATTTCACTTCTCATTTAGATATAAAGAAATATTTGTTGCGGGATGAAAGTTGCTATGGAAATATCTCCACAAGACTACAAAAGGCAAGATTAACAAAAACTTTGGACTCCAGCAACCAGAATGGCTTTTTGGTCAGAAGTACATTCTGAAAAGACCATGCACATATCACCTTAATTAGTGTGAAAAGTTTAGAAGGTTTTGCAATTTGTGGACAACATAAAAATTCGATTAAATAAAAACAAGATCTCTGCAAGCCAAACAGTCTAAGCGAGCAAAGCAGCAGTCACTAAGCTAGAAATTGAATATAGGAAACATGTGATTGTATATAATTTTGTTTTCATTGGTGCTATGTAAGCAGTGTTTCTAATTTTTGCACTTCATGTAATAAATAGACATCACAGCATCTGACAAAAAGTATGTTTGTTAGTGCAGTAATTCATCTTGAGCGAAGTTTTACAGTCATAACCTCTGACTGGTTGAATACCTGTTACACCTTCTGTAAACACATTCATTGTTCTTTTTGATCCAGTACTTGTACCAGCATTGAAAAATTATTATTGTGTTTCCATTACTTTTAGAGAAGTAACACAGTAAGGTCATCATTCCTGTCCAGTTATGGACTGTTAGTAATTTTTTGTGGGGTAATCCTGGAAACATGGTACAAAGCACAGTGGTAGGCACAACACACAGTGGTATACACCATGATCTGCTCACATACATGGTTTCTTGGTGCAGTTCAGTTCCAGGCAAACTGCATGCCTACACGCTGGTGTACCCTTTTTAGAGTTCACTTGCAATAATAATTGGAAAATGTCTCCCAGTAAATCACAGAGGATTCTTATCATCCAAGCACCTTTTTCTACCAGCTTGTCTCCATTCTATGGTATAAGTTTCAGCAAACTGTCCTACCAGGGACAGATGAATCTCTGCTTAGCTTTTGTTCAACCTCTTACTGATCTATGGAGAATACGAGTGTTTAAAAGTGCACTGCTCAAGTACATGGAAAAACAACATTTTATACTTCTGTAACACTTCAGAGTCATCCTCACAGATTTGACTGAACTTAGTAGCATGTCACTGCAGTCAACACACACCTTACTCAAACTGTAGTCTGCAACATATTGCAGTTTCTGATTTTGACACCAGTCTTATTGATAGTCTTTCCATCTCAAATGTTTCTGCGCATTACTGGTGGTCAACATTCGCCTTTTATCACACCATTTCAAGGAAAACATTTTATAGTGGATATAAACTAGATTTCTCCTCATTCCAATTTATTCTGTAGTTTTGGCATTTTGCATCTCTCTTACTAGGAACGGTGCCGCATGCAGTTATTCCATAGCTATGAAACATGAGGAACAGGTCTCTGCTTGAGCTCCACATGTTATTCATTCATTCATTGTGTTCTGTAGATCCTGTTGAGGAGAATGATCAGGGATGTGGAATGAGTCAAGGTGTACATTATTATGAGGCAAAGACATCTCAGGAACTTAATCCGTATACTGTATTGACGATAAGCTATCACTATACTGCTTAATGCTGTTCACACTTGTGCTAGCTAAAAAAGTAAGAAAGCTTCTGCTTTCTGTGGAAAATGGGGGGGGGGGGGGGAGTACAGTGCTGCTTCCTCAGTTTTATTATCTAACTTCCATTAGTTGCTTCATGTTTACTTCATTACAGTGATATTTTTCAAAGAATGAATTTTGTACACCTATAAAACCTAAGCCATATTTATAATTCATTATTACTTGTAATTCTTCCATTGCTACTGCTGAGGCTTTCACTGTTACTGTTAAGTCTCATTTGGGTGATGCACACTGTAGTAATAATGATTGCCAGGTGGATGAAAATACGCTTTACCCATAGAATGAGTTCAAAATGAGTAAAGTACTAATAATGACCGAAAGATAATTTATGATTGCTTGAAAGTAACAGAAACAAAGTTCACTCACATTATACCAATTCTGATGGCAGCTTCATCGCGATTGGCTGGAGATGCGGCCCAGAAGGGCTGAGTCATGTGGAGTGCAGTGAAACAGTGTGGAGAAAGAGCAGTGTAGACTGGAGTGTCAGGGCCGGTCCCTATGAGTTCCGACTGGCGATGTACAAATGTAGCCGGCTTCTGGCACAGAACTGAGTGAGCAATTGAATGCTGCTGCTGGTGGTGTGCTCGACCTTAAGTATCCAGCACGTGGAAGTATATCCACAACCATATGGCATGCGGATAGTACTCATTTCCTCCATAGCAGCACTGCCAGTTTCCTGACATGCACACTGCTCAGAAGCATGGATGGTGTCCTCTGGTGGTGCCTGTACCAGATGGTGTATCATCAGGCTGTTTGTATACACTACAGTGTCCATAAAGTTCAATGCCCATGTGGTATTAGTATATAGTCTCCAGATGAGACACACCTGCAGGCCACAGGTAGGCAAATCCGCAGGTCGAAGATGATGTGCTTGCAGCATATGTAGTCAGCCTACAGCCAATATATGACAGCTAAATATTCTGCAACTAACAGACATGCAAAATACGCTAACACTCTTGTGTTTAGGTCAACATAGTAGGAGATATTTGTAAGGGCATAACTCTCTGAACTGAGCTTCTGGGTTAGTTGTTTGTGTGTTGACTGCATTTTAACTTGTTATCCAGCTGGACCCCAAGGATTTTTACACAGTATTCTTCATTCAGTGTATGACTATTAATTCTCACTTCTGCCCATTATTGCTTATTTGAAATTGCATAATATGACTCTTTGTGAGATTAAGAGTTAAACTGTTTACAGTGAACCACTTGTAGGCCTGATCAGCTATCATCTGAGCTTTGTCTGCTAGGTTTGAAGTTGGACTCTTCGTTATTACACATGTGTCATCAGCAAACATGTCCACAGCTTGTGGTCTAGTGGTTAGCATTGCTGCCACTAGATCATAGGGTCCCAGGTTCGATTCCCTGCTGCATCAGAGATTTATTTATTTATTTTTCATTTGGTGACTAAGTGTTTGTGTTGTTCTAATCATTTTCATCTTATCTTCATCACAAAGGCATGCAAGTTGTCAAAATTATGTCTAATCAAAGACATGCAAATTGTCAAAGTGAAGTGTAATAGAAAGCCTTGCATCTGGCTGCCGAACCCCAGATGGGATCTCCCAGCCAATTATGCCGTACAATCACTTCATGTTTTCGGCAGCAACCAATGTCAATTTTGAACTGATCTTTAAAGTTGTTGGAAAATCATTTTTGTATGTTAGAAAGAAGAGTGGGCCCAGTAATGATCCGTGTGACACTCCACATGTGTTCCCCCCTTCAGAGGTTTTTCTCATGCCTGAGAGACAGCCCCACTCTACGCATTCTGTTATGAAGGTGAGGTTCCATTTGTGGGTGAGAGATACCGTTAAATGAATACTGCAGGTAAGCCTCCATTGCCTATTCAAAGTTTTTTCCTCATGGTATGGCACATGTGCAGTGCTCTGTCTGTTCCAGAATCCCCAACATCCATCTCCATTGTCTGGCTGCCATTGGAATGTGTGTTTTGTAACTGTACATGGGCAACAAACCCATATGGGGAGAGCTGAGTTATGGCAACTTTCATCGACATCTTTGTTCATATCTGTTACATCACTTTCCAGCTGAATTAATTTTGCTCCACTTCTGGGTTTTAGCCCGATTTTCAAATTTTTTTCTATATTGTGGATTGACTGGTGAAGAACCTCTTAAATAGCACCTGCTGCTTACAGTGTTAGTTGTCCTGAACTCCATCCTTCACATTCTCTGGTTTGCCCAGTACTTAAAAAAGAAAAGAAAATGCAAGAATATAAATCACTTGACCACCTGTCATATACTGAGGCAAGAGAAAAATATGAAGACACTATATCCTTCAACAGCAAGATCAGTTATGCAAAAGTCACTGCTGTCACACTTTACCTCATTTTTTTTCAAACCAGATCAACCACTGTTCTTCACTCTCATGGTTCTAGCAACACCATCTTCAGGAACCATTTCCCACTCCTGGCCAGAGAAGAAGCTTCCTCCTCTGGTGTCTTCTGGTGACACAGCTCCCTCAAGATGCCTTTCTTTGGAAACCAAAAGGTGAGAGGCCCAACACCAACCAGTGGCTGAAGGAGCTGTGGCCTGTGGATCCAAGGGCTGCCAGATCTTCGTCTGTTTCCACACCTACAACTAAACGTTGAAAAGAGAAGGAGGAGGCTACTCACATGACCGCAGGGGCACCAGACATCCCCACACCGTTATACGAGATCTGTTCAAAAAATTCTGGAACATTTGTAATTTCGCACCAGTGGTGTGTGGGGGAAAATTGCGGTTGGCATCCCTGCACACACCTGCGTTTAATGTGTAACTGCCTGATGTTTCATTGTTGTATGTCTGTTAGCTATTGTTCAGTGCTGTATTGAGTAGAATGTTGTGGTGCAAAATTTGTGAATTTTGAGATAGCAGAGTCAGAGGAGCAATGCATCTGCATTAAATTATGCGTGAAACTCAAGAAAACCTTACACAAGCACACCAAATTATGCAGGAAGCCTATGGTTTTGAGTGCTTAAGCCACACTCAGTGTTACAAATTGTTCACATAGTTTAGAAATGGCCAGACAGAAGTATGACCCTCATTCTGGACACCCTTTGACGTCTACTGACAAAACTCATGTCAGGAATGTCAATGAAATTGTGCATTCCAATTGAAAACTGCTTGTTCGAAAGATTGCAGAAGAATCTGACATTTCAGTTGGACCATGTCATGAAATCCTGACACAGGATCTTCAAATGTGTCATGTTGCCACCAAGTTCATACCACTGCTCATAAGTCAAGATCAGAAAGACCTTCGCCTCACAATCTGTGAAGAGTGTTTGGATTGCACAAATGAGAACGAGATGTTCCATTAGAGAATCGTAACTGGTGATAAAGACATGAGTCTACGATTATGATGTTGAGACCAAGTTTCAGTCTTCACAGTGGGTCAGGAAAGGTTGTCCAAGACCAAAAGAAGCTCGTCAGGTCAAGTCAAATGTCAAAGCCATGTTGATAATTTGACTGTTGATGTTTGACTGAAGGAATCATGAATTTGTGCCACGGGGCCAAACTGTTAATCAGTGGTACTGTCCACACATGTTGCAATGCCTGCGAGAAAATGTGTAAAGGAGGCGGCCTGAAATGTGGTGAGACAACTCATGGCTTTTGCATCACAATAATGCACCTGCACATTCATCGCTATTGGTGTATGACTACTGCACAAAAAACGAAATCACTATGCTATCTCACCCTCTGTACTCTCCAGACCTGTGGACTTTTTTTTTATTTCCAAAGTTGAAAACCTCATTGAAAGGCTGAAGATTTCCAATGATAGTTGAGATAAAAGAAAATTTGCAGACCGCACGTTGCACGATCCAGCAAGAGGTGTACCAGGACTGCTTCTGGAAGTGGAAATGGCGTTGGGAGCGGTGTACCAACTGTGGAGGAGAGTATTTTGAGGGAGACAATGCACAATAAGTAAAAAATCAGCAAAGAAAAATTTTGTGGGCAAAGTTTTTTGAAGAGACCTCGTATTCTGACCCAATGTTTATTGATGTTGTCCCACATGCACTGGTGACAGACAATGGTACTGGGACTTGATGGTTCCTCCTGGCCTCTTGTGCCTAACCACGATACCCTCATCGGCATGACCCAATGGAACTGCAACAACTAATTCGCTCTTGCTCTGCAGTCTGTATCACCCTTCAAGAAACTCCCTTCACTGATGACTATTCCCAAACACTTCATGGTTAACGTGCATTGTGTTGAAATCATACTGGCTGCTGGAGGGCAACTGGAAGGGTCTGTACATTGACCCACAGATGTCATCAGTGAGTGGATCCTCGTCCCTACCACACTGGAAGCAATTGCGGTGTGAGTATAAACCAATCCAGTGATCACCACTTGTAACACATATTTACCTCCTGAGAGGGACTTACTTTCCTTGAAATTACCACATTGATCCAACAGCTCTCTCCCCCTTTTCTGTTACTTAAGAATTTCAGTACACATCGCTCCCTGTGCAGAAGTAACACCTCATCTGGTAAGGACCATCTGATTGACCAACTTCTTTCCTACCACAACCCAATGATGGTATTCCAACCCACATCAGTTCCACTCATGGCACCTTTTCGGCTATCAATCTTACAATCTCTTCCCCCAACCTGTGGGTTAGCTACATTGGCCTCTCCATGATGCTATATTGCCCTCTCCATTATGATCTCTGTAACAGTAATCACTTCATAGTGATCCTGTCACTTTCTTGTCACCACCCAATGAACCAGTTACCACTGTAGGCTCTTTGAAGAGCTAACTGACAGTTGTATACCTCTGCTGTAACCTTCTCCCCTTCTCTGTCATGTTGCATCAACAAGGTTGTGGGAGACATCATCTGCGCAATCATACACGCCTCTGTAACTGCTTTTCCTCTCTCTGTAGGCATGCTCCACCATTCCTAACCACATCAGTGTCCCCTTATAACACCTTTTTGGCTATCAGTCTTACTATCTCTTCTCCCGATCTTATGGCTTCACTACATTGGCTGCTCCATGATGATAAACACTAGAGCAGTGAATCTGTGTGAGGAGTGTTCATGTATGTCACTTGCTATGCACGCAGCTGTTACTTCACTCACCTGGTACAATGCAGCATCAGTAACGGGCAACAGTAGCGCGGCCTTGCCACACAGGTAAAGAAACAGTGACTCCATATAGTTTTGTCAAAACATAGTGGCACTAATGGGGCCGGCGAGCAAATGAATGCATTTAGAATTAGAATTTCTTCTTATTAGCTGTCAATTTCCCATGTTTTCTATGGAGAAAGTGTGTGCTGTATACCTGAGATCCACCAAGTGTGACCATAGTATAACGAAAATTAAAAATTGATAATCGAATACTGAATGTTATTGGATGTCATTGTTTTAGCTATGGAACTTTATATTTGCCGGCCGAAGTGGCCGTGTGGTTAAAGACGCTGCAGTCTGGAACTGCAAGACCTCTACGGTCGCAGGTTCGAATCCTGCCTCGGGCATGGATGTTTGTGATGTCCTTAGGTTAGTTAGGTTTAACTAGTTCTAAGTTCTAGGGGGCTAATGACCTCAGAAGTTGAGTCCCATAGTGCTCAGAGCCATTTGAACCATTTTTGAACTTTATATTTGCATGAAAGAATAGCTGATAAAATAATGCTCTCCTTCAGTCAGCTGCTAAAATAGTATGGACATCAAGAAGTATTTTGAACATGCTGTTGTTGTTGTTGTTGTTGTGATCTTCAGTCGTGAGACTGGTTTGATGCAGCTCTCCATGCTACTCTATCCTGTGCAAGCTGCTTCATCTCCCAGTACCAACTGCAACCTACATCCTTCTGAATCTGCTTAGTGTATTCATCTCTTGGTCTCCCTCTACGATTTTTACCCTCCACGCTGCCATCCAATGCTAAATTGGTGATCCCGTGATGCCTCAGAACATGTCCTACCAACTGATCCCTTCTTCTAGTCAAGTTGTCCCACAAATTCCTCTTCTCCCCAATTCTATTCAATACCTCCTCATTAGTTATGTGATCTACCCATCTAATCTTCAGCATTCTTCCGTAGTACCACATTTTGAAAGCTTCTATTCTCTTCTTGTCCAAACTATTTGTCGTCCATGTTTCACTTCCATACATGGCTACACTCCACACAAATACTTTCAGAATTGACTTCCTGACACTTAAATCTATACTCGATGTTAACAAATTTCTCTTCTTCAGAAACGCTTTCCTTGCCATTGCCAGTCTGCATTTTATATCCTCTCTACTTCAGCCATCATCAGTTATTTTGCTCCCCAAATAGCAAAACTCCTTTACTATTTTAAGTGTCTCATTTCCTAATTTAATTCCCTCCGCATCACCTGACATAATTCGACTACATTCCATTATCCTCGTTTTGCTTTTGTTGATGTTCATCTTATATCCTCCTTTCAAGACACTGTCCAATTCATTCAATTGCTCTTCCAAGTCCTTTGCTGTCTCTGACAGAGTTACAATGTCATTGGCAAACCTCAAAGTTTTTATTTCTTTTCCATGGATTTCAAGACCTACTCCAAATTTTTCTTTTGTTTTTTTTACTGCTTGCTCAATATACAGATTGAATAACATTGGGGAGAGGCTACAACCCTGTCTCACTCCCTTCCCAACCACTGCTTCCCTTTCATGTCCCTCGACTCTTATAACTGCCATCTGCTTTCTGTACAAATTGTAAATAGCCTTTCGCTCCCTGTATTTTACCCCTGCCACCTTCAGAATTTGAAAGAGAGTATTCCAGTCAACATTGTCAAAAGCTTTCTCTAAGTCTACAAATGCTAGAAACGTAGGTTTGCCTTTCCTTAATCTATTTTCTAAGATAAGTTGTAGCGTCAGTATTGCCTCACATGTTCCAACATTTCTATGGAGTCCAAACCTATCTTCTCCGAAGTCGGCTTCAACCAGTTTTTCCATTCGTCTGTAAAGAATGTGTTTTAGTATTTTGCAGCCGTGACTTATTAAACTGATAGTTCAGTAATTTTCACATCTGTCAACACCTGCTTTCTTTGGGATTGGAATTATTATATTCTTCTTGAAGTCTGAGGGTATTTCGCCTGTCTCATACGTCTTGCTCACCAGATGGTAGAGTTTTGTCAGGACTGGCTCTCCCAAGGCTGTCAGTAGTTCTAATGGAATGTTGTCTACTCCCGAGGCCTTGTTTCGACTCAGGTTTTTCAGCGCTCTGTCAAACTCTTCATGCAGTATCATATCTCCCATTTCATCTTCATCTACATACTCTTCCATTTCCATAATATTGTCCTCAAGGACATCACATTTTGAACATAACAGATTAAAAAGGTTTATGTTGAGAAGCATGACAACAGACTATAATTGTCAACTGTGTTTGTAATTAACAAAAAAGTTCAGCCCAGTGAAGCCATCAGGTTTCATGAGTGAATCAAGCAAATGAACTAACAGGACTCATTACAGTTGATAATATGAATGGGAAGCAAAAGGAAGCATAAGATGTAGTTGTGAGAAGAGATGGTTATCATTCAAATAAATTTCTGTGTGGCTGCCAGCCACATGGCCAGGTGAACATCCACTCAGGTGGCTGTAATTAGCATTCGTAATCTTCAGCAACTTCCACCAATGTTCGTGAAACACATTCACACACACACACACACACACACACACACACACATTACAGGCATGTATGGGCCATACAGATAGGCCAGTCACTTGCAGGACTCTGGTAACCACTTTTGAATGATCCTGTCACTTCATTGCCTCCACCCAATGAACTAATTACCACTATTGGCTCTTTAAGAGCTAACTGGAAGTTATATGTCTGCTGTAGCCTTCACTCCTTCTCTGCCACACTGGATCGACAAGGTTGTGGGAGATGCCTCCAGCTCAATCAGCCATGCTGCTGGAACTGCTGTTCCTCTTTCTGCAAACATGATCCATTACTATCCTGTCCTATGGTGGACCAAAGACATCGCAACAGCTATTCAGGATTGTTGTAGGACTTTGTAACGTCTCAAGCAGTATCCTTCACAGACCACACTCCTGACTTTCAAATGACTGACTGTCTGATTAAGTACAGTACGAAGGACTGCCGGGAGCGCTAAGTCTCCTTCTTGGGAACATACACGTCTTCCCCCCATATATGGACCAAGCTCCGTAGTCTTCTAGGGCACCAAAGAACAACAACTGTTCCATGTCTCACCCTTCAGGGTGATCTTTGCACTGATGCATTGGTTCTTCCTGAACACCCTGTGATCCACTTTGCTGTTCTTACCTAAATATCTTTCTAACACAGAAAAGAGAATTGGAAACATCTCCCTGTGTTTTACTCCCCACTGAGCTGAATTTTGTAATGAATTTTTCACAGACTGGGAACTGCTTCATGCCCCTGCCTCGTCACACTATACAGCTCCAGACTTCAATTCGATTCATAATCAGATGATCTAACATTTGAAAGTTACTAAAAGGCTGTTGTTGTTGTGGTCTTCAGTCCTGAGACTGGTTTGATGCAGCTCTCCATGCTACTCTATCCTGTGCAAGCTTCTTCATCTCCCAGTACTTACTGCAACATACGTCCTTCTGAATCTGCTTAGTGTATTCATCTCTTGGTCTCCCTCTATGATTTTTACCCTCCACACTGCCCTCCAATTCTAAATTTGTGATCCCTTGATGCCTCAGAACATGTCCTTCCAACTGATCCCTTCTTCTTGTCAAGTTGTGCCACAAACTCCTCTTCTCCCCAATTCTATTCAATACCACCTCATTAGTTATGTGATCTACCCATCTAATCTTCAGCATTCTTCTGTAGCACCACATTTTGAAAGCTTCTTTTCTCTTCTTGTCCGAACTATTTATCGTCCATGTTTCACTTCCGTACATGGCTACACTCCATACAAATATGGTACTTTCAGAAACGACTTCCTGACACTTAAATCTATACTTGATTTTAACAAATTTCTCTTCTTCAGAAACACTCTCCTTGCCACTGCCAGTCTACCTTTTATATCCTCTCTACTTCGACCATCATCAGTTATTTTGCTCCCCAAATAGCAAAACTCCTTTACTACTTTAAGTGTCTCATTTCCTAATCTAATTCCCTCAGCATCACCCGACTTAATTCAACTACATTCCATTATCCTCGTTTTGCTTTTGTTGATGTTCATCTTATATCCTTCTTTCAAGACACTGTCCATTCCGTTCAACTGCTCTTCCAAGTCCTTTGCTGTCTCTGACAGAATTACAATGTCATCGGCGAACCTCAAAAGTTTTTATTTCTTCTCCATGGATTTTAATACCTACTCCAAATTTTTCTTTTGTTTCCTTTACTGCTTGCTCAGTATACAGATAGAATAACATCGGGGAGAGGCTATAACCCTGTCTCACTCCCTTCCCAACCACTGCTTCCCTTTCATGTCCCTCGACTCTTATAACTGCCATCTGCTTTCTGTACAAATTGTAAATAGCCTTTCGCTCCCTGTATTTTACCCCTGCCACCTTTAGAATTTGAAAGATAGTTTTCCAGTCAATGTTGTCAAAAGCTTTCTCTAAGTCTACAAATGCTAGAAACGTAGGTTTGCCTTTCCTTAATCTTTCTTCTAAGATAAGTTGTAAGGTCAGTATTGCCTCACGTGTTCCAATATTTCTACGGAATCCAAACTGGTCTTCCCCAAAGTTGGCTTCTTCTAGTTTTTCCATTCGTCTGTAAAGAATTCGCGTTAGTATTTTGCAGCTGTGGCGTATTAAACTGATTGTTCAGTAATTTTCACATCTGTCAACACCTGCTTTCTTTGGGATTGTAATTAATATATTCTTCTTGAAGTCTGAGGGTATTTCGCCTGTCTCATACATCTTGTTCACCAGATGGTAGAGTTTTGTCTGGACTGGCTCTCCCAAGGCCGTCAGTAGTTCTAATGGAATGTTGTCTACTCCCGGGGCCTTGTTTCAACTCAGGTCTTTCAGTGCTCTGTCAAACTCTTCACGCAGTATTGTATCTCCCATTTTGTCTTTATCTACATTCTCTTCCATTTCCAGAATATTGTCCTCAAGTGTGTCGCCCACGTATAGACCCTCTATATACTCCTTCCACCTTTCTGCTTTCCCTTCTTTGCTTAGAACTGTGTTTTCATCTGAGCTCTTGATATTCATACAAGTGGTTCTCTTTTCTCCAAAGGTCTCTTTAATGTTCCTGTAGGCAGTATCTATCTTACCCCGTAGTGAGATAAGCCTCTACATCCTTACATTTGTCCTCTAGCCATCCCTGCTTAGCCATTTTGCACTTCCTGTCGATCTCATTTTTGAGACATTTGTATTCCTTTTTGCCTGCTTCATTTACTGCATTTTTATATTTTCTCCTTTCATCAATTAAATTGAATATTTCTCCCGTTACCCAAGGATTTCTACTAGCCCTCGTCTTTTTACTTACATGATCCTCTGCTGCCTTCACTACTTCATCCCTCAGAGCTACCCATTCTTCTTCTACTGTATTTCTTTCCACCATTTGTGACAATTGTTCCCTTATGCTCTCCCTGAAACTCTGTACAACCTCTGGTTTAATCAGTTTGTCCAGATCCCATCTCCTTAAATTCCCACCTTTTTGCAATTTCTTCAGTTTTAATCTACAGCTCATAACCAATAGAGTGTGGTCAGAGTCCACATCTGCCCCTGGAAATGTCTTACAATTTAATACCTGGTTCCTAAATCTCTTTCTTACCGTTATATAATCTATTTGATACCTTCTAGTATTTCCAGGATTCTTCCATGTGTACAACCTTCTTTTATGATTCTTGAACCAAGTGTTAGCTTTGATTAAGTTATGCTCAGTGCAAAATTCTACCAGACAGCTCCCTCTTTCATTTCTTTCCCCCAATCCATATTCACCTACTATGTTTCCTTCTCTCCCTTTTCCTACTCTCAAATTCCAGTCACCCATGACTATTAAATTTTTGTCTCCCTTCACTATCTGAATAATTTCTTTTATCTCATCATACATTTCATCAATTTCTTCATCATCTGCAGAGCTAGTTGGCATATAAACTTGTACTATTGTAGTAGGTGTGGGCTTCGTGTCTATCTTGGCCACAATAATATGTTCACTATGCTGTTTGTAGTAGCTTACCCGCACTCCTATTTTTTTATTCAGTATTAAACCTACTCCTGCATTACCCCTATTTGATTTTGTATTTATAACCCTGTATTCACCTGACCAAAAGTCTTGTTCCTCCTGCCACCGTACTTCACTAATTCCCACTATATCTAACTTTAACCTATCCATTTCCCTTTTTAAATTTTCTAACCTACCTGCCTGATTAAGGGATCTGACATTTCACGCTCCGATCCGCATAACGCCAGTTTTCTTTCTCCTGATAACGACATCCTCTTGAGTAGTCCCCGCCCAGAGATCCGAATGGGGGACTATTTTACCTCTGGATTATTTTACCCAAGAGGACGCCATCATCATGTAACCATACAGTAAAGCTGCATGCCCTCAGGAAAAATTACGGCTGTAGTTTCCCCTTGCTTTCAGCCGTTCGCAGTACCAGCACAGCAAGGACATTTTTGTTAGTGTTACAAGGCCAGATCACTCAATCATCCAGACTGTTGCCCCTGCAACTACTGAAAAGCGTGCTGCCCCTCTTCAGGAACCATTGTCTGGCCTCTCAACAGATACCCCTCCGTTGTGGTTGCACCTACGGTACGGCCATCTGTATCGCTGAGGCGCGCAAGGCTCCCTACCAACGGCAAGGTCCATGGTTCATGGGGGAGTTAAAAGTCTACAAGTACTCAAATGTCTTTAACCACATTTGGCTCAAAGGTGCCTTCCCGTCCCAACAGCAAGATAGTATCATCTTTGTAATTCTTAACCTGGCAAAAAAGAAACTACATCTATTGACAGATACAAACCAATTAGCCACATCAATGTGCTCTGCAAACTGCTTGAAAGGATGGTTGCCTGCAGATTATGCTGGACTCTCAAATCTCAGGGCATTTTGTCATCCAATCAGTGTGGTTTCTGGGAGAAGTGATCCACAACCAACCACCTTGTTAGGTTGGACATGGTGATCTAATAGGCTTTTTTTATAAACACTAGCACCACATCACAGTCTTTTTGACCTGAAGAAGGCGTACGACACAGCAAGGTGCCATTAAATTTTACTTACTGTCTATGGCTGGGACTTTGGCAGGCTCCATCCAGATTTTTACTTGTCAGTTTTTATACCACAATTTTTTCTAGGTTAGAGTTGTTATTTCACACAGATCTTCACTGGTCCAAGAGAACAGCATTACTGAGGGCTCCATGCTGAGTGTCACACTCTTCCTCATCACCAGCATCAGGTTAGTGACCTCTGTCAGGCCTCTCCCCATGCCATATGTTGATGATTTTTGTGTTTAGTGCAGCTCCTACTCTGTAGCCTCAGCTGAACGCCAGCTGTAAGGTGCCATCCAAAGAGCCTCCACTTGCACCCTTTCCCATGGTTTTCAGTTGTCTCACGCCAAAATGTGAGTCGAGCATTTCTATCCATCCTGACCCAGAACTCTACTTCGATACCAGCTCTTAGACATTGTTGCACAATCCCATTTTTTGTCATCCTCTTTGATAATCAGCTGACGTGGCTGCTGCATGTTCATCAACTAAAGACTAAATGCTTGCAAAAGCTTAAAACTCTCTTGCTTCCTTACCAACACCTCTTGGGGTGCAGATCATGCTACTCTTCTCTCTATTTACCAGGCACTGGTCTCAGGTTGCCAGGTTTATGGCTCGGTGCCACCTTAAGCTTTGAAATTGTTGTACCCAGCTCATTGTCTTGACATTTGACTGGCTACATCATCTGGACTAGTCCTGTAGACAGTCTCCTTGCTGAAGCTCCAGCTCCCTTTCAGCTCCAACAGTACCAGCTGTTGCTCACTTATGCAGTTACCATCTGACAATTTCCTCATCAGCCAACTTACCACTTTTTTTGCACGCACGTGGTGTCAACCTCTTGAAACACATCCTCAGGTTAGATCACAAATTAGAATAAACCTTGCAGCACTCTGCCAGGACCTCTGCCTAACTTAAGATATACTCCCCGTATTTTCCATCATCCCACAACCCCCGCCATCCTGGTTGGCACTCAGGCCACAAATTAGAACTTATCTGTTCCAGAGTCCTAAAGTTACCATTACCCTTATGACCTTTCAGCATATTTTCTTTTCAGTTCTTCAAGAGTATCAGGGTGCTACCATCATATACATTGATGCATCTAAAACCATGAATAGGATATGATATGCTTTTACAACTCCTACTGGTCAGGAACTTCAATTTCCAGTGACTTGGTAAGCAATCTCCAAGTCTTTGATCATCCTGTGATATCTGATATTCATAACCTTCTCTCTGACCTTAGCCTCTGGAGCCTAGGTCAGAGGGGTATCTCAAGGAATGAACTGGCCGACAGTTTGGCCATAGAAGCAATTATTTGCCCCAAATTTGCATTTATGTTCCTAGGTATGAATTTGAGGGTGCAAATAAGACCTGTACTCACTTGAAATTGGAACAACACAGGGTGGGCTATTGCCTTCTCTACCCGTGCACACATGACTGCCACCTCTGGCAGCTTGAATCAGAGACATTTGTCATGTGTGAGTAGATGTGCTTGCTTGTGTGAATGAATGTGTGTGTGTGTGTTTTCTTTTCTGAACGAGGCTTTGGCTGAAAGCTAAATATGTAACAGTCTTTTCAGTTTGCCTGTCTGCAACTCAGCAGGTCTTCTTTACAGTGAGTAGTAATCTAACATTTTCCTTATATTGTTGATATCCCAACCTGAAGTTTCCATTGTTTGATTTTTTCTTCTTCAGACACAATTTTCTTGGCATTGCCAGTGTACATTTTATATCTTCTCTACTTCCAACATCATCAATTATTTTACTGTCCAAATAATGAAATTCATATACTGCTTTTAGTGTCTCATTTCCTAAGCTAATTTCCTCAGCATCACTTGATTCAGTTCATCTTGTACACACAATAGAAACTAGGACATGTCTAGTCCAACAATCACCTAACGGTCACCCGTCTAGCCCCTTCTCTGTTCCCATTCCAGCACTACATAGCCCTCTGTTCCACCAATGCATCCAGTCTTTTTACTACTTTTCCACTAAAACCCACTCCTTCCTCCCCCGCCCTCCATCTAACCTCCCAACTGCACCTAGCTTCCCCACTCTCCAACTCATCCCTGCACACTCCCAGCAGCAGTTTACTATCCCCCCCACCACCACCCCTGCCCTGCTATCCCTCCCCTCCTCACCCTAGCCTCCCACAACCTCTGGTTGTCTCTCCCACAATTTGTTTATTGCTCACATTCTGGCTCCACCTGCCAGAGACACTGATTGAGTGTGTGAGTTGTGTTTGCATGAATATGTGTGTGTGTGTGTGTGTGTGTGTCGTGTGTTTTCTATTTTTGACAAAGACCTTAATGGCCAAAATCTAACTTTCCAACAGTCTTTTTGTTGTGCCTTTCTGCGACTCAGCATCTCTGCTGTATGGTGAATAGCAACTATCCTTTTGAAACTTCCTGGCAGATTAAAACAGTGTGCCGGACCGAGACTCGAACTCAGGACCTTTGCCTTTCGCGGGAAAGTGCTCTACCAGCTGAGCTACCCAAGCACGACTCACGCCCCGTCCTCACAGCTTTACTTCTGCCAGTACCTCGTCTCCTACCTTCCAAACTTAATAGAAGCTCTCCTGCGAACCTTGCAGAACTAGCACTCCTGAAATAAAGGTCCCGAGTTCGAGTCTCGGTCTGGCACACAGTTTTAATCTGCCAGGAAGTTTCATATCAGCGCACACTCCGCTGCAGAGTGAAAATCTCATTCTGGAAACTATCCTTTTCATTATATTATTACAGTCCACTGTATAATAATATCAAAAGTACATAAGTAACATCTCCTTGCTTCAAAATAATTTAAAGAACATTTGTGTGGCACTCTATTTTAATGTATACAAGAATTTTTTAACGTATGCAAACTAAAACTTTTATGTGAAATTCTCATGTTGCACGGCGAATTGGCCTTTTGATCATTTCCTTATTTTATGCAATCTTTAAGTTGTTACTATGTCACCTATCATTAAAATCTACTGCAGCAACATAGATATTAATTTAACATGCTAAAGGGAAAATAGTGCACAACATTTCAGTGCTTGTAAAGCTTTCTAATACTACTGTATTGTTTTACTTGTGGATGTTGTTGTGGTCTTCACTTCAGTGACTAGTTTCGTTTGTAGCTCTCCATGCCAATTTTTCCACTGCTAATCTCTTCATAATGATTGTGACGTGCATCGGCCTGAACCTGCTTGTTGTAGTCAAGCCTTGGTCACTCTCTACAGTTTTTACCCATTCAGAAGTGTCATATCACTCTGTCCCTTCTTCTACTCAAGGCCTTTTTTCCCCAATCTGATTCATTACCCCTTCATTAGTTTTTCTACCTGTCAATATAATCTTTAGCATTCTTCTGAAGCATCACATTTCAAAATCTTCTATTCCCTTTCTTGCACTGCTTCATGTTTCACTTCTTTATAAGGCCATACTCCAGACAAGTACTTTCAGAAAAGAACTTACACACACTTAAATCTGTACTAAACTAGTGACTTGCCCCAGCTTCCCATAGGTAGCATTAAGTATCTACTGCTAGATTAGCGTCTGCCATAGTAACAATAAATTATGTACACAAACCTTCCTCATCCATCAATCCATCTAGTAATGAAAGACATATCAAAATCCCTACAGCAGTTTCTAAGATGAACTTTCATGTACAAACAGAAAAACATGGCGGGTCCTTAATTGAAATTATGTACAGATTCTGGTCACACTTTGCTCCTCTTTTGTGATACAGCAGCTGTTTATTGCTTTTCTTGCCAGATTTTGCCTGATCTGTAGCTGACCAGATCATAGCTCCCATCACTACCACAAGATGTCACTCCAAATGCCAATTAAATAAGAAACTGATAACAATACATACACTATGTCATCAAAAGTATCCGGATGCTCCCCAAAACATATATTTTTCATATTAGGCTCATTGTGCTGCAATCTACTGCCAGGTACTCCATATCAGCGACCTCAGTAGTCATTAGACATCATGAAAGAGCAGTATGGGGCACTCCGCGGAACTCGTGGACATTGAACGTGGTCAGGTGATTGGGTGTCACTTGTGTCATACATTTGTACGCAAAATTTCCACACTCATAAACACACCTAGGTCCACTGTTTCTGATATGATAGTGAAGTGGAAATGTGAAGGGACACACACAGCACAAAAGCGTACAGGCCAAGCTCATCTGTTGACTGACAGAGACTGCCAACAGTTTAAAAGTTTTGTAACGTATAATTGGCAGACATCTATCCAGACCATCACACAGAAATTCCAAACTGCATCAGGATCCACTGCGAGTACTATGACAGTTAGGCGGGAGGTGAGAAAACGTGGATTTCATGGTCGAGCGGGTGCTCATAAGCCATACATCACGCCGGTAAACGCCAAACAACACCTCACTTGGTGTAAGGAGCGTAAACATTGGACGATTGAACAGTGGAAAAATCTTGTGTGGAGTGACAAATCATGGTACACAATGTGGCGATCCGATGGCAGAGTTTGGGTATGGCGAATGCCTGGGTGAACGTCATCTGCCAGTGTGTGTAGTGCCAACAGTAAAATTCGGAGGTAGTGTTATGGTGTGGTCACGTTTTTCATGGAGGGGGCTTGCACTCCTTGTTGTTTTGCATGGCACTATCACAGCACGGCCTACACTGATGTTTTAAGCACCTTCTTGCATCCCACTGTTGAAGAGCAATTTGGGGATGGCGATTGCATCTTTCAACGTGATCGAGCACCTATTCATAATGCACAGCCTGTGTTGAAGTGGTTATACGACAATAAGATCCCTGTAATAGACTGGCCTGCACAGATTCCTAACCTGAATCCCACAGAACACCTTTGGGATGTTTTGGAACGCCGACTTGGTGCCAGGCTCCACTGACCGACATCGATACCTCTCCTCAGTGCAGCACTCTGTGAAGAATGGGCTGCAATTCCCCAAGAAACCATCCAGCACCTGATTGAACATATGCTTGTAAGAGTGGAAGGTGTCATCAAGGCGTGGTGGGTGCCACAAGCTTGTAAGACATTTTCAGCCAGGTGTCCAGATACTTTTGATGACATAGTGTATATTACACATTTATCATTTCTATAATAATAAATTCTATGTACAAACCTTCCTCGTGAATCGGTCTCTCTATTAGTGAAAATCTTATCAAAATTTCTGCACTAGTTTCTGAGATTAGCCTTATACAAAAAAACATGGTGGGGAACTTTAATTTAGTAATGTACATAGACATAAAAGTCACTGCCAGAAAAAAATTAGTACACCCTTGTAAAGGTTTCCAATCCACTAAAGATTTATTGTTGTACCAGTGCATATGGAGTACATGAAATGATTACATTTACAGATCAATAACACAAGCCGTTTTGAGGTACCAGGTACCGACCAATGCCGAAACTCCCATATTAGTACTTGGTGTAGCGTCCACAGGTGACAATGCAGGTGCTGACTGTGGTATCCATTCAATCATACAGATGGCAGATACTGTCCTGAGATACATTCCTGCTTGACCTGTTCACGTAGTTCTGTAAGAGTTGTTGCCTGACAAGTTGCCTGAATCACTTTTTGTCCCATCGTATTCCACACATGCTCGATTGGAAACAAGTCCAGAGATCTTGCTGGCCAGGGAAGTTCCTGCACATCTTGCAGAGTATGTTGATTTTCAAATGTTGATTTTGCACAGGCAGTTTATGGCCAGCATTCACTTTCCTGTTGCAAGAACTGCAAAAAAAAGACCCTAACAACATTCTGCATGCACTGAGTTCTGGCTAAAAACGCAAGATCTGTAGCTTATCGCACCCCAGACCCTAAGGCCTGAGGGTAGGGGCAGTGCGTCTTGGACGAATTCACTCTATGAGATAGTGCTCACAAGGTCCACATTGTACACGCAAATGACCATCACTTGCATGCAGGCAGGATCTGCTTTCGTTGCTGAAGATTACTGTGCACAGTTCCATCTTCCAAGTGATCCTCGACCAGTCAAGCTGTGCACCTCGATGCTGTGGTGTGAGTGGAAGATGAGCTAGATGTGTGCGTGCCCATAGTCCCACTACCAATAACTGGTTTGCAACAGTTTGTGTTGACACATCTGGTCTCACAAGCCCTTTAATCTGTGCTGTGATAACTGTATAATCTGCCAATGGTTCCCTTACACTACAATGATCCTGGTGGGCATCTGTGCTGCATGGATGTCCAGAACCTATCTACAGGTGTGAGAAAGTTCACATGACCACTGATATCAGTATCATTGCACAACTGACACAACATGTCCAACTTGAGTGACAATTCTCAGAAATGATCATCCTGTCACTCATCAGGCCACTATTTGAGCCCTTCCAGACTCGCTCATTTCACTGTAGGAAGCACGAGTGGGTCTCTGTGGCATGGTTTCCTGCTTCCTTTACATGTGTACACCACAATGAGTCTTCTAGATGTGTTCATTCCCTGTTAAAGGTTAGACACACATGGCGCTCTGATAGCTACGCCACTACACTATCTGTTGGTGGACAACATTGAAAACATTATCAGCACATCTACTATTCCCCAGGTGGCATATACTGTCATTGGATCAAAATTGACTTTGTCATTCCAGGTGTACTAACTTTCTCTGGCAGTGTATTTCTCTTTTTCAGAAACACTTTTCCTGCTATTGTCTCACTGCTTGTTATATCCTCTCTAGTTCATCCATCATCAGTCAGTTTCGTTGCTGCCCAAGTAGCAAAACTCATCCACTCCTTTTAAAGTCTCATTTCCTAATTTTATTTCTCTATTATCATATAACTTAAATTTTACTACTCTCCATTAGTATTATACTTTTGTGGGTATTCATTCTATATTTGTGGGTATTCATTCTATAACCTCTTTTCAAGACACTATCCATTCCATTCAGCTGATCTTACAAGTCTTTTGACATCTCTAGCAGAATTAAGATGGCATTATTTTACTCATCAGCACAGATAGTCTATGTATTGACAAGTATATTCTATGTTTCTACTCTTTCCACATGTAAGCAACTTGTCCATGCATATGATACATGTACATAATAAATAAAATTAAAATAATGTACATTACATATCCCACATGCTGTAGGATAATAGCCCCCTCATTATAAAGTACACTAATGATAGATTGGGCATGCACTAGTACAGTAAGTCTGAATATAGAGGTGGAGAACTTCATAGATAGAAAGTGCAGGCTCATTTCAGGGATATAGTTTAATACCTGATCCAGGATAAACCAGAGTATTTCATATTAATAAGGTGCATCATATAGGGAAACTCCTGTGGTACTGTCATAACAACATTTCTGGTAATTACATTTTTGAGTCTGCACACAGGTAACAGCTCTCAAGGAAACAAAAAGTTGTTCATGTGTGTAATACAATAACATCCACTCTGTATTCATCAACTCCTTGCCAAAATGCGGAAACCACAAGAAATATGTATTGTGGCTTAGTATATCCTACTCTGTCATACAGAGTAGTACTGCCGGCCAGTATCTGCCAAACTTTGCTGAAAATGGTTTCTATTTAGCAGAAGAGAGCAACAAGGATTGTAACAAAGGAGCATCTAGGCACATCACATAGAAATCGATTCATGAGCTTTAATATTCTGACTTTGTTTACTATGTTTTCTATCAGACCATAATGTTAGTAGAAGGATATATGGAAATAGCTGGCAGGAACTTCTTGATTCATAATAACGAAACCAGGCACAAATCAGCTTTTCACACAGTCAACAGAAGATGTATTGACAGAAAATTATTGTGATGATGAGTGAACATAATTCGTTAGCAGATGAACTGAAAATACTGATTAAAGAAGCTTTTAAAATATCGATTAAGTAATGAGTTATCCCAAAATCTCTGTTTCATGGAAAAACTGAAAATATTGACTAGAAAAACTTTTAAAATATCAATCAAGTAATGTCTTATCCCTAAATCTGTATTTCATGGAAATGACACAAACAGAAATTTAAGCAGTAGCATCATTTTAGCTGTAGTGGTAGTGATTACAGTTTGTACTGTGGTCTGGCATCTTGTGATTTTGGATTGAAATAATGTTTTATACTTTTACATTGTCCATGCACCTAAAATAACTCATTACAAGGACAAATAAAATAAAATCTATAACCCCCCTCCCCAAACCATGGTCCTTTCTGAGATTGGGTGGCTTGCAAGTGTCACTGATAAAGGTGGCCTTACCCTGGTGCAACCACAATGGAGAGACATCTCTGGAGCACCCAGACTAACCTATGGTTCCTGAAGAAGGGCAACATCCTGCATGATTAACTAATTTGACATTGTAACATTAGCCAAAATGGCCTTGTGTGTTGGTACTGTGAATGGCCAAAAGCATGGGGAAACCACAACTGTTGTTTTTTCTGTGGGCTTGTAGCTCTACTGTACAGAAATAATGATGGCATCTTCCCAGGCAAAAATTCTGGAGGTCTAATAGTCTCCCAATTGATTCTCCAGGCGAGGACTATTTGGGAGGATGTTATCAGGAGAAAAAACAAATCTGGCATTTTACAAGTGAGAACATGGAATGTTAGGTGCCTCAAGAAGAATGGGGGGGGGAAGGTTATTGAAGTGCAGTGGCGGAAAGAATAAGACTTCTGATTAGGGGAGTACAGGGTTATAAATATAAAATCAAGCAGGTGTAATGTAGGAGTGAATCTAATAATAAATATGAAAATAATAATGTACATAAGCTATAAATACAAAGGTAATACCCGCCATAGTAGTACAATTTTATATACCAGCTAATTCCAGATGATGAAGAGATGGAAAGAATCTATAACAAGATTTAAAAAAGTATTCAGATAGTTAAGGGAGACAAAGATGTAATTATGATGGAAGATTGAAATTCAGTGGTAGGTAAGGGAAGAGAAGGAAAAGTAGTAGGAGAACGTGGACTGGGGAAAAGGAATGAAACAGGAAGCTGCCTGGTAGAATGGTGCATAGACATTAATAATTTTTACTAACACTTGGTTTAAAAATCATGTAGGAAGGTTGTATACAAGGAAGAGACCTTGAGTCACTGAAAGGATTCAGATTGATTATTTAATGGTAAGACAGAGATTTCAAAAGCAGATTTTAATCTATAAGACATATCTGGGGGCAGATGTGGACTCTGACCATAATTTATTTGTTATGAACCGCAGGTTAGTATTGAAGAAATTGTGAAAAGGTAGAAAATTAAGGAGATGTGACTCAGATAAACTGCAAGAACAAAATGTTGAGAGTTTCAGAAGGAGTGTTAGGCAATATTTGACTGAAACAGGGGAAAGGAATGCAGTAGAAAACGAATGGAGAACCCAATAGATAAAAAGATCGGCCCTAATAGAAATACTTAGAAACACAGGGGACACAGGATTTAACTGACAAAAGAAAAAAATATAAAAATGCAGCTAGTGAAACAGATGAAAGGTAATACAGACATCTAAAAAATCTGTCAAGAAAGTACAAAGCAGTGAGCAGGAATGGCTACAGGACAAATGAAAGGGTGCAAAAGCATGTGTAACAAAGGAAAGTTAGAGAGACATTTGGAAAAAAAAAGAGGCAGCTGTATGAATATCAAGAGCTCAGATTGCAAGCAGTTACTGAGCAAAGAAGGGGAAGCTGAGAAGTGGAAGGAACACATAGAAGGGTTATACATGGATAATGAAATTGAAGGTAATTTTATAGAATCGTAAGAGGAAGTAAATGAAAATGAGCTGGGAGATATAATACTGTGAGAAGAATTTGACAGAGACTGGAAGTCGAAACAAGGCCCCTGGTGTAAATGAGATTCTTTCAGAATTACTGAGGTCCTTGCGAGACCCAGGCATGTCAAAACTATTCCATCTGGGGCACAAGATGCATGAGACAGGCAAAATATCCACAGACTTCAAGAAGAATGTAATAATTCCAATCCCAAAGACAGTAGATGCTGACTGGTGTAAATACTACCACACCATCAGTTTAATAAGTCAAGGTTGCAAAATATTGACTCGAATTATGTACAGAAGAATGGAAAAACTGTTAGAAGCTGAGCTCGGGGAAGATCAGTTTTTGGTATGGAGAAATGTGGGTACACGTGAGGCAGTACTGACCCTAGAACTTATCTTATAAGATAGAGAAAGGAAACCTATGTTTATAACATTTGTAGACTTGGAGAAAGCTTTTGACTATGTTGACTGGAATACTCTCTGAAATTCTGAAGTTAGCAGGGGTAAAATACAGGGAGTGAAGGCTATTAAAAGTTGTACAGTTATAAGAGTCTAGTGGCATGAGAGGGAAGCAATGGTTGAGAAGGGAGTGAGACATGGTTGCACCTATTGATGATGTTCTTCAACCTGTTCATTGAGCAAGCAGTAAAAGAAACCAACAAGAAGCTTTGGAAAGGTAGTTAAAAGTTCAGGAAGAAGAAATAAAACCTTTGAAGTTTGCCAATGACATTGTAATTTTTTCAGGGACAGCAAAGAACATGTAGAGCAGTTGAATGGAATGGATAGTATCTTCAAAAGAGGTTATATGATGAGCATCAACAAAAGTGAAATAAAGATAATGGAATGTACTGAAATTAAATCAGGTGATGCCAAGGAAATTAGGTCAGGAAATAAGGCACTAAAAGCAGTAGATTAGTTTTGCTATTTTGACAGCAAGACAACTGATGATTGCCAAAGTAGACAGGATATTAAATATAGATTACCTATAGCAAGAAAATCATTTCTCAAAAATAGGAATTTGTTAACATTAGATTTAAGTTTTAGGAAGTCTTTTGTGAAGGTATTTGTCTGGAGTGTAGGCTTATACAAAAATTTATCTCGGACAAAAAAAAAAGAGTAGAAATTTTTGAAATGTACTGCTACACAAGAATGCTGACAGTTAGATGGGTAGACCATTCAGCTAATTAGGAGGTACTGGGTCACATGGGGTTAAAAAATGAAATATATGCCACAATTTAACTAAATGAAGGGATTAGTTGATAAATATCCTGAGGCATCCGAGGGAGGTCAGTTTAGTACAGGAAGGAAATGTGTTGTGGTCTGCTTTGTAGAAGGAGAGCAAAACATGCATACAGTAAGCAACTTCAAATCAATCTAGGTTGCAGAGGGTATTCAAAGATGAAGAAGCTTGCAGAGAATAGATTAACGTAGAAGCTACATCAAACCATTCTTCGGACTAAGTATCACAATGGCAAAAACATACCAAAGTGAAAAGTACCCTTATTATTATCATCCATTTAAGGTTCTGCATGCTCAGAAAGAATTGATTGTGCTGCTAAAAACTGATCACACAATGTGTCAAAATTATTTCTACTTGTGAAGCCATCTTGCAATAATGATATGGTATTTTGGACAATGGAGTAAGTGAAGGTTACTACTTATCATATAGGGAAGGTGTCATCTCACATTTGTCTTCCAATTAGGATTTTCCATTATCATATACAATTAGGTGACAAAAGTCATGGGATACCTTGTAATATTGTGTCGGACCCCCTTTGCCCAGAGTAGTACAGGAACTTCATGTGGAATGGACTCAACAAGTTGATGGAAGTCCCCTGCAGCAATATTGACCCGTGCTGCCTCTATAGCCATCCATCATTTCTATAGTGTTGCCGGTGCAGGATACTGTGCATGAACTGACCACTCAATTATGTCCTGTGAATGTTTGATGGGATTCCTGTCGAGTAATCTTGGTGGTCACACCATTTGCTCAAATTATTCAGAATGTTCTTTATACCAATCGTGAATGATTGTGGTCTGGTGACATGACGCATTGTTATCCATCAAAATTCCATCACTGTTTGGGAACATGAACATCAAATTTTGCCACACTGTCCTAACGGATACATACATCATACATCCCACATTGGTTTCTACTGTTATTTCATGCAGTGATGCTTGTCTGTTAGCACTGCCAACTCCACACTAAAGCTGCTGCTCTCAGTTGTTGTGTGCAGGCTGTTGGCCACTTTGTTGTCCATGGCGAGAGGTAATTCCTGAAATATGGTATCCTCAGCATGCTCTGGAGACTGTGGATCTCAAAAGATTAAAATCCCTAATGATTTCTGAAATGGAATGTCGCATGCGTCTCTCTCCAACTACCGTTCCACATTCGAAGTCTGTTAATTCCTATCATGCAGCTATAACCACGTCAGAAACCTTTTCACATGAATAACCAAGGTACAAATGACAGCTCCGCCAGTGTCAGCCCTTTTATATTTTGTGTAAGTTATAACTACTGCCATTTCTGTATGTGCATCTCACTATCCCGTGACTTTTGTCACCTCAGTTTAAAAACAGTTTTTATTGATAACCATGACACATACATTTTTTTAAGCAGAAATTAATGTGTATGGTCACTACATGAATCTATTTAGGCCTACTTCCATAAGTATCTGTGGAGGGGAGGGGGGTGCATTTGTAGCATTATTACATTTCTCATTGTGGTACATGATGTACTGTGGAATATGTACCTCACTAACTGGTAACTTCTTATTTTCCAGTCGAAAGCATGCCTCATTCTGTAGAAGAAATCAGCTTACTAAAAAGGAGAATTCTGGAATTATTTTGGAAGTATGACAGCTGCTTTCTTGATTTTACGGTTTTGTCCACCTATGTTGTTCAGGAGCCTGGACCAGAATGATGTGTAACACAGATAAAATCCAGGCAGAAAAAGAAATACACCCTTCAATGTTTGTTGTATCTAGTCATTTATTATCGTACTCTTTTTTTTTATATCAACAAATCAGTGAAACATATTTCCTGTTGATAATATTATCTGTAACATGGTTGTAGCTGTTAGTTACCTTTTCCTCAAAATTTTATTGGCTGTATTTACATAATTTTCTATTAGAATAATATCTTTCCAACTGTGGCCTTACCATGTGGTTTCAATTATGAAATATTTTTGATATACATGCAAATGAAATTAAATTACTTTTTCGATAATATTTGTGTGTAAATCTGAATTACAAATATTGCTCAGTGGACAAAAAGAATTAAAGTTTGAGTGACATAATGTGCTTGTAATTTATATAATAGTAGTTCAAAAATAATTACCATCCGAACAGACTCGGAGAGAGAAGGAGGTACAGTAAAATATCTCTGTTTTGCACTTTATAAGAGAAGTTTATGTGCAATAAGAAATTTACTTTTTCCATTAAGTGATAAGGTTGTGTAAAGTAAGAAGTACTTTGAAACTAAAGTTTCAGCAGCTATAGATGAGGCCACATATGCAGCCCTGTTTTCCCTTCTTCAGGTTTATTCTTATCCCACAATTGTTTTGTGGACATGCAGAGACACATGTCAGCAGTTTATCTATAAAAATATTGTTTTATATGTGTGAACCCTTTAAAACAGACCACTGTTTAATAAGATGCTGTATTATATCAAGTGTGTGTGTGTGTGTGTGTGTGTGTGTGTGTGTGTGTGTGTACGTGTGCGTGCGTGCGTATGTCTGAAATTATGTAAGTGCCATTTATTTTGTGTTGTGGTCTTAAAATCTTTCTTGATGCAGAACTATCTCCATATGCATTAAAAGTTACATTTTTCTGTTCTTCATATCTCTCTCTCTGTACACATTCCCTCCAGCATATAATTCCTATTGAATGAAATCATAGGAAGAGTATCCAGTTCTAAATAAAGCAATCACTCTTTCTGTGTGATACTGTGAAGCAATATCAAATGTTTGGCTGTGATAATGCCACCAGTATTTTATATAAATCTTTTGTACAGCTGGGATGTATCATTTTCTTATTGACTGTATTTTACAAATATTGCACATTTTAAGAACTTTGTTTAAAGTTGTGTTTTTTTAACCTGTGTACTTCTGCAATAAATATTTTGTTATCCAAGTTGACTGTCTCTTCAAATACCTGCAGGTTTTTCCCCCCAGTGTGTTCAGCTAGTCATTTCAGAAAAGATCTGTATATAACCTAATTTATTTATGTACTTGACATTACAGTATGTTGTATACCATTTCCTTCACTCAGAATTCATTAGCTATCTCTTAAATATAAATGATGTAGCATGTAAACTTGTTGTCGCCAGTTAGACACAGTACAATATGTGTAACACTTACCAGAAGACAAAATATTGTAACAGTAAATTTGTTGTTTCATTTAATTGTACGAAGTGTTAAAGACTCTCACAGCTAGTGGGTCTTTCTCATCCTGTGGACTGCCCCAATGTACTCCCTTTATATCTGCAAAGGAGGAGCTAATAGTCTCGAAAGCAGGAGCTAATAGTCTCGAAAGCCATGATAGTTTTTTATACTTTTAACAGTAATGGAAATTCCTAACTAGAACATTACGCAAAACAAGGGAAAGGCAACAACTCACCTACAGCAATTGATGTGTTGAGCACAGAAACACATAACAGAAAACAACATTTATATTAGTTTTCTAGCACTAGTTCTTTTTCTAGCTGAAGTACACACATTCACACACACAACCATACAGACACTCAAATGCACACTCTTACGGCCATGGCAAGACTGGTTATTGCTACTCGGGGAGAGTGTATGGGGAGAAAGACAGGTCTTTTGACAGATAAACTCCAAAGTCACTTGGCAAGAAAACTTCCATTATTTCAACCATTGCCTTGAATGTGGTGATGAAAGGGAAGCAGTCGTTGAAAAGGGAGTGAGACAGGGTTGTAGCCTATCCCCAATGTTATTCAATCTGTATATTGAGCAAGCAGTAAAGCAAACAAAAGAACAGAATGGAGTAGGAATTAAAATCCATGGAGAAGAAATAAAAACTTTGAGATTTGCTGATGACATTGTAGTTCTGTCAAAGACAGCAAATGACCTGGAAGAGCAGTTGAATAGAATGGACAGTGTCTTGAAAGGGGGGTATAAGATGAACATCAACAAATCAAAATGAGGATAATAGAATGCAGGCGAATTAAATCAGGTGATGCTAAGGGAATTAGATTAGGAAATGAGATTCTTTAAGTAGTAGATGAGTTTTGCTACTTGGGGAGCAAAATAACTGATGATGGTCGAAGTAGAGAGGATATAAAATGTAACTGGCAAATACAAGTAAAGCAATTCTGAAGAAGAGATATTTGTTAACTTCAAGTATAGATTTAAGTGTCAGGAAGTTTTTTTCAAAGTATTTGTGTGGAGTGTAGCCGTGTATGGAACTGAAACATGGACGATAAATAGTTCAGACAAGGAGAGAATAGAAGCTTTTGAAATGTGGTGCTACAGAAGAATGCTGAAGATTAGATGGGTAGATCACGTAAAGAATGAGGAAGTACTGAATAGAATTGGGGAGAATAGGAATTTGTGGCACAACTTGACTAGAAGACGAGATTGGTTGGTAGGACGTGTTCTGAGGCATCAAAGGATCACCAATTTAGTATTGGAGGGCAGCATGGAGGATAAAAATCATAGAGGGAGACTAAGAGATGAATCCACCAAGCAGATTCAGGAGGATGTAGGTTGCAGTAGTTACTTGGAGATGAAGAAGATTGCACAGGATAGAGTACCATTGAGAGCTGCATTGTACCAGTCTCTGGACTGAAGACCACAACAACAGGACCATCCAATCATCGTCAAAAGCCTTACAGCACATTCCAGGTGTCTCATGAGCATATTTTTGAATTTTGGGCCATAACACAGTGACTATTCGTGCACATGACAAGGCATCTGGATACCTTAAGACCATCCGATCACCATAAAAAACTTACATTTGCTGTAAGTTTTTTATGGTGACCGGATGGTCTTAAGGTGTCTCATGTGTGTATTTTCAAGTTTCAGCCTGTAGTGTGGCATACATTAATGCTCGTGATTAGGCATATGGCTATGTTAAGATCACCAGATTGTCAACAAACCATTACAGGTAATTCAAGGCACCAGCTTCAAAATTTCATATCAAAAGACTCAAAATTGCAGCTTGCTGTGCCTGCTCCCGACAAGACATTTGGATATTGCAATAGATTGCCAGGTATGAACTGCCCTTAAGAAAATGACATATGTTAGAACATTTATATAACATTGAGTATATTGGCCGTAAGAAAAAAAAATTGCAGTCAGTAGAACTTACTGCTTTGAATCAGACACCTAGATGTCAGAAAATTAAAAAAAAGTGTTTCCAGTTTGATAGCCGATTTCACATAAGATAGAAATGAATGCTATTAGAATTTTCTGTATATGGTGTCTAATGCAGGTCACAATTGGTGAGGCATGTAGCCTGTATGAAAAAAACGGCGAGAAGAGCTAATGTCTCGACGTGCAGGATCTCGGTTAAAGAGGCATCAAGGTCTTCCTTATGGACGGTGTGGGTGCTGAGAAATACCCAGGGAAGGTCTTCTGTCTGTGATTCAGGATGGCAAATTAGTGTCTCTTTTAACATGCGATGCCATCTTCCAACAAGACTGTTCGACTGTGGGTGATATGAGGTGATGTGGAAATGGTGGCAGCCACAAAGATGATGTGGAAATGGTGGCAGCCACAAAGATGACACAGTTAATTGAGACACAGGACAGCCGAAACATGTGATCCACATGTCGACAAAACTTTGGCAGCAGTCTCGGAAGATATATCAGCAGTAAGTGTGGCCTCGACCCACCATGTAACTCTTTTATCAGTCAGTGATATAATGTAATGCGTCCATCTGAGACTGGAAGTGGTCATAGTATGTCCATGTGCATGTGTTGAAGATTGGAATTTGTCATTGGGGGGGGGGGGGGGGGGGACTGAATGTGGTGGCTTGTTTTCGGGACTGAGTGTGGTGGCTTGTTTTCTCTGTTGGCATGGGATGCAGTCTTTCCACACAGGGGGCCACACAAAATGAATGTCACTAAACATACTGAGGCCCGTACCCCATGATGTGCAAGACTGTAGATGAGATCAAAGATTTGTTTACAAAAAGGTTTCGGGATGACTGGTCAGACCCACTCATAGGACACATCTCCACAATCTGGTTTGTAGAAACCAGGAAAGGTATGTTGCTTAAGTTTGAGGCCTGTGTCTGGGTCACAAAGGAGGTTCTGTAAGTCTTGATCCGACTCTTGCTGCTCAGCAATCTGGTCATAATTGGGCCGGGCGAAGGAACAGGGAATGCATGACAAATAGTCAATGTTGTCAATGCCTTTGATGTAGCACATGTCGGTCATGACTTGTGAAATGAAATCGAAGTATTGAAAATGCCTGTGGGAGGTGTCCTCACACTGGTTGTGTAACGCATCAGCCAGGGGATGGTGGTCTGTGTAAACATTAAGAGGTCTGCCTTCTACCTCTTCTCAAAAATAGCGGGCAGCCTCGTAGATGGCAAGTAGCTCATGAGCAAAGGTTGACCACTTACAGTGTCAGTGCATATCTGAAAGTTTACAACAGAAAAACCACAGAGGCTGGGGATCACCGGCCATCTCCCGTTGTAACACGGCAGTGATAGTGAGGTCACTCACATCTGCTGTTATAGTACGTTGGGCATCAGAAGACAGGTTAGCCAGTGAAGTCACAAGCAGTAAGTCATCCTTGATTTTTATCAAAATCAGATTGCCTAGAATGTGCCCACTCGAGGTGGCATTTTCCCATAGTATTCTTCTTGTGCAGGACTTTGGTCAGAGGAAGGAGAGTCTCAGCTGTGTGAGGGATGTGTCTCCTGTAGAAATTTATGATGCCTAAAAATCTTATTAACTCTTGGTAGGTGTAGTATGGTGGCAAGAGTCATATCTGGTCGGTCTTGTCTGGTGTCAGGTGATGCCTGAGGCGTGTACGTGGTGGCCGAGGAATGTCACACGGGCTTGCTATAACTTACATTTTTCTTCGTTAATGACAACCCCATGGGCAGTTAGTTTGTAGGATTTGTTGTGAGTATGTCTCACGCTCTTCTGTTTGTGGTGGGAATATAACATTGTCATCTACGTAAGCATAATGAAATGGTAGACTGAACAAAACTTTGTCAATAAAACATTGTCACATTTGTGTGGTGTTTTTTAATCCGTAAGGCACATACAAAAGCTCAAAGAGTCCAAAAGATGTAGTGATCGCTATTTTTGGTATGTCCTCTTCTGCCATGGGAATGTGGAGGTACTCTGTTTTACAGTCAACAACACTGAATATTTTAATGCCAGCTAACATTGTAGCAAAGTCCTTAAGTTAGGGCCTGGATAACTGTCTATAATAGTTTGGTTGTTAATCTACCGGTAGCCACCACACAGGCACCATGATTTGTCATTTCTTTAAAATAAACTTTATAGGGGACACCAAGGGACTGTCCAATGGATGGACAATGCCTGACTCCATTAGTTTGTACATGGCGGCCTTCACCGCTTGAAGTTTGTGGGGAGGGAAGCATCGAGGTCTACATCAGAATTATGTTAAATACTTATATATTCACTCTTTATGAAAAGACCTTTTAATTCTTTTTCTAACTATTGTTTGGTAATAGCATCATAACCTAACTGGATCACTCATGTCTTATAATCTTCTATCTTTAATTTTATTGAACGAAATTGAAAGGGTAATGGAAAAATGGAGCCTGCACACATAAAGTGTGCTGAAGGCCCCATTTTACTTCTACTAATTGACAGTCTCCACTTACTGCTTGCCTACGAGCAGTGGCACTTCTGTGTTCCCAGAATTTATTCTCATTTCCTTTGTTTTACCTATGTTTATCTTGAGTCAAGCAACCTTTGCTTCTTTGTTCTGTGAGTTTGATTTAGCTTTCATATCTGTTTGCGTCTGAGTTAATAAAACAATCTTGTATGCAAGTTTCAAATCCTCCAGACATTCATGGATTCTGATTGGATTCCTCATCTCAAGTTCACTGACCTTTCTCATATCCAAGTAAAGGCGAAGTAGGAAGAGCATTGGTGACAAAATATAACCTTACCAAACTTCAGCTGTTACCTCTACTGTATCTGTTAGATTTCATTAGATTTCCCTTGTGGAGCACACAACATTTCAAGCCATTATAGAGATATTTGATGATGTTTAGAATCTTCTGTGATATACCATACTTCTGCAACACCTGCTGCAGCACTTGATGTTTCACAGAATCAAATGTCTCTTCAGAATCAATGAATGCCAAATACATGGTTGCCTGGAACTCTTTGCTTTGTTGTAATATGATCCTGAGAGTATTAATAAGTTCAGCACAACTGTGTTGTGCCAAAACCCAGTCATTCTTTATGCAGTTGATTTTCAACTGAATCTTTAATTCTATTTAAAAGAACTCTGGTGAGGACCTTACTGGGCACTGACAGCAATTCGATACCATGCAATTGTTACAATCCGACAAATTTCCTCTTTGTGGGAGCTTTACCATCAATCCACTCTTCCACTCCTCTGGACATCTCTCTTTGAGCCAAATGCCCTACATCATGGTGCTGAGCATTTTAACAGTAGTTCCAATATCAGCTTTTAACAGCTCCAATGCTGTGGCCTGCCCCTGAAGCCTTACATTTTTTAAGCTCCTCAAAGCACTCCTAATTTCACCAATTGTGGGTCACTGCAGATTTATAACTTGATCTGCTTCAACTACCTCTGGAACATCCCTCACCTGTTCCTCTTGGTTGGCTTTATGGTTTAACAACTCCTTGAAATGCTCCTTCTATCTCTGTAGCCACCTATTGGTTTATAATTGTCACACCATCCTTGTTCTTATCTGGCCCTCAACATCTACAGTTCTTCATTGAGTCATTTGGTGATACTGTATAGTGCCTTTATATTTTCTTGTCTTGCTGCCTCTTCTAGCTAACTGTGCCTGTTCATCTATCCATTTTCTTTTATCTCTCCTCGCCCTCATTTTCACTCTTTTGTTTGTCTCCATGTATTCTTTATATGCTTTGATCTTCTGCGCTCTCATCTTAACAAAACTTTAACTTCTGTTTTTAAGTTTTTTCTGCACCTAATTTCATTCCATGTTCCACCAGAGATCCATTCTTTCTTTGAATGTCTTTAATCCTAATATGTTCTCTCCAATGTCTATATAGCTATGGTTAAGTTTTTGCCAATCTATTTCAATTCCTTCCTGTACAAAATTTTCGTCAGAGAGGACCTGCAACCTCTTTCGTAGTTAAAGGGCAAATCTGTCTTTTGTATGTTGGTCTTTTAAACCTTGCCACATCTATTTTTTTGTGTGATGGAGCTTGGTTCTGTTTGCTGCTGTCTTCAATCTGAACTTTGCCAATGTCCACTCCTCTCTTATTTCTGACTTTTAACAGACAGTGTCAAAACTTCCAGCATACGACTCTTTAACCTATCTGATTTTTTAGTAACTTGATCTGGCTAGACCCTCCTTATCTAATGGCAGTTGCGATGTGGAAACAGTGTGCCTCCAATGACTAAGTCATGCTCAGTGCACACGTCTGTCAGAAGTTCACTATTTGCGTTTCTATTCCCAATGCCGTGTACACTTATGATGTGTTCTAGCCCTTTGTTTTATGGACCAACTTTTGCATTCAAGTATCACATTAAAAATTTTATGTCCCTACAATTTATTTGTCTAAGGACTCCATTCAGCTCTATATAAAATGCATCTTTTAATTCTGCTTCAGCCTCTTCAGTACGTGTGTAGCATTGAATTACAGTGATATTTCGCACATTTGTTCTAAAGTGAGATTATTACGCTTTCTGACACTGGTTTCCACTTCAGTTAACACTTTTTCCAGTTTTTAGATAGTAAGAGCCCTCAGCACTCCACCATTTTGGGTTGAATTTACCCAACCTTAATTCACTCAGTACCAGTATGTCCAATGTATAGTTCTCCATCTCTTTTTTGATCCGTCTTAAACTTCCCACCTCTCTCAATGTTCTTACATTCCATAATCTATTTCGAGTTTTCCTTTCCAGCTCAAGGGTCATATCCTTAGGATTCATCCAGCTATTCCTTCTTTTAGTTTCTGAAATTTGAATTTTTTGGTGGTGCGGGTTATCAGCTCACAGCCTGAGTGTCCTGGTGGACCACCTCGTGGCCGGACATCAGTCAGTGTATTATTTTAGGGTCCTCACCTCGACTACAGAACACTATCCATCCTTCTGCATTGAGGCCTTAGTGCATCGCCATTGTCCTGCTTACCAAGGATCGTCTGCTGCCCACATTACAAGACTGTGCCTGCTTCCACACAATCAAAGAGAGGAAAAGGAAAGGATAGGATACTAGACATGATGATGTGAGATACACTTTGTCTGGATAATCTGTGGAGACCTGACCAGCTTTGGAGTCGCCGCCAGCAGTGTTTCGTTAAGGTAGTCTCTCCTGAGGGGACGATTTAGTCAGCACAATCGCTATTTTTCTTTGTTATAGCTGCAAGTGACTGATGAACAGTGCACGGCAGAGAATGGAGAAACAAAGCTACCAGGTGGGGAGTCCCCGGAGGTATAACTAACAACGAACAGACAGGACAGACAAACAAGTAGGGGACGACAGGCACTACAATCGACCAGGACACAACACAAGGCAAGCAAGCAAGAACTGAGGTGACAAACATGGCAAGACAACAACACAGGAACACTCCAAACAACAACAGTACATATCACAACACACGGAACTGGAACGCAGTATGGCCAAGATGCACACGCAAACTACGGAAAGTACCAGACTGCCAGGGTAGCACCGTTCAGCTGCCTAAATACATGACCGCAGGAAACATGATTAGCCAAGAACTTCACACGGTACAGAGAGTGGCAAACTCGCACAGCAAGGCTCGCGGCATAGGCGCGCACCGGAGCACAGAGACTCCTAGTGGGTATCTACATCCATCCCCTCTGGCATGCATTCACCCTTCCACGCCTTCCAACACCAGATTACCCCCCCCCCCACCCCACCCCATCCCTGAAACCTGTGCATAGGAGCAGAAACCCCACAGACAGTGCCATGGTGGGTGGAAGGAGAGAACGGAGAGAGACCCTGTGTCGTCGACTGCCAACAATGGGTTGGGAGGGAAGTCTGTGGAATCCACCAAAACGTCACCACAGGGCAGTACATCGAATGGCACCTCTGATCCTTGTGGATGTGGCAAGGAGTGCCCATGTGCCTGCAGGGAGCTGGTGGCCATTGGCAGGGGGGGGGCAGACTCGAGGGCCCTGTGCAAACCAGAAGGAGGCAGCGGGTTGGGAGATGTGAGGTGCCACAAAGGGGTACAAGGCCGGAGTTGGTTATGGTGGCTGCGCTGGAGCCCCCTCTGTGTCTGTACCTGCATCACATTGCCACCCATGGGTCTTGACAACTGTGGTGGGAGTCCAAGCAGCCTTACCCCTATATGAGTGAGCCCACATGGCCATGTCCGGGGTGTAGCACTGAGAGGGTCAGAAGTGGGGCTCAGAAGGCGATGGCATCAGCAGATGGAGCAGGATCCGTGGTTACTACCCACGGAGGAGTTCGACCGGACTATGGCCATCAATCAGTGTGGTGCGATAAGTGCTCAAGAATAAGGTGAGGGCCAAGTGGCGGCAGAGGATTCGACCGCTTTTGTCAGCTGTTGTTTAAATGTCCTGACCAGTCATTCTGTTGTGCCATTGGAGGACAGATGGAACAGAGGATGCAGGTATGTTTGATACCGTTGGCGTCACAGAATGCGTGGAAGGGGACTGTCGTGAATTGGAGACCAAGCCTAACGCTTCGGACGACGATTTAAGTGTGAAGTAGATATACTAACTCCCACTTCTTTTCCGAGACGACTTACTTGAGATGTTTGGCCAAACTTCCCTGCTGGCTGGCCTACTGCTGCAGACTCTCTTTCAATTCTTCTCCAAAGTATGCTGCTAGGTACAGTAATTTTAAAGACTCTTTCTACTTATAAAAATAAGCGGACATACCAAGTTTCATTTGCTTCAATTAATGACATATATTTTAAATCCTGACATTTTACAAATTCCACACTCCACATAAATAAACACTGTTTCATAAGCCTCTCATGTCTCCAACCATTAGAAACAAAATAATTTACATATGAGAGAAAGTTGGCTTAAAAACAATGTCAATTCTCAACATGAATCAGAATGCACGTCTTCCCTTTAACAGGGCTAAGACAAAAGTTTTTAAAGCTTCTTTTTCAAATGTTCACATTACTGTAACAATGGTCAAAACACAATTACAACAGATTAGCATAAACACTCCATGGTTCTTCTGTCCACTTTCACTAAACTTCCATGGATCGACCGACAAGTACTTGTCAGTGCAGTTCGACCACTGCATGTACATTCTGCTCACGACTCATTTCCAACCTGCACACACAAACATGTGACGTGCAGTAGGTAGGATCCCACTTTCTCCCACTCATATCTAAAATATCATGTGTTCGAGATGGTAGAAGGCCGAGTGGTTCTAGAATTTATGCAGAAATTCTCGAATCACTACATATCCCCCCCCCCCCCCCCCCCCCCCCTCAGATCAAACAAGCGATATTTTATACATAATCAGTGTTTTTGTTGTGGTCTTCCATCGTGAGACTGGTTTGATGCAGCTCTCCACGCTAACCTATCCTGTGCAAACTTCTTCATCTCCCAGTACTTAAAGCAACCTACATCCTTCTGAATCTGCTTAGTGTATTCATCTCTTGGTCTCCCTCTACGATTTTTACCATCCACACTGCCCTCCAATGCTAAATTTGTGATCCCTTGATGCCTCAGAACATGTCCTACCAACCGGTCCCTTCTTCTTATCAAGTTGTGCCACAAACTCCTCTTCTCCCCAATTCTATTCAATACCTCCTCATTAGTTATGTGATCTACCCATCTAATCTTCAGCGTTCTTTTGTAGCACCACATTTCGAAAGCTTACATAATCATTATGTACGTAATATCACACATGATAACATTTTACATTTTAGCAGTATAAATTTCTTACATAAGTTTATATATACATGTTCCACTTCAATAACAACCCTTTGTTTTCTCTAGTACAATCTTTAGCTGAGTGTTTCTTTATTTCATTCTCACTTTACTTTGATATCAAGACATGAGTATTCATTCGTGATTTAGTAAGCTTGAATAGTATTTAGGAATCGTGAGACTTTTTCTTAATTTCCAGTCATAAACTGCATGTGTTCATGACACTTGAGTATTCTATTTTCTGTTCTCATTCTTTGTATGAGTTTGTAGTTTGGAGGAACTCTGGGCGCAATGAAAGTGGTCTTTTGACACTCATTTATTTATATGAAACATAATAATGCTAGTTGTGCATAGAATTCATACTATCCAGAATAATTTCTATAAAATTTAGTGACTCTGTCATGATAGTGTCCCCTTCTCCTGGGATCAGTACCTATACCTTGCCTGTCGGTTGACCCTATGAGAGCACTTCCTCTGTCCATTTCGGTAGGCACGCCCCTTTATAAAACATTCCTATTTTTTAGGCCATAGGTCATCCTATCTCCACGTAAGTACGCCTGCCCTTTATTTAGTAAATGCCGAGTATGCCCCGCTTATCCTTTCGGAGTAGGATTCACGGTTCATTACCCCAGTATACGTTCCTATGTATACTATAATTAAGTATTTCCTGGTAAAGCTACAAATCTATTCTACACTTCGCATTCCCTTTTTAATACATCATCTACTCCCTAGACCCCTCCTCTACTTCTCAAATTCTATACTCCATAGATAATATGTCTACATACACTATTCAAGTCCCACTATCCTACAATCCATCGATTCTTCAGAATATTAATTACACTGACTTTTCTTAAATGACTATCACGATTAATTCCACTCTAGCTTAAGTTCTCTTTCTTTGCTCACGCCTCTTCCTTGTCCGTCCCCTGCTCACTACTGCTTTATAGTTATTCCACAAACTCGCATGCTTTTGTCTCTCTTTGAGCGTGAGTTGATAGCCTCTATTCTTTCTTTATATACACCTCTTTGTATATATACCTACAAGAAATTAAAAACAAAAAAAATGATTTAGAACCATCACAGTTTATCAGGGTGTTTACGACCCGGGAGATCAGGGAATTTTTTCATCTGGGAAAAACACGGTAATTTTTTAGAATTCCGGGAATTTTTCATTGTTTCAGTTTCCTGTTAATTTTTTATAGTTTTGACTAGTAAGAACCAATACTCTAAGAAAGTATATTACTGTATCCCGCTACTGCAGAATAATACTTCAACAATAAAACGTAAACGAGAGAAAAAAACCAAAATAACTTAAATTGCAAAGGAAATGCGCCATGTACAATAACAAAATGTGTCAAAGGCCTTAAGGCCCGTCCACACGCAACGATCTGTCTGCGCACATCACAGCTGCGCAGACAGATCGTTGCGTGTGGACAGAAGATTTGCACCAATCTGAGGTGTGTGCAAACCTGGAAGTTGGAGTTGGAGGTTTGAGCGAAACCTCTCAAATCTGTGGGTTCAAACCACATCTGCGCAGACAAGTTGGAGCGTGTGGACAGGAGATCGCCGCAAATCTGGCGCGAAACAGCTGTTTGCTCAGTCTAGTGTTTGTATTTTGCGCACAGGCATTAAAATTGCTGGCACATGTCAGTGTTCTCGAGAGTTTGTAAGTGAATTCATTGAAATATATAGAAACCACCCATGTTTGTGGGAGATTAAAAGTAAAGAATATAGTGCCCGAGACAAAAATACAGCAGCATACAATGCTCTAATTGAAAAATTGCGGGCAGTTGACGCCTCGGCAAACAGAGAAACGGTAATAAAAATAAAAAAAATTCGTTGCGAACTGGCGAAATTATTTGCGGATGGATGTCGAAACTTATAATTATCTCTTCAAGCTAGTAACCCCTCATATTATGAGAAAAATACTTGTATGAGAAGGGCAATTTCTCCTCATGAACGGCTGGTGGTAACATTAAGATTCCTAGCAACAGGAAGGAGCTACAAGGATTTGGAATTTTCAACTGCAATATCGAAACAAGCGTTGAGTAAAATAATACCCAACACTGTGAAGCTATTTTCGCTGTCCTGAAGGATGAGTTCATGAAGCAAGTCAAGTAAATTAAGTCTGTCAGCGAACTGTTTACCGAAAAGAGTTATCCAAAGATCAGAAATCTAGAAGATCTGGTGTAAGAGTAGATCAAGTATACCAGCCAACGTTATGGTATTTCGATCTGCTTGGCTTTCTTAGTGATAAAGAAACGCCAAGACCAAGCAGGAGTACAATTGAAGATGAAATTGGAGTGTCAATGCGCCAGGAAATGGAACACGAGGTAATGTAAAACAAAATAGGTTCGCCGTGCAACTCTCGCAGTAAATGTACCTGAGAAAACTGCTTTCGCTTTACCAGCCACTGTCTACACCATTTTGACCGCTTTCTCTGTTTCCTGCGGTTGGTCTGAATGTTTTTTGCAACACAAGTTGCGAACACAGACCACAACAGAACTTCCTCCATTTCTATATTTTAAAATAACTTAATTAAATTTTTTACGTTTATGGGGACCGTAGTCGCTTGCCACTGATATTTCTTTTCTACACCGACAGATGGCGGGCGAGTAGTAGATTGGGGTTTGTTTCGTGTGAACACACCACATTTGCAGCGATCTTTTGCATGTACAGACATCTGCGCCGATGTCTGCGCAGACACATCGTTGCGTGTGGACCGGCCTTTAGGAAGACTATGCAATGCTTCATAACAACCATGGAGGTATTATACCTCCATGATAACAACAAATTGCCTCCAATGAGTGTGAGGTCACAAAGATTCGGTTTAGCAGTTACGAGTAGACTTGGCCACTGTTTCTATGTTTCGATGCGTGGAACTGTTTCAGTGTTTCGGAACGGCTGTGGTTCACTGTTTCGAAACAGTGGTGTTTCATTCCGCCCCTGTTTCGGATAACCGCACCAGATTCGATCTCGAGTCAAAATAAGGCTGTTTCAGTCCACCTGCGCTTGGAACTGAAACACTTTCAAGAGTGTCGAATTCTTTTTGACAAGCAATAGAATGAAGCTTAAGATATCCGAAAATAAAGCTTCGTTTCTAGCTGACAGTCCTATTACGAAATGGCGTAACATCTGCTTTATAAACACTAACCAAACAATGAAACAACGTATACTATTCCCATTCAAAATAATAAATATGTGAAAATCATTCGATTAAATTACACTTTTTTTTATAACATACGCTTCTCTTTCATGTACAGTAATCGTATTAAGAAACGCAAGTAAGCCTACAACATTTTGAATAAAAAAAGGCTTAGAGTGACAGCTATTAGACATATACATAAATTTGATCTAGGTATAGTTGCAAGCAATCTGTTTGACATATCACTGATAGTGTAATGGTAAACGGGAAGGGCTGGGAAGCATGGTGACTTTATAGTAAAGGTTCGAAACATCTTGAAAGACAAAATTTTATTCTGTTATATTTTGTTATTTATTCGAATTATTTGGCGTTATTTGTGAGTCTATAGTCACTGTGCCTATAATCCACAATGATTCCCTTTGTGTGCATGGAAATTATCAGGATGGGTATATTACCCATACTAACGGAATGTGGGAATCCCAATAGCATATCCGTTGTTTCTGCAGTTTGCTCCTACCTCCAGTTCCGTTCGTGGTGGTTCGTCTGTCTTCAGCTATGGCTGTCCTCAGCCAATTGAAAAGTATGAAAGTCACACAACACGAAAGCAACGCATTTGCTACAGGAAATATGAAACTGCCAAAACGCCCAGGTGATAGTTTCATACTTTCTGCGAAATGATTAGCGCTCTCCCACCTCATTTGTGTTTATATGGACATACTTATACAGTAGACATTCAAGATGATTAAATGTGTACGTTTATTAGATTACAAAACACAAACTGTTTCACTGTTTCGAAACAGCGTATCGAAACATTACATCGTACTGTTTCATTTGTTTCGAAACAGTTAAGTGTTTCAGTTTGCCCATCTCTAGTTACGAGCGGACTCATGCGCATGCGCAGTTGAATCGCGTTTGAGTACAGATTCTCCCGCTTCTGGCTACAGGAGTTTGACTGTTGGCTGTGCAAGCAGTCGCAGCAAGCAGCTAGATGCTACCGGGAAAAGGGGGCACCAAATTCATAATCTTGAGAAAAAAAACTTTTTACACAAAGCGCCTAGCATCCAGCGCACACTGGTCTATCGATTATTCATATGATTTTGAATCGCATCCCTTTTGGTTTTCGAACATTTGTGAACACATTTTAAGTTTATTTCTGAATGAATCATAAGTTGATTTTTGAATGCGTGCATAGTGTACGTGATGTCTCTGTCAGGAGAATCTTCATCGCATCTAGAAATAAAGTTTCCGCAGACAAAAGGGGACGGGGCTATATGAGCTGAGCGGAGTAAAGCCAAACGGATGAATGCCAGTCGCTGTCTTATTATGTGGGTGACTGGGTTTGCGAATGATCAGCGTTGTTATGATTACTAGCGAAAGCCATAGATGCAGACTACCAGAATGAAAATAAACGACTAACAGCAATAACAGGCGAGAAAGATTACGTATTATCTCCTAGGTGTATTCAAGAAAATGAAATTTTGACAGAAAATTTTTGGCCAGATCGCTACACTAGTAAGGAGCAGTTGTACAGTCCCCCGATAAGCTGCCTCTTAAGTTCTATTCCGGAAGTAATGCGGAAAACGTGTTGTACGAACATGTAACAACGCCTAACCGGAAAATAATTGCGAGATAACTAAACCTGTGAGTCTTGCAGGGTTAGTGAAGTTAATTGGCGAACAAATTTTGACAATGGCAGGAATAGCTGCAGAATTGGTAATGACAAGATGTTAGAACGAGGAAGGAGAAGAAACATGGACGTCATACAAATTATGGAAGACTAAGACGATTCCAAATTTATATATAAATTTCGTAATACTACTTTTCGCTCTCATGCTTGAGAAACTGGTGCATGTGAATGAAATGTAAAACTATTTCCTGACATAAAGCTTTTTGCTTGTAGTAGGCCTAATAGGCATTTGATATTGGTACTTCGCGAATTAAATTGTGTCATGTTGTAAAAATGACTAATTCTGTCAAAACAGTCTCGTTTATTTGGTGTGTGTTACAAAATTGCTGCAATATTAGAAAGGCCTATTTTGTTTTATCTAGCAGACAGTGACAAAATAGACGGAAACAGATCAAGAAACCACACCAGTCTTGGGTATTTTATCTGTATTAACGACTTTTTCTGTATTAGATAACGATATTTTGATTTTTCATGCAGCAAAACGTTTGACGAACTTTGATGAGGTAATTGGTTCTTTCGCAGAAAGGAAAGCACGCCATGTAAAAGCTGTAGCAAAATTAGAGAGAGAAAAAATGCTTGAAGATAAGGATTGAAGAAATGTGTACTTTCTTTCTCGTCTCTTGTCTTTATTTTATGTATCCTATATTTAATTTTATGTCACACAAAACAGCAAGTTATTAGCTAATAGGCAATAAAGAGTGCAAATTTTCTGAAGAGTTCTTGTTCTTCCGATTACAAATAATCCCATCCTCTATTAACTGCGTGATTAAAAAAAAAAAAAAAAAGAGGGGCAGGCTGTCAAACCGGCCGACTGGGAGCAGGAGAGGAACCCAGGACATTTCAGTTTCCACTGTCCTGAATATAGTTTGATGGCATCCATTACAAAATATACACGTTTCAATTCCACAGAGTAATTACAGTGACGTGTGATAGAAGAATGCTGTATGAAGAGGTGTGGCACTGCACTTTGGCACACTTAAGACCAAATAACATGTCCTACGTTTCCTCGAACACATATGTTTTATGTTTCAGCCTTTTCAGAAAGATGTACGCTACAAGATGAACATATTTTTGAAAATTCTTTTTTTTTTAGTATTGACCTAGTTAGTAAATATTGTAGATCCGTGGCTGATCTGAAAAGCAGTCTGCGTTGTAGCAGGTAGTCTCCATGTGACCCGTGTTTACATTTAGTGATTTTACTGCTTCCCCTTCGTTTATTTTCATGTCAAATGAAAACCAAACGGATACCTGTGGCTGGGAGCTATCAAGTGAATTAAAATACATTCACATAATTACTGAAGGCTAACATATGTTTTTAGTTTCAGATTTAATTTCCACCTTTCTGACAGTCAAGCATTAATCGCCTTGCAGAACAATGAAGTTATTTTTGTCTGTTTGCTAAAGAAATTTGACTTTTATTAACATTTTCCTCAGAGGCATTTATTTAAAACGAAATTTTTAATTCCACAGTACTAGCTAGTTTCAACTGTTCACTGCATTTCAAGTGCATATTTTCATCTTCTGACATGTATGGCATTATGCCATAATAAAGAACCAAACATGATATAATACAGTACTGATCCTCCAAGAAAATTTACACCCCAAAAACCACACTGAAAAGCTTAATATCAGGTCGATGATGATGATGATGATGATGTTTGGATTGTGGGGCGATCAATTGCGCGGTTATCAGCGCCCTTACAAATTCCCAACCTAATAATATCAGGTCGAGGTCTGCTTCATTTGGAATCTGGACATACGAATGTGCACTTTAAATGTGCTTTTTTTAGTATGGTTCACGAAATTCCGATGCTCTTGGAGTATCCTCTGATGTCTTGTTTCTTTTATGACATAATGTATGATCTTTCAATGTTTTACACGTATGTACATACGGGATTCCTACGTCATGGTAGCTGCGCAAGCACAGTGTCACCTGTTATCTGTGCTCTCTGGCAACTGCTGAAACGAACCTATTTCTAACAGGTCATGGGAAAATATTGCGAATGGTGGTTTGAAAAGCGTTGCTTTCAAAATTAATATCCTTTTTCGCAAGTTGAACTATGTGCAAGAACGTACCATGAATTTCTTAAATCACAGCCCAGATAGCACAGTAAGCCGGTTTCAAACTTGTTTCCAGCTGTAAAGTTCAAGTATATAAGCTTGATCAAAGCTGGAATATTCAAGCCTGTTAGCTGGATTCATGCTTGAAACAAACATCAAAGTTGGCAGAGTTCAAGCTATATTTCAAGCTTGACTTATCAAGCTTGGCTCCAGCTGTATCTACACACGTGGAATGCAGCCTGGTATTCACAGCTTGTTTTAAGCTATATAAATATTAATCTGAATTTATTGAACCTAATTAATTACGTTACGTAATATTTAACATTTGTAACATTAACGTACCGAACTGTTTTCTAGTATAAAACAAACTTGTCAACAAACCACAACCATTAACGCGCGTCACAGAGGTAAAATGGCCGTAAACGTAACTTTACGTTACGTAATATTTAACATTTGTACATTAACATACCGAACTGTTTTCTAGTATAAAACAAACTTGTCAACAAATCACAACCATTAACGCGCGTCACAAAGGTAAAATGGCCATAAACATGGCAAGGCTCAGAAAAGTAAATAAAATAAGATAAAACAGAACTGGAGACAGCCACAATCAAACCAAACTCCGCGCCGTCATGACGTCACACACAACACCCTTACGTCACGGCTTATAAACGATTGTGGCGCTTCCCGTGAACGTCTATGGAAGCTATGCTGCGTGCGCATCTGCTGTACAGCCTTCCAGGGAAATTACAGTTTATTTCAAGCTTGGGAAAATTATTTTAATTCAAGCTAAATTTTTACAGCTTGATGTAAACTGTGTAACAGGTTGATTTTTCAATCTTGAATTTTCAACTGAACCTAAACTCAATACCCACCTTGAAACAAGCTGTGTAACAGGTTGATTTTTCAATCTTTAATTTTCAACTGAACCTAAACTCAATATCCACCTTGAAATAAGCTTGAGTGCTAGCTGGGAGAGCGTTTGACTCTCATTTAAAAATAAACTCTTTGATGACGAGCCATTTAGAAGAATTTCGAACCCTGAAGATCAGACATTTACGTCATTATTAAAAATTTTACTCGCGCATTTGTGTGATATATCTTAAAGTGTACCACATGCAAAAAAGATCAACATTATATGCGAAAGCTTAGCTTCTCTTGCACCTTATTAACCTTAGAGACCAATATTATATGTGAAAGCTTTGCTTTTCTTGTATCAACACTATGTATATTAATTTAAACTATTAACTTTCCCTGTTTTTGTGTTCGTGTTACTGAACAGTGATGTTGCTGTTGGCTGAATACATCATGTGTCCTATGCTCTGAATATGACATGAGTTATGACTGGGTTACAAAAGCACATCGCAATCTCGATTTGAATGATTCAGAAAGTAACATGTGGCGTTTAATGGAATTCCAATGTATACTTTCGTAATACGAAAATGCACAGCGTACATGTTGCTGCACATCAAAAATATTTCCAAAACGCGTCTTTTTCCCTGAGTTTCGATTTCTAAAATGTCGGGAAAGTTTACACCCGTGTATATAACGATAACCAACCAAAGGCTTGATAAGTTTTGCAGTTCCGAGGGCAAATACTCTGTGACTTAACACAGAAAAAGTGTGTTTTCACCTGGGAGAAAGTGAATTTTTAACCGGGAAATCCGAGAAAAACCTGGGAATTTTTATTCCTTGTCCATGTATACACCGTGTTTATATATATTCCCATGTACACACATTCTTTCCCCTACAACACCTGGCGGTTTCCACATCACAACAGGTTTCTAGTCTGTAATTTCAATGTTTATGTATAAGGGTATTCTTGTGTGTATGCGGATGTGTGTTCATGTAGTCTGATTCTTCGGCCTTCTTTTCTAAAGATAAGATGTAGGTTATTAGAAACCACGGAAAACAGGAAGGACTTCAGCAATAGAAGTTAGTGAATATGGAAAGAGGGGAAAAAATAGATAGGTCCTCAAATGAGAGGTAAGAAAGGAAAGGATATATGTGGTTGCTAAGATCAAAGAAGAGAAAGAAGATAGCCCCAAAGACAGGAAACCCTTCCCACCCCACTCCCCAGGATCCCTACCTCTCAGATGCTTGAGTGAGCCCCCAGAGGAGGTTTGGTGTTAAATCGTCTCCTACAGAACGGACATCCCACCTTCACCCTTGAGGTCCCCAAAGGAAATCTTAGCAACCCTATGCAAACAGCAAGTGGTGAAGATTCAGGCACACTTGTTTGTGAAGGTTGTTTGAAAGGTGTGATGTATGTTTTGTGTTAGCCATCATTTTTTGTTCTCTTAAACCATGGTTTTACCCACAATACCCACCCCTTTCAAAACTGATACAAACCCGTCTACATCACATTTCATAAAAGGTATAAAATATTCTATACAGAATAGAAAATCTATATACTACAGTATATTTGTTGTTCAACTAGTCACACGCTATTATATTTTCTACAAACATAATATTCCATTCAGTTTACTTTATTTAAATACTGCTTTTTACCAGTGATTCTCTAGGTATTGCTTTTTATTTTACTGTCATATCCGGTTTTCTAAGATATAAGATTACAGGATAGTTTACAATTTTAGGAATAGATGACAGAATAGTTTAATATTTTAAAGGAATTCGGTGCAGGAAAACTATTTTGGAAGAAAAACCGAAAATAACTCGGGATCCTACGGTTGTCATTCCACCTATTAACTCAGAATGTTAACATCCCTGGGGGATAGATGACTCTGCCCGGGTCCTATGGATCTGATATTAACTTTTCTTGAGCACTGGCAGACAAGTATTTCTCTTTAAATTTCTTTTGAAAGCCTTCCCAAGATGAAAAATTCTCACTATTTACTGTACCCCATTCTCGGGCTTACCCTAGAAGGTATCCCACAGCAAATTCGATTTTCTTGGAATCTTCCCAAGTTTTTGGTAATGCCTGGTTAAACCTTTTTAAGAAATGGGTCGTATGTATATCTCCATCTGGCTTAAATTTGGGGGGTTGTCTAGATAACTCTGAATTAGCCCGCCATTGTAAATCAGTCACAGCTTCACTAGTTAACACCACATTAGGTGACGTTACCCTTTTTTCTACTGTTCCTGGATAATCTTGAATTCTTTCCACAAGTCATCTATACCCTTCTTGGTATCACTAAGTTCGGAAAGCAGAATAGGCGATACATTTGCGGAGGTTATTCTCTTGGTAACTTTTCGATCTATAATTTCTTCAAATTGCTCCTCCAAACTACTTACATTTATGATATCAGAGTTTGTTATTTTCTCTTTGAAATTTCTTTCCACATTATCTGCTCATGTATTAACGCTTGCAATTTGTGATTGAATTATTGGCATTAAATTATCCTGCTTAATGACACTCTCTTTCAAAGCACTCAACCCTTGCTTCACAGCATTAAATTAAACATTACACACATTTTCAAAGGATCCAAATTTTTCATTAAGCTCCAGTTCTACACAATTGTATTTATCTTTGATATTCAATCCAAAACTTTTTGTCAAATCCTGAAAATTATCTTTCTGTTTCTGACCAAAGTCAATGAACATTTGATTTACATGAATGGTCAAGGAACTAGTCAATTCATTCTTTAAATCGAATTTTAAATTCTCTACCTTACTATTTAAGGCCTCCAATTCAGTCTTTAAAGCATCCATGCCTTCGCATAGATTACTAAATTCTTTGCTTTGTGATTCAACTTTGGTATTTAACAAACCTATATTTGCCACTTGTATACTTAAATTTTCACTCTGGTTATTTAATTGAGAATGTACTGAGTCTAGTTTTTTTACTTAGAGTCGCATTTTGAGTATTTAAAGTTGCACTCTGGGCATTTAGTTGAGAATGTACTGGACCTAGTTTTTCACTTAAAGTCGCATTTTGAGCATCTAATTGAGTACTCAGAGTCGCTTTTTGAGTTTTGATTAAATTTACTAACTGAGAACAATCACTTCTTTACTAACTCTCATAGCCATAGCTGTTTCTTGAGTTTCCTCGACTTGTCGTATGTTATCCATATTCTTGCAAGCTTTAGACCTTGTAAGCATCTAACTAACCGTAAGTATGATAACTACACTAATAGAGATCGCTCAACAGTTTGTACCACTTTGCACTAAAAGAATAAAGTTCTGTTTTACGCTCACCTGGTGGAGAATTTGCATTGCGTCAGTGAGCGGATGTGGAGGCAGGTCAGCACCGGTGAACAGCCACTGGTGCTAGTGGTGTTGGATGTTGGTTTCCGCATCTGCTTCCCCGTAATGTATATGAGAGCTCTACAGTCCCCGCACCAGATCTACTTAGTCGTAGTGTGCTAGGCGTATCTTCTTCTCTATTTATCAAGTCAAAATTTTGCTCCTTTAAATACTTGATTAAGGTCCATTGTCTCTGAGTAATTCTTTGTTGTATTTGGTTTAGTTGCTATGGCAACAAGCAACAGCTTATTCGCTCGTTTTTTGGTCTTAAAATTCCTGTTTTTTCAGTCCTGTCACGGTCACCATTCTAACACTTTGGACGATGATTTAAGTGTGAAGTAAATATACTAACTCCCACTTCTTTTCTGAAACGACTTACTTGACATGTTCGGCCAAACTTCCCTGCTGGCTGGCCTGCTGCTGCAAACTCTCTTTCACTTCTCTGAAGTATGCTGCTAGGTGCAGCAATTTCTTAAGAATCTTTCTACTTATAAAAATAAGTAGACATACCAAGTTTCATTTGCTTCAATCAATATCATATATTTTAACCTCCGACATTTTACAAATTCCACACCTCACATAGTTAAATACTGTTTTGTAAGCCTCTCGTGTCTCCAAGCATTAGAAACAAAATAATTTACATATGAGAGAAAGTTGGCTTAAAAACAATGTCCATTCTCAACATGAATAAGAATGCACGTCTTCCCTTCAACAAGGCTAAGACAAAAGTTTTTAAAGGTTCTTTTTCAACTGTTCACATTACTTTAACAATGGTCAAAACACTATTAGAACAGAGTAGCATAAACACTCCATGGTTCTTCTGTCCGCTTTCACTAAACTTTCATGGATCGACTGACAAGTACTTGTTGGTGCAGTTCGACGGCCGCGTCTACATTCTGACACACCCACATGTGACACACAGTTGGTAGGATCCCACTTTCTCGGACTCATATCTAAAATAACGTGTGTTCGAGAAAGTAGAAGGCCGAGTAGTTCTAGAATTTATGCAGTAATTCACAAGGGACGAAGCAGGACTTAGATGGCGACAACCTGAGCCATGGCCATGAGTGTGGAATCAGTCGTGATGGACACCATGTGCACCACATATGGGTATCTGGAGCAGGCATCCACAATGAGTAAACACATCGATCCCAAGAATTGGCCCACAAAGTCGAGGTGGATGCAGTCCCAGGGACTGTGAGGCGTGGGCCAGGGTGCAAATGATTGCGAAGGGCAGGTCTGGTGACATGGACACACTGTGCACCCATGGACCAAGATTTCAATGTCACCATTTGTGCCAGACCAACATACATGCTGGTGAGCCAACGCCTTCATATGGGACACCCCCCCCCCTCCCCAGTGTCCGCAGTGTAGCAAGTGTAGGATGCAGTGGTGCACATCGAGGGGGGTGATCATCTGATGGGCACCAGCCTCTGCGGTCAACAGAAGGGCACTCGCCACAACAGAGTGCCTGTGTGAGAGGTGCCGCCAGGGGCTGAATTCAGTTTTCAACCGGCTTGTCAGACAGATGGGCCAACCACGTGTCACATAGCAGAGAACCTGCTGCAGAATGGGGTCCAGGCGTGTGGCAGAGGTGACCTGTGCAGCTGTGATGGGTAATCACGCCAATGTATCTTGGTGGGCCCTATCAGTGTGAAAACAGAGGACTTCCTGCTGGTCGAACTCAGGATCAAGGCCTGAGGGGAGGTGTGACAAGGCATTTGCATTGGAGTGTTGCGAGGTGGGCTTATATCGGATAACGTAAGTGTAATTGCATAAGAACAGCGCTGGAGACGTTGAGCAGTTCACTCTGGGAGGTGTGTGTGTGGACTGAATATGGTAACCAAAGGCTTGTGATCAGTGAGGAGAGTGAACTTGATCCTAAACAGGTAGATGTGAAACTTCTGAATGGCGTACACAATCGCCAGAACCTCTTTTTCAAGTTGAGAATAATTCTTCTGTGCCGGCGATAGCGTCTTGGACGCATACACAATGGGCTGTTCTGAGCTATCCTCATTCCTGCAAGCCAGAGCTGTCCCAATACCATAGGCCGAAGCATCGGCAGACACAACTAAAGGGTGGTCCGTAGAGAAGGGAGTCAGGCAAGAGGCGGACTTGAGCATAGTTTTCAAGTGGAGAAAAGCTTGATCACAGGCTGCAGTCCAGTTGAAAGGCACCCTTTGTCGATGCAAGCGATTGAGGAGCTGTGCAATGTCAGCAGCCTTGTGTAAAAACTTTATGCAGTAATTAACCTTGCCCAAAAAAACCTGGAAGCCAGTTAAATCCTTGGGGCTGGGAAGGGAGTTGATGGCCACAACGTTACAATCCGATGGACGAATGCCGTCTTTGCTGAGCCAGTGTCGGAGGTATTCAACTTCCGGTTGAAAGAAACTACACTTTTCCAGCTGACAGCATAAGCCCATGGCCTGCAGGGCTCATGGCATGTACGGCCGGTGACCAAGATGTCATCGAGATAATTGACACAAGCCGGGATGTGCTGTGTGAGCTGCTCCAGGTACCTCTGGAAAATGGACGGCACTGAGGAAATACTAAATGGAGGGCGCTTGTATTTATATAATCCAAAATGCGCGTTGTTGACCACCATGCTCTGGGATTCCTCATCTAAGGGCAATTATTGGTAAGCCTCCGCCAGGTCGATCTTAGAGAAGTACTCGCCACGAGCAAGTGTGGCGAGAAGGTCTTCCTGCCAGGGAATGGGATAAGTTTCAACCAGAGACTGTGCATTTATTGTAGATCCGAAATTCCTTCTGTCCATTGGTGACTTCACTGGTATTGCCAACTGGACAACCAGCAGGATTATTAAAAGGATGTGTATGACACAGTACAACATGCAGGAGAAAGTGAGTTTTTTATTATTGCAGTACTATGGTGTAATTTAATGAAAATAACAAATGTACATGGATTAATATATTTTTATTTTGAAATCAACTGTTTTAGTTTTTATTTTCTGATAGTAATTTTAATCTTTCTGTTCTTTCCTTTAATCAATACGATTCTTCCTCCCTTCTCTGGTTCTTGTAATGCAACTTTCGAAGCAGCACCATCTGCAATCTGCTAATTCTTTCACATTTGAGAACAGGTATTATTATTATTATTATTATGAAAATTAAACTGACAGTTCTAAGCTTAGATGATTTTAGAAAAGAGAAGAATGAAATGAATGTGTCACACCTTCAGTTACTTCGCCTTCCCTCCCAGAGTACATATAGCTGCTAGAGATGATTGCACAAGACAAAATTATGTATGAAGTCGTTAATGTTCCTCATACATTTATAGGGTGAGATAAAATTATAGCCTCCAGTTTCATATGAGCCAGAGGTACATTTCTAACCCAAGATTATAAAAAAAGATAATGGTTGCTTATTACAAATGTTGACATCTTATTCTTCATATATGCCCTCTATATAATTAATAACCACCATATCATAGAAGCAGGTATTATATACACCCAAGAACTGCAAAAGTGGATGTACAAATAGTGTTCAATAATTCAACAACGTTATTTTCTGTAATGAATTAAACATTCTAAGACTTAAATACAACAGAAAGCTAGCCAGTAACACCTCTCAGAATTTTCAGTAGAATTAATTAATGAGTTCTGTGTTGTCACAGTTTCTTGGAGAGACTCAAAAGACCAACTATTTCACAAAGCGGACTGTATTTCACAGTTGCTTCTATATTATGCACCTACTTACAATTCACCATTTACCACACAGCGACATTTGATAGAATACTTTGGTGTGTAGAAATGTTGCATCTGAATTGAACTGTCCATGGCGTCCTTCTATTCATAACGTGATGAAATTATGTATCTCGTTGTGCACAATGTGGGACTTACATTCCACGTTTGGGGCGCCACAATCTGTAGCCTCTGCTATTTTTTCTGGGCATAATATTTACCTGTTCCTTTCTTTTTAAAAAATCGTACGTCTGTTATTGATGCTTTGTCGATTTATGTGAAGTAGTTTGTGAATTAAAACTGTTTTATATTTTTTCTCACACTTGATTCGGAAATCTGGAAATATCTCGTAGTGGTCAAACAACGAAAACCTGATCCTTTAGCTAATCTCAAGATAGATCATTATATTATTATACATATAAGTACCCTAGCAATTTCGCTAAAAGTTTTCGTTTTTTTTACTAGACACTTCAACTCATTTGCTGTCTCTACTAGCCTCAAAGTATCTTGAAGCGAATAGTTTTGCGATCTGGAACGCTTATTCCTCATGTTTAACACGCTATTTGATTGTCTGCAGACGACGAATAAGTAAATATGAAACTACATACGCGAAAAATCCCTGAGTGCTCTTCAATTGTTGCCAGCTAAAGTGGACATGAACGGTATTCCAGGAATAACTAACCAGGCACTAAAATGGCGTCATACAACGCGCAATCCAAGTATTCCTCAGTTAGCAATACCTAGATTTATTCCGAGATTGTACAATCGGCCCTAAGACATAGATACAACAACAAACTATCCAGTAACACATTTGCCACTCATATCAATCTCCATGATGTCTACATTGTCACAGTTTTTTGGAGACTCTGAAAGCAGAATTGTGCATTGAGGTTTATTGGTCTCATAACATACATAACCAAAATCATTTGATTCAGGTACAGGAGACACATCAAAAGTCTGGTAAAATTTACCATAAATATATCAAGCCGATGTTTACATACAGCATCGTAATAATAATACAATTTTGTTTTATACACACAAAAGGCAGAGATAATAATAATAATAATAATAACAATGATAAAAATAATATCTAAAAATCTAAGTCTAAATTACCCTAGCTCAAATTTTCATGTCATCCTCTAAAAATTCTTCTGTCGAATAGTAGCATTTTTCCCCCAGAATCTGATGTAGCCTTATTTTTAGGATCTCTGGCTTAACATTAAATATATTTTTGCCCATTAATTTTTTATATGTTGTTATCCCCATATACCATGGATCCCATTCATATCATTTCAATTTATGTGTGGGAAGCATAATATTATTTTTATTTCTTGTGTTGTATGTGTGGTTAAAATGATTTTCCTCAAATAATTTTTCCCTGCTGTGTAGGAAGACAATAATTTCATAAATGTATATGGAGGGAACAGTTAGGATTTGCAGTTGTTGAATAATGGGCGACAAGATTCTGTGTCCTGTGTGGTACACATGTATGTGATAATTTTTTCTGAAGTTTCAGTAAACGAGATACTCTACTTGAAATTCCCCAGAAAATTATACCACACTTAATGACTGATTCAAAATAATTATGGTATGCTATTTTTCGTGTACTCATGTTGGTAGACTTTGCAAGTATCAGAACTGCAAATGCAAAACTGCTTAGGTTAGTTGATAAGGAGTCAATATGTGTGTACCAGTTCAAGTTCTTGTCCACATTTAGTCCTAGAAATCTAACAATGTCAACTTCTTCCATAAGTTGATTATTGTGTTGTATTTTAAGCTCTGCACATTTTGAGTGTTTGGTTTGGAAATGTACCATATGGGTTTTTGCGATGTTCAGTTTCAGCCCATTTAACTGGAACCAGTTTTCTAGGGTATCCAGTGTGTTCACAATGAAGCTTGGAATTTTTTCTGCATCACCATCTTCAATTAAAACGGAAGTATCGTCTGCAAACAGAACGGATGGGGAATTGATATATGTGGATAAGTCATTTACATAGAATAGGAACAAAATTGGCCCCAAAATGGAGCCTTGAGGCACACCTTGTGATACTGTACTCCACTTTGAAAAAAAATTCACCACATTTGAAGTGATAGTTACCCTTTGTTTCCAGTTCTGCAGGTATGATGTAAGCCATTTGAGAGTATTGCCCTTAATCCCATATTTATCTAATTTTTAGATAAGCAAGGATGGTTTACAGAGTCGAAGGCTTTTGTAAGATCACAGAAAATACCAGCAACTTTACTCCTCCGGTCCAGTGCATAGCATATCTTTTGAATAAATTTATTTACTGCATCCAGGGTGTTTTTTCCTGGTTGGAATCCAAATTGATTATTTTATTTCACAATCGCTACTATTAGGTGCATACTTACAGTTCACAATCTACCATGTAGCTCATCTGATGGAACTTTATCTTGCTTATAAATGGTAAATGTGGTTTATTCATCTCATACCTAATTTCAGAACATATCTTTGATTTTCAGAAGAAATGTCAAGATTACAGTTTGCTTATTAAAAATTTGTCACACTTACAATAAGATACACATCAAAAAAAGTTTTGCAGCACCTCGGTTCCGAGAGTTCTGTAACCTGTACAGAAAATTGGAATAGAGATAAACATAAACATTATTTCCGCCCTTTTTATTGCTCATGAAAACCACACATTCCATGTTGTACCACCATACAGCGAGTCCTCAGAGGTGGTGTTCCAGATTGCTGTACACACCGATACCTCTAATACTCAGTAGCATGTCCTCTTGCATTGATGCATGTCTGTATTCATCGTGGCATACTATCCACATGTTCATCAAGGCACTGTTGGTCCCACTCCTCTATGGAGATTCGGGGTAGATCCCCTCAGAGTGGTTGGTGGGTCATGTCGTCCATAAAGAGCCCTTTTCAATCTATCCCAGGCATGTTTGATAGGGTTCATGTATAGAGAACATGGTGGCCACTCTAGTCGAGCGATGTCGTTACGCTGACAGTAATTCACAAAATGTGCACGATTGGGGAGCTAATTGTAGTTCATGAAGACGAATGCCTCGCTAATATGATGCCGATGTGGTAGCACTATTGGTCGGAGGATGGCATTCAAGTATTGTACAGCCATTATGGCACCTTCCATGACCACCAGTGGCATATGTCGGCTCCACATAATGCCACCCCAAAATAGCAGGCAACCTCCACCTTGGTGCACTTGCTGGGCAGTGCCTCTACAGAGTTCAGGCTGACTGGGTTGACTCCAAACACATCTCCGACGATTGCCTGGTTGAAGGTATATGCGACATTCATTGGTGAAGAGACTATGATGCCAATCCGGAGTGGTCCATTCAGCATGTTGTTGGGCCCATCTGTACCTCGCTGCAATGGTGTCATGGTTGCAAAGAGGGGTCTCGCCATTGGCGATGGGAGTGAAGTTGTGCATCATGCAGCCTACTGCAGACAGTTTGAGTCGTAACACGGCGTCCTGTGGCTGCATGAAAAGCATTATTGAACATGGTGGCGTTGCTGTCAGGGATCCGTAGGTAGCGGTCATCCACTGCAGTAGTAGCCCTTGGGCGGCTTGAGCAAGGCATGTCATCGACAGTTCCTGTCTCTCTCTATCTCCTCCATGTCCGAACCACATTGCTTTGGTTCACTCCGAGATGCCTCCTACCCACCTATCTCCTAAATATTATTTTATTTGTTTGTAGTGGCTTGCACTGACACCTATAAATATTATAGGTTACTGACGTTTGTGTACTTGTAATAGTTAATATGACAATTATCTGACATCATTTGTGTGTTTGTTATGATTTGTATGTTTAGTGTAAGAGCATTGATAATAATTTTGTAAAATCAATTGTGTGTGCATTCAAACTGTTGTTCACACCTGCACCTGTTCCAATTGATGTGTGACACTTAGAAATGTTTAATTTCTGCTGATGAACTGTCTGATTAGTGATAGTGAATATTATGGACTGTTACCTGCACTTGTTCAACATAATGGGTGCCACCTGGAAATGTTTAATTACTGCTGATGAACTGTCTAATTAGTGATAGTGAATATTATGGACTGTTACTTGCACTTTTTCTACGTGATTGGTGCCACTAGGACATGTTTCATTTCTGCTGATAAACTCTGATCAACAGTGTGATTAGTGACAGTGAATATTATGGACTGATGTCTGCACCTGCTCAACATTGCTGGGTGCCACTGATGACTGCATCTATTGAAATGATGTCACTTGTTGGTGTCTGCACCTGTTCAACATTACTGGGTGCCACTGATGGACTGCATCTATTGAAATAATGTCACTTGTTGGTGTCTGCACCTGTTCAACATTGCTGGGTGCCACTGATGGAAATGCTTCTACTGGAATGATGTCACCTGTTGCTGTTTGCACCTACTCAACATTGCTGGGTGCCATTGATGAACTGCTTCTACTGAGAAATGTGACTTGTTGCTGTGTGTACCTCTTCAACATTGCTGGGTACCACAGATGGAACTGCTTCTACTGAAATGATGTTACTTCTTGCTGTCTGTACCTCTTCAACATTGCTGGGTACCACAGATGGAGCTACTTCTATGGAAATGATGTCATCTGTCGGTGTCTGCACCTACTCAACATTGCTGGGTGCCATTGATGAACTGCTTCTACTGAGAAATGTGACTTGTTGCTGTGTGTACCTCTTCAACATTGCTGGGTACCACAAATGGAACTGCTTCTACTGAAATGATGTTACTTCTTGCTGTCTGTACCTCTTCAACATTGCTGGGTACCACAGATGGAACTGCTTCTACTGAAATGATGTTACTTCTTGCTGTCTGCACCTACTCAACATTGCTGGGTGCCACTGATGGACTGCTTCTACTGAAATGATGTCACCTGTTGGAGTCTGCACCTGTTCCACAATGCTGGGTGCCACTGATGGACTGCTTCTACTGAAATGATGTCACCTGTTGGAGTCTGCACCTGTTCCACAATGCTGGGTGCCACTGATGGACTGCTTCTGCTGAAATGATGTCACCTGATGGTGTCTGCACCTACTCAACTTTGCTGGGTGCTACTGCTGGAACTGTCAACAACTTGTTATGAAAACATTTTATGTGAATATTTGTATAAACTGATTTTTTGTGTATTACTGTTTGTGAAAAGTTATAAGACTCTTACCTGCTCATATTCGTCATTGCTGACGCTATTGATTGAACTGTTTAACCACATAATACTTGTGTAAACTATTATGTAAAGTCACATGTATGAAAGAATTTGTATTGCTTAGTGTATTTTGTACACAATTAACTAATTAAGTCCCCAGCAACTATAAAATCTACGAATCCAACAAAGCACAAGTGTAGCTGTTCTGTATGTGGTAGTATGACTCAACGCACATCTGGCACAGTTCTTCTTCAACAAGACAAGAATTTTTAAATATCATTTATACTGACGTGATAAAAGAAAATTAGAAATACTATAATTGTGCAAGAAACCCTGAATTACACTCTAATACAAGAACACAAGCCAGATGCTTTGTTGACTGAACCTGTAATGACACATTATTCAGGACACACAAATAAATAGACTACATAATATTTATTACCTTCATATATATTGACGAAAAGCACTCTGACCATTACAATATCTCCATTGGAATAACATCTGCTATCTCTCCCATCACATAGCTGCATAAAACATCGAACAAACACTCACTACTACCCCATCTCATTCCAACTTCAGCTACAAGCAGTGTCCACCACAACTTCTCGGCAAGAACTGCCTGTCGCTGCGTCTCAATAATCACTGCCAGTGGAGGCGGCGGAACAATACTCTCTGGCGCGATTTTTGGCGCTGTGGCTCAGTGTAGCCACCTTTCAAGTGTTCAAAATGATTATTTTAATAGATCAGCTCTGTTGCGTAAGAAAAGAACCACCTCAAAGATGTACAAAGGGGATACAGTTAATATTTTTAGGTCTTTAAATAATGGTCGACATGATGCCCTCGGCTGTGCAGAGCATATGTTGTGAATGATTCTTTTTTGCAACTTTAAAATTCGTATAACGTTTCCCGAGTTTCCCCAAAAAATTGTGCCATATCGAATAATTGATTCAAAGCAGCTATAATACGTTATTTTCCTGTTGGCCATATCAGTAACACAGGCTAAAATTTCCATTGCAAATGTAACGCTGTTTACTTAATTTGCTAGATATTCTCTATGAGAATTCTAACTCAAAGTTCTGTCTAAGTTTATTCCCAGGAACCTTGACTGAGTCAAGTTTTTCCATTTTTTGATTAATGTGAGTATACAGATTTCTTCAGTTTTTGACTGTTTGGTTTTTGAAAGGTTTAGCCCTAAACCATTTAGACTGAACCATGTTTCCAGATTACTTAATGTATTCATGACACACTGTGGTATATTGTCAGAATTTTCATTTTCTGCTAGAGTAGAAGTTAAATCAGTGTTTATATTGAGAGGCAAGTCATTTACACAGAACAGGAATAAAATGGGTCCAAGGATTGAGACTTGAGGAACACCTAGTGACACAGAAATATGCTCCATTTGATGTGACTACTACCCTTTGCTTCCTCTCCAAGAGATATCATTCAAACCATTTCAAAGCAATATCCCTTATTCCATACCTGTTGTGTCTAAAGAGCATCAGGGCATGGTTTGCAGAGTCAAATGCTTTTGTAAAACCACTGAATATTCCTGCGACCTTAGCTTTCCTATCTAGTGATAAAGTAATTTTTTCAATAAATGCATTTATCGCACCCACTGTGTTTTTGCCTTGCTGGAAGCCAAATTGGTTTTGTGAAATGATATCATTCTGGGTGATGAAGCTTTGTATCTGTAGAGCAGCAATTTTTTCAAATATATTTGATATGACAGGGAGTATAGAGATAGGGCGATAATTTCCCAAATCATCTTTTGAACCTTTTTCAAACAATGGTTTTCCTACCATGTATTTCAAGAGCTCAGGCAAGTAACCTTCTTCAAATGATTTGTTTATTATGAAAGAGAGAGGACGGGCTAGTATGTTGTAAACTTTATTAATTATTTTTGTGCGTATCCAATCCCAGCCAGTAGAGTTTTTGTCTTTTAAAGAGAGTATGCTATTTTCAACAAATTTTGCTGAGACTGTGTTGAATTTTATAAGACATTCACTGGTGCTGTCTTTTAGCCCAAACTATTTACTTTCTGCTCATAATTTGCTATGTCTAATCAGATATTGCTATGTTAATGAGGTACTCATTGAAGCACTCAGATATTTGAGCTGGATTTACAACCAATTTTTCCTTAAGTTTTGATTTTTGAAATGTCTTTTTTGTTGTTTCAGACACCTAATTCAGACTTAACTACAGACCATACTGCACTTGTTTTATTTTTTTCCCTAGAATGAATTTGTTATTTGCCATTTGTTTTGAAGGTTTCACATCTTTTCTAAAAATGGTTCTATAGTTTCTAACATATTTTACAAAATCAGGATCTTTGTTGTACTTCAGCTGATTGTTTAGCTTCCTTTTCCTCTCACTGGATATTTTTGTTCCTGGTGTGATCCGTCTTATCTTACTTGATGTTTTGATGCAATATGATCTTGGTGGGAAAGTTTCATTAAATGCTTCAAGAAAACTGTTTAAGAATGTTCTAAAGTTTTCATTTGTTGAATCACCATCTACAAAACACCACGTAACTTTACTTAATTTCTCACAGAATATTTCAACATTAGTTTTATTGAAACTTCTTTTGATATAAGTTTTCCTTATATTATGTTTATCAGTTTTTGGCAGTGGGACAAACAAGGCTGAGTGATCAGAAAGTCCTAAGTCTAGACAGAATTTATGTACATTATCAAGATTTTCGCGATGGCACTTATATATAAAACATTCTCGGTATTCTTGCTGTGTCAGTTCTGGATAAAATCTCGAGCTTTCGACTATTACCTCCATCATCAGCTCCTGACGATGATGATGGAGATAGCCGTCGAAAGCTCGAGATTTTATCAAGAACTGACGCAGAAAGAATACAAAGAATGTTTTATATACATTATTAGAGTAGTAATTTGTTACAATGTTCTCGATGCATGTTGCTGAGGAATATTTTCTTTGGTGAACTCCGAAAAATTTAGTTTAAAGCCAGACTTTTTAATTTAATCAATAAATTATGTTGATTCTTTATTGTCATTTGCAGTGTTTATATTTAATCTGCTGCTATTAAATTTTTTCTTCTTTTCTTTCTTTATTTTATCTAGCAAACACTGGAATTTAGAGATGAGTGGTGTGACTAAAGCCATTTCTGGAATTATATAAATGGAAATGATTAACATATTAAAGTCTTAAGCTCTATATAACAAATTTCGAATATGCAACCTTAATTTAAACAATTAAAAGCTGTTTTCACTTAATAGCTTATAGAAGTGTCCAGGAGCATGTGGCAACCTCCATGAGACTTTTTCTTCCTGCAATAGCTGCTTGCAACATTGAAATTTTCAATTTTATTTAAAATATTTTTGTCTTAGAGCTAAGCCAGTGTTCATTTAACCAAATAATTTTTTTTGTTTTTACATTCTGAGAGAAGAATTTGTAATTCAATGAGTTTGTAGCTTAGGCTGTTGGAAGATTTAGAAGTTAAGCCACTTATATTCCAGAGCATCAAATAAGAATTTTCGCTTGTTTTAATGGTATTAACCATACATTTTCATAGACACTGTTCAGTAGTTTTCTTTTCAGCTAACAGGCATTTTTCTTTTACATCCCCTCCAGTAAACAATAGTTTCCCTTAGTTTTAATGATTTTACATTTTGCTGAATGTCATCGATCCTAGTCTGTTTAGATGTAGTCCATCCTTGGCTAGACATTCCTTGCCAAAAACGTATTTGAGTTTATCAATATAGCACCTAGCTGTCATAACACTCATTAATTCTGCAATTGATTCGATTGATGTTGTAACCTCCCCACATAAATTTACAAAGAAATTGACAATATTTAATAAAAAATGGGACCCATGAGTAACCTCCCTAGCAATTAAATATAATGACAACAAAAATGTAAGAATCGCAATCTGACCCAACTATAAGCTCGTCACAAAAAATGAAAGTCCATTCAGTGATAAGAAAATCTCAGTGATAATGATAATTCAATTAAACCGAAATATCGGTCTTTGGCCCTGTGCAAATCAGAATTAAATTCTTACCTCATTGTATCTGCTAGTCAAATTTCTGCTCTTATTCTTGCGCACAGCTTGGAGGAACTGCATTGCAAATAATAATATTCCTTTTTTTTTTTTGTAATTTAACTGAAATTTGTTTAAGGGAAGTGGAACGAAATTTAGTTCAATAAAATTGCTTTTGAAATCATAATTATTATTGGGGCACTTGTTGGAAATTAATTACAATAAATAAACTTTACATTATCTGATGATTACCTTAATTAACAATATACCTCATTCAGCATCTTGACCAGTGTTGCCCACAGACTACATCACACAACCGCACTGGGCTGCTACTACTGACCGACTGCTCTGCATGACGACTACTACAGAACTGCTCTCAACGACAACTAACAGAGTACTGCACTACATGACGACTACAACCGAACTGCACTGCTCGCAACGCTCGCGCGGTCAAGCGCAGACTAACCACGAAAATAGGCTCTCTGGTCAAAGATTTTAACGTGCCTCACCATCGCTGCTATGTTACATACGTGTTTCATAACCCTCCACTGGGGGGGCAAAAATTTGGCAGCGATGGTGAGTCATTTGGACTTGCCATCGCAAGAAATTTTTACAATTTACAGAATATTCAAATTCAGTACATAAATTAAATGTTGTGCACATGCACCGAGTACAAAATATATCAGACAAAGACAGGATGTGAGTACAAAACATCGTAGCAAATCAGAAAAATGTATATACAAATTATTTGACAGAAAAAGTGCACAGGCACTGAAAAAAATTCTTTAGCATTTTCAGAACAAATAAACAGAATGGCAGAAAATCGTGTTGATAACTGACATGAGTGTACTCGCACTGGAGTTGAGAACATATTAGCAATTTACGAAATGTATATACAATTAGTAACAAATGACATAAGTGCATACGTACTGAAGTATTGAACATACAGAATGAGTACAAATCATATTGAAAAATGAGAAAAGTGCACAGGCACTGAAGTTCAGTAGAAAACATATTAACACACAACATAAGTGCACATGCACTGTAGTTCAGAACATATCATTAAAATAAAATAATAAATAAAAAATGTATATACAATATAAAAGACAAGAGTGCACATACTGTACTTGACAACAAATCGAAAAAAATGTCTTAGGCATTTTTGCAATAAATAAACATAATGGCAAAAATCATATCGACAAGTGACATAAGTGTATTCGCACTGTAGTTCAGCGAATCAAAAAAAATGTATAACCCATGAACATAAATAATGTTAGCAAAAAAAATGATTTTCACTATGTGACAAGAATTAGGATAGGAAAGGGAAGGATTGCATCATGGTTGTAGCACTTTAGATTGCACACAGCTGTTCTGAAAGTCCATATCTTTCCACAGAAGTACAACACCAAGTGACACAATTTGAAGTTCTTTTCCCATCAGAATTTATCAGTGTAGCCAAGACACTGAACTGTCGTACTAATGTTCCATGTTCTCATTTTGGCAGTACACTAGGTACACCAAACAGTGGGACCGTAATAACGTCTTCATCGCTCACGGTGGTGGACAGCATGTCGTGTCAACACCACGCTCTTACAAGGCACACCAACGTAGAATTAGTGCAAAACCAAAGATAGTGCTCCATGATCACTAGGATAGACAGGACAAATGGACATTGCAGTAATTCAGGGTAGTTAGCTCATGAGGTGAAGGACATTAAGTCACATAATATTGACAATTACAGTCTTCATTAGTAGTTTGCGGCATTCATAGCCCAGTGATTGAACATTCCTGTACCAAGTATGTAGTATTACAGAAAAATGTTCATTAATTGTTTTACATAGAATCAGTAACCTTCTTTTCCTAGTTACAAAGCATTATTAAATAATCGCATTCCTTTTCAGTTTCAAAGTATGGCATAGTTAATTAATTATTTGTCATTTCAATAGTATTAATTATTAGCCTTTTCCTAATTACAAAGCATTATGAAACATCATATTCCTTTTCCAGTTACAAGGTATGGCATAGTCAATTAGTTAATTAATTATTTGTCATTCCAATATAGTAAGAATAATTAGCCTTTTCCTAATTACAAAACATTATGAAACAATCATTCTTTTCCAGTTACAAAGTATGGCATAGTTAATTAGTTAATTATTTGTCATTCCAATATAGTAAGAATAATTAGCCTTTTCCTAATTACAAAACATTATGAAACAATCATTCTTTTCCAGTTACAAAGTATAACATAATTAATTCGTTATTTTCCAAGTGACATATTATTCATTGCTGATCAGCATTACTCAGAACTTTCTCAAAACTGGTATCACTATTTGGGACTGGTAATACATTCTTTTTTTTTGTGCTAGCAAAGCATTGCTTTTGGTAATTATAAGAGAAAGCAAGAAGAGAAAAAAGAAAAAAAATTGGTTCTGGGTTGTTACTGTAAATAAAAAATGTGTAACGTCATTCGTCATGAGTCAGCTGTAGCAAGGTTATGTAACAAGGCCGTAATGTGATCACATTTATAAATGATAGACACAAATGGGTAAAAAAATGTAAGTGCTAGTACAGGTATAATAAGTAACAGGTTTAGTAAGTATCTTGAAAAGCTTCTGCTGGAAAAAAAAATACAAAATGGATTATTGACCTGAAAGAAGAAACGCACACTATGCTGAAAAGTAGTGAACTTCGAATTAACAGGTAGTGAAATGTGTATAAAATGTGTTCCATAGCTGTCCTTTCCAAAACTTTCCGTCATCCTACTATGCAATATAACACCTGCTGTCGAAACAAACTGCAACAAATACTTAAATAACTACATAGCATAAACACATAACTTCAACATTATCCACATCTGCAAAGAAAAAACTTCATTATTCATCACTTCATTATTCATAACTCCATCATTATCATCACCTGTAAAGAGAAACTTCATTATCCATAGTAGCATATTCTTCATCATTATTCATCATCACTCATTATCATCTGAAAAAAAATATCACTTCATTATTCATTATTCCTTATCTCTAGCATATTTCATCACTAAAACTAAGATGTGTAGTTCGGTCCGACAGCCTGCATCAATCACCTTGTATTCTGAAAGAAAAAATTAGTTAAGACTGCTATTCTACGATGAGTATAGTATATTCTTGTTAATGCTTGTTAATCCTGATCCATTTACTCTTCCTCATAAAGTTATTGCATCTTCTATCGTTTATTTCGTAGGTGAAATTCCCATTTCTGTTGAATTTATTTCTTACACGCATCATTTCTTTCTGAAATTGATGAACAGAGATTAACGTCTTGCATTTAAATCATATACCCACTAAATAATAACTGGTTTATGGTGACACAATTAACCATACAGCATAACATTACAGACAACGTAATATGTCAAAGACATTGACAGTGTTCAAAGCCAAAATGTACAGAGAATATCACAATGCAGCAGCAAAAAATGTAAAAGTCACGATGTTGAGATGTCATAAGGCCAAAAAAAAAAAAAAATGTCAAAGTCGACTGGTGTGTGTTATATCTTAACTATTTCACAGTGCATATAGACAAAACTGGAATACAATCGTACATAAAAAAGTGGAAAATGTGCATGGTCTGATGTGTAACGACAAGAAAAGCGACCTGCTAACCTTACCTTGCCGGGCACTTGCCAAGAAAAAATACGATAATCATCAGTAATTAGTCAGGTGAAATAATTGCATTAGTAAATGGCATCATAGCATGTTACATCATAAAGTGATTTCATTCAATAAACGGTTTAATGTTTGAGATATGGTGATTGCCTTTCGATTTTCTGGTTCTCAAAGTTTCGACGTGTACAACATTGGGGTGAGGGATGCTGCGAATCCGATATGGACCTGCGTATAGAAGTTCAAATTTACTGCACTTACCTTTTAATTTGCTGGATAAATAGTGTGTACATACTAATATTTTCTGTCCAACGTGAAAGTCGCGGCGTGTACAAACCTGTTTTTGCTGTCTTCTCCGGCGCTCTGCGGCACGTTTGATGTTGTTCAGCGCAATGTCAATTATTTCGTGGTGTCGTAAGCGACGACCTTTAGGGAAATTCACTAATTCTTTAATTTTGTTTGGTGGTTCAACGTTTTTCAGTATAACAGACGGAGATAGCATAGTGGATTCATTTGGAATGGAATTAACTACATCTTGGAATGAGAGTATGTGTGTATCCCAATCAATATGTCTTTTGTGGCAGTATATTCGGCACAGCTTACCAATTTCTTTCATTAACCGTTCACAGGGGTTCGAAGAAGCGTGGTACTTGGATATATAGATCGGAGAAATGTTTCTGGCTCGTAACATGCGTGTCCATACGCTACTACGAAATTGTGATCCATTGTCAGAAATTACTCTCATCACATGCCCTACATGAAATAGAAAATGTTTTACAAATGCTTTCGAAACAGTTTTAGCAGTAGCTTTGCGTAACGGAGTAAAAGTAACAAATTTTGAAGTGAGCTCAACAGCGACAAAGATGTAGCAAAAACCTCTGTTAGTTCTCGGAATCGGACCAAAAATATCTACTGCGGCCATGTGTCTTAATTTAACAGGCACAATGGGATATAAAGGAGGAATATGTGAAGTGGTGTCTGATTTAGCTTTCTGGCAAATTTTACAAGACGCTAAAACTCGTCGTATACGTTTCTCCATGTTGTTAAAATAACAGTTCTGTCTCAGTATAAGAAAACATTTTCGTGCTCCGTAATGTGCGTAACTTAAATGAGTGTACCAGATCAATTTGTTAACAAGTTCGTCAGGAATGCATAATAACCAATTGTTGCTGTCAGGATGAGAGCGGCGAAACAGAATGTCATTGCGTACAGTGTAATGGTTTCTAATCGTAACATTATTCTTATCTTGCCAAAGGTGTTTAATTTCTTTCCACACATTGTCTTTATTTTGTTCTTGTGCTATGTCCTGTAATGACGATGAAATAAAATTTTCAAATGCTACTTGCTGAATGTACATGACACTGAAATTTGTTTTGCAGAAGTTGGTTGCTACGTCTTGCTGATTGTTGCCGAGAGAACGCGATAGTGCGTCTGCTATAACATTTTGCGTACCGGGAATGTGAACTATTGTAAAATTAAATTCCTGTAAATAGAGTTTCCATCTGCTTAATCTGTCGTGCGTGAATTTGGCCGAAAGTAAAAATTGTATCGCTCTGTGGTCTGTGTACACGGTGGTATGTCTGCCATAAAGAAAGTGCCGAAATCTCGTAAAAGCCCATACAACACATAATGTTTCCAATTCTGTAACGGAATAATTTCGTTCAGCAGGTGATAGAATGCGGCTTGCAAATGCGATGTTTTTAATTACTGTAGAACCATCTTCTTCAATTTCCTGAAAAATATGTACGCCTAAAGCTGTGTTGGAACTGTCGGTGGCAATGGAAAAATTTCTGGTAAGATCTGGGTGCGATAAAAGTGGAGCATTCAACAAGGTTTCTCTCAGGTTCACAAATTCAGAATGTGCTTGCTTATCCCAAGACCAAATAGTGTTTTTACCTGTCAGTTGACATAATCTAGGTGTGTCTAAAGCGGAGTGATGAATAAATTTACGAAAAAAGTTAATTAAACCCAAAAAGCTGCGTAATTGTTTTTTCGTCGTAGGAACAGTAATGTCACGTAAAGCTTGAAGTTTTTCCGGATCAGGCGCAATGCCTTCTGCTGAAATTACGTGTCCAAGAAATTTTATAGAAGTTTTGCCAAAGTGCGATTTACTTAGGTTAACTGTGAGTCCTTGCGCATGAAAAGTTTGCAACAGTCGTTCTAAAATCAGATTGTGTTCAGACCAATTAGCTTCTGCGATAAGAATGTCATCTACGTACGTCGTAATTCTGTCTTTAAGTTCTGTCGGAAGTATTGTGTTCAAACCGCGAATAAAAGCCGCAGAAGAAATAGTTAAGCCGAATGGTAATTTACAAAATTGATAACAGTCGCCAAAACAAAGAAAAGCTGTATACTTTCTGCAATTCGGATGAAGTTGAATTTGCCAAAATCCCGATTTCAGATCTAATGTAGAATAAATTGCAGTACCGTGAAATTTCTGTAGTAGTTCCTCTAGTGTCTGTGGTCGATCTGTTTCATTAACAATTATTTCATTAATGTGACGCGAATCAAGTACGAGGCGAAGTGAGCCATCTTTTTTCTTAACAATATGCAACGGGTTTATGTACGGACTAACTGCTGGTTCTATAATTCCTTGGTCGAGCATATCCTGCAATTCTTTTTTAACTTGTTCTCTGTGAATATATGGAATGGGATAATGCTTTGCTTTAAATGTGTCGTGCTGTTTCACTTGAAATTCATACATAAAACCGGACATAGTACCAGGAATGTTGTCAAAAACTGGAGCTTGCTGTAAAAGAATTTTGTGTAATTGCGTACGTTCGTCGTCTGTAGTTGCACTGCTTTGTCTAACTTTATCGGAAATCATTTGCATGACGTCGTAGTCAGCTTCGTCTGGAGTATTACCGTTGTGTACGTACGTATCCGTGAACAATGTGGGATTACAGTCTATGCCACGTGATACGGAAATGACCTCTGTGCGATTAATTGTTTGTTCTTCCGCAGATAGTGAGTACTGAAATTCTAAAGCCAATTGTGCATCCTCATCCTTTAACATTAAAAAGGAATTTTGAAAATCAATAATAGCGTCGTGTTGTACCAGAAAATTATTACCTAAAATTACGTCGGTTGTCAGTAAAGGAACAATCCAAAAATTAGAGTGGAAAGTATGACCTCCAATACAAAATGATAAATGTGTCTGCAATTTAACGTCTACTCCTTTACTCGATACTGCTCCTTTCACTTTTGTTTTGCCTAAAGGTAATGTCGGATAGGTATTCTCTCTGTTGCACTCGTTAAAAGTCTCCTCATTTATTACTGATATAGGTGATCCGGAATCGATTACTGCTGAGAATTTTGATGAACCAATTTTAATTTCGATGACAGGGTGTGAAATAGTTTTCTGAAGAAATGGTCTTTCCTGCAAGAGAGTGTCTCTGATATCGTCAAAAGTAATTACATTTTCGTGAACAACATTTTGCGTGTCAAACGTAGTGCTTGTGTTATTGGAAGATGCGTCCTGTACATTATCTAGTCAGATTCTGTCTGACGTGTTACTATTATTAGGAGGATTCTGTGGCATTTCGACGATTTGAACTGTCCTATTACTTCTTCCAGACGTGTTACGCTCTGGATGGTACCTACTGTCGGGTTCATTCATGAGAATATGTTCTTGCTGATTACTTTGTTGCTGGTAAGACCGACTGTTATTATATGTACGCTGATAATTGTGTTCATCGTTTTTACGTCTGTCGTGATAGTCATTCCTATACGGTACATTGCGATAGGAATTGAAATATTGTCTTCTTTGTACGTAGTTGTTTCCTTGCTGTCGTGCGTTACTATTTGTTGGATCTGTGACTATATGTGCACGCGGCGGAACATTAAAGCCTGGTTGACCTTGTGCATTACATTGTTGGTTACGTATGCTAACCGGTTGACTTTCATGCTGTTGCGGTGGAAAACTTCTATTGTTACCAAAGTGTGCTTCCTGTTGCTGAAAATTTTGACGATATTGATAATCTGAATTTTGTCTGTGATTTAATTTCTGGTAGTTATCGTTTCTAAAGCGTCTGTTACTTTTCCTATTGAAATTATGTGTCTGATCATAATTGCAGTACTTTTGTTGACCTTGGTTATTATACGAAAAATTTTTGTTTACAAAAGAGTAATCAGATTGTTGTACTTCCAAGAGCTGTAAAAGATCTCTGAATGCTGAAATGTTTTCTTTTTGCTGACCAGTTAAAAGTGACACTCGTAATGACCGTGGTAATTTAGAGATGCATAATTGTATAAGTGCGGATTCACTGTACGGTTCACTTAGGTACTGGTTCTGTTGCACGATGTGCTCAAAAAATTGCGTCACACTGGGAAAATTGGAGTTCTCATAATTTGGCAAACTAATTAACTGATCTTTAATTCCGCGCTGTGTCGTCTTCGACCAGTACGCTGATAGAAAAGCATTCTGAAATTCCTCTATCGAGTAACACTGTCTCGCGATCGGTCTCATACGAGTTGCCGGTTCGCCTTCCAAAAAGCTGCAAATAAATTCAAGTTTGTGCGTAACAGGCCAAGTCGGTGGAAGAGCAAAGCTAAATTGTTGAATCCAATCCAGTGGGTGAATCTGCGTTCTATCGTTTTTAAATACTTTAAACTTTCTCACTGACAGAAAATGTTTGTAATCGAAATTATCATCTCTGTGAGATGGAACATGTTCAGGATCGTAAGAGAATCTATTGAACTGTGCTTGATCGGAATCTAAGTCCCGTACTCTCTGTAGATTACCCAAATTATACGCGCTGCATGAGTCTGACAAATGTTCATAAAGTGGCGTCTGTTGTGGTATGTTATTAACTGAAATGTTTTTCATCTCTGTTACTTCTTGTTGTAAATTTGACAACTTCCTACGTAACGTGTTGTTAGATGAATCGATCTCATTAATTGTCTGCTGTAAATTTTGAAATTCAGGTGTTTGATTAAATGAAACCGGTGAAGTATCGTCTGATTTATTGTCATTAGCACTTTCGATAGCATCAATGCGACTGGCCAATTCATCATATTTTTCAGTCAGTATTTTTGCCTGATCATCGGTTTTAGAATCGGATGCATTAATCTGTTTCTGCAACTTACGCGTAGTTTCGCTCAGTTTTTTAACATCAGTTTTGATGACATCGCAATCCTGTGTTAGTTCTAATTGTTCGAATCTGTCTGTCACTGTTTGAATATCTACTGTGTGTGTATCTGTTTTTGATTTAAGATTGGAAATTTCGTCACGTAATTCTGTGTTCGACTGTTTGATGGAATTAATTTCGTCGGACACTGAGGCAATATTATTGTCTACATACGTCTTTGCTTTCGCGAACATTTTGCGTTTGTCTTCTTGTCTTTGTGCAGTGATTGTTTCCATGACTTGTCGTTTTACTTTGTTTTGATCTTGAATAAATTTCCGGAAACGCGTATCACTGTTCTGTATGTGCTGATTAAAGCGCTCGTTAATCTGAGTGTTCTGCTGTTCGAATTTCGCGTCTATCTTTTCATCCATTGTGCGCGAAAGTTCTGCTGTCATTGCTTTAAACTCGTCGCGTAATTGTGTAGCTTTTTCAGAGCATTGTTTAGCGACTCCGCTAATTTCGTCTCTCAGTGTTTCTGTTGCGGCTGTTTGCATTTCCCTTAATTCTTGCGCAACAGACTTAATTTCTTCGCTATTTTTTCGTGAACAAGCCTCAATTTCCACGCGCAACTGTTCCTTAGTGTCTTGGCACTGTGCGGCAACGGCTCTAATTTGTTCACTAAGCTGTCTGGAATTGTCGTCTAATTTTTCATTTAAGTGTTGTTTGAGTTTTTCATTATCTTGTTTGTTATCTTCCCTAAGTTGTCTGAAATCTTCACTCTGTTGTCTGACCTGTTCACTAAGTTTGTCTTGTTTTTTGTCATTATTGTCAAGTTTTTTATTTAACTTGTCTTGTTTTTCGTTCTGTTCGTTCCTAAACTGTAGCATTATTGCCATAAATTGTTCCAAAGTAACATTACCTACTCCATTATCTGTGCTGTTTGATTGTGTACCTGGAATTGTCGCGCTTTGTGTGACCATTTGGTCATTCTGCAATTTACAAAAAGGATTATCATTCGGACCTACACTGTCATTCACTATTTCGGAATTAAATAAATCCGTCGTACTTTGTGTATCCTGTTCATTTTCATTAGAAATATTTGTCTGAACGTTACTTGAATTTTCCAAATCGGGTGTGTTCCGCTGGGCAGCGCTCATTACTATAGACCGCTCCGCGTCATCAATTGTCGTCAAATTAACAGACGAGACAATTGAGTTCGTTTGTTCTTCATTAAGATAAAAGTCATCATTAGTGGTTGGAATGCACTGATTGTTAGTGAACGCAGGATTGTCACAATTACTATCGGTCACGTTGTTTAAATCGGTAATTTCGTTCATAATACCTCGCGATACACTATTCACAGTCTTTCGCGGCATTTTTACAGTAGTCACAATTATTCACAAAACAATAAGCACAAATGCAAAAGCAACACACAAATACAACAGAGCAACCAATTGCCGTTGACCTGTAGATGGAAAGTCACAAGATTAGTACAAGCGTTGCGCCAAATTCTAATTATACTTAAGCAAATAAGAGCAGATATCTGACTGTTGTTCAAAAGATTCTCAACGAAATACGATCCTGGACTGGGTGTCGCCAAGTGTAACCTCCCCACATAAATTTACAAAGAAATTGACAATATTTAATAAAAAATGGGACCCATGAGTAACCTCCCTAGCAATTAAATATAATGACAACAAAAATGTGAGAATCGCAATCTGACCCAACTATAAGCTCGTCACAAAAAATGAAAGTCCATTCAGTGATAAGAAAATCTCAGTGATAATGATAATTCAATTAAACCGAAATATCGGTCTTTGGCCCTGTGCAAATCAGAATTAAATTCTTACCTCATTGTATCTGCTAGTCAAATTTCTGCTCTTATTCTTGCGCACAGCTTGGAGGAACTGCATTGCAAATAATAATATTCCTTTTTTTTTTTTTTTGTAATTTAACTGAAATTTGTTTAAGGGAAGTGGAACGAAATTTAGTTCAATAAAATTGCTTTTGAAATCATAATTATTATTGGGGCACTTGTTGGAAATTAATTACAATAAATAAACTTTACATTATCTGATGATTACCTTAATTAACAATATACCTCATTCAGCATCTTGACCAGTGTTGCCCACAGACTACATCACACAACCGCACTGGGCTGCTACTACTGACCGACTGCTCTGCATGATGACTACTACAGAACTGCTCTCAACGACAACTAACAGAGTACTGCACTACATGACGACTACAACCGAACTGCACTGCTCGCAACGCTCGCGCGGTCAAGCGCAGACTAACCACGAAAATAGGCTCTCTGGTCAAAGATTTTAACGTGCCTCACCATCGCTGCTATGTTACATACGTGTTTCAATGTAACTGTCACTCACTGACCTCCTGTTTCTGATTCCGCCGATTACTGTCATGAGAGCAGTGTAAATTTTTCTGGCTCATCAGATAATGTTTTTCGATTCGTTAATAATTTCCTCTTCGCTGTATCCTCGAAGGGAATTTATCACAACGTGGATGAAAACGACTTTTTAATTGTTGGTCGCTTCTTTTTCGATGTTTTCTCTTGAATTTGTAGTGTTTTTAAAGTAGTTACTGAGCTGATGGAACCTAATTCCTGGGCAGACTTCAACTTCACTGGTTGGCACTACGAGATTCCTCAACATGGAATCGCCAATTATGAGAAATTCATTTTCAGCTACACTTTTAATAGTATGACGTCTTTTGTTCTCGAACTTTTCACTTGTCCATTTATACATAATATTTATGCATACTGAGTCTGCACTTTGTTTTAATTCACATGATACGAAGTGCTCATCTTGCAGGGAACTCATATTTGTATCCCTCCACAAATGGCGTATTCACTGTTTGCACCGATCATTTTCTGGGATTTGCTTGAGTCGCAGTTTTCTTCATGAATAAGATCCACATATTCATTTCTAGGCGACAATACTTCTGATTGGCGTTTTATTGCTTCACAGGACGCTTCATTACCGTTTAATGAAACATAGCTTGTATCACTCTGCATCTGCAGATTTTTGTCGTTTTTGGCGATGCAGTCCCTGCAGTCACGGTTTTTTTGGCGCATAAGTTTGCTGTTTTCGTTTTGTAACGCTAACTTGTCGTCCTTGAGGAATTTAATTTCTCTCTGCAGCATTTGAATAACAGTTTCTTTTGCAGTCACTTCACTTTGTAAGTCAATCTTTTCTTCACTTTCATGTCGTAAACAATCCTGGCAGCACCACAAAAAATCATCATGTATGAATTTTAGGTTCAATTTTGCACACTTTTCATGTAGCCAGAAGCTACACTTTACACACAGAATTCCTTTTACAACACATTTTTACATTCCTTGCTCATTGCACTGCTATACGATTGCTTTTTTGGGAGAGGTGCACTACTACACTGATCTATCGGCGCCATCTTTTCTGTCTGTCTGTTGCATCTGAATCGAACTGTGTGTGGTGTTTTTATGTTGACAGCTTTGCCAAATTCTATATTTTATTGCACACAAGTTGGACCTTACGATACATGTATGGGTTACCAACAGTACATAGCCCCTGCTATCTTTTCTGGACACCATATTTACGTTTTCGTTCTTTACAAATGTCGTACATCTGTTGTAACTGCTCTGTCGATCTAAGTGAAGTTTTTTGTGAACTGAAAATGTTGCATACTTTTTCCCGCACTTTATTTGGAAATTTAGAAATACTGCTTCTTGGTCATACAACAGATATCCCATCCATTAACTGTTTTCAGGACAGATCGTTATGTTATACGCACCAGTACAGCCTAGTTTACACGACGACACTAGGTTGCAGGCAACTGCGCTATCGGCCACTAAGCATGCACGCCGCGCGTTTGCGCAACTCATCGGTGAATCTAAACACTTTCCGCGTGTTCCAACTTTGGCGACACTAGTTGCATGAGTTTTGAGGTTATGTGTGTTCATTGAGTGTTGACAAATTGAAATATGCAGTGAGGAATGGAGAATAATGTTCGCTTTTTATGCTTTGCATAGGTGATTGTGGGATTTCACTGATAAGTAATATATTGCTGCTCATGAGACCTTCAGGTGCGATCAGAACATGTCTGAGCTGCAAGGCAATATGTATTGAATTAGAAGCACATATACAACTGAATTATGAAAAATAGAAGCAAATGGAATTCTAGCTGTGAAAATGCTCTCACCTACAAGACTAAAATCCCATCGTTCGAGTTGGCCAACTCTTTTTTTTTTATAGGGAATATTGTTGACAAGAGGGAAGGCTACGCAAATCAAGAAGCTGCAATCTTTATTCAATAATCATCTATTTACAATATCGTAGCAGTGCTCCCCATTGACATGTTTGAATTTTGAAATATTGCCATTGTACATATCTATCTTCAAGACCATAGTTTGCAAACCATTCTCTTCTTAATGCGGCCTGTTCGAATAATTACTGCTGTTAGTGTTAATAATTACTACTGTTAATGTTAACAATTATTGGTGTTAATGAAAAAGTGTCATCGCCAACTAAATCCGCATTTTATAGCATGTCGAGTGTTGTTGATTGTAATGCACGCAATGTGATACGTAATTTCAGTTCTGGCGAAGTGCTTCATGTATTACAGTATCTTTATTCCTTATCGCAAAATTATCTGTATTCAGAAGAAACATTAACAGTTCTGGTGACATTCTAAGATACTTAAAAGAACTTCTTGGGTCTTCCATTACAAATTATTTCAGCAAGAATGCTGAGTAATCGAGCTGATATCTTTTCTTCATCCAGTCACGAATCGAAACATGTTTCTTATTTTTTTCTTATGCAGCGATTCCACGCAACAAGTTTTAACTCCATCACAACTTGTGCGATGTGCACCTGCAGAAATTTTCATTTCAGACACGACTCAGGAACACACAAAACGACGAAACTGAAGTGTATAGTGTATACTGGTTTCGTCGTGTCGACAGTCAAATATGAAATCATTTGTGTGCAACTCATTCCACACAACGAGTGGCGCAACCCAGTCGTCATGTAAATTAGACTTACCTTACAAGTTCATTTAAATGTTTTGCTCTAATCTTTTTGTTGCATGGTGCTGCATCAGATTTCGTGTGTTCCACTATGCTCTTGATCTCATTTATAGCACCTACCAGCATCAAAGTATTCTCAAGCGAATGGTTTTGCGATCTTAGAAAAAATGGTTAGGGGAATGTAAGAGAAAAACGAAGAAAATCTTTACCTGACATTAAGTGTCCTGGTATGTAGTTCATTTTAGTGGGTATGCTTAAATTCACAGAGGCTTAGCCTATCATTTTCATACAAATGTTGTTGTGTTCCTCAAACTAAAAAGTGTCATTTTAGTGCTGACCTGAAAATCGTACATTACCGTAGTGAAATAGTTGGAAGGTCTTGTACCATTCGCCGCACTGAGTGACCGCGTGGTTTGAGGCGCCATGTCATGGATTTCGCGGCCCCTCCCGCCGGAGATCCGAGTCCTCCCTTGGGCATGGGCGTGTGTGTGTTGTTCTTAGCGTAAGTAGTATAAGGAGTGTGAAAATCTAGGGACTGAGACCTCAGCAGTTTGGTCCCTTAGGAATTCATACATATTTGAATATTTTTTCTTGTTTCATTTGTCCTGAGATATATCACAGTTGATGGTTCTACTTAAAATGATAGGTTTTTTGTCGTGACGTAGTCAGTGCTTAATAAATAAATTTTCAGATCTACATGTGACGACCTAACAGCGATTACGGTGTCTGATATACGTAGAAAACTCTCTGAGTCATGCTTCAGTTGTGTCCAGTAATCTCTGTACTAACTGAATGTCGAACTTCGGCTGTGACAGCATGACGTCTTCTGTTAGCACTGCCCATACTGCAGTTAGGCAAGAAACTGGATGTGATATTTCAGTTAGAAAAGCGGCACTCGCTTTCGTTCCAAAGTATCTACATTCTTGACGATAATAAAACTAACTACGTTAACATTTAAGCATCGTACTACCAATTTCGTTTTACGCTCATGAACACTAAAGTCTACTGTAATATCATAAATATAAAGTACCTAAAAGCGAAACAATATTTTTCCTGGGCTTAAGGAACAGTTTTATTCACATATGTAATGCACTTATCAGTAGCGACATCATCTTTGGCATTGGAAAATTACGTAATGGGGTGAATTTGGATATCCACAACAATATGCTAATTATTTTCAGGCACCATATGAAACAACCAAAATTACGTGTGACACTGACACGAAAATTGTTCTCTTCTTTCTGAACTAATTCACATGTACCAACGTGAAATTGCGATGAAATCAGTTAGTTTGAAGTGCATATTTAACTGAGCACTAACATATATAAACAGTTCAGTTAATCTGGGTAACTTTGCACCACTTTTTGAAAGTACTGCACACACAATCTACATCACAACAGACACTAAAATTTCATACGAATTGCTAAGGTGTGCTTGGCAGTGAGGAAATATGTACTAGAGACGCTCTCTTGGAGTAAAATTTCAATTTTAATACTGGTACAAAATTACTCAGACATTTTGGGTAACTTTACTCTTAACAACATAGTATTTTACCCATATCTAATGTTCTGAATAAATTTACATCCCAACAACAGAAAATCAGGTACTAATAAGAAGTAAAATCTGTTGATTCAGTTTCCAGATTTACTTTGAAATATCAAGATATTTGTATCAACCTGGCAGTATTCAACTTAAATCACTGTCAGAAGCTTACTTCACAGTCACAAAGAAAAATCACAAGCCTAAGAGCTTTTAGGGAGGTGGAAAGACATTTGAATGAATCACAGAGGTTATAAATACGTTACATTTGGTACAAAATAATACAAACCGGTGATACACCAGCCATTTGAAACAAAAATAGCAATTGCTACAAAGATACCATAATTAGTTAAAAGCTACCCTGATTGTAAAAGCTACCCTGATTGTAATGTGCCAAGGAACACCTTCATATGTTTATCTACTTTTTTATCATTTGTAAAATGATAAATACTGTAAACATTAAGCATGAGCAACTATATTGAATGAGAACACAAAAACACATTGAAACACAAAATATGAAATTTATTTTTATCATTTCCGTACATTTTTAACCACTGTTGCAATGTTACAGGCACAACATTACTGAATAAAATAATCTTACTGAGTTTTTGTCGTACACTAATTGTATTGTGACCAATTTTCTCAGCTGAAAACCTTTTCCCATATGTTTTCAGCTGCACCTGAATGTACCTGGATGTAATCTTACATACAAGCTGTGTCTCATGCAAATGTTCAGCTCTGCATTCATTATGGAAGTCATGATCATGTTGAGCGAATGAATAGTTCACATATTTTAAAATTGTAATTGACAGCAGTTCATCAAATTAAGTAACTTGTAAGTTCCATTTCACTGCACACATTTCTGTTGGTCATAGTATATGGACAAAATGTGAGAAGTTGTGACTGTTAGTGTTTGCACGTGTGTTGATATATTCAGCAAGGGACTGGATAACAGCATTGCTGGTTCTACGGACAATTCCAAAAACTTTGTGAGTGCACGAGTGGTGGTTTATGGACTTGCTATATTATCCGCAAGACTCTTCAATGGTGATTGTGCACCTGCACATTCGCAACAGATGGCTGCTGACCGTCTCTACAAGGACTACAGTGGGTCTACACCTATGATGACTCACCAATACCACAATTTCTACAAGGACTACAGTGGGTCTGCATCTTTGATGGCCCACCAATACCGTAATCTCTACCAGGACTACAGTGGGTCTGCTCTGTGATGACCTACCTACCAATCTTCTTCAAAACGTCGAATGACTCTGCTGTGGGTTTGCTCTGTTGTGGCCCATTACCTGTCAGCATGTCAAGAGTCAGCACTGTCTTTCCATTGGAAGGACAACACTACTTCTTCAAGACTGCATGGAAATCCACTACTTCCGTGTGCATTGTCTTTTACTGCTCAAACTTTGAAAAAAAAAACACTGAAATTTTACTGTGATGAACAATCTGGACTGTCTTTATGGACTGTGAGAAAATTTTAGCTTTTGACCAACATTGTATAAATAAGTGTGTGCATTTGATTTCTTTGTTATTGTAATTATGAAAAATTTTTTCAAATCATTATTGGCCACTGCCCAAAAATATTTTGTAAAATTTTTTGTGGGGAGCATGGGGGCTATGTAAGTAGGCTGTTTATGTTTTCTTTATGTAAGTAGGCTGTTTAGGTTCTTATATTGGTAACGCCGCCGCCACGTAGCGCTCTCTGTATGAAAATCACTGGCTGTGCTGTGTGCAGTCTGTGGCTAGTTTGCATTGTTGTCTTCCATTGTAGTGTTGGGCAGCGGCAGCTGGATGTGAACAGCACGTAGCGTTGCGCAGTTAGAGGTGAGCCGCCAGCAGTGGTGGATGTGAGGAGAGAGATGACGGAGTTTTGAAATTACATATATTATGACTTGTGATGATATTAAGGTAAATACATTGTTTGTTCTCTATTAATATCTTTCATTTGCTAACTATCTCTATCAGTAGTTAGTGCCTTCCATAGTTTGAATCTTTTATTTAGCTGGCAGTAGTGGCGCTCGCTGTATTGCAGTAGTTCGAGTAATGAAGATTTTTGTGAGGTAAGTTATTTGTGAAAGGTATAGTTTAATGTTAGTCAGGGCCATTCTTTTGTAGGGATTTTTGAAAGTCAGATTGCGTTGCGCTAAATAATATTGTGTGTCAGGTTAAGCACAGTCGTGTATGAATTGTTCAAAGGGGACGTTTCAATTTTTTAAGGACACTCATGTCAATCTTGCAACAAACATTTGAAACAATTTTCCTGAGTGCTCCACCACAGAGTATACACCATTACTTGTTTCAATAAGCTTGCCTCGGCTTACAAATTTTGTGAATGAGCTCTTTTCTGCAGTATTGAGAAGTGCGTGTGTTGTGTCATCACAAACAACAGGTGTCCTAAGAATGTAGAGGAAGTCCTTACATGTAACTTGTTTTGAAATTGAGGGCAGCATACCCTGCAATGTAGTACAAAATGCTCTGCTCATATGTGGAAAACAAAGTACCCTCTTCAATAAGTGAGCACAATTTTTCTACTTCATCTAAAAACATACAAGAATCATTATCATCTGCATGACGACGCTTTTGTGATCGGAAATCATACAGTCCTACAGGTACCATTGAACACATGTTAAAATCTGCACAGTTTCCCCCAACAGTGCTAACATTACTGCAAAAAATTAACTTGCGCATATTCCAACCTCCTGTGGATCTCACACATGAGAAGAAGAGTTCAATATGATCTTGGGAAAACTTACATGTCAACAAATATTGCAGAGGAGAATTTTTCCTAGTCATTATTTCCAGTGGAATGGCTTTAATTGAATACATGTTCAAAATTTTGCCAAAGGCAAAAGTAATTCTTGGGTGATGCAGGAGAGAAACACCATTTACTTTTAAACTTCTTATATAAGATTCTCTCTGATGTAAAATATCAAGCCAATATACGTGATTACTAAGTTTCAGCCTGGCTTTATATCCTGAAGCTAGAGGACTTCTGGAGCTAAAGACATCAAAAATTTTGTCTTTGAATCTCAAAAGCTCTGCTGTTGCCTCACTACCACGGAATCTGGGATTGCCAGCTCTTCTCAAAAAAAAAAAATCTATAGTATCTGCAACATCAGAACTGAGTGTTTGAACTGCTAAGCTGACATTCATCTTTTTATTGACAGAATTAATATGTTGTCCTGACAACCTGTTAGCAAATGTCATGCCTTCCTCAATTTGCAACTCATTTAGTTCTTTTAAGTACTGCCACTTAATATGGCCATTTGTAGACTCTATAACACCTACTTCTGCCAATGCATTTCGAGCAAGATTCAGTAAATGACACATATTGCACAGTGAACATTGTGGTTTTAAAGTGGGTGAAGGAACTGAGAAGAAAAAACTTTTTGATGGAAATTAATATTGCATCCCAATGAAAGAAGAGTACTTATATTTGTTCTTGTGCATTCACAAGTGACTGCCCAAATTCTGATGCCTGAATTGCTTAGCCTCTCCAGAGCAGAGTTTATTAACTTTGCCTGCACGCTACCATCAAAGCCATTCACTAACATATGCGCTACAGGACACTTAAATTTATCTTTCATGGACACAAGCATAAAAACTAATGCCCCTGAAGCTTCTTTCACTTCTTTTCATTGTTCAACTTCTCCTCCAAAATCTACAAAACCTGTATACCTCTTAGTTTCCTGGTCCCACACTACCCGTTTTCCAATTGCCATACTGTCTATTATGAGGCTAGAATCTTTAAATTCAGTCCTCACGTGATGGTTAAACACAAAGTACATGAACACATCACTTAAAAAGCCAGGATCACAATTCACAGTCCCTGCCCAACGAGAAATCAGGGATTTGTGAGGTAGAGGCATTACTGTCTGTAAATATTCATATGCCTTAGGAGGGTAAAATTACACCATCATTGCAAACATTTTAATGTCCGTTTTGTACCTGTTTTCCTTGGATGATACACTATTATTCAGCAAATTGCCCACTAATTCCACCTGAGTCCCTGTTTGTTGATTCAGGACTTCATGCAGCTTCTCTATTAGATGACCCTTCTCTTTCAGAGCACTTATGATGTCTTTCATTGAATAGTTTTGCTTCTCTCTTCTCCTATTTTTTTCCTGCAGGCTCTTGATTTTTCTTCTCAGTCTCTCCACAGCATCCGGTAAAAAATTGCATGTGTCTGTGGCCTTGTCAATCATTTCTATTTGTGTTTGAGATCCACATTCCTTAGATGTCTCACAACTCTGAGAAAACTGAAACAAGAATACAATACAAGTAGTACAGGCATCAACCAAAGTTTGGCAAGTACTTATGAGAAAACATGTTTGTTTGAAAACAAAAACAATATTTATATGACTCACCTGTTCAATATAATCATGAGTTTCTACAGTAGACTGTTCAGTTGTTATTCTAATCTTTCGCCTTGGCCGCTTTTCTTTGGGTATTAAATGCGTCGGAAACGCAAACTGTGATGGCACTGCATCAGGCTTGAAATGCCTTCTCGAAGTACCAGGCCTTACTAAATAATCTTCTTCCAAGAAGTGATCTCCACACAAGAAACTAGCCCTTGTAGGCGTGAAACCTTTGCGTTTATAGTGGCAATGACCCACTGTTTCAGCAAATCGCCTTTTTGCAGAGGAAACCTGTCCAAAACAGAAGACTCCTTGTATCATGCAAGGCAATGATATTTACGAGATTGTTGTCATTTCTTGACATTCAGTTATTACCTGCGGAAAGTTAAATCGCTTTACTTGCTCCACCGGTTCGTACAGTTGTATGCAGAGCAAGAAAAAACAGTTTTACGCTCACAACATACACTTCGTGAACAGCAAGAGAAACTTTCTGCCTAACTAAAAGATGGCGGACGATGTAAACAAACAGTCCTGAGACGGCACGAATAAGTGCTATGGTCAAAAACAGAAGATGTACATCCAGTTAGTATGGATCTCACTGGTTGTGTCACAGGATGACCTTTGGAGTCAGTTCTTTTTTGAGATGTTTATATGCACACTTTTTTTACATTACTTCCAAGCAATAAAGTGTATTTATTCTACACTTAGGGTCTCAATCAGTCTACGTGAAGCATCTTTAACTGGGTCTTTCTCCATATTAGTGACCCCAAAACGAATGTCAGCAACTGCTGTGGGTTACCTTGCATGCTTTGTCTTATGAGCTACATGACAACAATGGAACCATCTCACAACTATAGTGCCAGGGAAGAATGTATTCAAGACAGTGACTTCTTTAGTGTTCATTTTAGTGCTTCACGTAAACAGGAACAACCTTCCCCTTTTGTAAAACGTGGAAATGACATTTTCTTGTGCAGTGCTGGTGGTGTCGACAGTACCCCTCCACATACCTGCACAATGTGCACCGACTTCTAATATTCAGTTTGATGTTGGCGATGAATGCATACCAGCAAGAAGCTGTTCAACAAACTGTTATGGAGAGAGACAGTGGAATATTGGTTGATTCTAACACACTTAGCATGATGTGTTGTAATATTTCTGGCTTATTCAGGAAGCTATTCCCAGGGCAGTGGAGATGCAAGAAGCATAGAGATGACACAATGTGGGATGAAGAACCGGTGACAGATGTTAGATTCGGTACCATTCCTGTGAGAAAGACCGCCTGCATGATGCTGCTGCTCTGTGATTGGCTGCTGTGTTCGACGGTAGGGTGCCTTAACATTAAACTTTAGTTGCTATTATTAATTAAAATTGTCATCCAAATTACTTCATTTTTTTAAATAAACATCTCTCAACAGCCAGCTATCAATCAGTCATTTCAAAATTATTAAAATCAAAGTATTACTAAAACAAAAGACTGACGATATTACTGTCGATGCACTTCAGTGGCGTTCGGGTCATGCCTTGCTGGCTTGGTGCGCGAAGTGTCTCGGGCAATCTGGTTCTCCAGTTCTGACCATTCCAGTGGACAGACATGTTGTCTGTTATGCAGTATTTGTTTCATGCAATGTTATTTACTACAGTTCCGATCGTCGCTAGGTACAGACATGTTGTCTGTAATAGTAGTATTTGATCCATGTAATTTTATTCTCCAGTTCTGACAGTTCCAGTAGACAGACATGTTGTTTGTGGCAGGATGTATTTCATGTTATTTCAGCCAGATTTAATGACTGTGGAAAGATATGTTCAATAAGTTGTGTTCATAGCAGCAGTTCCTTGCGAAGTTAATTTCAGCCTCAAGAACAAGAATCCTCGAACTGCGTGCTGTTTTCTGCGCTGGAGACATCATCATCATGAAGATAGCAGGTTAGTGAAGTGTACAAGAACTTATGTATTCCACACAGGGCAGTGGAAACAACTAGGCACCTCACGTGTACTGCATGCACAGTACAAATGTGCTCAGTGACATGTCATCTGCAGTAATGCAGAGGAGGTAAAAGAGGATGAAAGTATTAACACTATCTCACTTACATTCCATTTTTCTTGCTGTAGTGTAAAGTTCTACTGCACCTTTTTGCACCTCCATGTGGAGCCCATCCAGTGAGGCCACACTCAAACACACTCACAGGATTTCCTTCTGCCTCATGGCCTTGCTATGAGAGCTCGTCCGTCGTTTCTCTCTGACAAAGGGTGGTACCATATTCATACCAGAATTTTGATGACAGCCTTGATCACATCAGCTCACAAACCAAGCTACCACCTTTCCATTTCAAACAACTGGCTTTGTGGTTCGCTATTGTCAAGTGCATTCTCTACAACGATGGAAATTCTGATTACAGCTCTAAGTTCGTCATATTACTTAGCCATCTGGGCGATGGCACTGACAATATTAGTGACACAATTTTGTCAGCCTGTAACGGAACATATTAAAGGCTTTACTGTACCGAAGTATGCGATACCCTCCAAATTCAACCAGTTTAATGAGTATTTATGATTATAGCAAAGGTATTGTGTATGTTAACAATGATTGCATAACATGTCTCCATAAACAGTCAACCCATTAAATTATACTGAATAACTGACCCACACAAAAGTTAATATCACTTGATCACTGATACAGCAAATGTCATCATGTAAAAACACTGAGTTCATCTTAAATAATTAATATGAAGTATGAAAAATAGTGGACAACTTAGGTATTTTGGATCTCCTTAAATAAAAATCACCCAGTGAAACCTATTTGTTCACTAAGAGCGTTTTCACTCAGTATTCACGTAAGCAATCATATTTTAGACGAAAACCAATGTAATTCTTAATAATTCATGTTATTTACTTATTTATGCAAATTAGAGAAGTCAATTGACAAACTTCTAAAAAAACAGCCTTTTTGTAACAAAGAATTATTCTGTCAAGTCAACAAATCTGTCTGTCATTTTAATAACATGTTAAATTATGTCACTCGATGCAAATTAATAACTTTTCTGCACAAATTATGATAACAGACGTACATATGACTTATAAACTATATCTCTTTTTAGTAGTTCTTTGACAATGTTATAAATACAAGCAGCAAGAACGGTCGGGAGGCAGTCGGAATGTCACTTTGGTAAAGTGTGTTTGTGTGTTATTGTTTGAGGTGGATAAACAATGCAAAGAACATGTAACGGAAGTTCTACTTTGTGTTGAGTCATGGTCTTTGGTGGACAGTGGAATTAAGATGGCCACCAGAGTAATAAATATTTGAAGTTTACATATTTGTTGGTTTCGCTCGTTCTTTATCATCAAAAGCATATAGAAAACATGGGACCTCATGTTTTTAACCCTAGACAACCAGATGTAGAGCCAGCATCAGCATCGAGAGACAGCAGCGATCCAGCAAGTAGCAGCGATTACTACAACACAGTGCATTTTAATGGCGCCAACCTAACATCAAGTGCTAACAAGCTCCGTAAATGGGAGTGAAATAGTGCGATTATAGCAATTAGCAATATCTACGACCAGGTGACCATTACAACCCCCAGCTACCAACAAATATAATACAGAAAAGTCAGTGCTCCTTCAGCACCTTGCTGCAACTGTGCCAAGTCATTCACGATTAACATTTAGACACCAAGGAGCATTCTCAGTTTTGAAAAAGCGTTAGAACATTAATTGACGCCACACTCATGCCAGAGCACACACGTTGACACCAAAGATTGTAAAGTTACCTCCACAGTTACATCTAGTAATGACCTCACCTAAGAGTGAATCATTAGCAAGGAAAATTATTTTATCAGACACACTTCTCACCACCCTACAGCATCAACAATCCTTTAGTTCAACAGACAGCGATGGTCAGCTCTGACTCAGTCATCGTCCACGCCGCACCGGGCAGTGTAGGCAGCTGAACAGAACCTATTGTGTACAGACACTCATGACAATAACGTCACTGGCCTTTGCCAGGCAGCGACCTGCAGTCAGTCAAAACAGAAAGGCAGCAACTGGAAACAACACCCTGCATGCTAACAGGAAGTTGCAGCCACACATTTGTTAGTTTCTTGTAAATTTGGCCAATAAAGCACACAACTATAAGACATTCTGTAATCACTGAAATTGTAAGAAAGATCCGGAGTGTTGCACTAATACAAGTCACTTGCCTACTAAAAATGAGAGCCAATCAAGCTGCTCACTGTCTGCGCATAATAATTTTGCAGGCATCTCTGAGTTCAGTGTGTTGCATTGTAAAAATGCTTGTTTTCCGATTCCCGCAAACCAAGTGGATGTATCAAAGCTGGCTATTATCACCCCTTTTGGACCTTATGAATTCCTTTATCTACCACACAGACTAAAAAATGCAGTGGAAATGTGGCAAAGTTTATAGACCATGTCCTTTTCGAGTTTTGCGTTTCCTGCACATACTTAGGTGATACTTTAGCCTTCTCTACTTCTTAACACGCATACAGTGAACAACTCAAACTCGATGTTGATACCTTGCATCAGCTCAGCATCATAGTTAATGATGTTAAATGTCATTTGTTACAGCCAGAGCTAACCTTCCGTGATAATTCAATTAGTAGTGAAGGCAAATGGCTTACTATTCAATGGACTGTGTTCATTAGTCAACTACTGCAGCCAAGGAACTTTCAAGAATAATGTCAGTTCCTTGACGTGGTAAATTTTTATCGCATACAACTACCTCAAGAGCTGCCATTCAGACAACAACGATGAATGCATTAGCAGGAAAACATGTCACGGGCAAAATAAACTTGCAATGGACTCTGCAGATGCAACAGGCATTTAAGTAAATTAAAGATTGCATTTCTCAGGCTACAACACTGGCACACCCACTACTCAGATGTGAGCGATCATACTAGTGGAGAGACTCTCCAGCAATCGTTAGCAGAAATTAAACAACCACTAACTTTCTTTTCCAAAACGTTTACTGGCTCCCAATGGAAGGAGACATCTTTAGTAACCTACACAGACTGCCAGGATCTCTCGATGAACGAGACTTGTAACAGATCGCTTCATGTTACGAAATGCCAACGAAGATTGTAAAACCTGGATGCAAGCATGTGCTGCCTGTCAAAATAGAACAGCATGCACTTCCGCAACACAGCCGCTTTCAGCATCTCCACCTAGACGTTGTTTTGGGGCCCTCCACAATGCAGGTGGGGTACGTTCTATTCCCTCAGGAATCAACAGGATAACTCACTGGATTGAGCCTATACCTGTAACTGACAATACTGCAGAAAACACACTGAAAGCATTTGTCGGTATATGGATTTCCCGTTTTGTGAGGCCTCTGTAAGGAGCCAGCAGTGAGTATGTTGGCTGATATAGAAAACTCTCGGCCCAGCGGCTCAGCTCTGTGACAGGACAATCTTTGGAGTCATTTCATTCTGAGCTTTTGTACTATGCACACATGTTTAGTTGTATTGCTGCCAAGCAATAAAATGTATTTATTCCACATTCCTTGGTTTTAGCTTGAGTATCCTCAGCTGGATCTTCTCCACAAACAAGTTAGGTTGTCAATTGTCTGAGGCTGAGCATTCCCCCACTAAAGTACATCATATCTGAATACATACTCAGCAGTTATTGTCAATCCAAAGATTTTGTCGAGCCCCTTACCCTTCCATTTTCAGCTCAGGTGTTTAATGAACGTCCTCTCCAAGACATTGTCTGAGCATATGGAGTTGTTGTCACAAGTGGGCCACGTTATTCTGATTCTTGAGCTTGATTCCCTTACTAAACATTATTTTAAAATCAAGCTTCCACAGCATACAGTTGTACTTGGAGGAACTTTGTTTTCAGTGGGTGATACTGCTGCAAGTGAGGCAATGTCGCAAGGCACGCCAATCATGGAGCTCTTGCAGGCTTTGCTGCGTACATGCATGATGAAAATGGGTTCTCTTGATAACCTGTCATCAGGCACAAAAAAATTAGTTTGGGTATCTGTGGGTAAAGAAAACGATATGCGTGGTTGAACCACTGGAGAATAGCAAGCATTTAGATTCAATGCGCAGTTCTTTACGCAGTAGTGTAACGCACATTGTGGTGTAACATGCGATTCTATGGGAAAACATGTTACACCTTTATCCTATTAGGCCAGAAAAAAATGTGCATGGAAACTGAACGTATATTACGTAGTTTTAAGTGTGGATCATAACACTCGGCGCGCTGTGGTTGAACATATGTGCAGATGGGGTTTGCAAGCTGCCAGCTAAGGACATCGATTACTTTATTTACAAACCGAGTCTGTGAAGTGTCGCAAAAACGTGTTACACTGATTTTGTGTGTTGATATCAAAGCAGAGACACAGTATTTTAGTCCTCTTAAGTGAATGTCTACACTGTATTCCAGTTGCTACACACCAGATGGAAGAATTGGTTATGTATATGAAGAAGCAAGTAGAAAAGTTAGACTAATTAGCGAATAGTATTAAATCCGCCAAGAAAGGGGTATATAATAGTATTAAAACACATGGAGAGACGTTAAAGGAACTAGACGAGTTAGGATTGAAGAAGAACTGTGTATTGGTATTGCAGATTTAAAAACACTATCAGAGGAGGTAGCTATGAAAGTAGACAAAATCTCTAGTATAGAGAGATTTTATTAAATTCACCTGAAAAATTACAAGTAGAGATAGAAAAACAGTGTGACTTCCTCAGGATGGAGGTTCAGGAAGAGTTTAAAAAGGTAAACGATTAGATGAAATGTGTAGAGCAATTATCCACCCAGGAATATGAAGATAAACGTAGTCGAATCTCTGATATGCAAGTGAGAGTAGAGGCATTACAACAGAGTAGAGATTTTCATGAAATGGTTTGATTTGTTTAGAGGAGTTTCTACAAGAGTTAGCTGAAGGAAATGTACAAGAGAAAGTTGAATCCTATATTAAAACTCATTCTTTGGGCAGTGCAATAGTACAGCAAAAGGAAATTCAGAAGTTGTGGTAAGCATTAAAAAATAACCAGAAAGAACTTAGTAAAAAAATAGCTATCAATAATACTGGGTTGTACTTAAGGAACTTGAGTTGGGCAGCAGAATGAGTTTACCTAAATATTTTCCACAACTTAAATCGGATGCAGAAGAACACCCAACTCGCTTTTTGCGATATTTTGTAGATCATAACTTAAGAAGTGGTAAGATCGTAAGAGAATCCATTTTGCATGTGGTAACGTGGTAGGGGATACAATGGAACATTTTACATCCTTGGATGGTTTTCAGGAAAAATTCAAAAGCATATAATGGTCTGCCAGCACACAAGATAAGTTGACTCTAGAATTATTAGACCCAAAATATACTAATTGTTCTTTAGACTTACCATAAATGGTAAGATAATCTGAAAGAGAAATGAAGTGAAACATACTGAGGGGCCTGGTGTAATTTTTTCAATTAAATTTCTAAACTTGAACTACACTAATAATTAGGCAAGAACCCTGGCCTTAAGGATAAAGCAGGGAATGAAGGCAGATGAATATTTTAGCGTAAAATTTGAGTGCTGTGCACAAGCAAGATTGTAGTCAGCTGAGAAGGAATTATGGACGATTGTTGATGATATTTTGTTCTGGAGGTTAAACAACACTCCATGTAGTTGGAAATTATCAGTGTGTGGAAGAATTCTAATATGGTTTATCCATAAAAGATATGGACATTTTGGCATCCACAAGTGCCTTAGGCAATGAATAAAGTTTATTACATCAAGTACTTAAGTAGTAAAATAGTACAACTACCACAATATTGTGAAATATGCCAGAAGGTTAAAGATGATAACAGCAATCTACAACATAAGTTCTATACAACCCTACCTACAAGATTACATGATTTAACTGTGGCTCGTTTTTTTGACAGTTGCACTGTTACTTTCAAGTCGAGGAGGGTTGACTTAGATCTTTGTACTGACATAATGTTGGTCGAAGTACATACAGCTTTATCCTGCATTACTCTGCAAATATCCGTAAGGTGCATGGCAGAGAGTACATCCTATTCAACCAGTTATAAGTGTGTCTTCCTATTCCTGTTCCATTCAGCATCTTTGGTTGATGAGTGGTGTACGTTCAAAGCTCTCGTACAAATAAGTGTTTAATTGATTAATTAAGAAAATATTACATCATAAAGAAGTAAATTAATATCTATTGTATGCTATCAATTAAAGGTTTCACATTTTTTGTGTATTTTTCCGAAAAAGAAAGCATTTCATAAGCGCGAATTGTGGACTAGGGTTTGTTTACATAATTGTATTTTGTTAGTTACGTGACTATTTCAATAAAGAAAAGTTTGTGTTGTTAGTGTATTCTTACATGCTATCCATTTGATTCTCTAGTAAACAGCCAAAGTGAAAACCCCACACTATACAGGGTGATGCACGAAGATAGGCAGATATTTTACTATGTTATTCTACAAGTAAAAATAAAGAAAAAAGTTCATATCAACATAGATCTACAAATAATTAGTTACGGAGTTACGGCTAATAAATGATTTTGCCTGAAATTTAGTAAATTCTCTAATATGAAGCCATCACACAAATGTAAGAGGTTAAACTAAAGCCCATTTTCCATTTACCTCGTTGTTATGAGCCTAGTAAATCTAATAAAACATGTGCCAGACGTGTATCTGCATATCTTCTCAGGACATCCTGAGAAGCAAAGATTATTATACATGTAAATTTGTTATCTTTCCACTAGAATGTAGAAACGTTTATGTCATTGTTGGCAACCGTTAGTGAGTTGTTTTAGTCGTTTCCTAACCTTGAAACGAATTAGTTTTCTGTATTGTTCAGTAAAAGAACATAATAATAACTGTATATTTAAGTGAAACCACATAGTAACTGTTAGAGTTCGTAGATTATTTATGAAAAAGGGATGCCTTTCAAATTTACGATAGAGGAATACGCCGAAATGGTGTTTATTTATGAAAAATGTGATGGTAATGCTACAGCTGTAGTTAACGAATACCGCGTACGTTATCCAACTCGGCGGATTGCGAATGCACAACCCATTAGTGGAGTATTTCGAATGTTACGGGAGAAAGGTTCTCTACCTAGCGTTGACAAGCAGTACAAGCGCTCGATATGTGTAGTAGTAGTAGTAGAAGGGTTGTGTGGGCGCACGACAGCAAGGTCTTCAGCGCCCGTTCAGTATCATAGTGTGATGGATGTCAAGAAAAAAACTCAGAACATTTACATATAACGGAACAGAAAACACGGGGAACACTCATTGAAAAACATGTACTCACCCACACCGAAGCGTGGTATGAAGCAGGGCGTCACCAGTAAAACATGGACAACACAGGAAGAAAAAGGTAGAGGGTGCTAAAACAATGTAGCAGATGGAAGTGGCTGGCTGACCGCAAGGAAAAAAGGGAGGAGTCAGCCACTCTGCAATACACTAACACCTCCAGCCTAAAAGTTTAGGCCAGAGTCCAGACACATCACAAAACTTAAAAACCCTAGACACACACGTCTCATTGTTAGCTAAAACATAGGGCAGATCCCCATCAACTTGTGCTTCTGCCCTTGCATCACGGTATAAAATGCAGTCTGTCAAAATGTGCCGGACAGAGATGTGCACACCACAAGCATCACAAAACGGAGGATCCTCCCGCCGTAATAAATAGCTATGTGTCAGAGGACAGTGCCCGATCCGAAGACGTGTGAGCGCCACCTCTTCCCGCCTGAGCAGCCGGCAGGAGGAACGCCACGGCCGAGTGGTCGACTTTACTGACCGCAGTTTATTGGCCTTCACCGCCAGCCATTCGTCCTCCCACAGCTCCATGCACTTCCTGTGGAGTGCAGCGATGACTGACTGCAAGGGGATAGGACACTGGACCACATACTGCTCTCTGCAGGCCTCCTTGGCAGCCCGATCAGCCTGTTCATTGCCCCATATGCCGACATGACCAGGCACCCAGCAGAAGGATACCTCTTTACCCCGCCGTTGGAGCAAGTACAGTTGGTCATGTATCAGCTGGACCATCTCTTCAGTCGGGTACAGGTTCTGCAGTGACTGTAAGGCACTAAGAGAATCGCAGCAGAGAAGAAATCGATCGCCCCGAACACGATGCATCTGCTCCAGTGCCTTCAGGCTCGCGTGGAGCTCGGCTGCGAAAACGGTATATTCAGCAGGGAGGCGAATCCGGGTAACACGATCAGGGAACACCACAGAACAGCCAAGGAAAGTCTCCTGTTTGGAGCCATCAGTATAAACGACAGTGAAACCATGATGCACATCTAAAATGTTAAAAAACAGAGATTGGAACGTAAAATTTGGTGTGCCAGCTTTCTTAAAATTAGTCAAATCTAAAATAAGTTTGGGTCTCCGGAGGAGCCAAGGTGGAGATCTGCTCCAACCACGACGTAAAACATGAAGACCAGCCATAGACATCGCACCGAGGCAATCCTGTGCGCGAATCCCATAGGGCTGCGTCGCACGTTGCCGGTTATGAAACAATCGTGCCAGAGGAGGCTGAGCAACGGTATGGTACGCAGGGGTGTATGGTGTGCACAAAGTTTTATACGCCTGGCGCACTGTAAGTAGCCGTCGCCGCATATGAAGTGGCGGTTCACCAGCCTCTGCACAGAGGCTTGGTATCGGGCTAGTTCGGAATGCCCCAGTGGCCAACCGAAGCCCTTCATGGTGCACAACATCCAACAACTTTAAGTAAGAAGGCCTCGCAGACCCATACACCGTGCACCCATAATCGAGCCGAGATCGCACAAACGCCCTGTAAAACTGGAGCAGACAAGTCCTGTCAGCTCCCCATGTACTGTGGCTAAGACATTTTAAAATACTTACAGCCTTAAGTGACCGCCGTTTCAGGTCTTTAAGATGAGGTAACCACGTGAGCTTCGAGTCAAAAATGAGCCCCAGAAATCTCACCGTGTCTTTAAAAGTAAGTATAGTGTCCCTCATCCTCAACTCAGGAAAGGTTAAAATCGAACGAGAACGGTTAAAAAGAACACATACAGACTTCTCGGTGGAAAACTTAAAGCCACTCTTCTGCGCCCAGTCATCCAAACGCCTAATCGTAAGTTGCAACTGACGAGTTGTCGTTGCAAGGCTTGAAGAAGAGCAAAACAAAGAGAAATCGTCCACAAACAAAGAACACTGGACAGGACTTTTCACTATGGACGTAATGCTATTAATAGCGATGGCAAAGAGAGTCACACTTAAAACGCTCAAAGCGATCAGACAGGACGTCACCAATCCGGTATCTAAAATATCGTGGCGAGAGGAAAGACAACCACGAAAACCCCATTCGTGAAGCTGCTCCAGGATGAGACGCCTCCAAGTAGTATCGTAGGCCTTCTCGATGTCGAAAAATACACTTAGAAGGTGGTGACGGCGTAGGAAAGCCTGTTGTATAGCCGCCTCCAGGAGGGCAAGGTTATCGAAGGTGGAACGAAACCTCCTGAACCCACACTGAAAGCGACTAAGGAGTTGCCGGGATTCTAACATCCAGACAAGGCGGCGGTTGACCATCCGCTCCAAGGTCTTCCCTATGCAACTAGTGAGGGCAATACTACGGTAGCTACTTGGGCTTGTGCGGTCTTTCCCAGGTTTTAAAGAAGGGATTAAAACTGCCTCACGCCACGCGTCAGGAAAGTGACCCGACGCCCAAATGGCATTAAAAAGTGCGAGGGGGATTTCTTTGTTGCGCAATGTGAGGTGCCATAGCATACTGTAATGGATCCTGTCGTGGCCAGGGGATGTGTCACGAGCTCCAGACAACGCAGACTCCAGCTCCCACATAGAAAATTTGCAGTTGTAAACTTCATGAGAGGTGGAATGGAAGTCCAGACTACATCTCTCAGCAACGGCTCTATGGCGTTGGAAACCTGGATCCTGACTGGTTGTTGCAGTAACTGTGGCGAAATACGCTGCCATAGTCTGGGCAATGTCTCGCGGATCCGTATGGAGAGTGCCATTATTCGTTACAGCAGCTATGGGACACCTCCCTCCTCTGCCAGAAATTCTCCTGATGGTGTCCCACACAATGGAACTTTTGGTGGAACGATTAATGGTGTTCAGGAACTGTTGCCATGACCTCTTCTTGCTCTCACGAATAATGCGGCGACATCTTGCCCTCGCCACCCGAAAGGCTGCAAGATTCTCAGCAGTCGGCCGACACTTGAACTGACGCAGAGCTGCACGCCTCGTCCTGATTGCAGAGCGGCATTCGGCACTCCACCAAGGCACAGGTGGCCTCTTCCGGTGGCCTGTGGACTGTGGAATGGATGCTGCAGCGGCGTGGTGGACCATTTTGGTGATGTGATCCACCCACACCTCAACATTCGCACAGTGTTCGAATTGGGCCAATTGGCTATAAAGTGTCCAGTCAGCTCCACTGAGCACCCATCGTGGTCGTCTCCTTTCGGGGCCCACGTCATCTGGCAGGTGAATCCAGATTGGGAAATGATCACTGCCGTGCAAGTCAGCGACCACTTCCCAGTGAGCACTGGCGGCAAGAGCTGGAGAGCAAAGCGAGAGATCAATGGCAGAGAACGACCCAGTCGCTGTGGAGAAATGAGTACTCTGTCCTCCATTAAGCAAGTAGGCACAGGATGACAGGAGAAGCCTCTCAATTGCTCTACCCCTGGGGCAGGTAATTGCAGAGCCCCAAAGCACATTGTGGGCATTAAAATCACCACAAATAATGAATGGCTGGGGGAGCTGGGTAAGAAGGTCAGTGAGGGCCGCTTCATCAAGAGCATCATTTGGGGGCAAGTAAAGTGAACATACAGTCAATGGATGACGCACGTGCACGGACACAGCGACGGCCTGTAAAGTCGTCGTAAGTGAGAGAGGCGAGGAGTGGTAGTCCGTCCTGACGAAAATACCTACGCCTCCTCTAGCTCTCTCTCCACGCAGGTCGTCCTTTATGTGGAGTGTGTAGCCTCGTATCTCAGGGGAGTATGATGGATGGAAATACGTCTCCTGGAGACAGAGACACAGTGGTCTACCCTGAGAGAGTAGACGAAGTTCCTCCACATGCGTCCTGAACCCTTGCAAGTTCCACTGGAGTATGGAAGCCATCTATGTTGGGGGTAGCACCTTCATCCTGTCTCTCCGACGGGGCGGGGAGACCGCAGCAGGTGGAGGGGCAGGCGTGGGACGAGATGATTGCCCCACACATACATCGTACTCCATCAACTCTGGGGAAGAGTCAGATGAAGCCTCACCTAAAACAACATCCGCATGGTCAGATGGTTTCCCACGGGATTTGACGCGCTGTTGCTGCTGTACAATAGCTTTCTGTGGTTTGGTGGATTTTGGGGGAGCCGATGTGGGTGTGGTAATTGGCGCACTGGGCTTGGGAACAGCCTCAGCTGTTGGAGGCGCCAGGGCCTGGCCCAAGTTCGCCACTGTACCTTTGTCTGCCGTTCGAGTAGGGGCTACTGGCTCTGAAACACTGGCTGCGTTGCAAGTGCACTGACAGCTGCAGGTGTTAGTGCCAACACTCACCACCTCAGTCTTCGTTGAGGCATCGACTTTTGGAGTAGGCTTCTGAACCAGGGATGCAAAAGATGTAGCAAATGTAGGAGGTTGCATCGACTTATAGATCTTCTTGGCCTCACCATAGGGGATACGCTTGGTTGTTTTTATTTCCTGGACCTTGCGTTCCTCTAAAAATATTCGGCAGTCCCTACTCCAAACAGGGTGGTTCCCAGAGCAATTAATACATTTAGCTGGAGACGAGCAACCAACTCCTTCATGAGCAGCCTGACCACAGTTTCCACAAGTCGCTTCGCCTTTACAGCCTAAGGTGGTATGACCAAAACGCTGGCATTTGAAACAGCGCATTGGGGTCGGGAAATAAGGCCTCACACTAAGGCGAAGGAAGCCAGCTTTAACATGTTCAGGAAGCTTTGTGCTACTGAAGGTCAGAATAAAGGAGTCGGATTTGACAAGAGTGCCATCAACCCTCTTCATTATGTGTTGGACATCAACAATACCTTCTGGAGCCCACTCACGTTGCAGTTCTTCCTTGGGAATGTCAACTAGATCCCGGCATGTCACAACACCTTTGCTGTAGTTCAAGGTGCTGTGCAGTTCAGTGTCTATGGCATACTCTCCAAGGCTTTTAGCAGATTGGAGGTTAGTTGCTTGCTGGGCAGTGGAAGTTTCCACTAGCAAGGTCCCATTACGTAAGCGCTTCACCGATTTTAAGGAGCCACAGATTCCCTCCAATCCCTTTTGTATATTGAAGGGCGAAACCTTCTCGAAACTACCCTCCTTCCGTTTCACAATGAGAAACACATTCGTATTACCAGAATGTATTCTGTTACCTAAGACTGGACTGTTCAAAGAAGCGCCGGAGTCAGGGGGACTGACTGCACGGGCCCTCTTAAGAGACTGGGTGTTAGAACCTTCCAGCGGCCCACCCTTTCCGCTGGGAGGAAGAAAAGAGGATTTCGAAGGATCCATCTCGGTCCCACGAGCAGCTAGGGAACTGGAAGTCCACCTAGACAGAGCCCCGCGTGCCTAGGTAAGCCTTATACAACTGAGGTGCGGCAGGTTCCCCAGAGGTTGCCCGCTATCGACTGTTCCACCTCAACAGCCATGCATCTCATCAGCGCGCAGAACACCTTGAGATTGAGGGGTTTTTATAGAGGTTTATTCCATCCTCGTGATCCGGGCAGTCAAGCCAAGATCCCCATTCCCTGAGACACACAACGTTCCACCGCCGCGCCGCACGGTGGTCGCTGAAGTATGCTCAGAGCTTACGGTGACAGGGGACTGGTGGCGCTTACCAGTCCCCAGCTCAGGAACCCCGGGGTCGCCAAGCCCGTACCCAGCAAATGAATGCTGAGCCCCTGGGTCCAGGTACCAGTACACGACGAATCTCTCAATAATCAAGCATTTCACAATCTAAGGTATGGCTTACAGTGAAGTACAATAATCTGTATTCCTACCATAAACAAAAGTGCATCATTTACATCCAGGACATCCAGCCCTTCGCTTGGAGTTGTGCAACTGGTTAAATACTAATTGGCAGTTACACAAATACATTTTATTTACTGATGAGAAACAGTTTACTCGAGATGGTATAAACAATTTACATAACGAGTACATATGGTCTGAAGCAAACCCACACGCAACAGCGCAACGCAATTTCCAGCAGCGATTTAGCATAAATCTGTGGAACACACATTTTACTGGACCATTCATTTTCCCAGGACGTCCAACTGGCGAGACGTACTTACATTTACTTCAAGAAGAAATGCCCTGCTTGCTCGAAGATGTTCCAATTGCTACACGATTACGAATGTATTTTCATTGTGATGGCGCGCCTCCACATTTCACCAATATCATTACTACACATTTAAACGAACATTTTCCCCATAAATGGATTGGTCATGGCGCTACATATCTGTGGCCACCCAGGTCGTCTGATTTAACACCAATGGATTTTTGTGTATGGGGATGGATGAAAGACATAGTTAATGAGGACAAAGTCAACACATGTGAGGCATGACTTGCTTGAATTATGAATGCAATAGACGAAATTAAGCACAACCTGTGAAACTGAAACGAGGAACAAAATCTGTTCATACACATGCAGCTAAATGCATTGAACTCGGTGGAGACATTTTTCAACATTTTGTGAATGTATTGTGAAATTGTATGTATACTGTACAACTTCCTTAATATTGAACTTTGTTTTCTTCAGTTTAACATGAATTCACATGTGCTATGATATTGATAAAAGCAAATTATCTGACACATTCATACAGTTTCAGGTAATGTTATTACAATTATTTTGCCAAAATTAAATTCTTTACAACTTGTGTTGAAAAGTTTCTGCAGTAGTCTGGAATTTAAAAACAAATTGGACCAATTAAAAATTTTGCGAAATTACTTCTTAGTTTCTCTGGACGTTCTGGAAATGGACATGTTTTATTAGAAACTTCCTGGCAGATTAAAACGGTGTGCCGGACCAAGACTCAAACTCCCGAGTTCGAGTCTTGGTTCAGCGTACAGTTTTAATCGGCCAGGAAGTTTCATATCAGCACATACTTCGCTGCACAGTGAAAATCTCATTCTGGATATTTATTAGATTCATCAGATCAATAACAACAAAATAAATGGAAATCATGCTTTCCTTTAACCTCCTACTGTTTTGTAATGTCTTCATGTCAGTGAAGTTCCTAAATTTGAGGCAAAATATTTTATTAGCCATAACTCTGTAACTAAACATTTGTGGACTTATGTGTATATGGATTTTTTTTCTTTCGCTTCACTTCTAGAATAACATATTAAAATATTTGCGTATCTTTGTGAATCACCCTGTATAGTGATGGCTCAGTTCTTTGTTTAATTTTTGTTTTATCACATAAACAATATAGGTTAAATCGTTTTTGTTTCTCTGGAAGTTTTGAATTAATATCCGAATTTTTGGCCTAAACTTTCTAAGAAATTTAATAGATTAATTCAGTAATCTATGAAGTTATCCTGTTTTAACATAGACTAAAGGTAAAATTTATTTGCCAAAAGTGAGAAGTGTATGACTTCCAGGGTCATCATGTGGGTGACAGTAGTGGCGTGAGAATTGGGGAAATAAATAAGACTCATAGGTAGTGTAAGATTTGATGTAGAGATAGGAAGATAGTGGAACAGGAGGAGAAGATTGCTGCCCTTCAGGTGAACTAGATAAAGTGAAACAAGATCTGGAAAGATTAAGTCAGAAGAAGGAAAAGTGAGTTGGGAAGTGACAACAGGTTATAGAAGAAATAGGAATAAGATCTTCTCAGGCAGTGCTATTGTGAATGCGCAACACAGGTTTTTTCTGTTGTCACAGTTGGAAACTGATGAGTCAGAAATAGATGTAGGCGTAGACAGGGCACAAAAAACTTTCAAAAAGTCTTTGAAACCTAAGAAATCAGAAAAAGTTGTGAAAAAACAGGTGTTGGCCAGCTGTTGCAAGATGAACTAGGGTCAGGTTACCAGGTCACAAGTTTTTTTAAACCTGGTGCAAGTCTTGGTAGGTGATGGAGGATGTAGGTTCACTTTGCAAAGACTTCACAAAGGAAGACACCATGGTGATAGTGGGTGGGGTGGGCAACAGCATAGACGGGAATCCTAATTATTCAGTTGAGAGTGACCTGGTAAAGATAGCTCAGGCAATGAGACATACTAGAGTTGCCTTGTGTCTGTTCTGAGGCGCAAAGATAAGCCTCATTTAAACTATTCTTAGGAGAGTTAATTTAGAGAGGGAATGGCTGCTTGGATCAGGTATGGCGTCTGACATCAGTGTGGTTCCTGTTCAATCTATCAGCAGATTGGACTATACTAGCCATAGCCTCCACCTCAACAATAAAGGGAAGGGAAAACTTTCTAGGCTAATAGTAAATAACTTAAGGTGGGGCACTACCACAAGTGGTAAACTACCAGTGGTGACAAGTGACAGAGCAGCGGTTTTTTTAGTGTAGTGAAGGCAGAAACAAAAGTTGACCAGAGACTGGTTGAAAATGACATTCACATTGATAAAACAGGCAACCAGGTAGCAAATTTTAATGTACACAATTCATGTAGACAACCGGCAGCCCGTGTGGCCGAGCTGTTCTAGGCGCTTCAGTCTGGAACCGCGCGAACACTATGGTCGCAGGATCGAATTCTGCCTCGGGCATGGATGTGTGTGATGTCCTTAGGTTAGTTAGGTTTAAGTAGTTCTAAGGTCTAGGGGACTGATGACCTCAGATGTTAAGTCCCATAGTGCTCAGAGCCATTTGAACCATGCAGACAACCTGTGATTACAACTAGAGATACTCAAAAATTGACAAGAAAATTAAATCATCTAGTCGTAATTCAGCAAGTGCAAAAAATTAGTTATCCTTATTGCATCAGAATATCAGAGGACTAAGGAGGAAGCTTAATGCATTCCTTAATTGTGTTGAAGAATTAGTGTTGAGCAAATCAGTTGATATTATCTGCCTCTCTGGACATCATGTGACCACTGGTACACATATGTTAAGTGTTACAAGATTTGAAGTTAGCTTCTTACTTCTGTAGAGAAACTATGGAGAAAGGGGGAGTTGCCACATTTGTCAGAGACTGTTTTGATTTCAAGTATATTGATATTAATAAATTTTTCTCAGAGCAGCACTCACAAGCTTGTGCAACAGATGTAGTATTTCATAATAACTCTTTTATAACAGCAAGTATATACAGATCACCTTCAGGGTATTATAACCTCTTCATAAAAAATCTGGAATCTCTGTTGTCCCATCTCAAAGTAAAAAAACAAGGAAGTAGTGGTTGTTGGTGATTTTAATGTGGATTTGTTGAAAATCTCTGTCAGTCAACAATTTTTGCAAACAGTAACACTATCATTCAACCTAGTTTTACTGTGAACATTGCATGTGGGATATGTAAATGCTTTGAGACTGCTATCGATATCTTTGTAGACAAATCTAGGGATAAAGTCAAATCATAAAACCAATTATAAGTGGGCTATCTGATCATGACATGCATCGTCTTGTATTAAATGTTGAAAATTGTCAAGATAAAAATCTATTAAATCTGAGTACAAAAGGGTAATAAATCAGTCAAAAACGAAGAAATTCAAGAAATTGCTCAAAGACATTAACTGGATAGACATTACAATACTTCTGACTCAAATGAAAAATACAAAGCATTCATGAATAAAGTTACTTCCACTTTTGAAAATTGTTTTCCCCTAAAGGTAACTCAAATCACACAGAAGTCAAAAAATAAACCATGGGTTACACAAGGAATAAAGATATCATGTGGGACAGAAAGGAGACTCTACCTACTATCTAGGAAAGCTCTGATGTTAGCATTGTAATGCATTGCAAAGAATACTGCAAAATATTGAAGCAAGTAATCCAGAAATTGAAGCAGCTTTATTATGAGAAAAGGGTAATTGCATCAGGCCAAAAATAAAAACTGTATTGGATATAGTGAAGACAGAGACAGGTGGGGCCAGACAGGAAGAGGAACAGATAAATCTAAAACAAATGAGACTTCGGTAACAAATGCATGTAGTGTTGCAAACCTCTTAAACAAGCACTTCATTTCTGGTACTGACAGCTTGAGGTTATCAGGCTCAGTGAACAGTGCAATGGAGTATCTGAGACCAGCCTTTAAAAATAATTTTAGCAAAATGGAAGTGACAGTCACGTCTCCCAAAGAAGTAGCATCCATCATAAAATCCTTAAAATCTAAGTATTCTATTGAGTATGATAACATATGAATGAAGTTAATCAAAGAGTGCTCACATGAGTTGAGTTCTATCTTAAGATATTTGTGTAATCAATCTCTTATCAGCAGAACATTTCCAGACTGACTAAAATATAACGAATTGAAGCCTCTTTAAAAGAAGGAGGATAAAGAGATACCATCAGACCATCGACCAATTTCACTTTTGCCAGCTTTCTCAAAAATATTTCAAAAGGTTGCTTCAAGCATTTCCTTAAGCATCTGACTGCAAATAAAGTATTGTCCAAGTCACTGTTTGAGTTTCTTAAGGGTTCTGATAGAGAGAAATCTGTTTACACTTACAATGAGAATGTACTTAATTCATTAGATAATAAATTAGTGGCTACTGGCATTTTCTGTGACCTGTCAAAGTCCTTTGACTGTGTGAACCACAGCATTCCCTTAAGTAAATTAGAATATTGTGGTGTCACAGGCAATGCTGCAAAATGGTTTGAGTCTTATTTACTAACAGGAAAGGAAGGGTGTTGTTGCAAAATACCTGTGCAGTAAGCAGTCAGTCTTCATCTGAGTGGAATTAATTACATGTGGTGTTCCTCTAGGTTCCATCCTGGGTCTGTTGCTTTTCCTTGTGTACATTTATGACCTCTCGTCCGTTGCATTGCCAGATGCTAAGTTTGTTCTGTTTGCAGATGGTACAATAAGTAGCAAGTCAAGTAGAGACTTAGAAATAGCTGCTAATCAAAATTTCACTGACATTAATAAATGGTTTAAAGCTAATTCACTGTAATTAAACTTTGTAAAGACCCGCTATATACAGTTCAGAACCTGTAAGAGATTTCCTTCCAGCATGTGTATAATGTGAGAAGCATGCAGATTGAAGAGGTTGACTGTTAAATTTCTGGGACTGCAACTCGATAATAAATTCAGTTGGGAAGGGCATATCTCAGAATTGCTTAAGCGCCTAAACAAGTCTGTGTTTACAGCGAAAATGATGATAGGTGTAGGAGATGTAAATGTAAAAAACTTGCATACTTTGCTTACTTTCATTCTATTATGTCATATGGGATCATGTTCTAGGATAACTCATCAAATTGAGAAAAAGTTTTTAGAATGCAAAGGTGTGTCACAAGAATCATTTGTGGTGTAAATCCAAGAACATCATGTAAAAACCTGTTCAAGGAACTTTGTATTCTGACCACTGATTCTCAGTATATTTATTTCTTAATGAAACCACTGATCTTGGTCCAAAAAGCGGTCCAATATTCAGGAACACACATTTTCAATAAATTGCCATTAAAAACTTGTTTTCAGATAAAGCATGGTATAGAGTCTGAAAGACTTTTTGATAGGCAACTCTTTCTACTCTTCAGATGAATATCTGAACAGGGACTGTTAGACCACCTAATGTAAAAATGTCTGTTATATTTTAGTTTTGACAGCACTTGGTCACAACAATCAAGATAAGGCATTTTGTGTATGATGAATTTATTAAACATACATAAAAATGTTTCATTCTGACAGCATATTATTCCTGTAAATATTAGCAATTCCTGTTTGGTGTAATGTAGTCACCTATTTTGACAATCTTCTGATGTCCGCCCCCAATAGTTGAGTGGTCAGCATGACGGATTGCCATCCTACAGGCCTGGGTTCGATTCCCGGCTGGGTCGGAGATTTTCTCCACTTAGGGACTGGGTGTTGTATCGTCTTCATCATCATTTCATCCCCATCCAGCGTGCAGGTCGCCCAATGTGGCGTCGAATGTAATAAGACCCGCACCAAGGCGGCCGGACCTGCCCTGCAAGGGGCCTCCCAGCCAATCTACATCTACATCCATACTCCTTAAGCCACCTGACGGTGTATGGTGGAGGGTACCCTGAGTAGCTCCATAGGTTCTCCTTTCTATTCCAGTCTTGTATTGTTTGTTGAGAGAAAGATTGTCGGTATGCCTTGTGTGGGTTCTAATCTCTCCGATTTTATCCTCATGGTCTCTTCACGAGATATACGTAGACGGGAGCAATATACTGCTTAACTCTTCCATGAAGGTATGTTCTCGAAACTTCAACAAAAGCCCGTACCGAGCTACTGAGCTTCTCTCTTGCAGTGTCTTCCCCTGATGTTTATCTCCCATCTTGGTAATGCTTTCGCGATTACTAAATGATCTTGTAACGAAGTGCACTGCTCTCTGTTGGATCTTCTCTATCTCTTCTATCAACCCTATCTGGTATGGATCCCACAGCAGTGAGCAGCATTCAAGCAGTGGGCGAACAAGTATACTGTAACCTACTTCCTTTGTTTTTTCCTTAGAATTCTTCCAATGAATGTCAGTCTGGCATATGCTTTACCGACGATTAATTTTATATGGTCATTTCATTTTAAATCACCCCTAATGCCTACTCCCAGATAATTTATGGAATTAACTGCTTCCAGTTGCTGACCTGCTATATTGTAGCTAAGTGATAAAGGATCTTTCTTTCTATGTATTCGCAGCACATTACGCTTGTCTACATTGAGATTCAATTGCCATTCCATGCACATCAATTCGTTGCAGATCCTCCTGCATTTCAGTACAATTTTCCATTGTTACAACCTCTCGATATACTACAGCATCATGCGCAAAAAGCGTCAGTGAACTTCCGATGTTATCGACAAGGTCATTTATGTATATCGTGAATAGCAATGGTCCTACGACACTCCCCTGCGTTACACCTGAAATCACTCTTACTTCGTAAGACTTCTCTTCATTGAGAATAACACGCTGCACTCTGTTATCTAGGAACTCTTCAACCCAATCACACAATTGGTCTGATAGTCTTACTTTGTTCATTAAACGACTGTGGGGAACTGTATCAAATGCCTTGCGGAAGTCAAGAAACACGGCATCTACCTGGGAACCCGTGTCTATGGCCCTCTGAGTCTCATGGACAAATAGCGCGAGCTGGGTTTCACACGATCGTCTTTTTCGAAACCCATGCTGATTCCTACAGAGTAGATTTCTAGTCTCCAGAAAAGTCATTATACTCGAACATTATAAGTGTTCCAAAGTTCTACAACTGATCGACGTTAGAGATACAGGTCTATAGTTCTGCACATCGGTTCGACGTCCCTTCTTGAAAACGGGGATGACCTGTGCCCTTTTCCAATCTTTTGGAACGCTATGCTCTTCTAGACACGTACGGTACACCGCTGCAAGAAGGGGTGCAAGTTCCTTCGCGTACTCTGTGTAAAATCGAACTGGTATTCCATCAGGTCCAGTGGCCTTTCCTCTTTTGAGCGGCTTTAACTGTTTTTCTATCCCTCTGTCATCTCTTTCGATATCTACCACTTTGTCATCTGTGCCACAATCTAGAGAAGGAACTACAGTGCAGTCTTCCTCTGTGAAACAGCTTTGGAAAAAGAAATTTCGTATTTCGGCCTTTAATCTGTCATCCTCTATTTCAGTACCATTTTGGTCACAGAGTGTCTGGACATTTTGTTTTGATCCACCTACCGCTTTGACATAAGACCAAAATTTCTTAGGACTTTCTGCCAGTATATAGAACTTTACTTTTGAATTCGTTGAACGACTCTCGCATATCCCTCCTCACACTACATTTCGTTTCGTGTAATTTTTGTTTGTCTGCAAGGCTTTGGCTATGTTTAGTTTGTTGTCAATTTCCCTTTGCTTCCGTAGCAGTCGTCTAACTCGGTTGTTGTACCACGGTGGCTCTTTTCCATCTCTTACGATCTTGCTTGTCACATACTCATCTAATGCATATTGTACGATGGTTTTGAACTTTGTCCTCTGATCCTCGACATTATCTGTACTTGAGATAAAACTTTAGTATTGAGTCATCAAGTAGACTGAAATCACCAGAAGGTCTAATATGTTATCGTCACGAGTCGGTTGTCTGTTTAACTGCTCAAGGTAGTTTTCAGAATGTTGTTGTTGTTGTGGTCTTCAGTCCTGAGACTGGTTTGGTGCAGCTCTCCATGCTACTCTATCCTGTGCAAACCGCTTCATCTCCTAGTACGTACTGCAGCCTACATCCTTCTGAATCGGCTTAGTGTATTCATCTCTTGGTCTCCCTCTACGATTTTTACCCTCCACGCTGATCTCCAATTCAAAATTGGTCCTTTGATGCCCCAGAACATGTCCTAACCAACCGATCCCTACTTCTTGTCAAGTTATGCCACAAACTCCTCTTCTTCCCCATTCCTATTCAATACCTCCTCATTAGTTATGTCATCTACCCATCTAATCTTCAACATTATTCTGTAGCACTACATTTCGAAAGCTTCTATTCTCTTCTTGTCCAAACTATTTATCGTCCATGTTTCACTTCCATACATGGCTACACTCCATACAAATACTTTCAGAAACGACTTCCTGACACTTCAATCCATACTCGATGTTAACAAATTTGTCTTCTTCAGAAACACTTTCCTTGCCATTGCCAGTCTACCTTTTATAGCCTCTCTATTTCTACCATCATCAGTTATTTTGCTCCCCAAATAGCAAAACTCCTTTACTACTTTAAGTGTCTCATTTCCTATCTAAGTCCATCAGCATCACCTGACTTAATTCGATTACATTCCATTATCCTCGTTTTGCTTTTGTTGATGTTCATCTTACATCCTTCTTTCAAGACACTGTCCATTCCGTTCAACTGCTTTTCCAAGTCCTTTGCTGTCTCTGACAGAATTACAATCTCATCGACATACCTTAAAGTTTTTATTTCTTCTCCATGGATTTTAATACCTACTCCGAATTTTTCATTGTTTCATATACTGGTTGCTCAATATACAGATTGAATAACACCAGGGAGAGGCTACAACCCTGTCTCACTCCGTTCCCAACCACTGCTTCCCTTTCATGTCCCTCGACTCTTATAACTGCCATCTGGTTTCTGTACAAATTGTAAACAGCCTTTCGCTCCCTATATTTTACCCCTGCCACCTTCAGAATTTGAAAGAGAGTATTCCAGTCAACATTGTCAAAAGCTTTCTCTAAGTCTACAAATGCTAGAAACGTAGGTTTTCCTTTTCTTAATCTAGCTTCTAAGGTAAGTCGTAGGGTCAGTATTGCCTCACGTGTTCCAGTATTTCTGTTTAATCCAAACTGATCTTCCCCGAGGACGGCTTCTACCAGTTTTTCCATTCATCTGTAAAGAATTCGCGTTAGTATTTTGCAGCCGTGACTTATTAAACTGATAGTTTTGTCTGAGGGTATTTCACCTGTCTCATACATCTTGCTCACCAGATGGTAGAGTTTTGTCAGGACTGGCTCTCCCAAGGCCGTCAGTAGTTCTAATGGAATGTTGTCTACTCTCGGGGCCTTGTTTAGACTCTGGTCTTTCAGTGCACTGTCAAACTCTTCACACAGTATCGTATCTCCCATTTCATCTTCATCTACATCCTCTTCCATTTCCATAATACTGTCCTCAAGTACATCGCCCTTGTATAGACCCTCTATATACTCCCTCCACCTTTCTGCCTTCCCTCCTTGCTTAGAAATGGGCTTCCATCTGAGCTCTTGATACTCATACAAGTGATTCTCTTTTCTCCAAAGGTCTCTTTAATTTTCCTGTTGGCAGTAATTATCTTACCCCTAGTGAGATAAGTCTCTACATCCTTACATTTGTCCTCCAGCCATCCCTGCTTAGCCATTTTGCACTTCCTGTCGATCTCATTTTTGAGACGTTTGTATTCGTTTTTGCCTGCTTCATTTATTGCATTTTTTATTTTTTTTTTCCAGTTTCCATGTTCATGTGTTAGGTGTAAAAGTATGAAATGTGTGTTGAAGAAAGAAGAGCTTGTGATTTGATATTAATTTGTAATACATGTGGCTATGAATTTTCATTTTCCTCCTCCAAGATAAATGACACTGGTCCCTATGAAAGCAATTTTAGGTTAGTATATGCCTTGAAATCCCTTGGACAGGGCGCTAAAGGAGGTAATTTGTCGTGTGGTTTTCTGAAAATGCCTTCACCTTGTGCAAGGTTTGAAAAAATAAAGTAATAAATGTCTGGTGCTGTATGCAATACTGCCAAAGATTCTATGAAGAAAGCAGTTGGGTAATTGGAGGAAATAAACCAAAAAGAAACATATCTTGCTGTAGATATTCATGACAGTGAATCTCCTACAAATGTTTCTGACCTGTGTGTGTCTGTAGATGGGACCTGGACGAAAAGGGTTCACAAATCTCTGTATGGGTTTGCATCTGTTATTCGTATTGTCTCAGGTAAAGTTTTAGATGTAGAAATCATGTCTAAATACTGCTACCAGTGTGCAACAAGGAAAATGTCCAACAATGATGATGATGATGATGCGGTCCCATACTCTGAGGAGTGTAGAGGACGATGCAGGAGACCTGCACCACTGACTAGGCAAGGTCCTAGTGGAGGTGGTTTGCCATTGCCTGCCTCTGACTGCAATGGGGATGAATGATGATGAGGAAGACGACACAACACCCAGTCATCTCGAGGCATGGAATATCCCTGAACCTGCCAGGAATCGAACCCGGGACCCCATGCGCGGGAAGCAAGAACGTTACCGCAAGTCCACGAGCTGCAGACAGCTGAAGACAGTGAGAAATTGTGGCAAGAAAAGCGTGCAGTAGCATGCACTAAAAATTATAGTGGTTGAAGTGGGTGCATGGAGGCTGCTGCAGTTGTGAGGATGTTCTCCATATCTGAGGATCAGTGTGGTGTTAGATATACTAAATATCTTGGTGATGGGGAATCCTCTTCATTCAAAGCTGTAACAAATAAAAATCCGTGCAATACACCAATAGAAAAGTTTGAATGTGCAGGCCACATCCAAAAGAGGCTTGGTGGTAGGGCTCGTTGCTTGCTGAAGGAGAAGAAAGGGAAGTACTTGAAGATGGAAAACCACTAGGAGGAAAAAGCAGGCTTACTCTTCAGTTATTTTATGGGAGAGCTATCAGGTAAAACACACATAATTTAGTGGCAATGAGGTGGCTGTGTGGACAATTTTTTTCCACAAACTATCCACTGACCAAACACCAATGCAAAATCTGTGTCCAAAAGACGATTGGTGCAAGTGAAATAACAGAAATGAGATGTATACACAAAACACTAATAAACAGAACCTGTTACGAATGTAATTAAGCCCACATTCAGATTTCTTGACAACTCTGATTTGTTGAGGAAGTATCTTCATGGAAAGACAAAAAATGCATATGAAAGCCCCAATAGTTTAATTGGGATTAGATGCTCAAAAAGGACATTCTGTGGACTTGAAGTACTCAAAATAGGCCTTTATGATGCAGTTTTATTAACAACAATGGCAAAACTGAAGTGCTGAATAGAGCTGGTATAGATCCTGGTGTATTTACAACAGAAGCATTTTGCACCATCGACGAGAGCACAGTCAAGAAAGCTAACAGATCAGTGTCTTACCTGCAAATACAGGCCAGGTAGATTCAAATAGGAGAGAAGTGAGACCTGGAGGATGAGGTGTATCAGTATGGAGGATTTTAAAATTGAGATAAGCTTATTACATATAGAAGTATGAGAAGAAAATCTTTGAACCTCATTTTGTTTGTTTTACATTTTTTACGTTATTAGAAGTCTTTTCTCAAAAAGTATATGCACTAATGCTATGAACTTATCAGGAACTGTTCCCAACGTATTGCTGTCACCCTGGAACTAATAAAGACGATATCCTGCAATTACATTCTGATTTTTGGATGACTGTATGTAGGAAAAAAGTTAATTTTGGTTGTGCAAAATTGAAGACTCTGTTAATGATACCATAAATTAATAACTTTAGTTCAGTGGTCTTATAACCTTCTCAGGTTACTACAATAAAATTTGAGATTAATTGCATGATAAGAATCTGAGTTATTAAGACAATAAAAAAAATTAAAAATTCAGATTTCTGGCAAAATATTAATCCTTCATATTTTATCATATTTTTCCGTTAAAACACAGCTCTTTTGCTTTACACATACAAAATTTTAGATTTGTACATTAATAAATATGGCTGTAATGATTTTTAAAATAAATTTTTACATTTTCCATTACATATCCCCTTAATACTCTCATCTGTGGGAGGCATTTTTTTCGATCTTACACTGATAATTCTGGGTTTCCTACAGCTATCGTTATATGGATTGGATGGAGGGTCACCTAATCTAAAAAATCTTTGTGTGAACCCCACACACAGTCAGCTTCCTGAGTAGCAGCCTCTGATGGATAGTGCACACCTGACCTATTTAGGGGGCCCTGTAGTTCTCAACCCTACGGGGCAATCCAGGAAGTCGCAGCCTACTTTGTCACAGAACTTTCGAAGTCTCTGGTTCAGTCCTTCCACTCAACTCAGATCGAAAGAGCCACAATCAGTTATGGGACAATGGTGCAAATTGTAAGCTTCACTGAAACCCCACGCACAAGGCTGGTCCTTTCAACCTACTCGCGTTTTAGTACCTGAATAGTGTAAATTCGCGTAGTCGTCTGTCTTATGTTTTTGTTTTGAACGGCCAGTGTCGGTTGGTCACAGTCAGTGTGCTCCCTGCCGCCGTTGGATAAGCAGCTGCAGCAGCAACTCGTATACTCCTAGCTCACTCATTTGTTACATAGTTTAATTCTTAATTTATTTGCGTGTTTTTGGTACTTGCATTGTTAAATTCATAAATTTCGGGCGTATTATAGTATTTGAGAGTTGTAGCATCGCGTTTTAGTACCTGAATAGTGTAAATTCGCGTAGTCTCCTTCCGCCGCCGAGCAGTGTGTCAGCAGTGCACAAGCTACTGCATTTACTAGGCAATCTCGTATTTTAATAACCGTTTAAATTTTGTGTCGATTTGTTTGCGCTCTGTGTAGATTAGTTCAGACGTTCTTTGCACAAGTTTTTAGCATGGATAGGGACTGCAACTGCTGTGTTCGGATGCAGGCTGAGTTGGCATCCCTTCGCTCCCAGCTTCAGGCAGTGTTGGCTTCGGTCACACAGCTTGAGGCTGTTGCCAATGGGCATCACTGTGGGGGTCCGGATGGGAGTTTGTCGGGGACGGCCAGCTCGTCCCACGCATCCCCCGATCGGGCTACGACTGTGGTTGCCCGGGATACTGCCCGCATTGAGGCTGATCCCTCACCTGTGGTAGAGTGGGAGGTCGTCTCAAGGTGTGGCAGGGGGCGAAAGACATTCCGGAGGGCTGAACGGAAGGCCTCTCCAGTTTGTCTGACGAACCGGTTTCAGGCTCTGTCTCTGGCTGATACTCAGGCTGATACTGATCTTCGGCCTGACATGGCTGCCTGTCCTGTTCCAGAGGTTGCCCCTCAGTCTGCAAGATCCGGGCGGTCGCAGAGGGTGGGCTTACTGGTAGTTGGGAGCTCCAACGTCAGGCGCATAATGGGGCCCCTTAGGGATATGGCAGCAAGGGAGGGGAAGAAGACCAAAGTGCACTCCGTGTGCATACCGGGGGGAGTCATTCCAGATGTGGAAAGGGTCCTTCCGGATGCCATGAAGGGTACAGGGTGCACCCATCTGCGGGTGGTCGCTCATGTCGGCACCAATGATGTGTGTCGCTATGGATCGGAGGAAATCCTCTCTGGCTTCCGGCGGCTATCTGATTTGGTGAAGACTGCCAGTCTCGCTAACGGGATGAAAGCAGAGCTCACCATCTGCAGCATCGTCGACAGGACTGACTGCGGACCTTTGGTACAGAGCCGAGTGGAGGGTCTGAATCAGAGGCTGAGACGGTTCTGCGACCTTGTGGGCTGCAGATTCCTCGACTTGCGCCATAGGGTGGTGGGGTTTCGGGTTCCGCTGGATAGGTCAGGAGTCCACTACACGCAACAAGCGGCTACACGGGTAGCAGGGGTTGTGTGGCGTGGGCTGGGCGGTTTTTTAGGTTAGATGGCCTCGGGCAAGTACAGAAAGGGCAACAGCCTCAACGGGTGCGGGGCAAAGTCAGAACATGCGGGGACCAAGCAGCAATCGGTATTGTAGTTGTAAACTGTCGAAGCTGCGTTGGTAAAGTACCGGAACTTCAAGCGCTGATAGAAAGCACTGAAGCTGAAATCGTTATAGGTACAGAAAGCTGGCTGAAGCCAGAGATAAATTCTGCCGAAATTTTTACAAAGGTACAGACGGTGTTTAGAAAGGATAGATTGCATGCAACCGGTGGTGGAGTGTTCGTCGCTGTTAGTAGTAGTTTATCCTGTAGTGAAGTAGAAGTGGATAGTTCCTGTGAATTATTACGGGTGGAGGTTACACTCAACAACCGAGCTAGGTTAATAATTGGCTCCTTTTACCGACCCCCCGACTCAGCAGCATTAGTGGCAGAACAACTGAGAGAAAATTTGGAATACATTTCACATAAATTTTCTCAGCATGTTATAGTCTTAGGTGGAGATTTCAATTTACCAGATATAGACTGGGACACTCAGATGTTTAGGACGGGTGGTAGGGACAGAGCATCGAGTGACATTATACTGAGTGCACTATCCGAAAATTACCTCGAGCAATTAAACAGAGAACCGACTCGTGGAGATAACATCTTGGACCTACTGGTAACAAACAGACCCGAACTTTTCGACTCTGTAAGTGCAGAACAGGGAATCAGTGATCATAAGGCCGTTGCAGCATCCCTGAATTTGGAAGTTAATAGGAATATAAAAAAAGGGCGGAAGGTTTATCTGTTTAGCAAGAGTAATAGAGGGCAGATTTCAGACTACCTAACAGATCAAAACGAAAATTTCTGTTCCGACACTGACAATGTTGAGTGTTTATGGAAAAAGTTCAAGGCAATCGTAAAATGCGTTTTAGACAGGTACGTGCCGAGTAAAACTGTGAGGGACGGGAAAAACCCACCGTGGTACAACAACAAAGTTAGGAAACTACTGCGAAAGCAAAGAGAGCTTCACTGCAAGTTTAAACGCAGCCAAAACCTCTCAGACAAACAGAAGCTAAACGATGTCAAAGTTAGCGTAAGGAGGGCTATGCGTGAAGCGTTCGGTGAATTCGAAAGTAAAATTCTATGTACCGACTTGACAGAAAATCCTAGGAAGTTCTGGTCTTACGTTAAATCAGTAAGTGGCTCGAAACAGCATGTCCAGACACTCCGGGATGATGATGGCATTGAAACAGAGGATGACAAGCGTAAAGCTGAAATACTAAACACCTTTTTCCAAAGCTGTTTCACAGAGGAAGACCGCACTGCAGTTCCTTCTCTAAATCCTCGCACAAACGAAAAAATGGCTGACATCGAAATAAATGTCCAAGGAATAGAAAAGCAACTGGAATCACTCAACAGAGGAAAGTCCACTGGACCTGACGGGATACCAATTCGATTCTATACAGAGTACGCGAAAGAACTTGCCCCCCTTCTAACAGCCGTGTACCGCAAGTCTCTAGAGGAACGGAAGGTTCCAAATGATTGGAAAAGAGCACAGGTAGTCCCAGTCTTCAAGAAGGGTCGTCGAGCAGATGCGCAAAACTATAGACCTATATCTCTGACGTCGATCTGTTGTAGAATTTTAGAACATGTTTTTTTGCTCGAATATCATGTCGTTTTTGGAAACTCAGAATCTACTATGTAGGAATCAACATGGATTCCGGAAACAGCGATCGTGTGAGACCCAACTCGCTTTATTTGTTCATGAGACCCAGAAAATATTAGATACAGGCTCCCAGGTAGATGCTATTTTTCTTGACTTCCGGAAGGCGTTCGATACAGTTCCGCACTGTCGCCTGATAAACAAAGTAAGAGCCTACGGAATATCAGACCAGCTGTGTGGCTGGATTGAAGAGTTTTTAGCAAACAGAACGCAGCATGTTGTTATCAACGGAGAGACGTCTACAGACGTTAAAGTAACCTCTGGTGTGCCACAGGGGAGTGTTATGGGACCATTGCTTTTCACAATATATATAAATGACCTAGTAGATAGTGTCGGAAGTTCCATGCGGCTTTTCGCGGATGATGCTGTAGTATACAGAGAAGTTGCAGCATTAGAAAATTGTAGCGAAATGCAGGAAGATCTGCAGCGGATAGGCACTTGGTGCAGGGAGTGGCAACTGACCCTTAACATAGACAAATGTAATGTATTGCGAATACATAGAAAGAAGGATCCTTTATTGTATGATTATATGATAGCGGAACAAACACTGGTAGCAGTTACTTCTGTAAAATATCTGGGAGTATGCGTGCGGAACGATTTGAAGTGGAATGATCATATAAAATTAATTGTTGGTAAGGCGGGTACCAGGTTGAGATTCATTGGGAGAATCCTTAGAAAATGTAGTCCATCAACAAAGGAGGTGGCTTACAAAACACTCGTTCGACCTATACTTGAGTATTGCTCATCAGTGTGGGATCCGTACCAGATCGGGTTGACGGAGGAGATAGAGAAGATTCAAAGAAGAGCGGCGCGTTTCGTCACAGGGTTATTTGGTAACCGTGATAGCGTTACGCAGATGTTTAACAAACTCAAGTGGCGGACTCTGCAAGAGAGGCGCTCTGCTTCGCGGTGTAGCTTGCTCGCCAGGTTTCGAGAGGGTGCGTTTCTGGATGAGGTATCGAATATATTGCTTCCCCCTACTTATACCTCCCGAGGAGATCACGAATGTAAAATTAGAGAGATTAGAGCGCGCACAGAGGCTTTCAGACAGTCGTTCTTCCCGCGAACCATACGCGACTGGAACAGGAAAGGGAGGTAAAGACAGTGGCACGTAAAGTGCCCTCCGCCACACACCGTTGGGTGGCTTGCGGAGTATAAATGTAGATGTAGATGTAGACTCTGCCAGTCTTTGGAATGACCCAAGAATGACTTGGAGCCCAGGCAACAGGCATCATTTATTCCAACGTGCATCCCAATCTGCAGCCAGTTACACCCTGTTCCCTCAATGGCTGCTGGAGCAGCCCCTTCAAGAAGTTGTATGAGGCTCCCAGGTATACACACTGAGTGAACCTGGTGTCCTTTCCTCTCCTTTGTTGCCATTTCTCTAAGGGATGCCATTATTCGCTGTACATTTGAACTGCCATCGATTAATAGACCCCTACCCTTTTGCGTTTGGCTCTTGACACTGGACAAAACAGGTTTCCCCAGAACAGATGAAGTGAGTCCCACATATCTGCTTACCTGAGTTACCTCTGGTACAGGTATCTCAGGTACACGTATCATGGGAGCTCTTTCAACAAACCGATTTGCAGCAGTTGTCAATCGTTTGACAGTAGTCAGTGAGATTTCCAGCTGCTTACGATCATCAATTAACTCATCCCATGTTTTTGAATAGCATTCACAGTGGGATTGCATTTTGACTGGTGCAATGTATTAGAAGGCAGTGAACAAATGACTTTAAATTAAACCTGCTCAAATGGTTTAAATCATACCTAACTGGAAGAGTGCAGAAATTTGAAATAAGCAGTTCACATAATATGCAAAGAACTGGTGATTTCTCAAACTGGGGAACAATCATGAATGGGGTCCCGCAAGGTTCGGTCTTGGGTCCTCTTCTGTTCTTAATATATATTAATGACTTGCCATTCTATATTCATGAAGATACAAAGCTGGTACTTTTTGCCGATGATACAAGTATAGCTACCACACCCAACATACAAAAATTAACTGGTGAAATTGTAAAAGATGTTTTTCAGAAAATCAGTAAGTGGTTCTCTGCAAATGGGCTTTCATTAAACTTTGACAAAACACAGTACATATAGTTCCGCACAGTAAATGGAATGACACCATTAATAAATATAGACTTCGATCAGAAATCGGTAGCTAAGGTAGAATATTCAAAATTTCTAGGTATATGCATTGATGAGGGGTTGAACTGGAAAAAACACACTGAAGATCTGCTGAAACGTTTGAGTTCAGCTACTTATACTATTAGGGTCATCGCAAATTTTGGCGATATACATCTCAGTGAATTAGCTTACCACGCCTATTTTCATTCTCTGCTTTCGTGTGGCACCATATTCTGGGGTAACTCATCACTGAGTAAACGAGTGTTCATTGCACAAAAGCGAGTAATCAGAATAATTGCTGGAGTGCATCCAAGATCATCCTACAGACACTTATTTAAAGAGCTAGGGATCTTCACTGTAGCTTCTCAATACATATTCAGTTATGAATTTTGTTATTAACAATCTGAACAAATTAAAAAGTAATAGTAGTGTACATGGCTACAACACTAGGAGATAGGATGATCTTCACTACTCAAGGTTAAATCTAACTTTGGCTCAGAAGGGTGTAAATTATGCTGCCACAAAAGTCTTTGGTCACTTACCTAATAGCATCAAAAGTCTGACAGATAGCCATGTAGCATTTAAAAGGAAATTAAAAGAATTTCTGAATGGCAACTCCTTCTACTCATTAGATGAATTTTTGGATATAGTAAGTGGGTAAGTTCCCCAACCCCCACAAAAAAATATTAAGTGTCGTGTAATATTTTGTGTAATGTAATATCTTGTATAGACACCTTTTATTAACCTGACACGTTCCACATCATTACAAAGTGTCGTATTCATGATCTATGGAACAAGTGCTAATCTAATATAATATATCTTTCAATATATAGACCTAAAAAGTAGCTAATTCCCTATGAGAATTAAAGCAGATACATAGAACGAGATTTCTATTAAGGCTACACAAAAACCTGTGGTAAAAATTATTAGTTTGCTAAAACGTTTTGACATTAATTACAGTTGTTAGCAACTCAAAAACCGATTTAATTTATGATAAATGCAGATAATAAATGCGGCTGCTGCCTTAAGGGAACACTAGATGTAACACAAAATGTTAGAAAATCTGCTAGAGTAACTAAATCACAAACCCCCAATTTGATACAAATTGCTGGTAGATGATACAAAGGACAATGGTAGCTTCCGAAAATTCTCAAAACACACGTTTATTTGCCTTGATATACAATGAAATTCTGGGGTGATGTATACATTGACTGAACTGTGAACACAAACGTTGATTTGCTATGAATTAAATTACATGTCTAAAACACCTGTACCACTAACTTACCAAAATATAATTTTCTAAGCATCCGAAAATTCTAAAAATAACCTATTTCTCAGGTAACTGTACAATGAAATTAGAGAAAGATTGTTCTGAACGAGGATAGGCCTATTGATCTTAAAAATTTTAAAAGAGTATAATTCAGTTTAAGCCTACAATTGACGATAACAATACTAGTTTATCGTGGCACTCACGAATGTTCGAAATTTCATAATATATCACAATACAAACGGGTATTGGTACAATCAATGAAAGATTACGGAGAAGTAGCGACGCGAACAGTAAATTACAGGAATATAGGATTTTAAATCGACACACGATCTTGTACAAGCGCTCTAACGCAAGAGAAAATTCCTTTTTATATTTAAATAGAAGTGCGCATTGCACGGATTTTTCATTTAGCTGATTCTGTGTACATTTCTACACTGGCGGCCGAAGAACAACACTGCAGCGTAAGTTATAGATACTGCTATTCAAGAAGGTTGGAATCCTTGGTGCTATACGATAGACATCACTGTCAAAGCGAGTGGAGTACTGTGTATTGATTTATGATGTTTGCGTTTCACGGTTAGGAATGTTGGTGATTCCCTGATTGAGTCATTAAAAAGTGAGGAAGTTGCGCAATTTGGTTGTTGGCTATGGTGTGCAGTCTCACTCTAAAAGTTGTATTTTATTAACTCCAGAAGTGAGTATTGTAGATGTTAACAGGTTTCAACTCACTCCCATAGCCAGTGTATTGGCTGTACTGTACTGTGACAGGGAGAAAAAAAATGTATGTAGAAACGTGTTAACGTCTTAGTATATTGGTTTTTGCAGTATTTGCCTATTTCATTATTAGAAAAAAATGTGTGCAGGCCACTGAGGCGTTAACATACGACCAAGGTGGCATTAGGATAATTTTGACAGCAACTGTTTCTGGGCGTGGATAGCACAGAGCATTGTCAACTGACTATTATTTTCTCGCAGTTTTTCTGTATTTACCCTTCGTTCTGAACATATGCATTGGAAGTCACTTGTAGATTTTCTTAGTCTTAATAGAAACATTTCTGTTTCTTATTATTCCTGACAATCTCCAAATGTGTTTGGAAAAGTTATAGAGGACAGCATATTAGGAAAATTTTGCGCAAAAGTCGGTTCGGTCATTGCTAATGCTATACAATATCAAACCTCCTTTTGACTGTTAGTATCACAAAGAATAGTCGCCATATAAGTTTTCTCATATACGTTGTTCACATTAATAGCCAGTAGCATTTTTGAAGCTGCTGACGTTCGTAAAATTGATACAGAGAGTAAAAACGTTCTGCTCTGTTTGAGTTAGTTTTTTTAGTCATGTCATTGGAATTTTTATAAGGGTAGGGAATTCAGTGAATGAAAATACTTTTGCAGTTCTCGCATAAAGTGTTTTCATTAGAGGAAATCGACTAATAAGCCAACGTCAACCAGGATCCTCCTGCACGCATCTGTGTTAGGAAAAACATTTTTGTACAAGTTCTTCACTATGTGTGCATTGCCTCATTGGATTTTGTGCTTACAATTCATCACCGCTCAGACTGAAGATGTCCATAGATACTGTACTAGAAGGAGAAATGTTACCCTTATTATAAGATAGACATTAGTTTCAGTATAGAGAGATTTTCATTTTTCCTATAAGGTTCTTACCAAAGTGCTTAAAAGCTTCACAAACTAGAGCGCCCTTAGTTTTGCTGAATATCCTGAATAAATTATTTGTCGTTCTGAAAACTTATTTGTTGTGCAAGCCAAGTCAGTAACAATACTCTTTGGGTCAACCAAAGTGTTCGATTCCACCCGTTGGCTTTGACCTGTGACGTAAGGCTGTTGTGGTGTGTGACATGACAGCCCGAGGTTTTGTTTGTGAGTGTTGCGTGTTTGTAGCTGTCATGTTGATGCAGTCGGTGGTGCTCTCTGGTGGTGTGTTTGGGGGTTTTGTGTTAGATAGTGTTGTGGGTTTAGTTTGCACTTGTGGTGTGTTTGTAGGTGGCATTTTGCTGTGGTCTGTGGTGCTATCTGGTGGTGTTTGTGGGTCGCGTGTTGTGTGTAGTATTGGGTTCATTTGAGTGGTAGACATTGACTGGTATTGTCGTGGTGCTGACTGTGTGTCTAGTGGAATATTTTGCAGTGAGTTGATGGTGTTTTTTTTTATGCCTAAGTTACTGTAGTGTCGTTTTCGGTTCGCTGTATGTGAATTATTTATATTACTGTTATGTCTTTGTTAGGTATGGATATGACCCAGAAGATTAATAGTTTTCGGTTATGGGGGCTTAGGGGCGACACTCCCTTGTCGCTTTTAAAGATTCTCCAACTTTTCGGTATTTTGGCAGAATTTGTGCAGTGTTTGTTGGGTGGAGAACCTATTAGGCTTACCAAAGTTCTGACCTCTTGGACCAGGGACAGCTATATGTGGAGGGATAACATATGGCACTCGATACGTCAAGGTTCCTGGTTCGAGAAATCTAGGTTGGGCATGCGTGAGATTGTGTTGATGAGTTATCATTTTTGTTAACAATCCTCTCACAGTTTCTGTGCGCATGAGGTGGGTGTGAGTGAGCGAGTGGTGCTTGACTGATATTCTTTTTGTCGTGAGGTTTGTTCTGAATGTATTAAATATAGAGGTAAGTTGGGTGGGCCTGGGGTAGTTGTAAAGATTGATTAGTCGCAGTTTGGGATGGGTAAGCCTATGGTTGGTTTATGGGTGTGGGGGACTGTGGTATCAGGGCTGGGTGTTCAGAATGTGTTTCTAATGTTGTTGAGTGTTGTACAAAAAGGGAGTTAGTGGATTTGATTCAGGAATATGTACAAGAGAGTAGTACTGTAGTAGTTTCAGATGGGCTTTCTTCTTATAGCCGGTTGGGTCAGGAGGGATACCAGCATTTAGTAGTTAACCACAGTATTGAATTTTATTTGGTTGTGGTTTATTCTGTGTGTGTGTGTGTGTGTGTGTGTGTGTGTGTGTGACCTAGAGGGCAGTGCCGGAGCTTATTTGTTTATTTTTTTTTTGTCTGTTTAGATTCATGGTTGGTTTTGTTTTTGGTATTTGTGATTGGTATTGTGAGTTGCTGTCGATCTTTATAAGTGAAGGGAAGTATTCAGTTTCAATGTGTAGTTGTAGTTGTGGGTGTTTTGGTATCGGTAGTTTGTTGATCTATATAGATCAAGGGAAGTGTTCGATTCCAATTCTGTTGTGGTGTGTTTTTTGAGGTAGTATTGATTGTGGACGTGGTTGTAGTTTAGTGTTTCACGATTTGGTATCGGTAGTTTCTGTTGACTTAGATAGGTCAAGGGAAGTGTTCGATTCCAGTGGATATTGTTTTTAGGTGATTTTGGGAAGGTTGTGGTCATTTTATTTTATCGTTTTTGTCGTTTGGTTTAGTGGCATGTGCTTATTTCTAGTTTCTCCCCACCCAAAAACCCCAATTTCCCCCGCTTATCCCGTTAGTTTCATTATATTTTTGGAGGAATATGTGTTTGATGGTTTTTCGATCTATTTTTGTGTTTGTTGTCATGTTTATGTAATGACGTCATATTCGTAATATGGGAGTTGTGAATGGTCGTTTCCACCATATTGGTGACGTCATTGGTTGAAGCAGATGGGTGGAATCGGACATTTCCCTTAACTCCATTCATTTACTAATATGTACCACTAATTCACAGTTAGTTGAAGATAGATTAAATCATTTTATGCTATTGATATGAAAATGTCTAGTTTAGAAACAATCACTAAACGGGATATAGAGGAATGTTAAATATAAATCATCTCGTTTGACCAATGACACTGGAAACATTCGAAAAACGCTGTAAACAATATGGCAACAATAATGTAATGTTATTGGAGATTTTTTCCCAAATGGGCTAAGCTACAATCAGTCTGTCAGCACAAGCAGTTTTTTTAGTATCACATTTGTTGACTTCAGCAGCTTGCAACCAAACTGACACCTTTCAACCTAACCTATACCTCGGGCAAATATATCATGTATTTATAGAATGTGAGACCACACATCCAGCAAGTTTAAGATCAACCATCTCCCCCTGTGATCTTGGTATGGTATTATGCCAAAATTCTCTTGTGGGGGAAAAACTAGGAGGAGCAAGCTTATCAGAAGCAGTTGCTGTTAAAAAGTATAGTCAGATTTTCTTTCTAGTCATTTTTCATAAATTTTATTCCCCTGAAGTGTCATCACTTTTGGCCCTTTCATTGCAAAAAAAGTGCACTTTCTAATTGTAAATGCTGTTATGGCCTTTTGTTTGTGTATTTTTTTTCTTTCAAATACTATTTTATTTCTGCAAACTAGTTATGAATACCTGAGTGACACTTTGACTGTTAGTTGTCAAATTGAGTACCATTATCACTTAGAACCAGATACCTTTTGATAAGTGATGTAGCCTATGCTATTTTCTGCCTGCTCTTCAGTAGTAAATGGGTCTTGTTTTTTCATTGCTTTTATTATTTGCTGTACACTACTCAACAATATTTTTTTGTTTCTGTGTAGTGCACTTGTGCTGTCGATAAAAGCCATGGGGCTAGAATAGTTCATCCTCAGTTGGTACAGTGAAAAGACCAAAGTTAGTCAATTTTGAACTTTTCTCGCTTTGTTTGTAACAGTGTCCTCTTTGGCATGTCAAATTCTTGATTCTTGTCATTTGTTCACACTTCTAATTTCTATTGGATCTGTACCTAGAAGAAAGAGTTCTTACATTGACACTGATCAGAGACTGGCGCCAAGATTCACAGAAATAAATTTACAAAATAGGGATTTATAATGTGATTAGCTTTGGACATTGATATGTTTTGACCTCAGAAAATAAATCCGTGGTAATTGTCGTTGACTGGTTGGTGTTGAAGACTGGAATGTCTAAGAAAATATACCTAGGATGGATTGATTATTGTTGAAAATAGTAAAAAATAATCTAGATCCCTTATACACCCCTTCTTAAAATAAACAGCTCGGTTTGATATTATTAACAAGTAGCCTTACTTTGTATAGTTTCTTGGATCAGTCTAATGTAAATTATTTTCCTTCAAAATTTGCTGGATGTCTGGGAGCTGCAAATATAGTGCTATATAGTTAGGTACAAAATGTCCCATATCCATAACAGTGATCTCCTCTTCCCTTCCTTGTAATAATAATTGTAAGATTGTTACGTCTACCTTAGTTCAGGTACCAAACATTTATTTACCTGGGTAGCAGAATAAATTCTTGCTGAACAGTTGGCTGCTAATACCTATTCCATTCAAGAATTAGCTTGACATTAGTAGTTCATGTAGCATAAAAGAAACAATTAGTTCCGTTGTTAAACTAAATGATCTGTATTTTGGCTTGTTACAAAATATCCCATCAGGCATGTAAATAATGCGAAAACCATACAGTGTACCATAGCCAGTAAAATAATTTTACTGTTAGAAAGCAACAACAATTTTATAAAAGTAGAAGAAATTCTGTGTTCATTGCTCATTTGTCCTCACTGCTACATAAAGGCCTCCATGACTTTCCGATGCATTGTGACCTTCAGCTATGTGCATGCATGTTTCTGCAGCAATTTTTGGAGTATTTTGTGCAATACTAACATCCATTTGTAAAAGTGGATATTGACAATGACCTCTAAATATATACTTGAGGTGGCACTACTATGTGGATAAGGCAATCGAAAAACTCAGTTCTGTACTTTAAAATCTCTCATTATTTTTATGGGGCCCTCACATGCCCAATATTTATTGCACAATAATATTGTATTGAAGTATTCTGCGGAAGTGTGAGGCTAAGAGAGGCACAATATTAATGTACAATATTTATACCCATAGATAAGATCTCTGCCTTAGTGAACATCACGGTGCTTGTTGATGTGGAACTCACATGTATTGCAGTTGAGTGGTTTGCCTTGCAAAACACTAACAAGTTATGCAGAATGGGCCAAATAAGTGTGAAAAGCTTCCAGTAAACATTCAGTATTCGCTGCAGGGTAGGCTCGTAGGCTTAAACCCCAATAATTATTTATAAATTAAACAAGTGAACTGAACAATTTATAGAGTACATGTGCAGTCTCCTGTAGATTTCTGTATTGTAACAGCTATTGCAAATAAAATAAAACAATTTTTTACTGAATAGATATTGAAACCTTACACTGTATGTCACTGATGTGACAACTATTGCAACGAAAAACAAAAGGAAGAACCATCTATGGTCACAGAGAACCTGATTTTAATTTGCTGGTTCTAGTAACTGCTAAAAGTAAAACAAAAATTTCTGCTTCTTGTCTTGAATGACACCATAATTTTAGTTGCATCTGCTATTGCAGAGAACAAGGTATTTGACCTTTCCTAAATAATTGGGATTTCATTTCTCAGAGTACTGCATGGTGCTTAAATATACACCTTCCAGCAAACTCCCTGTCTTACCATTTACTTACTTCAATTGTTTGCAGAAATTCATTTGGAACAAATTGAATTTATCTTGGTCTTGGCAGGAACTGCTGTCTATTGAGCAGTACTACCCTTGCACAGTACAGTATATAGAGTGAGCTTCATTATTTTTAAAGCCCCGGCAGTTTCCTTCAATATATTGTGCATACCATCAATACCACTCTGACGGTCAATATTATTATACAGTATTCAGTATTATGCAATAAATATTGAGTGTTTTAGGACCACTTCACCTGCAGACTGGATTGCTATCATACATTGCATACTTTCACTTAGTAACGCATTGTAGTATAACAAAAAAAGTCACAAAATAAAAGGGGAGTTATGTATGACTTGCCGTGTGTGTGTGTGTGTGTGTGTGTGTGTGTGTGTGTGTGTGTGTGTGTGTGTTTAGTTTTCATTAGTCATAATTATGTCTTACATCTAGTGTGCCCTTCAGAGGGCTTGAGTGTTTTGTGATTGTGGCTAGGGAACGCAGGTCTGCAAGCTATTGCAGCACCACCGTCTTTTCTTGTGCTGCAATCTCCCATCTTAGACTGTCATTACTTCATGTACCTTCAAACGCATTTTGACAGTTCTTGAGGATGGCCATATTATTTCTCTAGGTTGTTCTTTCTTTGTTTACACCTTTCTCCTTATAATTTTCATCATGGGTGGAAGTAATTTTGATTCCATTTTAGGATTGACCTCAATTTTTCTAAATTTTTGCTGTTATGTGAACCAGTTGGGAAGCTTACCTTATAAAAAACTAGTTTAACTATAGTTTAAAAGATCCTCTACTCTCAATAACCAGGCAAAGACAAATGCCTGTCTATAAAGTGCGCCAGCCACAAATAACATTTTTGTGTTTCATTCCATTGTTATACATTTGGGGTAAAATAAACAGTGTATTAGGAGAGAAAAAAATTTACAATCTGTGCAAGAAAAGACCCAGATTCTGAACTAGCAGCACATTCCCACCATGAGGCACTTGTCTGAGATAATTAGCACTTATAGACAGCGATTCTTAAATGTGTACAAAGTATGCCATGCGACCACACACTGTGCCTGCGAGAGGGTTAAAACTAATGTGGTAGCTAGTCGATAGTGTTTGTATCATCATCTACCCTCTTTATAAAACCCTGTGAAAACACAGAGCAGTCCTGGTGCCAGTATGTTAGCTCCCAATGCATGTCAAGGAGTAGTGGCTATCACATTGGAGATTCCTGGACTCCAGTCAGTGGCCTTCATGCTGGACAACTTTTGGTGCTGCTATGTGGTACCCTGGGGGAGCCCATGATCCGAGTAGGTGGTATCAGGGTAGATGTTTCACAGATGAAACAAGTCAAATTAACCCAAAATAATATTCGTGGTGACTCAGCAGTCTCAATGGGTAGAGATAAATACAGAAACTTATAAAGTCATTCATTCCTATCCCTAGGCACACCAGGGGTGAGAAACAAGCACAGAGGAACTGAGCTTCCAAAGTCCCTCAATATCTACATCGACATCTACATCTGTCCTTTGCAAACTACTGTGAAAAGCGTGGCAAAGTGTACATCCCATTGTACCAGTTATTACGGTTTCTTCTCATTCCATTCATGCATGGAGCAAGGGAAGAATGGTGGTTTGAATGCCTTAATTCATGCTGCAATTATTCTAATCTTGTCCTCACAATCCCTATGCAAGTGATATGGAGGGGGTTGTAGTTTATTCCTAGAGTCATCATTTAAAACCAGTTCTTGAAACTTTAATGGACTTTATCTGGATAGTTTACATCTATCTTAGTCTTCCAGTTCAGTTCCTTCAGTAGCTCTCTGACACTCTTTCGTGGATCAAACAAGCCTGATGATGATTTGTGCTGCCCTTCTCTGTATACATTCATTTTCCCCGGTTGGTTCTATTTGGTATGGGTCACACACGGTTGAGCAATGTAGTAAAACCAGTTGCACAAGTGATTTTTAAGACTCGTTTGTTGACTGACTGCACTTCCCCAGTATTCTACTGATAAACTGAAGTATGTCACCTGTTTTAACTACCACTGAACCTATGTGATCATTCCATTTCATATCCATTAAAAAGTGTTACACCAGATATTTGTAAGAGTTGGCCAATTCCAACAGTGATGCATTGCTATTATGGTCATAAGATACTTAATTTTTTATTTTGCGAAGTGCAAAATTTTACATTTCTGAACATTTAAAGCTAGTTGCCAATCTTTGCACCACTTTGAAATCTTATCCAGATCTGACTCAATATTTATGCAGCTTCATTCAGACAGTACTTCATTATAGAGAACTGTATCATCTGCAAAAAGTTTCAGATTACTTTTAGTATTGTCTGCAAGGTCATTAATATATGTAAACAGCAAGCCTCTCAAGACACCTTCATGAGACACGTCAGAAGTTACTTCTACCTCTGACGATGACTCACTATCCAAGATAACATGCTGCATCCTCCCTACTGAAAGGTCCTCAGGCTAGTCACAAATGTCACTTCATACCCCATATGATCGTACTTCTGACATTAATTGTAGGTGTGGTGCTGAATAAAATGCTTTTTGGAAATTGAAAGACCAAGTGATGTGGTGCAGTAGTTAGCACACTCCACTCGTATTTGGGTGGACAGCTGTATACATGTGTCCGGCCATCCTGATTTAGGTTTTTTGTGATTTCCCTAGATTGCTTCAGGCTAATGCTGGGATAGTTTCTTTGAAAGGGCACGGCTGATTTCCTTCTCCATCATTCACCAATTTGAGCTTGTGCTCTGCTTCTAATGACCTCGCTGTCGATGGGATGTTAAACACTGCTCTCCTCTTCCTCGGAAAGCATGAATACTGCATCTGCGTGGCTGCCTTGATCCAAAGCTTTCGGTATGTCATGTGAGGAAAGTGCGAGTTGGGCTTCACGTGATCGATGTTTTCGGAATTCGTGCTGGTTGGCATGAAGCAGGTTGTTCTGCTCAGATGTCTCGTTATGTTTGAGCTCAAAATACGTTCCAAGATTCTACAGCAAATTGTCAATGGTTTTGGATGGTAATTTTGTGGATCACTTCTACTACCCTTCTTTTAGGAGGATGTAACCTGTGCTTTTTTTCGAAGAACTGGGCATGGTTTTGTGTTCAGAGGATCTTTGATAGATTATGGTAAAGAGGGGCTAACTCAGCTGCAAATTCAGTATAGAATCTGACAGGGATTCCATTGGGCCCTGGAGCTTTGTTCAGTTTCAATGATTTCAGCTGTTTCTCAACACTACTGACAGTAATACTTATTTCATTCATCTTTTGGGTAATATGAGGATTAAATTGGGGCGATTCTCCTTGGTTTTCCTTCACAAAGGAACAGTTGAAAACAGATTTAAGCATTTCAGCTTTTGCTTTGCTATCGTCTGAATTATTTAATGAATTCTTTATAAACATAAACAGAGCAAACATCAATGTAGAAAATTACCCAGGTAAGGTAAATATCTTTAACAGTGAGCAATTTGAAGTGAATTTTTCAGTACATTTACCAAAACGATTGTAAAAGATACAGAAAATATGATACTATAAATAAAGAGTAGAACATCATCAGGATTGGATGGGATAACAACAGAAGTGTTACAAACGGTCTCTAAAATAATTGCACAGCAACTATCTGCAATAGTTAATCAGTTCCTTCAAGAAGGCCATTATCCAGACACACTAAACTATGCAGTAGTCCAGCCACTATTGAAAAGAAGCATAAAAGAACATATGGGAAACTATCACCCAATTTCTTGTCTTCCATCACTATCAATGTTTGAAAAGGTAGTCACCATACACATTCAAAATTTCACAGAAAAATTTAAAATCTCAAAAAATCAGTACAGATTTCAAAAAAGGCAAAATCACAACATCTGCTATAAACCATTTTGTAGGTAAAATTATCTCGTCTCTAGACAGCTCGCTGCATGCCACAGGATTTTTTTGTGACCTATCAATGGCCTTTGAAGTGTGGACACCTTATTACATTGTAACCTGGAAAATTATGATATTCGGGTCATTCTGTTAGAATGGTTCAAGTCCTACTCCCAACTGAAGACAGAGTGGTTATATCAACATGGAGAGGAACTTATATTTCAAAATGTCCCCATCATCTCACTAAGAGTATCCCAAGGTTCTGTCTTAGGTCCTATTCTGTTTGTTTTACGTTGACAAACTACCACTTAATATTAACCCTTAACTATTATGGTCATTCACAGGAACACAATTATTATGGAGGGGTCTCTCAGACTGCATTTTTCTATTTTATATAGCAAACCAGAATTTTGCTGAATATATATAGTTTCTTGACTTCCAGCCATTCATTACACTTCTTAGAGGTGGCTTTTGTAAAAACTTGATTTTTTAAACAGTGTGGTATTTTAAGCACTTAAACAATTAAAACAAAGTGAAATCTGGAGTATATTTTTATTTTATGAGTTACGAAAATAACAGCAAATAGTTAGCTCTCTACTCACACACAGATTTTCATCAGAGGGATTATATTACAAATTGGCAATATAACTAGGTGGAAAAATCCGACATGACTTACGATAAATTGTGTGCGAAGTCAGCTTTCAGTTTACGACTCACTTTTCAATGTAGAGCGAATATTTCAGTCCGTAAGTCTATGAATGGAGAAACTTTGCCACCATTTTACTTCTAAAATTACAAGTAAAAACTAAATACTTGTTCTTATGTGCCACTGAATCATACTTTAGTCAATTTCCATCTGCAAACACTTCACGCAGACCTTCCTGGAGCACTCCAAAGAAATTGGAACCCACACTGTTGACATGGATACCTTGTTTTCCTCTTCAGACGAGGAGGGCAAAAGGTGCACGTTTTTCGAATTTCGAATTCTTCTTTCAGTGTCTGAGGCTCATCTTGCAAGTGAAGACATCTGTCTCGCATAACACACGTTGCACAGAAGGCCCAGCTTTCCCCGCCATGGAGAAACAGTAGCATGCAATAAATAGTCGATAGTAGTTAAGGGTTAAGTGTCACTCAGTGTTATTTGCAGATGACACATCTGTAAGATTTGCAGGAAGCTAGTTGTGTGAAATTCGTAGGAATGCAACAAAGATAAAAATCTATCATGCGGCTCACGTAGTACCTTGCAAATAAATTAAATAGCCTAGCATTTTCAATGAGCATATTGTACAATGCTACAGTATGGGCATAAGAAAAGTAGTATATCATAGCTACTTCATGTCAGTAATAAAGTATTTAATTGTATTTTGGGGCAAGTCAAACCATGTGTGTCGATTAAATTTAAGACTTCAGAAAACCAACATAGAAATTTATACAATGTAGGGCGAAGAACATCTAAGTATATTAACTATATTATGAAAAGGAAAGTTGCCACCCACCATATATCGGAGATGCTGAGTCGCAGATAGGCACAGCAAAATGACTGTCACAAATAAAACTTTTGGCCCATCAGGCCTTTGTAAAAGAATAAAGCTTCACCTGCATGTGCTGGCGCAAATGCAACTCACACATACACATTTGAATATTCCCTCACCACACTTCTATGAGCTGATTATTTTTGTACGTAGTTACCCTGAGTTAGTTGTCAACATGATTACACCACCAGGAATCAAAATAATTTTATGCTGTGAATCTTGGAAGACTTGTGTTGAAGACAACTTGCAAGACTTCTTAAGACATCTGAACACCCTCCACGATCAAATAAAGTTCACAATGGAAATTGAAAAGGAGGGATGCCTTCCATTCTTGGATGTTTTGGTTCAGTACAGAGAGGATGGCACTTTGGGACATGAAGTGTATAGGAATCTGACGCACACTGATCTGTATTTACGTGCAAATAGCTGCCACCATCCTGCCCACACAATGAGTGTTCTCCAAACTTTGACTCACAGAGCGCATATTATTTCTGATGAAAGTAGTCTGCAAGATGAACTTTCCCACCTACAAAGTGTGTTTGAAGACAATGGGTACTCTCCACAACAAATACAGAGGGCACTAAAAATGAAACCGAAAGAGGCCACAAAGAAGGCAGAAGAAGATGAAGAAACCTTCAAATCGATGGCCTTCCTGCCATATGTGGGTAGCCTCTCATCAAAAATAGGACGCATTCTCGGCAGACACAAAGTAAAAGTGATTTTTCGTCCTCCACCCAAGACAGCTGCACTCATGGGCTCTGTCATAGATGATTTGCTGCTCCGAAATCTGGAGTTTACAAAATTCCATGTGAATGTGGTCTTTCTTACATCAGACAAACAACTCATTCTGTCCAAGAAAGATGTACAGAACACCGGAGGTACACAAGACTTTTACAACCTAACAAGTCGGCAGTGGCAGAGCACTGTATTGATAATGGTCACAGTATGTTGTATGACAACGTCGAAATTCTGGCAACTACATCATCCTTTTGGGACTAGATAGTGAAGGAGGCAATTGAAATTCGCTTGACGACGAATCTAATTAATAGAGATAATGGTTTTGAACTTAATAAATCATGGAATCTGGCACTTGCTGTAATAAACTCGCAAAGACGTCACAGTGCAGCTCACAATGATATATCGATATGCCAACACAGATCAAGTGCGCAGTCATAGATACAACTCGTGCATTATGCACGTCTCTGCTGCCGACCAACGTCTCTGGCGCATTTGCATCTGTGGCCACATGCGCAGTCACGCGGTACAACAGTATAAAGGGGCGAAGCGAGCACTGGAGCGGCAGTCTTCTGGTCACTCTGAAGATGGCTGAATGTTATACAGCTGTAATATTAGAAGGAGATTTGTTGTGGCTGCACACCCGAAACTTAATGGAACAATAATTTTATGCTGTCCACCCACCACTTAAAACTGTATGATCAAACTCGACTGTATATGGGTATGAAAATTTATTAAAAAGTGAAAGAAAGAGAATGGCTCAGCCTAAATCTAGAAACACCTTATATGAGAAACTAATCCAGGAATGTTACTATTCAGTAGAAGAATTCATGGATGACAACCTGAAAATTTGAGCAGGAGACAGCATTGTCAGTTTTTAAAAGTTTGTTACTTTCTAAGAAAATTTTTGAGTGCCTTAATGATATTACAAGAAAAATTGTAAACCAGCTTTTGTGTTTTGACAAGTTAACATAAAGTTAATGACTTGAAATTGTATGTTATGAGACAATAATCTTCTATTCTGTTCTATTCCTCAATTTCAGTTCCTGCCTCATTCACCAGGGACTGGACACTAACTTTGGTGTCACTAACAGCGTTTACATACGACCAAAATTTCTTTGGATTTTGTGAAATATCATTTGGCAATATTTGGCAATGGTAGTCATCGAAGGCACCATGCATTACTCTCTTGACAGGCAAATGCGTTTTGTTTAGCATCTCTCTGTCTATAGTCCAATGTTTTGTTTTACACCTATTGTTCAGTAATGTTTCTTTATGGTCACTGTGTACTATGGAGGGTCCCTCACATTATGAACTGTTCTACTGGGTACGTGTATATCCAGTGTGTGGTCTTAAAGCTTGAGCCATGTTGCTCTACATGCTCCTGACCTGTGCTGAAAGTTTGAAGTTCCTCATTGAGATATGAAACTACTGATTTTTTATCTAGTTTTCTGAACATATATATCTTTCTGCTTGTTTTAGTTGTTCATCACTGAACTGTGTCGTGGTCATTATACCAGTTTCAGTATGAACAGCCTCAAAGAGGTCAGATCTGTTTGTTGCCATTAGATCCAATACATTTTCATGAGTGAGGTTCAGAACTATCTGTTCGAGCCAGTTTTTAGAGAAAGCATTTCAGAGGATGTCTTATCATGCACACCACCAGCAAAACTGTGGATGATTAAAGTCTCCACCAGTGATTGCAATATGATTGGGGAATTTACATAGAAGTGAACTGGGGTTTTTTCTAAAGTTTTTGGTTACATCAGGATATGAGTCTGGCGAAGGGCGCCTTAGATGTGCATCATGTCTATTGTGCATTGGGATCTTTAGCCCACTTTCTCGTCGTGGCATTGCAGTCCCGCTCATCCTTCCTCTTGAGTGAGGATACCTTCCCGGGTGCATTTTTGTCCACCCGCTATGCAGTATCGTTTTCTGCACCAACTAGGACCATGGAATTCTTTGCACCTCATATCCAGCCCAGTAGCCAGTCTGTTGTTGTGGGGCCTCCATGTACCCTTTTGGTTGTAGCCCCCTGACAACACAGGGGTCGCTCTGCCGATGCCTGTGCCGTAAACTCCCCATGTATGCCTTGGAGTAGATGCTCATCTTCCTGCGGCATCGGGACTGACTGCTGAGGATGGATGGCACCCGCTGGGAGGCCCACCTGTCGGAGTGGATGGCTTCAGGGCGGATGACATGCCACACAGCGTAGTACGTCATCTCTTGCTGGTGGTCTCCCACCAGCAGTCTCTAAGTGGGCAAAGTCTTAACTTCAATGCTAAGAACTATGACCGCAAATTTTTCCCCTCCCTGGCCAGACCGTGGGAGGAACACCAGGCTAAGGACGGCAGTGAAGCTTATTCACCTCGATACCTGGTATGTACGAGAGTTGATGGGGAATCTTTCATGTCCATGAAGCCTCAGTTTTTTGTGGAGGATTTGGAGGACAAGTTTGGGGAGGTGGAGGGCTTGTCTTGATAAAAACAGCATCCTCTGTCCAGTCACAGGCATTACTCGCTTGTGACAGTTGGGGGGATTTTTCTGTTACCATCACATCCCATAAGAGTTTAAATATGGTCCAGGGTATTATATTCCACAGGGACCTTCTTTCACAGTCTGATGACGAGCTGCGCACCAGTGTAGAGCGGCGACGTGTTCCTTTCGTCTGGCGCGTACATTGGGGTCGGAGGGATAATCAGGTTGCCACTAGTGTCTTCATCTTGGCCTTCAAGGGTGACACATTGCCCGAGAAGATCAAGGTGCTGGTCTACCACTGTGATGTTAAACCATATATCCCTCCCCCGATGCGGTGCTTTTAAGTGCTGGAAGTTTGGCCATATGTCTTCTCACTGTACTTCCAGCATCACATGTTGTGTGTCAACTGTGGAGAGCATCATTCACCTTGCTCGCCAGAGTGCAGGATTTTACAGAAAAAGAGGAAAATCATATAATATAAGATGCTGGACCGATTGACGTACACTGAGACTAAGAGGAAATTTGAGTGCCTACATCCTGTGGCTATGACCACCTCTTATGCCGCCGCTACATGACAGTTGTCACCCTATCAGTTCCTCACATTCCTGTCGCCTCTCAGAACCACAAGACTACACTTGCCCCCTTAATGGTGGGGAGCACTTCCCTCCCTGTTGTTCCCGCACTACACCACCAACTTCAGGAGCAACACCCCCACCCCAACCATCGGGGATATCAGTCTCCACTTCTGAGCCGGAGAAGTGTAAGTCTTCTTCAGCTCCTCTCGCTAGGAAGGGGTCCCTTGGGTCACTCCCTTCCCAGGTTTCTGCTAGTGCAAAAGATGACACCCGCCAGTGGCTGAAGAGCCCAAAAGCAGCTGGTCGTAGGGCTTCACACTCATCGTCAGTCACGGAGACTGAGCCAGTGAAGTCCTCCCAGCCAGGGAAACCCGAGGAGCAGCGAGAGAAATCCAAAAAGAAAACCCCTAAGGCTAAGGAAATTGCGGTGACACCCACACCACCTCTACCTACAAGCTCTGCTTCTGCAGATGAGGTGGAGATTCTGGCATATACTGAGGACCTAGATCTCGCCGGACCCTCAGACAATGGATATAGACTGCTAGGGCAAAAAGTCATTGGCAACAGGTGACCCTTAGGAGTAAATTGCTTTACATGCCTTCCCAGTCTCATGATGACATCATCCTCCACTGGAATTGTGGCAGTTTTTCCACCACCTGGCTGAGCTACGGCAACTGTTAATCTTTACACCTGCTTTCTGCATTGCCCTCCAGGAAACCTGGTTCCCAGCAATGTGGACCCCTGTCCTTCCCAGCTATAAGAGATACTACAGGAACCGTAGCGACTATAGTAGTGTGTCTGGTGGAGTTTGCATTTATGTCCTAAACTCAGTCTGTAGTGAAACTGTGCCCCTTCAAACCCCTCTTGAAGCTGTGGCTGTCAGAATAAGGACGACACAGGAAATAACTGTCTGCAATGTATATCTTCCTCCAGATGGTGCAGTATTTCTGAATGTATTAACTGCAATGATTGATCAACTCCATAAACCTTTCCTACTTTTGGGAGATTTTAATGCCCATAACCCCTTGTGGAGTGGCACTGTGCTTACTGGCCAAGGCAGAGATGTCGAAACTCTGTCTCAGTTCGACCAGAGCATCCTAAATACTGGTACTCTACACATTTCACTGTGGCTCATGGTAGGTACTTGGCCATTGATTTATCAGTTTGCAGCCCCAGACTTCTCCCATTTATCCACTGGAGAGCACATGACGACCTGTGCGGTAGTGACCCCTTCCCCATCTTCCTGTCACTGCCCCAATGTCAGACCCAAGGACGCCTGCCCAGATGGGCTTTAAACAAGGTGGACTGGGAAACTTTCAGCTCTGCTGTCACCGTTGAATCTCCCCTACACAGTAACATCGATATGATGGTTGAGCAGGTGACTACAACAATCGTTTCTGTGGCAGAAAACACAATCCCCTGCTCTTTAGGGTGCCTCTGGCGCAAGGCAGTCCCTTGGTGTTTGCCAGAAGTCGCTGAAGCAATTAAGGAGTGTTGGTGAGCTCTACAGCGGCATAAGCGACACCCTTCCCTGGAGCACCTCATAGCCTTTAAACGGCTCTATGTGTGTGTTCGCCAACTTATGAAACGACTGAAGCAGGAGTGTTGGTTGAGATATGTCTCGACCATTGGGTGCCATATGTCACCTTTCCAAGTCTGGGAAAAGATCAAACATATTTTCGGGTACCAACCCCAACAGGCTTCCCCAGTGTTAACATAAATGGCGTGTTATCTACTGATGCAAATGCGATTGCTGAGCGCTTGTGTTGAGCGCTCTACCACCTCGAGTCTGCCATCCGAACAGCCTTTTCCAGATCCAACACCTGGTTGCCGTCTTTTTTGACTTACGAAAAGTGTACGACAGCACCTGGTGCCGTATCCTTGCCACATTATACGAGTGGGGTCTCAGAGATCCGCTCCTGATTTTTATCCAAAACTGACTGTCGCTCTGTACTTTCCATGTCTAAGTTGGTGCCACCCATAGTCCCCCCCCCCCCTCGCCCCCTCCCCATGAGAATGGCATCCTGCAGGGCTCTGTATTGAGTGTCTCTATATTTTTAGTGGCCATTAATGGTCTAGCAGCAGCTGTTGGGCCATCTCTCTCTCTCCTCTGCATGCAGACGACATTTACATGTCGTACTGCTCCACCGATACTGGCATTGCTGAGTGGCACCTGCAGGAAGCCATTCACAAGGCACAATCATGGGCTCTAACCCACGATTTCCAGTTTTTGGCCACAAAGTCGTGTATTTAGCACTTCTGTCAGCATTGTACCGTTCATCCAGAACTAGAACTTTACCTTAATGATGATCCACTAACTGTATCGGAGACACACAGATTCTTAGGGACGGTTTTCGATCCCTGATTGACTTGGCTTCCTCACCTTGGTCAGCTTAAGTGGAAGTGCTGGCAGCACCTCAATGCCCTCCGCTGCCTGAGCAACACCAACTGGGGTGCAGCTTGCTCTAAACTGCTGCAGCTCTACAGAGCCCTTGTTCAATCCCACCTTGACTACGGGAGTCTGGTTTATGGTTTCGCAGCACCCTCAGCATTGGGTTTATTCGACCCAATGCACCATTGTGGCGTTCATCTAGGGACAGGAGCTTTTAGGATGAGTCGGGTGACTGGCGTTCTTGTGGAGGCTGGAGTCCCTCCATTTCAGGTTAGGCATGCACAACTGTTGGCCAGTTACATTGCACAAGTTCGTAGTTCTCCTGGGCATCTGAATCACCGTCTCCTTTTCCCAACCACAGCAGTTCATCTCCCGCATCAGCCGCCCAAGTCAGGGCTTCCAGTTGCAGTTTGTGTTCGATCCATTCTTTCTGAACTGGAGTCCTTACCTTTACCACCTATACTTGAGGTCCATTCACATACACCTCCATGATGTACACCTAGGCCGCGACTTCACCTGGATCTTTCACGTGGCCCTAAGGACTCAGTTAACCCCCGTGGCTCTCCACTGCCACTTCCTCTTGATTCTTGACATGTACCGGGACCACGAAGTGGTTTAATCCAACGGCTCGATGGCTGATGCTCACGTCGGTTTCGCGTATGTCCGTGGAGGACATATTGAACAGCATTCCTTGCCCGATGACTGCAGTGTTGTCATGGCCGAGCTGGTGGCTGTGTCTTTTGCTCTTGAGCACATCCATTCGTGCCTTGTCCTGTTTACTGACTCCTTGAGCAGCCTACAAGCTATCGACCAGTGCTACCCTCGTCATCCTTCGGTAGCGTCCATCCAGGAGTTCATCTTTGCCCTGGAACGGTCCAGTCGATCAGTGGTGTTTGTCTGGACCCAAGGTCACGTCAGAATCCCAGGCAACTAAGTTGCTGACAGGCTGGCCAAACGGGCTACGTGGAAAACGCTTATGGAGATCAGCTTCTCTGCAACTGACCTGCGTTCAGTACTATGCCGCAAGGTTTTGCAGCTTTGGGAGACAAAATGGCATAACCTCAGCACGCACAACAAACTGTGTGCCATTAAGGAGACTACGAATGTGTGGCAGTCCTCCATGGGGGCCTATCGGAAGGACTCTGGTTTTCTGATGGCTCTGCATTGGCCACACTTGGGCGACACACAGCTACCTTCTGTGACTCTGGTTTTCTGCTGGCTCTGCATTGGCCACACTTGGGTGACACACAGCTACCTTCTGTGACTCTGGTTTTCTGCTGGCTCTGCATTGGCCACACTTGGGTGACACACAGCTACCTTCTGTGACTCTGGTTTTCTGCTGGCTCTGCATTGGCCACACTTGGGTGACACACAGCTACCTTCTGTGACGTGATGATGCACCTCAGTGTTGGTGCGGCGCCCAGCTGACAGTGGCTCATATCTGGGTGAGTTGTCCTTCTTTGGCTGCCCTGTGACAGACTCTTCAGTTACCGGACTCGTTGCCATTAATTTTAGCTGACAACGCCTCGGCAACTAATTTAGTTTTACGTTTTATACGTGACGGTGGGTTTTATTATTCTGTAGAAGTTTTAGCGCATGTCATTTGTCCCTTTGTGTTCTGCACTCTAATGCTCTTAGGTGTGGATGTTTTAATATGTCGCAGAGTGGCTGGCTTTTTCTTTTTATTCTCGTGGTCAGCCGGCCATGGTCATCTGCTCTCTTGGTTTTACCCCTTCTACCTGTTTCTTGCTTATCTCTGAGGTTTTCTTTTCCTGTTTTGTCCATAGTAGTGTTGGTTGTCCTTCTGTCATTCTTCTATTTCTTCCTTTCTCCTGTTGGTTGCGCAGTATGTCTCCTTTTTTCTTCTTTCTGTTGTGTAATTATTTTACTGGGAACAAGGGCCGATGACCTCGCAGTCTGGTTCAATCCTCCCCTCCCCTCCCCTCTCCCCCCCCCTGCCCCCACCCCTCCCCCCGACCCCAGTTTAACCAACCTACGGGTTTCCGCAAAACAGGTGAAGTGAGTCCCACTGGCTCAGTTTCAGTGAAAAGACAGCATCCAGTATCCTCTCAAATTGCTGGATATTGCTGTGTAACAGCAAAACAATTATACTTCGTTGAAAATATTGAGGGTAAGTTCAACAGAGTAGTTGCACTGTAAAAAGTGAAATGGGTCCTTATTTATCAGAACTACTACTACTGTGTGATTACAAGCATTCATTGAATGTTACATACTGGGTGACATCGCTATTGTGGGGTAACTGTAGTCATATACATGACATCCTATTATTGCAGAAGAAAGCCATTAGGATAATTACAAATTCTTCACATAAGGCTCACTGCAAACCCTTATTTACCAAACAAAAAATTATGACTGTAATAAACCTCTATGTATACAATGTCTTAATCTTTACGAAGAAGAACCTACAAGATGTGAAACGTAGAGAAAATGTACATTGTTACAACACAAGAATTATCAAACACATATACACGCCTTACCACAGACTATCAAAATCAATAAATAGCTATGAAGTCACAGGGCACAAACTATTTAATAAGCTGCCACATGCCATACAGGATCTTCCTGAACATACATTCAAAGAAATACTGCATGAATGGTTTATTGCCCACCCATTCTATGATATCAATGAATTCTTCAACTGTAAAATGCAGTAATCCAACAGATGACCCACTGTACATTTATTGTAATATAAGCTAAAATATTTCAGTAGTCAATACCTTATCACACTGTATTATAAATTGTAACTTCATTTGACGTTGTCAATTGCTGTAATGGCCTAAAGACAATAAAATCTTTATTATTATTATTATTATTATTATTATTACTGTCAACTACATATAAAAATCTTAATATGACCCTATGTATTAATTCCACTGAGACCTGCTGCTTCTGGCCAACAGTGAATTGTAATCCAATCCAGCAAGACCAGAGGTTTGTCATCCACTTGAGCGTAGAAGTACCTAGTACCTGTGCCATGTTAAATTGACTGTTTTCATTGAACCTTTTCGTGGACAATGTTTTAATAATGACCTGTTTTGTGGGGAAATTCTTAAAATAAAAAGGGTCAAAGGTTTCTTTATAATTAGAAAGCTAAAAAAATGTCAATCCTTGCACATGTACCTAGACAATTGACTGACAGAATTTCTTTGTACCGAGAAAATGGTATCAGAGAAACCATACATTAGGCTTGAAAAAAAACAGAGGTTACAGGAAATTGAGTTTAAAGTTTTGTAGTACTTAACAGAGTCTTTAATACATTTCTGCTGCACACTAGTCATTTAAATTCACAATTTATTTCAATACATCTGTCATAAATTATTCTGCTCAGCAATTTGTGAGCGGGACACAGTAAAGAATCATATTCCTGAAATTATAGGAGAGATTGGTAAATTCCGAAAGGCATATAAAGCTTTCCCTGCTGTTAACCTCTTTCCAGGAGAATGTATGGAATGTACAAATGTAATAGTGTCTTCGTTATATTCACTGTTTCCTTTCTTTGAGATCCTCCAGACCTTTTCTTGTCAACTTTGCTCAGAAAAGAAAAACACTTGTCAACTTTGCTCACAAATAACAATCATGTTATTTTATTACTGTAGAAACAGAGAGCAACACAACAAATAGTGTAACTAATAGCTGAAAGCTCAAATTGGCCGAAAAAAAAAATGTCTATAGACTTATGAATTGTAAGAAGATAAGTCAAGGAGCAATAAATGGGAATGTCTGATTTTGAAAGCTGCCATTTAAACTGACTTTTAGGACCTTTAAATAAGGACTTGGTCGAAAGTACGTTAATTTTGCATGAAACACACTTCAAACAATCCTATTGACCAACAAAAAGAATTTTCATAGTTTTCAAGGTACTTTGTGCCCTTACTTCAGAAAGACTCAAAGAATAACAGAATAGATATAGGCTCCTTTGACCTCGGATATCAAGGGAAGACACAACTTGGGTTACAGATACGATGTTAAACCTTACATCCACCAATGTAGGAGGTATTTCCAGTGCCTACTCTTTAATCATGTGTACTCTGTTACACCGTTGAACCTGTGTATTTATTGTCCAGGACAGTGTCCTCCAAGATCAGCCGCCTGCTCTCTGCTCAAAAAAGGAAGTAACTGTGAGAATGTAAATTCTAGACTGGTAATCTTATTTCAAAGTTGGAAAGAAGTGTGACCACCTTCGCCTCATTATAATGTTTGGCCTTCATGCTGATGCATCCAGGAACATCTACAGTCTCTCCAGCACTGACAGAGGGGAGGACACCATGGAAGGTGCCCCCCCCCCCTCCCCCTACCTACACAAAGTAGAAATGTGCCACACAAACCAATGTATGCAAGAGCCACAGATTGCAGAGTAACTTGTTCTTCATTCAGTCCAAAGCTTAAAGGCAGCAAAATTCACACTAACTCAAACCCCCACCCCTTCAGAGACAGAAAGAGAAAGGAAAGAAAATATCCTAAACCAAAAACAGATCTGGCAGTTCTAGCTGAGCAGTCAGACAGTGGCTCCTCTTCCTGGCATAAGGTTTGAAGGGGAAGGATGATGGGAAATTTCCGTAATTGTCATCTTTTCCTAAACCACACAAGGACTTTTTCTTCAGCCCTCTTCCTACCATTTCAATCTTTCTACGAGGAGGAGGAACCACAGATTTCCTCTTGCTGCTACTCGGTGGTTAGACTTCTTATCCATCCAATTATATTATAATTTCTCTTAGTGGGGACTTCATCACTGACTCCGTGGACATTGGTTAACTTTTGCTGCACACTTCGCAGAACAATCTGTGTCCTGGAGTTATCATCCTACCTCTCCAATTACCATGAGCTGGCAGAAAACAACACTTTCTCCTTCCACTCCCATCACCTAGAAACTTGAAGTGGTCTTCTCAGCTAATGGGAACTTTGTAGTGCTTCAACTTCATGTTCATATATGTCCCCAGATTTCATCAAAAGAAGCAACCAGGTGCTTCAACAGCTGAGCAGTAGCAGTCAAGAGTATCTTGGAAATTTTTAATCAAATATGATAAATATGATGAGAGGGAGGTTTTCCCACCATGTGGTGGGAGAGCATTGTAGTATATAGCATGAAACCAGAAAAGATGCACACAACCTAGATAATTAGATCCACATGTCTAACGCTTATGTTATGTAAATTATCAGAAAGAATGGTTGATAGGTGACTGTTTGGTCTTAGAATCCAAATGGCTACTTGTTATTCCAGAGCAGCTTCAGTTGATGTAGCTCATGAGCAGGAGTCAGTAAGTAGGGTAGAATGCTCCTAATTTTTGGGTGCACATATTGATGAAAACTTGGACTGGTAGAAGCATATTACTGAGCTTCTCAAACAATTAAGTTCAGCTACTTTTCCTCTTGGGTATAAATGCTAATCTTTGAAACAAAAGTATGTCTCCTGGCATGTTTTGCATATTTACACTCAGTAGGCCTAAATGTCGTTTGGAATAATTTTCTGGGGTAACTCATCACTTAAAAAGAAATTATTGATTGCATAAAAGGAGCAGTAAGAATAATATGTGGTGGTCACTCATGGGCATCATGTAGTTACCTCTTCCAGGTGCTAGGCATTTTAACTGTACAGTCACAATACATATTTTTGCTAATGAAATTTGTCATAAATAATCCATCACGCTTTGAGAATAACACTGGTGTACAAGACTACAACACAAGAGTGAAAAATTACCTTTTTTACCCATTGTTAAAGCTGCCAGTGGCTCAGAGAGGAATCAATATTCAGTAACAAAAAGTTTTGATAATTTGCCCAATAACATAAATGACTGACATGTAGTGAAGCAAATTTTAAATATAATTTAAAATCTCTTCTCCTGGACAATGCCATCTATTCCAGCGATTTTCTATTTAAAAGAAAGGAAAAAACTTTAGTACATGAATAGGAATAAAATGGTATGTTCATTAATGTTAACAGTAATCATGTATGCCCATCATGTAAACTGACTTGTTCCACATCATTTTGATAAAAGAATTGTTCAGATGATCAATGGAATATCTTATGAGAGGGAGAGAGTGTCTTGACCTACCACTGACCACCTTATGAAACTAGCATCTGCAGTCGGAGATCCCTCCACACAATGCTGATACCTGATTGCCATGTTCTTATATTTACAGAAAGCATATGATACTACATGGTGCCATCATATTTTGTCTATGTTGTGTAAGTGTTGTTTTTGGTGTTGTGTACTCATTTTTGTGCAGAACTTTTTATCACTGACTGTTTCAGGTATCAGTTGGCACAATCTTAGCACCCATTGTGTTCAGGTGAAAGGAGTTCCATGTGGAGCAATTCTAAATGCTGCCCACTTTGCTGTTGCAGTCAACAGTATTGTAACAACTTTACTTCCCCCCTCCCCAGCCTAATTGTCATTATATGTAGAGGACTATAGGACTATGGTTATAATAGAAAGAAACATTCCACGAAGGAAAAATATATCTAAAGACAAATATGATGTGACTTACCAAATGAAAGTGCTGGCAGGTCGACAGACACACAAATGAACACTATACACACAAAATTCAAGCTTTCGCAACAAACTGTTGCCTCATCAGGAAAGAGGGAAGGAGAGGGAAAGACGAAAGGATGTGGGTTTTAAGGGAGAGGGTAAGGAGTCATTCCAGTCCCGGGAGCGGAAAGACTTACCTTAGGGGGAAAAAAGGACGGGTACACACTCGCGCACACACACACATATCCATCCACACATATACAGACACAAGCAGACATATTTAAAGACAAAGAGTTTGGGCAGAGATGTCAGTCGAGGCAGAAGTGCAGAGGCAAAGATGTTGTTGAATGACAGGTGAGGTATGAGTGGCGGCAACTTGAAATTAGCGAAGATTGAGGCCTGGTGGATAACGGGAAGAGAGGATATATTGAAGAGCAAGTTCCCATCTCCGGAGTTCCGATAGGTTGGTATTAGTAGGAAGTATCCAGATAACCCGGACGGTGTAACACTGCGCCAAGATGTGCTGGTCGTGCACCAAGGCATGTTTAGCCACAGGGTGATCCTCATTACCAACAAACACTGTCTGCCTGTGTCCATTCATGCGAATGGACAGTTTGTTGCTGGTCATTCCCACATAGAATGCATCACAGTGTAGGCAGGTCAGTTGGTAGATCACGTGGGTGCTTTCACACGTGGCTCTGCCTTTGATTGTGTACACCTTCCGGGTTACAGGACTGGAGTAGGTGGTGGTGGGAGGGTGCATGGGACAGGTTTTACACCGGGGGCGGTTACAAGGGTAGGAGCCAGAGGGTAGGGAAGGTGGTTTGGGGATTTCATAGGGATGAACTAAGAGGTTACGAAGGTTGGTGGACGGCGGAAAGACACTCTTGGTGGAGTGGGGAGGATTTCATGAAGGATGGATCTCATTTCAGGGCAGGATTTGAGGAAGTCGTATCCCTGCTGGAGAGCCACATTCAGAATCTGATCCAGTCCCGGAAAGTATCCTGTCACAAGTGGGGCACTTTTGTGGTTCTCCTGTGGGAGGTTCTGGGTTTGAGAGGATGAGGAAGTGGCTCTGGTTATTTGCTTCTGTACCAGGTCGGGAGGGTAGTTGCGGGATGCGAAAGCTAAGTCTGTCGACCTGCCAGCACTTTCATTTGGTAAGTCACATCATCTTTGTGTTTGGACTATAGGACTATTGTATACATTACAAATGCTTGGTTCAAATGGCTCTGAGCACAATGGGACTTAACATCTGAGGTCATCTGTCCCCTAGAACTTATAACTAATTAAACCTAACTAACCTAAGGACAGCACACACATCCATGCCCGAGGCAGGATTTGAACCTGCGACCATAGCGGTCGCTCGGCTCCAGACTGAAGCGCCTAGAACCGCTCGGCCACATCGGCCGGCTATACATTACACATCTCCATCTCACCTTACTGTGGAACAGGTACCTCAGAATGGTATATGAGATGGACATGATTGGCTTCAGGAGCATGGGTACTGTTTCTTGCCAACAAAATCTCGTGCAGTGTTGCAGACTTAGGTCTGTAAAGTCCACTTGGAGCTTTACTTGTAAGACCTGATACTATAATAGTAGTTGACAAATTCCATTTTTAGCATAGTTGCTACATGTATGTTAACTCAAGGATAGTTGTATGAGGAAATTAAATGCCATTTCCTCAACACTACCTCTTGGGAAACGGTTTGAACTGTTTTCTAAAATACTATTTTATCTTCCTTAAGTTATGGATGTGTTTCACATGGTTCAGCAACACCACCTTTATTTGGTTTATTAAACCATGTACAAAATAAAAGAAGCGACTGTAGCCTTCTGTACAAACTTGGTTGATAGTCTTCTTGTGGGAAGAGGCATCTCACCTTTGACAGTATGCTATCAGCTCCTTTTGATCAAATGTCATCATTGTCAACCAGCAATCGGAACAGCTCTTTGTTTTATTTCATTCTGTTTCAGAATGAGGCGATCTAGCTGCTTATGAACTATCTGCGACAGGTTGACAGGAACTTTGTGGAGAACTCTAGCTCAGAATCCCCCTTGGTATGTCCAAGGACAGTAATGTGGATTGACATGCACTTGTACCAGAGACACTACAGTTTCAATCACTTACGTCGGGTGATATCTCTCTGTATATCATGATTGTCCATCCACCTTATGAAATCACATATACAGATGGCTCTCAAGTCTGTGACTGTTGCATACACCTGTCTGTGCACGAGTTTGAGCAGTGCTGCCTACTGAATTTTTACAGTAAATTTACTATGCAACAGAAAGTCACATTTCAAGCTCTCAGACACATCGAAGCTCAAACAAACCTGAATTTTCGTGTATGTAGTGACTCCTGGAGCAGATGGCAGATGAATGCTACCCAGAAAATGTGCTGGTCTCCAACATTCGTGAAGTATTACATGACCTCCTTAGAGCAGGAATCTCTAACTTTTCTTTGTACGCCAAGTCACTCGGGTCTCCACGGCAATGAACTTGCTGACAGGCTCGTCAGGGACGCAACTGAAATGGAAACATTACAAATTGAGAATGCCAGGCACTGACATTTGGGCACACATGACATCGTGTCTGAGAGACGGAATGCCAGATGCCACACATACTGACAAACTTGGAATGGTCAGAGACATTGCTAAAGAGTGATGTATTTCTCTGCAGGCCTCTTGCAAAGCAGCTTTCATCTTACATCTTTTATGTATCAGTTGCACCAAACTCGCACTCAAATCTCTTGCAGCAGCACACCCTCCCCCCACCCCCCACCTTCCTCCTCTGTCCTTCCCATTCCTAGTGTGCACGTAGAACACCTTTGACAGTGATTCATATACTTAAATACCATCATACCTGACCTATGACGAGAACTGAAATTGGACTTAAGTACTTTCCTTAAATACTGGTCAGTGGTGGAGCAGCTGCTGATTACGATTTACGGTCTTTAAGAGGACGGATACTACAATAAAATTTCAAACTTTTACTGATCTCGGTGGCTTAGGGAGTGGGTGCAGAGATGGTGCCATTTACTGGTTATCTAATGCCCATAGGTACTCGGTGCACTGTGCCTCTGAACTGATGTGTGCTAGTACCTTTTATTCCGTGAACCTACACATATAATTCCTTCGCATTTTAACACATCGTAGTGTTTCACGTGCATCCCTACATATGTATTATCTATTGCTGCCAGGTGGTATGAAGGGTGAATGTCTCTCATCCTAGATGATATACTGCACTGAGGGGCATCCAACTTGATGCCGCCCCCCCCCCCCCCAATGTATCAAAGAACTGTCACCACTACTACTGAGTGTAATGCTTCTCCTTTTAATGCCACTCATGGTTAGGTAACAAAAACAGGTATTAATCATTCCAAGAAGACTACTTAGATTAGCAACCCAAACAACCTATTTGTACCATCTTCCAGGCTTAAAGTGCATAAAGGGTCTTCCAGCTTTGTTCCCTGATCTGTTGTTTCCTGATTTACAGCTCTTTCTTGTTGAGTCAGCTTCTGATTTTGAGTGGTTTGTTTGCTTTGTCTATATCACTGCCACAAGGCAAAACTGATCACACTTTGAATGAAAACTGTTCTTTTCAGTTACTTTGGAAATTTAGATTTGAAAACTTCAATTTATTTACCAGAAATACACAAGGCCGTTTTTACCATTTCATTGACTTAGAATGTAAACCTAATATTTAAAAAATACGAAATATTTTTATTGCATTATTAAAAAATAAAAACCTCACATCCCACATATTAGTAAGCCAGTGAGAGGTAACAACCTATGTGTTGTGCTCTAGTGAGGGAAACCATGTTAAATGAGGGGGAAGGAGAAGAAAAAAAAAAAAAAAAAAAAAAAAAAAAAAAAAAATGATTTCAGCTGGTTTCATCACCAAAGCAGACATTAATCACTTTAGTATGTACACTTTTTTTTAATCTTTAAGTTAGCAACAAAAATAATCAATGATTGATAATATAATGTAAATCCCTGCCCAAACTCTTTGCCTTTACAAATGTCTGCTTTTGTCTGTGTATATGCGGATGGATATGTGTGTGTGTGCGAGTGTATACCTGTCCTTTTTTCCCCCTAAGGTAAGTCTTTCCGCTCCCAGGATTGGAATGACTCCTTACCCTCTCCCTTAAAACCCACATCCTTTCGTCTTTCCCTCTCCTTCCCTCTTTCCTGACGAAGCAACCGTTTGTTGCGAAAGCTTGAATTTTGTGTGTATGTTTGTGTTTGTTTGTGTGTCTATCGACCTGCCAGCGCTTTTGTTTGGTAAATCTCATCATCTTTATTTTTAGATATATAATGTAAATAGATAGATAAAAAAATCTACCCACCAACTGGCAGCAGCAGAGCGCCTTTTACAAGCTTTCGGAGCCAATGACTCTCTGGCAGAAGAGTTGAAGGGGGAGGAAGAGGGGTGAAGGAAAAGGAGTGGAGACTTTTAGGGAAAGGGGTACAGTTTAGAAAAGTCACCCAGAACCCTGGGTCAGGGGAGACATACTGTACGGGATGAGAGAAGGAAAGACTTTAAATTAAGATATTCATTAAGAACCTTGGCAGTTATAAGTGTAAAATGCTACAATTAGATGTGAAAATAAGGTATAAAGCTTAGGTGAGATACAACATAAAACTTTTAATTCAAAATCAGTTTATTTAACTTTCCGTAAAATTTTTGTTTCCTAAGATAATGGCTTTTTCATTATAAGCTGACAGTACATTTCTTTTTTTTTGTCTATCCATTGTATAGTAAATATAAAAACCTATCTTTGTGTTACATGTATGACTTCACCATTGATTTGCACAATTTTCTATTGTTACACATTATTTCATTTCTCTTGTAGTTGCTTACTCTGTAAAGCTCGTCCATTTATTGTTGTAGTTGATCTGCACTGGGTGCAAACACTACAGTGTCATCTGTAAAAAGAAAAAGGTTCAAATATTATTCCATTTGCAAGCGCGCGCGCGCGCACACACACACACACACACACACACACACACACACACACACACACACACACAACCCCTTCTTTGGATTTACATTCTAAGTGTCTAAAAACTTTTATCTAGTACTGGTGAAAGTAGTAAGATAATCAATGAATGATTTCTATATAGGAGGTGGTTTCAGACAAGCTGTTCTCAGCTGTCCCAGAAATGACAGAAAAAAATGTGAAAATAGCAGCTTAAGAATAAATGGGAGAAGGCCCAGCTATTGGTTTAAAGATGACACTGTAATGTTGGCTAATAACATTGATATACTCCTATCTTTGATTACTGATCTCACCTCCCAATGTCACTGATAAAAAAAAAGTGTGGGCATTTATTGCAAAAGATACATTAAGGCAAATCCTGTTTCCATAAATGACAATTTATGTAAAACAATTGTATAAAGTTAAAATTTCAGTTTAGAAAATGGTTAAAATTAAGTCAGAGTAGCTGGTCAGCAATTTCCATCAGCAGACATAGTTTGTTAGTACTGCTAATAGAAACACTATTAATTAGAAAATAGTAATCCTAGCTTTTGGAATTGTCTGTTCTTTCTTGAGGTAACAATGATGTATAGTTGGGACAGTTGGAAAGACGTGGGCTAAGTTGGGAGGGACCCAGCTGTTAACGTGGACAAGGAGACGGAAATAGACAATGTTAAATTGTAAACAGTAAACAGCAAATTTAAATCTAGAGTCTGTTTATATGGATACAAATAAATCACTCGTGTAAATGATCAGCAGGTAGCAGTATCTTCATTGAGCAAGAAACTGACTTATCTTTGTCTTATTTCAGATTTGGTTCTGCACTGTCAGCTAAGTCAACATGGGGAAAGGAAAAAGTAAGTACAGTGCTATTGTGAAAGCTTTTTGTCAGACTTTCTATTATTGTTTAAATGTGTCAGAGTGGGTATATCAACAAGTGTAGCATACTTTTTAAAAAGATTGTGTCGCTGCTCAGACATCCCCCCCCCCCCCCCCCCCCCCCCAACAGTTTTTAAATTGATTGTAAAACCAGTGTTTTAGGTTCAGAGCACACCAAAGGTGCTTAATTTTCCTTTACCTAGACTGAAATAACTAAGTGATTGACAATTAGTTGCATACAGGAAAGATATCATAGTAACAACCAGAGTGTGAGCTTGGTCATTCCTTCTATCTGTACACCATTGTCACATCACTCTGTTGCCGCAGGTCTCAGTTGCAAGAGTCAGTTGTAGATGACACTTGTGATGTCTAACAAAACAGGTGATTTGTTTTTGTTGTTTGCATTATTTATCTATCTGTTGTTTATTTTGTGTGTCATAATGTTTTAAATTAATTGCAAAAGTGTGCAGAAAAGTGTTGTTGTTTTTAAAAGTTGTGGTCTTCAGTCCTGAGACTGGTTTGATGCAGCTCTCCATGCTACTTTATCCTGTGCAAGCTTCTTCCTCTCCCAGTACCTACTGCAACCTACATCCTTCTGAATCTGCTTAGTGTATTCATCTCTTGGTTTCCCTCTACGATTTTTACCCTCCACGCTGCCCTCCAGTACTAAATTGGTGATCCCTTGATGCCTCAGAACATGTCCTACCAACCAATCCCTTCTTCTAGTCAAGTAGTGCCACACATTTCTCTTCTCCCCAATTCTGTTCAATACCTCCTCATTAGTTATGTGATCTACTCATCTAATCTGTAGCACCACATTTCTAAAGCTTCTATTCTCTTCTTGTCTAAACTATTTATCGTCCACGTTTCACTTCCATACATGGCTACACTCCATACATATACTTTCAGAAACGACTTCCTGACACTTACATCTATACTCGATGTTAACAAATTTCTCTTCTTCAGAAATGCTTACCTCGCCATTGCCAGTCTACATTTTATATCCTCTCTACTTCGACCATCATCAGTTATTTTGCTCCCCAAATAGCAAAACTCCTTTACTACTTTAAGTGTCTCATTTCCTAATCTAATTCCCTCAGCATCACCCGACTTAATTCGACTGCATTCCATTATCCTCGTTTTGCTTTTGTTGATGTTCATCTTTTACCCTCCTTTCAAGACACTGTCCATTCCGTTCAACTGCTCTTCCAAGTCCTTTGCTGTCTCTGACAGAATTACAATGTCATCGGCGAACCTCAAAGTTTTTATTTATTCTCCATGGATTTTAATACCTATTCCTAACATTTCTTTTTCTTATTAATATTCCACTAAGCAAATCCAGTACTGCATGTTTTGTGGAATCGTGTTAATGTATCGAGAACACTGGCGTCCAGCTGTTTCTGTCACAGCTACATTCTGTGCAAAGACATTGGCCTCTTCCGTTAGTTTGATCGAGGCATGGCGAGGTCAGTAGTGTGCAGATTGTGGTTTTGTATCCATTATAAGTGAGGCATTGCTTGAATGATTAGGTAAGTGTAGAAAGGCATTCTCAGCAAATTACAATGGCTTAAGAAACGTGTTGTCCATAAATGAATCATTTATTTGCCAAAGTTGCATACCTAACAAGAATTGTAACAAATGACCAAAAAAATTTTGTATGTTTTAAATATCTTTAGAGACTCAATCATGTCAGTCCTCTAGACATCAAGCTTTTCAAATTATATATTGTTCATTGTGAATAAGGAGAGACTTTTTCATGCAGCAATTAAAATGTATATTAACTTTCCCTACCTACCTTTATAACCACAAATATCACTTATTTTTGCTGTAAAAAAAGTAACTGTGCTTTCAGTTATTTCCATACTCTTAGAGATTGTGACTTGTACTGCAGTAAGCATGATTACTGAAGTGGAGTAATCAACTCCTCTTCAGCTTGTGTCCATTAAAATTTTGCCCCAAATATATTTATGCTAGTGGAAGGTAGATTAGAGCTTAACATTCGTCCAATGAAGCATAGGGCAGTAAGCATGAGCTCGGATTTAAATGAGGATGGGGCAGCCAAACGGGCATGGAACTGCTCTGGTTTTTGTGATAGATTGTTAGGGAAACGTAAATGGAAACTTAAAAACACTACATATCGGGAAAATTAAAAAAAAAAAAATAATTGTTCTCTTATTGCTTTGAAGTACTCTTCTGATAAATATGCAGTTTCAACTAACAATTCTGTGTTAAGAAAGTTAATCATTTTCACTTGTAGAAAAGAACTTTATAATCATTAAGTCAGTTGTGGTGTGTGATTGTTGTTCAGTGACATTGTTACCTAAGTACGGCAGTATCAGAGAGCATTATTTTCAACTAAGATGTTAAATATTTTCATTTATCATGGTGAAATTTCAGATTCAGGAATTTAATTATTTAGTGTTCTTGAAATAAAATATACTGAATTCTCTCATTTTATCTGATAAGTCTTCTCATATTGGTGTTTCATGGCTGTTGATACATTAATAATTTCTCTCTGGCTTTATGCAAGACAGATATTATGTGCAAATGGACCAAATCTGCCACCAAGCAGCTCATAATGGATACTAATCATTTTCATTTCATTAATTATGTACTTAATTACAGAGGATAGATTGCTACTTGCTGTAAAGATGACACATTGAGTTGCAGACAAGCACAACAAAAAGATTGTTAGTCACTGAGCTTTTGGCGAAAGCCTTCTCGGAAAAGAAAGGAAAACAAACATATGTAGGTACATAAGCAGGCACACCTCAGATACACATGACCACTATCTCAAAGCACTCTGGCCAGACTGCAACTCTTGTGTGAACGAAAGCAGTGAAAGGGAGGGACAGTAGCTTACGCGTGGGGTGAGCATGCAGGGGCTAGACACGCCCTTGTCCTGCGATGTTATAGTCCCTTGACATCCTGGTAGGTGTGGGAAAAGTGAAAGTAAAAAACTATGAAATGCAACTGTCGGCTACATCATGTACAGTAATCAGTGTTGATCTTCCACCCCCATTTTTCAGCCAGTATAACAATGCAGTACATCGACACAGAGGACTATCAGCGAAGAAATAAAGCCTAAAGCAGGTGAACGTAAAAAAATGTGGCGATCTGATGGCAGGTTGTGGGTATGGTGAATGCCTGGTGAACATCGTCTTCCAGCATGTGTTGTGCCAACAGTAAAATTGGGAGGCAATAGTGTTATATTGTGGTCGTGTTTTTCATGGAGGGGGCTTGCACTCCTTGTAGTTTTGCATGGTACTGTCACAGCACAGGCCTGCATTGATGATTTAAGCACCTTTTTGCTTCCCACTGTTGAGTAATTCGGGGATCTTTCAACACGATCGAGCACTTGTTCATAATGCACGGCCTGTGGCAGAGTAATTACATGACAATAACATCCCTGTAATGGACTGGCCTGCACAAAGTCCTGACCTGAATCCTATAGAATACCTTTGGGATGTTTTGGAAAGCCAACTTCGTGGCAGGCCTCGTCGACCAACATAGACACCTCTCCTCAATGCAGCACTTCGTGAAGAATGGGCTGGCATTCCCCAAGAAACCTTCCAGCGCCTGACTGAATGTATGCCTGGAGAGTGGAAGCTGTCATCAAGGCTAAGGGTGGGCCGACACCATATAGAATTCCAGCATTATCGATGGAGGGTGCCACGAATGTGTAAGTCATTTTCAGCCAGGTGTCCTGATACTTTTGATCACATAATGTACCTGTTGATTGATGTGCTATGGAGCAACTGCTGATTTTGGTTTAAATATATATATTTATTGCTCTAAAATGCATTTGGTCTGTGTAATGACCAGCTACCCTGTATGCACATAAATAAACTTTGTTGTATTGGTGCGTTGTAATTTATTGTATCAATACATTGCCCTAATTTCCATTATTAGCATAAACTAATGGTCTTACAAATACACAATTCATTTCTGAAACACACATTATCATGTTATCTTTGTTTTACCATGTCACAGAAATTGTTGTTGTTGTTGTTGCGCTTCTTTGATACTATGAATGTATGATAGCACCTCTGGTTGCAATACAAACTCCAAAAATAATTTTTTGATAATATGTATTTATGTATCTGCATTTATTAGTTAGAATGTGTGAAATTTGGGTTTCTGTTCTTTACCAGGCTAATTCTGTAGGTATTCTTGCTATCATGTCTTACTGTGGGTGAGACTAAATTATGTGTCTTCTAAAAGTAATTTAATTTCTGATTATTTTAAAGTCATACAAATGACTGTTTTATTCTTTGCCAGAAAAAATTAGCTCTCCAAGAAGTAAGATTTCAATGCAGTGTTGTGCTCAACAAATTCACAAAATAAGTGTTAGCTAAAACATTCTCCCTTAGCAAACGATACTAATGAAAGACGAGTTGAAAAACTGATGTACTGTCTTTACGGATGTTTAGCCCACTACTGATTGCAACAGAGTACTTGCAAGAGCCATGTGGCTGTATTCCTAACTGGACATTTCCTGCACTGAACTATAGTTTGAAAAGTGTACAAAATGTATTTCTGACGTAGCTGCCATTTTAACCACCAAGCAAAGTAACTCACTCAAGTGAGCTGTTATTTACTATCAACGGATCTCTTTCGAAAAGTTGACTGCCTGACTAAAAAGTGAAGCACTCAGAACACAGGGTTCTATGCTAGTGTAATTTTGTATACATACACACCAGTGGCAGGCATGTAAATGATTAGTGTTAAAATTTTCAGTCAATGGAAAGTGCAGCTTGGAATATCAACAATATTATGAAAAGGATATATTGTTACTCACCATAAAGATAAGTTGAGGTGCAGTCACACACAATGGAAAGACTGTTACGTATGAGCTTTTTGCCAAAACCTTCTTCAGAAAAGAAAAATGCACACACTTCACACACGGAAGCACACCTCACATATGTGATCACTATCTCTGGCAGCTCCGAATAGAATGCAATTGAAACTTGTCGAACGGGAACAACTGGAAGTGAGCAGGGAAGTGGGAGAGATAGCACAGTACAGGTGGGAGAAGAGGAATCGTCACTGCCCAGCAGTGTGCCAGGGCTAGAGGTTGCAGGATAAGGCCTCCAGGCAAAGCAGCAGCAGTAGGAGGGGGAGGGAGGGGGGAGGCTGGGAAGGGAAAGAGGAGGAACAGAGTAGGGAAAAAGACTGGTAGATGCGATGGCAGAGAGCTGTGCACAATGAGGGTGAGGGGGAGATGAATTGCGAGGAGGTGAAAGGATAGAGGGGGTGGAAACAGTTGGGTAGAGGGTGTGGGGACAGTAGGTTACTGCGTAGATTGAGGCCGGGATGATTTCAGTAGAGGAGAATGTGTTGTAAGGATAACACCTATCTGTGCAGTTCAAAAAAAGCTAGTGGTGGAGGGGAGGATCCAGATGGCCCGGGTCGGGAAGCAGCCATTGAAATCGAGCATGTAATGTTAAGCAGCATGTATGAAGGCAGTGCAGATTCCTCTTTCCCCTCCTGTAGCCTGTTAGCCCTCCCCCTTCCCCAAACTGTCCGGATTGTTGCACCCATTTGACGTGTTTCTGTTAAATTATGCATGTGTGAATGTGTGCGCCTTTTTCTTTTCTGAAGAGTGCTTTGACCCCCCAGGGGGTCCACAACTCTTTTGTGGATACGTGCGTGGCGAGCACGGGGCCCCGAGCCATTGCAGCCTTCTTTCTCTCCCGGGCTGCATTTCCTTTCCCTTCCCCTCCTTTCCCCTCCATCCCCCTTTCCCCTCGCCCTCTCCTCTCCTCTCCCTCTATTGGTGTCCTTGCTTATGTTGGCCCCCGCTATCCTCCTGGTTCTGTTGGTTTTACACTCCGGCTTTGTTGCGTAATCATCTCCTCCTTTTGGCATTCCTTGGTCCCCCTCTGGGGTTTGACCTCCATTCCAAAATTTCTCTTCCGTAGTGTGAGCCATTTGGGGAAGAGCACCTTACCTAGTGTCTCCGACGTGCGCCCTCCTAGTACATTCCACCTTTTCTTTTACGTCGTTGTCTGATGCTAGGGTGCATAGCCAGCACGGTAGCCAGCCTGTGTGGTGGGGTCGCTATGTACCCTTTTGGTTGAGCCCCCTGAACACACAGGGATCACACTTCTGATACCTGAGCTGTGACCTCCTCATGCATGCCTTGGAGTGGTTGCTCGTCATCCTGGAGCATCGGAACTCCCGGCAATGGCCGCCGTGCCAGACGGCCCTTGCTGTGGCTGGGTGGCGCCCATGAGGAGAGCCCCTGATCGGAGTGGGTGGTATCAGGGCGGACGCTATGCAGATGAAACGCATACGGGTCCAAAACTCTGGCCGCTCTTGTGCGGCCATCTCTCTGTGTGGTACTGATTCCTCAAGTGCTGCTTCTCTTGCCCCTTCGGCTTTCCCTTCCGTGGCTACCCCCTGGGAGGAGGGTCAGGCCCGTCGTCTAGGGGCAAAACCTTTCCCCCGTTATCTAGTTTGCACCAGGACTGATGGAGATACTTTCACCAGTGTCAAACCTTTATTCTTTGTGGAACACATTGAAGACAAGTTCGGCGAAGTGGACTCCCTGAGCAAGATGCGGTCGGGTTCGTTGCTGATAAAAACTGCCTCGGCTGCCCAATCTGCAGCCCTTTGTGCCTGTACCCATCTTGGCACAATTCCCGTGTCAATTACCCCTCACCAGTCTCTAAATATGGTACAAGGTGTGATTTTTCACAGAGACCTCATCCTTCAAACTGATGAGGAACTTCGGGACAATCTCGGACGGCGGGGTGTTCACTTTGTTCGGCGTGTTCAGAAGGGTCCTAAGGATAATCGTATTGATACTGGTGCCTTTATCCTGGCCTTTGAAGGGAATACCCTTCCTGAGAAAGTTAAGATTATGGTCTATCGCTGTGATGTGAAGCCGTACATCCCACCTCCTATGCGGTGTTTTAAGTGCTTGCGTTTTGGCCACATGTCTTCTCGCTGTTCCCAGGACCCTCTCTGTGGTGACTGTGGACGTCCACTCCATGAGGGGAGTCCCTGTGTTCCCCCTCCTGTATGTGTAAATTGTCATGGTAGTCATTCTCCACGTTCAGCAGATTGCCCAGTCTATAAGAAAGAAAAAAAGATACAGGAGTATAAGTCCCTTGATCGTTTAAGCTACACAGAGGCCCGTAAGAAATATGCACGATTGCACCCTGTGTCCATGACATCTAGTTACGCCTTGGTTACATCTTCATCCCTTCCTCCCCCTTCCTTACCCCCATCCCGGACCCCTCCCCTTCCCCCCTCCCCTGCGGCTCCCACACCCTCTCCTCTGGGCGCTGCTCCCCCTCCCCAGCCGGAGAAGTGTCCCACTCCTTCGGCGTCTGCCGGTCAAGGGCGCCTCTCCCGGGATGCCCCTTCCCGGCACCTTCCAGGTCAGAGGTCTGCTGTAGCGCGGCGACCGCGAGAGCCGCAGTCTCTCGGCCCCCAGGTCGCCCGGTCTCTTTCTGTTCCTGATCTTGCTGCAGCTGGCTCCATTATGCCACACAGCCCTCCTCGATCTCAGCCTGAAAAGAAGAAGAAACATAAGTCCCGGGACAAAGAGCCTCTGGTGTCACCGGAGGTCCCTTCCCCGACTTCACAACCGGATTCTGACCTGTCGTTTATGGATGTCGCCCCCTCCTTGTCGGTGACGGGTGGGGACCCGGCGGTATGACTGGTTTTAGCGTGTTCAGCCCTCATTTAAACCCTCGTTCTGTGGTTCTCCAATGGAATTGTAATGGCTGTTATCGTCACCTTCCGAAATTGAAATCCCTTCTTTCGTCCTATTCAGCAGCTTGTGTGGTTCTCCAGGAATCTCATTTTACTGATGCTCACTCACTGACCCTCCGTGGGTTCCGTGTTTTCTGTCGAAATCGGGTCGGACCCTTGCGGGCTTCTGGTGGCGTTTGTACGTTGGTCCGTACGGACATTGCTAGCACGTGGATTCCTCTCCAAACTACATTGGAAGCGGTTGCTGTTAGGGTCCACTTAGACTCTGCAGTCACAGTATGCAATCTTTATCTCCCTCCTGACAGGCCTCTTACACCTGCTGCCTTAACCACACTTCTTCAGCAACTTCCTCCTCCCTTCCTCCTCCTTGGGGATTTTAATGCTCATCATCCTTTGTGGGGCAGTGCCTTTCCATCTAGACGAGGTCTTCTTATAGGCCAATTTATTGCAGACCACGACCTGTGCCTTCTTAATGATGGCTCCCCTACTCATTTCAGTGCTGGTCATGGTACCTTTTCTGCCATTGATCTTTCTCTTTCTTCTCCCTCTCTCCTCCCTTCATTACACTGCTCGCCACACGACGACCTTTGTGATAGTGACCATTTCCCGTTGATTCTCACGCTCCCTTCCCGCTCCCCGATGGACAGGTTACCTCATTGGTCTTTCCACCGCGCCGATTGGCCTCTATACACTGCACAGGTCGAGTTTTCTCCCTCTTTGTCAGGTTGTATTGATGACGTCCTACGTGACGTGTCTGACGCGATTGTTCGCGCTGCTACCCTTGCTGTCCCGCGCTCATCTGGACAATTTCGTCGTCGGCAAGTCCCGTGGTGGAGTACGGCCATTGCCATTGCCATCCGTGATCGCCATCGAGCTTTGCAACACTTCAAGAGGCACCCATCTGTAGCCAGCCTTTCTACCTTTAAGCGCCTTCGCGCTAAAGCCCGTTATTTAATCAAACAGAGCAAGCGGATATGTTGGGAACGATTCGTTTCTTCCCTTGGTTCCACTGTCCCTCTGTCACGGGTATGGGCTACACTTCGCTCTCTCCAAGGTTGCCATCGGCAGTCCACCCTCCCAGGCCTTCACCTCCCAGATGGCATTTGTACGGACCCATTAGTTCTCGCAGAACATCTTGCGACCCATTTTGCAGTGGCATCAGCGTCGGCCTCCTATCCAGCTGCTTTCCTTCATCGAAAACAGCAGGCTGAAGCTGTCACCTTATGTTTCACCACTTGTGAGTCAGAATCTTACAACGAACCTTTCACTGAATGGGAATTTCTTTCTGCTCTATCTTCTTCTCCTGATACGGCCCCTGGCCCCGATTCCATTCATAACCAGCTGCTTCAACATCTCAGTGCTCCACAACGGCACCATCTTCTTCGGGTGTTTAACCGTATCTGGCTCCAGGGTGACTTCCCTTCTCAGTGGAGGGATAGCATTGTGGTTCCTGTCCTTAAGCCTGGTCAGAACCCCCTATCTGTTGACAGCTATCGGCCGATTAGTTTGACCAATGTTGGTTGTAAGTTACTTGAACGGCTGGTAGCCTGTCGGCTCACTTGGGTCCTCGAATCTCGGGATCTATTGTCCCCTTACCAGTGTGGCTTTCGAGAGGGTCGATCTCCAATCGATCATTTACTTCGCTTGGAATCCGCAGTTCGGCAGGCTTTTTCCCAGCGCCGCCATTTGGTTGCGGTGTTTTTTGACCTTCGCAAGGCCTATGACACAGCCTGGCGCCATCACATCTTACTAACCCTTCATCAGTGGGGTCTTCGGGGCCCACTCCCGATTTTTATCTGCCAGTTCCTGATCCATCGGTCATTCAGAGTTAGAGTTGGTACTGCTTTTAGTTCTCCACGGACCCAGGAGACGGGCATCCCACAGGGTTCTGTCTTGAGTGTCCTTCTTTTCCTCATTGCTATCGATGGACTTGTGGCCTCTGTCGGTCCCTTGGTCGCCCCTGCCCTGTATGTGGATGATTTCTGCATTTGGGTTAGTTCCTCCTCGATGCCATCTGCAGAACGGCAGCTCCAGGTGGCTATACGGCGTGCCTCTGCATGGACCCACTCACATGGGTTTCAATTCTCTCCTTTAAAATCGCGGGTGGTCCACTTCTGTCGCCGTACTACGGTCCACCCTGATCCAGAGCTCTATCTTGCTGCACAAAGATTGCCTGTGGTTCCACAGTATCGTTTCCTGGGTCTTCTTTTCGACAACAAGCTCACTTGGCTGCCCCATATCAGACTCCTGAAGGTGGGATGTTTCTGTAAACTCAATGTCCTTCGCTTCCTTGCCCACTCCTCTTGGGGTGCGGACCGTTTCCTCCTCCTCCGTCTTTATCGTGCTCTAGTTCTGTCACGTTTGGACTATGGTTGTCAAGTTTATGGTTCAGCTGCTCCTTCCACGCTGCACGTGCTGGATCCGGTCCACCATCGTGGTATCCGTTTGGCCACCGGTGCCTTCCCTACTAGCCCTGTTGATAGTCTCCTGGTTGAAGCTGGGATCCCCCCCCTTTCTGTTCGGCGGTCCCAGCTTCTGGTGTCTTATGCCCTTATTATCCGTTCTTCTCCCGCTCATCCTTCCTATTCTATCCTATTTCCAGACCATGGACGTCGCCCGCCTGACTCCCGCCCTCGGGCGGGTTTACCGGTTGGGCTGCGCCTTGCGTCTCTTAACCATGATTTTCGGCTTCCTTCTTTGTCCTGTCTTCCTCGCTCCCTCCCCTCCACCCCTCCTTGGTTAGTTCCTCGGCCTCGAATTCGGATGGATCTCCGCCGCGGTCTGAAAGATTCCATCCCCCCGGTGGTGTTCCGTTCCTTTTTCCGCCAAATTTTATGGGAGTTTCGGGATGCTGTTGTTTTTTACACTGATGGCTCTAAATCTGCTGATCATGTTGGATATGCCTTCACGTCCTCTGTTGGAACGGAAAGTCATCTGCTGCCACCCTCATGTGGGGTGTTTACTGCGGAATTGATGGCAATTTCCCGGTCCCTTACCTTTATTAAACAATCCCAACACAACCGCGTTTTGTTATGTACGGACTCGATGAGTGGCCTTCTTGCTATTGACCGGTGTTTTCGCGCCATCCCTTGGTCTCTGCCATCCATGACCATCTCGCTGATCTTCACCGTGCTGCTTGTTCCATTGACTTCCTATGGGTCCCGGGCCATGTGGGTATCCCGGGTAATGAGCTCGCTGATCGTTTGGCTGGGGGAGCAGTTACTTACCCCCCCGTTTTCTGTAACCCCTCCTGCAGCGGATTTACGGCTTCACATCAAATCCCGCTTTGCACAGTCATGGGCCAGTTCTTGGGAGGCTACTCCACTGTCTAATAAACTTCGTGGCATTAAGGTGAATCCAGGCCCATGGCGTTCTTCCTTTCGCCTCTCCCGCAAGGACTCGACCACACTGTGTCGTCTCCGCATTGGCCATACCAGGCTGACCCATGGTTTCCTTTTGCGTGATGAGCCGCCCCCGCTGTGTGGTTGTGGAGCCTTCCAGTCAGTGGCCCACATTTTGGTTGAATGCCCCCTTCTTTTGGCTCTGTGTGCTAAGTACAGACTCCCCCACACTTTACCTTTGATGTTGGCTGACGATTCCCGGATGGTCTCTCTGGTTCTAGGTTTCCTCCGAGAGAGTGGTTTTTATTCTCAGTTTTAAAGTTTTTAATCTTCCTCTGGTGTTGGGGCAGGGCAGTGAGTGTTTGGGTGTCTCCCACTGTAGGCAGTGTTCAGAGATTCCCGATTCACCTCCCTGACTGGAATCCTCTTTTCTTTCCCTTTTACTCTGTTTTTACCCCTTCTTTTTAAGGCTTGGTTCGTTTTTCTATTCCCATACCTACTTTCTGCATTATAGCGGTTGTACCTTTTAAGTCACAGGTGGTCTTGCCTATGCTGCTTCAACATAGTGTTGGGTTCGTTCTCTTGCCAACTTCCCTCGTTTGTTTTTACTAATGACAACGTGACTGCCCTTTTACGTTTCCCCTTTTTCCGTTTTATTGTTCTGCCTTTTCCGCGATGTCACGTTAGCAGAATGGAGTCTATTTGACACAAGGGACTGATGACCTTGCTGTTTGGTCCCTTTAACCTTAAACAACCAACCAACCAACCAAGAGTGCTTTGGTCAAAAGCTTATATGTAACAGTCTTTTCATCGTGTCTGTCTGCAACTGTTACCTTTACTGTGAGAAGCAATATATCCATTACATAATAGTTAAAATTCTCTCTGACAGAGAGGATGGCCACCAAAGGCACATTAGAGCTGTTTACATTTGGTTTTGTTACCAGGCATGGTAAGGTACGCAAGGAGCTTGAACCTTGAACATTGTCAGATGACACGGAGGTGCCATGTACTAGTATGAGACAGTATTATTGGCACATGGAAACCAAATGACCGTAGGCAGTGACCTGGAAAATGCTCCCATTCTTCCAGTAATTTTGAGAGGCACAGCAGTGTTACTCATTCGTGATATGAGGAGCCATTGGATAAGACTTCAGGTCACAGCTAGTGGTTATTGAGGGAACTGTGATGGCACGACCGTATGCCTTGGGCATTTTGCATCCTCTTATTACCTCACGTGTGACAGCCGTGCCATTTTTTGACAGTATAGTGCTTACCCACATACACTCCTGGAAATGGAAAAAAGAACACATTGACACCGGTGTGTCAGACCCACCATACTTGCTCCGGACACCGCGAGAGGGCTGTACAAGCAATGATCACACGCACGGCACAGCGGACACACCAGGAACCGCGGTGTTGGCCGTCGAATGGCGCTAGCTGCGCAGCATTTGTGCACCGCCGCCGTCAGTGTCAGCCAGTTTGCCGTGGCATACGGAGTTCCATCGCAGTCTTTAACACTGGTAGCATGCCGCAACAGCGTGGACGTGAACCGTATGTGCAGTTGACGGACTTTGAGCGAGGGCGTATAGTGGGCATGCGGGAGGCCGGGTGGACGTACCGCCGAATTGCTCAACACGTGGGGCGTGAGGTCTCCACAGTACATCGATGTTGTCGCCAGTGGTCGGCGGAAGGTGCACGTGCCCGTCGACCTGGGACCGGACCGCAGCGACGCACGGATTCACGCCAAGACCGTAGGATCCTACGCAGTGCCGTAGGGGACTGCACCGCCACTTCCCAGCAAATTAGGGACACTGTTGCTCCTGGGGTATCGGCGAGGACCATTCGCAACCGTCTCCACGAAGCTGGGCTACGGTCCCGCACAGCGTTAGGCCGTCTTCCGCTCACGCCCCAACATCGTGCAGCCCGCCTCCAGTGGTGTCGCGACAGGCGTGAATGGAGGGACGAATGGAGACGTGTCGTCTTCAGCGATGAGAGTCGCTTCTGCCTTGGTGCCAATGATGGTCGTATGCATGTTTGGCGCCGTGCAGGTGAGCGCCACAATCAGGACTGCATACGACCGAGGCACACAGGGCCAACACCCGGCATCATGGTGTGGGGAGCGATCTCCTACACTGGCCGTACACCACTGGTGATCGTCGAGGGGACACTGAATAGTGCACGGTACATCCAAACCGTCATCGAACCCATCGTTCTACCATTCCTAGACCGGCAAGGGAACTTGCTGTTCCAACAGGACAATGCACGTCCGCATGTATCCCGTGCCACCCAACGTGCTCTAGAAGGTGTAAGTCAACTACCCTGGCCAGCAAGATCTCCGGATCTGTCCCCCATTGAGCATGTTAGGGACTGGATGAAGCGTCGTCTCACGTGGTCTGCACGTCCAGCACGAACGCTGGTCCAACGGAGGCGCCAGGTGGAAATGGCATGGCAAGCCGTTCCACAGGACTACATCCAGCATCTCTACGATCGTCTCCATGGGAGAATAGCAGCCTGCATTGCTGCGAAAGGTGGATATACACTGTACTAGTGCCGACATTGTGCATGCTCTGTTGCCTGTGTCTATGTGCCTGTGGTTCTGTCAGTGTGATCATGTGATGTATCTGACCCCAGGAATGTGTCAATAAAGTTTCCCCTTCCTGGGACAATGAATTCACGGTGTTCTTATTTCAATTTCCAGGAGTGTATTTATGAACTGTGTGCATGATTTTGAGGTGCTTCTGTGGCCAGCAGGAACCTAGATATCTTTCCACTAGAACACTTGTGGGACCAACTCGGACATAAACTCCATCCTAGAATATCAGGGATCATGTCAATTTCATACTAAGATATCAGGGACCATTTCAAATGGTTGTTCGCCAGCTTGCCTCGAGAGGATACAATGTCTTAGACACCCTTCCCAACCGAATCGACATGTGCATCCAGGATGGGGAGGGGGGAGAGGAGGGGGTGCAACATCATACTGATAAGTGGGCTCTTACATGCCAAGTTTTTTTGTAAATTTGTCTCAGTTTTATAGTCACTGCAATAACATCACATACTCCCTTATCCCACAGATTAATTTACTTTCCTTGCTCGCTTTTGGATGCATCACTTTTTAATTGGCCAGTGTAGTTACATATCTACATTTATTGAAATATTCTGTATATAATTGAAAATAATAGTCTTACTTACTCCCACTGCATTACCATTACATTGGCTTTCTCCTTGCATAGCAAAGCAGTTATGTTCTGGGGGTGCATCAGCTCCTCAGTACTACTGTTACAGTAGTCGCATCTGCTTGGTGCAAACCAGATGGTATATTGTCAGCTTTCTTGGTCCATCTTCCCTTTTATTTTGGTTCATATGCCTTCTGAGCATTATTTTCCGTATCCCTTGTCTTCATGGGATTAGAATCTGAATCGAGGGATCAGAAATTTGGTACTGGACAGAAGTGTGTGAGGTAAAAATTGTAGAGGTACACCAGGAGATGAACACAGTAAGAGATGCAGAAAGATATAGGTTGCAGTAGTATTCGGAGATCTAGAGCCTTGTACAAGATAGAGTAGCATGGAGATCTGCATCAAACCACTCTTCGGACTGATGACAGAAGAAGCAGCAGCAGCAGCAGCAGCAACAACAACAACATTGTCTGTGTCTAGTGTTATCCACGCGAAAGTGTGAGGATGTTTTTGAAGTGTCGTGATTTGTGTGAGATGGGACATGCCTATTAGCCCAGTGTTGCCTGAAAACCACACCGGCACTTGTCATTAATCCACCAGGTGGATTATATATGGGGGCTGGCAAATCTATCGGAATCCCAGAAGTGGAGTGGTAATGTGCACATTGCAAAACAAACAAATTTACTGCTAAAGTTTTTTACAAAAACAGTTCAATTACAGTACAACAGTATCATGTTGTAGCTAGAGTCATTGTGAACATGAAGATCAAGGGAGAAGTTTAGCTTGCCTCTTTTGCATTATCATATAACTGCCAAAAGTGGAAGATTCAGTAAGGGGCTGGTGATATTATCACAAACCTTCGGATTGGTAGCCTGATACTACTTAACTAGTGAGCTGTATTCTTTAGTAACTGAGTGGAAGGGACACTCAATACATCCACAGTGTGCACCAGTTTGTGTTTGTATTCATTGTAGATCTGTTGTAAATGCCTGTGTGAGAGTTAAGAGTTCAGCATTTGAAAAACTCTTTTATGTTGCAGAAAAGAAAACTGGGACCGGTAAAGAGGAGGCCAGTGCTACATCACAGAGACCTCCAGCAAAAGAAGAAGGTGAGTACAAGTCGTGTTGTATGCCAGCATAAATGCCGTGATGTGAAAATGTAAATACTCGTTAACCTGTTCTCTGCTAATAGCCTTAGATATAACACAATAATTGCAATCATGTACTATGCTTGGCCTGACCACACTGTTGGGAGTAACCAGTCTGGGAAAAATCACTAAATGGAACAGAATATTCTGAATTCTTTGGTTACTTTACTGATAAGAACCTAAACTGGGAGTCACATGTTATGAATCATCTTAAATAAATTTTGTAATTTTTGTTCCCACCATTTAGAACTGACTATTCGTTACACCCTAATGATTATTGAGGAGAAATTTAAAAAATTGAAATCAATAGGAGAGTACTGGAAATTTTTTTTGTATTATGGGATCCCCCATTGCTTGTCGAGAAAAGGAGCGAGCTCTGAATGGACTAAGTTTTATTTACTTATTTTATTTGGTATTTTGAATCTACGTATCTTGGAACCCATAATGGAGAAGTCTGAGGAAATTGTAGAATTTTTCAGTCTCTTTTTGATGTCTTAAGTTTATTGCTGGAAGTAATAGTGTGAAAAACTGGAAATTGATTATTCCAGAAACTGGTTATTTAGAGTGATTTTAACAGTCATTTTAAACTGGAGATGAAAAAAATTGCAACTAAAAACCAGTTGTTTGTTATAATGGCCATTTCTAGTAAGAATGGAGCCATACATGGAGTAATTTATCGTGGCAAGTCATATTTCACATGTATCTTCTCTCTGAAGATGAGTTGCCTAACACTGTATTTCTCGGTAGGATTTGTAGAAAATACAATGCGTCTGACGTGTAACAGGTGACTGTGTAATGGGTAATTCCCAGGCTCGAGTTGACACGTAGGGTTCGCATGTGCCCCCTGGTACAGGCCAGGCCCAGGGACGGGTAATTGCTTGAGCTGCTACCTTCCCAAATTGCCGATTGGTCCCTCTGTCAGGTGGTCAGGAGGTGTGAATAATAACTTTAGGCGGGTGATTCCCCCTCTGACGGAGGGCCCCCAGTTGGAAGGAGCGCACCTTCGGAGATGCCAACAATCGCTGAGGATTTTCTCGCAATGAGCCAGTCGTAATATTTGGAGTCCATGTCTACCAAATGTAAATGGATTGAAGCTCACGATTCAAAGACCTTCCCAGCTAAACCGTGGTTCCTCGTGCTTTCACATACAGAAGATGGTCAGTCCTGTGCAGTGGTAAATCTGTTCCTTATTCAGAAAGGTGTTGATACAATTGCCAGTCCTATGAAATCCTGCTCTCGTTTATGCAATGGCAGTTTGCTTTTGGAGACTACTTCCGATTCTAAAGCACAACAGCTGCTTGCCGCTTCCCTTCTCCACGGCTATCCTCCTCTTGTCGTGGCCCGTAGAACTCTGAATTCTTCCCGCAGTGTTATTTACACAAGGTTGCGAGATGGTCTGACTGAGGCAGAAATCCAAATGTACCTCTCCGATCAGGGTGTCACTGACGTCCGTTGGGTGATAAAGATAGATGATCTTTAGTGCCCGCAGCCACTCCTTTTCTCACCTTCGATAGAGTGGTGCTTCCGTCAGAGATCAAAGCAGGCTATTAAGTCATTACAGTCTGACTATACATTCCAAACCTGATACACTGCAACCAGTGTCATCATTTCACTCACACTCGAATGTCTTGTCAACACCTGACCAAATGTGTAACCTGTGGTTGGGATGTGTACAAGGGCGATTGTCCACCTCCTTCTCCTCACTGCATTGACTGCAATGGCAACGATGCCACCTCCTCTCGAGATTGTCCCACGTATCTCAATGAGCGGGCTGTCCAGGAGATCCGGGTAAAGGAAGAAGTGTGTTATACGGCGGCTCGCAAGTTGTCGGCTAGTCCGAAACACTGCATTTTACCGTCTGGCACCTACAGTACTGTTAAAGGACATGGCCACGCAGACATGCGACCTCTAATTAGCACTGCAGTTGTGAAATCGCCCAGTGTCACAGTAGTGTCCCTGTCATCTCCTCCAGCTATGCAACATGCTACTAAACTTTTGCCTCACAGGGCGAAGTCACCAGCTACACAGCCAGCGGGAGAGGCTGGAAGGAATACTCCCGCGTAGGCTTCCTGTGCCCCTCCAGTCGACAGAGGTCCGAGTTTTCCTCTGCCAACTGGAAAGGCTCCGAGAAGTCAAACAAAGGCAAACGGTCTTCTTTCACCAACTCGCAGATCCTCTCTGACGGTGTCACTGTGCGATACCCTCGCCTGACCGACCTCAGTGTTGCCGGTGTGTACTGCCAACTGTTTTTCTGCCCCAGACTCTGCAGATTGACAGAGGGGGATTGCCGACGCCTCTGTAAATCCCACGGAACGGGATCCTCCAACCTCTGGGCCCTGTAGCAGTGAATGTGTGAAGGCCGGCTCTTGGCAGCTGTCTAGGTGATACCCCTTCATTTTTTCCCAGCTCCCCTTTCCTCCTTGTGACTCTCCTTCAGTGGAATGTTTGTGGCCTTTGATCAAACGAAGAGGATTCTTGGCTGCTCGTAGAATCGCAGCATCTGCTTGTTCTCTGCCTACAGGAAACAAAATTGCGTCCTCACAACCGCTTTGATCTTTCACATTTCTTTCCGGTCTGTTCTGACCTTCCCCCTGAGGATGATATTCCATTTCATGGGGCAGTCATGCTGCTCATACAGGGTGACATTCGTAGTCAACCAGTCTCCCTGACTACCAGCTTCCAAGCTTTTGCAGTTTGCCTTTTCCTTCCTCACTTGACCTTTTCTTTTTGTACCATTTGAATCCCTCTTTCATTCAATGTCACTAGGGCAGACTGTCTCCAGCTTATTGGGCAGATACCTCACCTCTTTCTGCTGCTTGGTGACTGTAATGTTGCGGACCGTGCCCTTTGGGGTTCTCCCAGAATCTGTCCGAGAGGTGCCCTCTGGGCTGACCGTCTGTCAACTTAACCTCCTCTGCCTTAACACAGGAGCACCCACTTTCCTCTCAGACTCCACATACACCTATCCCCTTTGGACCTTTCCTTCTGCACTGCCCAACTTGCCCATCATCTACAGTGGTCCGTTATTTCTAATACATACTCTAGTGACCATTTCCTGTGTGCTATCTGTTTGCTGACTCCTATCCAACTTATGTGCACACCCAAATGGCAGCTTTCTAAGGCTGACACCAGACTTTAGTCCTACCTGGCAACCTTTGACAAACATTTCGCCAGTTGTGATAGCTAGGTAGAATATCAAACAATTGTTAGCGTTACCGCTGAAGAACGTTCCATTCCCCGCACTTTGTCTTTATCATTCTGTGTCCCAGTCCCTTGGTGGACTGTGGCATGCTGCGATGCAATTTGCTCACGGAGCCTTGCTCTCTGTGGTTTTTAATTGTCATCCTGTGATGGAAAACTGCATTCATTATAAACAGGTGCGTCTCTTCCGTCACGTGAGCCAACCTTCGATGGGTCTCTGGGACTGAGGGCCATTCCCCGATTTCCGGCCTTACAGAAGCAGACGATGTCACAGTGGACCATATGGCTATCTCCAACACTTTGGGCTGCCATTTTGCGGAGAGTTCGAGCTTCTCCCACCATATATGTACAACTGCATCTGGGCAGACAGCACATTTCTTAGACACTGGCGTGAAGTGACTGTCATACCCATACCTAAGCCCAGTAAGGACAAACAACTTTCTTCTAGCTACCGTTCCATTTCTCTCACCAGCTGTGTTTGCAAGGTGATGGAACATGATTTTTCTGTCTGCCTGGTACGGTGGCTCGAGTCTCACAATTTACTAATCTCTGTATGGTGTGGATTTAGAGTGCGCTATTCTCCAGTTGACCATCTCGTCACTTTGTCAGTCCATGTCATGAAGGGTTTCTCGTAGAATCCCTGACTGGCCATGTTTTTGGATTTGGAGAAAGCCTACAACACACGCTGTAGGACTGGTATCATCTGTAGTCTCTGCACGTGGGGCTTCCGTGGCCGTATGCCCTGTTTCCTTCAGGAATTTTTAAAAGACCGAGTTTCCAAGGCACACGTGGGTTCTGCCTTGTCGTACACCATTATGGAGGAAAATAGTGTGCGTTGGGGATGCGTCCTGAGCATCGTCCTCTTTGCTATCAGCATTAACCTTATAATGGCCTATCTGCCACTGGGCATCTCTGCTCCCTTTTTGTCGATGATTTTGCCATCTTGCACTTCTCCAAGGACCTGTCTCACTGAGCTGCATCTTCAGCAATGTCTAGATAGTCTTCACTCGAGGAACATCGACAGTGGCTGTAGTTTCTCCACTGACAAAATCATTTGTATGAATTTCTTTCGGAGCAATTGGTTTCTTCCACCGTCTTTACTCTTGGGCCTTGTGCTCTTCCATTTGTTGAAACTATGAAATTCCTGGGACTTGTGCTCGATAGGAAACTGTCTTGGTCCTCCCACGTCTCTTACCTGGTAGCCCGCAGTATGCAGTCCCTCAGTGTCCCGTGTGTCCTCAGTGGTACTTCCTGGAGAGCAGATCGAACCACCCTCCTCCGTTTGTACTGGACCCTGTCCATTTGAAACTTGAATGTGGGTGTTTCATTTATGCATCTGCATGTCCGTCCCTCTCGTGCCATCGCAATACCGTCCACCGCTGTGGCATCCGTTCGGCCAGTGGCTCCTTTTACACTAGCCCGGTTGAGTGTCAGTTTGCAGAAGCTGCCAAACTACAGCTGTCCTATCACTGTTGACATTCTCTTCATTAGATATGCGTGCTGTTTGTCTGCCATGCGTGGCCACACATCCTATTCCTCCTCCTTCAATGACTTCTTTGATCACTAGTACGGTGCGTGTTGCTCTTCTGTGTTGCATCCTGGAGTTTGCTTGCAGCTCTTGCCCTGGCAGCTTAACTTCACCCTATCTGGAACTTTCACCGTGAGTGTAAACCCTTCACCACCTTGGCTTCATGCGGTGGCCTGGTTCACCTTGGCCTTTATTCTCAAGGACACTACTCCAGCCGTGCTCTATCACCTTCAGCTTCGTGACCTTCACACGGAACTTTGCGATAGTACCTTTGTGTACACTAGTAGCTCTTGGACTGACTGTGGTGTCTTCGTGATTTGCACCGACATTTTTTGGCATTGGCTTCCGAAACACTGCATCAGGCCACGCAGTTCATCTGGTGACACAGGCTTTTCGATTGCGTCATCTGCTGCGACACTCCTAGTGCTCTTCAGAGCCTCTGTTTGTTGTACACTGTCCATCCCTTAGTGCAACAGATCCAGGAAAGTTGTCACTTGCTCACTCTTGATGGAGGCACTGTGATGTTTGTGAGTTCCTGGTCATGTCAGTCCAATGAGAAACGAGGCTGCTGATGCTGCTGCCGAGACCGCAATCCTCGTACCTCAGGCCACTAGTTCTTACATTCCGTCCGAAGAGGTCTGTGTTGCCGTCTGTTGACAGGTGGTGTCACTTTGGCATCACCACTGGTACTATCTTCGTGGGAATGAGCTCTGGGTTATTAAGCCTCTCCCAGCAGCTTGGATGACCTGTCGGCCCTCTCGCCACGAGATTATTTTAGCTAGGTTATATATTGGCACTGTCTTTCTAGCCATCGCCATTTATTAAGTGGTGCTCCACCACCACTTTGTTCTCATTGTACTCAGCCTCTGACAGTCTGCCATTTCCTTGTGGAAAGCTCCTTTTTTATCCACTTACATTCTCATTTGTGTTTCCCGTCTTAGTTATGGACCATTTTAGCGAGCTGTCGACCGCATTTTACATTCTATCCATTGTTGCAATATGGTGTATTTTATAGACCCTCCGCCGCATCCCTGTTTTTAGCTTTCTTATCTTCCGTTGATTGGGATTAACGTGTAGTAATTTTTAACTCCTCTCTTTGTCTCTGTGTTCTACAGTTCTGACATGGGCACATATGACCCTAACTGATTTTGCGCCCTAAAACAAAACAAACATCAGGTAGTGATGCACTGCAGGTAGAGGCTGACGCCTCTTGTCAACTGCTGATGTTCGGTTATACATGGACGTACACTGTGGACACTCCTGGTGTTATCTGCAGTTGTGCAGCTGACAGAGCTCCGTGGACCAATTGCTAAGAGGGAAATGTAAAATACAAAAATTTATTTTTCTGCTTTGTGTCAGAAGCATTGTATTATTGTGCATCACTTTATAAAGTATAACACAGTGCTGTTATGAAGTCCGTATTAGTACTGTTATTTTGCAGCGCATTAAAATTCATAACCTTTTGGAAATTGGAGATGTTATGTGTGAAATTTCAGTGTCTTAAATGCTGTCTCTGCAGTTAGTTTTTCTATTTTTGATATGGTATGGATTTTTTCCGCATATGTTTATTTGACTGATGTTGGGAGTTACTCCCCATCCACATTGAAAAATCATGTTGTGTTTGCTTCTTGCTCTTGTTGATAATTTGTTTTTCAGAAATTTGTATTGTTCCAAACTCTTCAGTGATGATGTTATTTCTCAGGTCATTCCACGTCAGCTCAACCAGAAGAAAAGCACCTTTTCCCCCTCATAGGCCGCCAATTTATTCTTTACATTGTCTTTGAAGATTGGCTCCACATCACTGTGGATCCTCTTTGCACCCAAGTTTGCTAAACAATTTAATGGTTTTAAGTTGTGGGAACTTTGGTTCCTGGAGTTGTTTGAAGTTCTGCAAGATCAGACTGTCTCATATACAAACTCTTCAGAAATGAAATAAATCACTATTTCAACCATGTCAGGATTACAGTATGAAGAAATTTGACACAGATAACTGATAATATAGAGCTCTTTTAAACTTTCCTTTTGTGCTTACTGTTTCTCAGAGAGAGAAAGAGAGGGGGAGAGAAAGAGGGGGGGGGGGCAGAGAGGGAGAGGGAGGGAGGGGGACTGCTCAGCGCTCTTGATATATTTAACTAATCTTTCATGTTCAATATTTTTAATTGTAATAGTATGTCTGATGGCGTCAAGGATAGGTAAAGAATAATTTTCACTAAGTCCATTGAGACTTTGGCAATGTTTACATCAGACGATTTTTTTTTTAAGTGTATCATCATAATCTAATTGAGAAACGACATTTTAAGAAAGTTGACAAAGTTTTTCCAGTTTAGATGAAAGCTCATCAACAATCAAAAATGTTTGCAGTACATGTGATCATTTGCAGTCTGTACATCAAATCCAGTGTTGAAAATCAGTGGTTTTGTAAACAATCAGTTTTTGAAAACATAATGTAATTGTATATGTAAAAGAAATCTACTCACTGAATGGTGGCACATATAAAGATATTGACATTTGCAAGCTTTCAGAGCCAGAGGCTCTTTCTGGTAGGAGGACGGAAAGGCAAGGAAGACGAATGAAGGAAAAGGGCGAATGAGGTTTAGGAAATTGCAAGAGTTCGGAGAAGTCACCCAGAACCCTGAGTTAGGGGAGACTTACTGGACTGGATGAGAAGGAGAGACTGATTGAGACTGCACCAGACAAGATTTGGAAACCTGTGGTCTTAGAGGTGGAGGATAAGGTAAAAAGCGAGACAGTGTATACTGATAGATCGTCATGCCTGTGTCAGTAAGAGTGGAAAGCTAAGTGCATTGTATATGTTAGAGGTCGAGGGTAGGAGAAAGTAGGGAGGTCGGAAAATAATAAGTAGAAAACTAAAAGGGAGTGAAGAAAGAAATTGTTACTGAGAAGAAATGCTGAGACCAAAAAAAATAATGTAAATTAAGGCCAAATTTGTCCTGAGAACCAAGGACATGTTGTAATGGCAATTCCCGCATACGGAGTTCTGAGAAGCTAGTGTCCGGGGGAAGAATCCAGATGGTACGTGTGGTAAAACTTGTCTGAGGTCATGATATGTTTAGAGCATGCTCTGCAATAGGATATTGAGTGTCATCAGTATACACCCTCTGCCTATGCATGCTAAGCATTTTCACTACAGTGTTGAAGCATACCTGCAGGTCTCATTCTTTGCACATACTAACTTCCTGTGAGATAGTGTTCAAATAGCACTGTGTTCATTAGTAAATGATTGGAGCAGACATGCCATTTGGGGTGAAGAATTTAGAAAAAGATTGTGTAAACTGCCTAAAATCAACTACCTCGTTGGATTTTGTTTCATGTTGTGCGAAAGCTGTCTAGAGTACAGTCAAGACTGAGTGATAATGTGGGACAACAGCTGTACCAGCACATTTAACTTGGACAGCACTGGCCAGGCAAGTGATCCAACTAACTGCAGTGATGTGAACAGTTGCAGTAAAGGTGTGAAAAGGGAAGAGTAGAGAAAAATATAGCTTTGAATGTGATTTAGTTTTTAAACAGAAAGAAATAATGTATGGTAAAACTTAGGTGATACGATTTTTAGGTGGCCTGATGTAAAATATAACATGATCTCGATCTTGGCTAACATTGTATTGTAATTGAAAACAAGAGTGATGAAAATACCTGACTTAAGCAAGGATAATTTTTACGCTTGAGCTGTGTGCAGTGTAAAAGCGCACTGCTGGGATTTCACTGTGTAGTTAAATACTGAAGCTACTGAAAGTATTACATTCAGGTGTCTGGTGATCTCCGAACTCCTTCCATATTGGACTCTGAGGAATAGATTTCATTACTGCTAAATTGATAATGAGCTGATTGGCTACAGAATCCCAAGCCACCAAAAAATCCACAATTCCTTCTCCTCCTCCTCTTTTATGATGGGCTGTTCTGCATTTTCCCATCGTTCGTCACGAAGCTTTGTGCGTTGGTTCCAGTGTGTTTGGCTGCTTAAATGTCTTGCTATTTCTCGCTAGAAAACCGTTAACTTGGCTCCAAATCAATTTCATTGGGTTCAGATTGCAGTGTTAAAGGGAAAATGTTAAGGTTATAACTGTAAGCACCCAGGAGCTCGGCATTCATTTTCTGAGTACGGGCTTGGCGACCCCGGAGTTCCTGAGCTGGGGACTGGTAAGTGCTGGCAGTTGCTTGTCACCGTAAACTCTGGGCATGCTTCAGCGACCACCGTGTTGCCTGGCGGTGGAATGTTGTGTGTCTCTGGGAATGGGGATCTTGGGTTGACCGCCCGGATCGTGAGGATGGAATAAACCTCTATTAAAAAAAAACTCAATCTCAAGGTGTGCTGCGCACTGATGAGATGCATGGCTGTTGAGGTGGAACAGTCGTTAGCGGGCAACCTCTGGGAACATGTCACACGTCAGTTGTATAAGACTTACCTAGGCACGCGGGGCATTGTCTAGGTGGACTTCTAGTTCCCTAGCTGCTCATGAGACTGAGATGGATCCTTCAAAATCTTCTTTGCCTCCTCCCAGCGGAAATGGTGGGCCGCTGGTATGTACCAATACCCAATCCAACTAGAGGGCACGTGTATCCAGTCCTCCTGACTCAGGACCGAAATCTCAGGGTATCATGACTAGTAACAGAACACATGCTGGTGGTCAGTATGTGCTTTTAATCATTACAAGGAAAGAGGGCAGCTTCGAGAAAGCTCGAGGGCATTGCTGGCAGATGGAAATCTGTTAAGCGATTGTGTAATGGGACACTATTGGTGGAAACCACTTGTTCCCAACAAGCTAAGAATCTACAGAGTGCGCAATCCTTTGGGGAATATGCCATCGAAACTGAGCTGCACACCACCTTGAATTACACCAAAGGTGTGATGTGGATGGATCTGGTGGACACTCTCAGAGAGGAATTGGAAGATGAGTGCGCTCCAGCAGGAATAGTTGATATGCAAAATATCATGAAGAGGGTAAATGGGGTTCTTGTTAAGACTCCTTTATCCTGACGTTTAATAGCACGAAACTTCCTGAGCATATTAAGGCAGGTTTCCTTCGCTTAAGTGTGCGGCCTTATGTACCCAACCCAATTCGGTGTTTCAAATGGCAGCGCTTTGGACATACTACTCTTGGGTGTCGTGGAGAAGCTACTTGTGGCAAGTGCGGTCAGGTTGCCCATGACAGTGTCCATTGTTCGTCTCCATTGAAGTGTGTAAATTGCTCTGGACCTAACCCCATATAGAGTCGGGACTGCAGCGTGTATCTGAAAGAGCGGAAGATACAGGAGCTTAAAACTATGAAGCGCATCACCTATACCGAAAAAACAAAAAACTACTTTATAAAGCTGTGCTGCCCCTGTGTTTTGCCACCCCCTTCACTTCAGTTGTTAAACAGCCCACACAGAAAGCCGGTGCTTCTACACAAAAAGAGGCTGCTAGTGTCGGCACTAGTACCTGTGTGTGTCCCTGCAGTTGTGCTGCTGCAGTTGTCTAAACCTGTCCCGCCCCCGAGAACTTCAGAAAAAGCTGTGGTTGCTGACATTGTGGAGCTCCCTGCCCCTCCAAAGGTTCCATCTGGTATGCTGTCAAATTCTGCGACACCCTCAACTGCAGTTGTGGCTGCAAAGTCTATCCAGGGGAAAAAAAAAATCAAAGGCAAAAGTCCAACACCGGTGGAAATGGGCAGAAAACAGCATGACAATGTCGACATTGACCTCTCTGACATCAGTCGATTTTTCTTTAGAGGCTATGGAGCTTGATGTCGGATTGGCGCAACCATCTCACTCCAAAGCTGAGCCTCCATCCATTGTGGGCTCCCCTCCCCATCAGAAAGTCAGGATGATAGATGGCTCCCATTATACAGTGGAACATGATTGGACTCAGTACACCTCCTCCTGGGAGACTTCAATACCCACCATGTCTTGTGGGGCTCAACGTCTGCTTGCCATCGGGGTCGAGTTTTGGAGAGCCTCCTGACTTTTCGAGATCTGTAAGTCCTAAACACTGGTACTCCAACTCATTTCTGTGGCGCTACTGGGTCATTCTCAACCATCGACCTCTCTCTCTGCTCTCCAGTCCTCACCAGCCCTGTTCACTGGGAGGTCACAGACAACCTTCATTCCAGCGACCACTTCCCGATCTGCCTTCAGCTACTTGATGGTGTGTTGCTGGAACAGAAGCCACCAATATGGATGGTTGGCAGGGCTAACTGGATGCTTTTCGGCCAGTTGACTGTGTTTAAACACCGTGACAGCATCCAGAAATGAGTGGATTACATCTCGCATGTGATCCATACCAACCTCTTTCGGCCCTCTTCAGAGGTGACTTGTCCCTTGGTGGACAGAAGAGTGCCATTTAGCCATCTAGGAAAGACCCTGGAATTGATGGTTAACTGTCGTCTGGTCTGGCTTTTAGAGACCAGGCAACTCCTTAGCTGCTCTCAGTGTGGATTCCGAAAGTTTCGGTCCACGGTCGACAACCTGACCCTCCTAGAAGCAGCTATTCAGCAGGCTTTTCTCTGTCAGCATCACTGTATCAGTATATTCTTTGATATCAGTAAGGCGTACGATACTACTTGGAGACACAGTATTCTCGCACAACTGCATCAATGGGGCTTTCGTGGCCACTTACCTATTTTCATTCGGTCTTTCCTGTCTCAGCGGTTTTTTCGGACCCAAGTTGGTCACACACTGTCGGATCAATTTGAGCAGGAGAATGGTGTCCCCCAGGGCAGTGTTTTAAGTGTTACCCTCTGTGCCATAGCCATCAACAGTATAACATCTACGGTAAGGAGTCCAGTACGGTGCTCCTTATTTGTGGACGACTTTGCTGTTTTTTGTTCCTCCTCCAGTGTTGCAACAGTGAGCCATCAGTTGCAACTTACAGTGCAGCGGTTAGAGGAGTGGGCTGCAAAGACGGGTTTTCAGTTTCCTACCAATAAGTGTGTTTGTGTTCATTTTACTCATTCTCATCGTCCTTTTAATTTGTCTGCCTTGCATATAGGGACAGTATACTACATTTTAGAGACATAGTGCAGTTTCTGGGCCTCATTTTCACTCCAGATTGTCATGGTTACCACTCCTGCGAGACTTGAAAGCCAGAACTCTGAAGGTGCTGAACATTCTCAAGTGCCTTAGTCACAGGTCTTGGGGAGTGGATAGGGTGCGTCTTCTCCAGTTTTATCGGGCTTTCGTGTGTTCATGGCTGGACGATGGGTGCATGGTGTTTGGGTCAGCGAGGCCCTCTTATTTGCGGATCCTTGACGCAGTCCACCATGCAGGGATTTGACTGGCCACGGGTGCTTATGAGACTAGTCCCATACCCAGCCTCAGTGCTGAAGTGGGAGAACCAGCACTTACCATCCGGCAGCAGCTCCTGTTAATGTGCCAGGCTTGCAAGTTTCTTGCAGCTCCAACCTCCCCCGCTCACCATATTGTTGCTCGTCCACCTCTGGAGTGCCTTTTTTCCAACCGTCCATGAGCCACGATGCCATTGGGGATCTGTGTGAAACGTGTGCTGGAATCCCTCGGTGTGGAGCCCGTACAGCCCCAAATCCAGGGTTTTAACCACCTGCTTCCCTGGTTACTGGAGAGGCCCAGAGTGATTGTAGATTTAGTGCAGTACAAGAGAGATTGCACTCCTGCCACCGTTTTTAATGCAACATTTTCTGCCATTTTAGCAGAGCACCACAACTATGTAGCTGTTTCTACGGATGGGTCGAAACAGGAGGATTCTGTTGGTTGCTCTGTTATTCCAGATCGTGTCCTCAATGTCCGACTGTCTCAAGCACTTACTGTCTTTGGTACAGAATTGTCTGCGATCTTGCGGACACTGGAGCAGATGAGATTCTCTTCCCGTCCTAAATTTCTTGTCTCTTCCGACTCACTCAGTGCCCTTCACTCATTGCAGCATTTGTATCCTGCACATAAAATAGTCCAGACCATCCAGGATGCCCTCCTCCAACTAAAACAACTGGGGAAGGAGGTGGCTTTCTGCTGGGTTCCAGGGCACGTCGGCATTGCTGGGAGCAAAAGGGCAGATATCGCAGCCAAGGAGGCGTGTCTCGATCTGCAAGTCTTTCAGTGTGCCATCCCCTTCATTCACTTACCTCACTGTTGAGCTCACGAGTCATGCTTCGGTGGGAGAATGAGTGGCTGGAAATGACTGACAATAAGCTCCGTTCAGTCAAGCCCACTACATGGGTGTGGTGTACTTCCTACCAGCCCCATAGACAGGACGAGGTTCTCCTCACTCGGCTTTGCATAGGCCACAGTCGTATGGCACATGGCTTCCTGCTCCGGCGAGGGGACCCTCCAATGTGTGGTACTTGTGCCATCCAGGTCACTTGGCACCACGTTTTATTGGATTGCGTCTTATTTTCTGACCAGTCGGCCATGACAGACTTGCCACCGGATCTGCCATCTCTTTTAGGAAATACTCAAAAGAATTTGGTTAAAGTTTTAAAGTTCTGTGACTTGTCCAATGTTTTTACCAAGACTGTAGGGAAGGGTCTTAATTTGTTCAGAGGATGACTGGCTCACCCATATTTTACGTAGATGGCCAGCCAGTGACAATTTCCTGTGACATCCTTGATGCTCCTTTCTGGTTTCCTTACGTTTTATTTTCTTATACAGCATTTGCATCTTTTCTCACTTTGCGCGCATGCGATAACTGTAAATATGCAGCATTTGCACAGCGTGTTCGACAACATGAAAATTATTGTTTTCTATTTTTCTATGACACTTATCACTCTGGCTTGTGCAAGGCCACATCTGTCCTTCAAGGCAATGAGTGTATTCAGAGTATTTGATTTTTCATTTTTCTCTAAAAAATTTGTATAATGTTTTCTCAAATCCAACAATCTTTCATAAAATATTGATGATTAAGAACCTGTATTTGCTTTTAAGAACCTGTTGTAACACTACCGCCCAGTCGGACGTGCGTTAGCTCAATAAAGCCTGTACTGTAATAAGTTCACGGGCTTCACCTTGTAAACAAGGATTTAGTACATAAGTTGACCGCGTGTACCTAATGGAAGCAATTCGGACTTATTCAGTCAATAACTACAGTGATGCGTCAAGCAAATGTAAAGTACAATTACGCGTTCGCATGGACAAGAAGTACACACAGCAGATACTACCAATGATTAATAATACGGTCGCCAGCCTAATTAGGCATTGAGTGAGTTTTTCCCTGTACAAGTGGTAGCATGTACAAGCATAATGACACGTAGTAATGTTGCGTTTTATGGCAAAATTTAGAACCAGAAAGAATCTACTGAACTAAGGTTTTCTTCTTTTGTATTAATTCGTACGAGCTAAAATTACACAACACCACACAGCAATGATTACTACAAGCTGCACTTTGTATATTGATCAGACTGAAATCGGGCATAGATTACCCTAGAATCAGCAACTTTGAACACACACACATACAATGTCACTATTAAATTTGAAAAAAACACTAATACACTTAGGTTTAATATAAAAATTAATTTTACTGTTCAATTCTGATCAGTACACTTCAAAATGTGCAAGAATAGGCAAGAGAATGGGGGGGCCCTGAAACTGTTATGGTCGTTATACGGAAACTAGTAAGTCCTGAAGGTACATTAACACTCAAATTTATCAACCTATGGATTACTATTCTATTCCTTTTATTACTGAATCAATTAGTTATTATTCTTTCAGTATCAAATTAATTAACTAACATTACTAGCTCAATTCAAATTTTATCTTTCAATTTAATCACACTGTAGTTCTTTACTAACATTTACATTTGCACTCCTAACTCTCAACTGCTTTATAGCTTAAATTGGTCTGCAGATAATTTGATACTAACTGTAAACTTTCAGTTCGGGATACTCGGGTTGCACAATATGCGGTAAGGACCCTGTCTAGGTCAATGATAAGGATAAGTGATGGCTAAGGCAATTCTGGTAAAAGTCACGTTATTATTGAACAGTTAGAATAGTTTCAACACTGGTCCACACAGATACACTTCTAAAGATGAAATAAATGTTTGACCTGTGCACGTCGTTGAGGCGGATGGCGGGCAGCGAGATAGCGGGCAGCACAGCACACATACAAGAACGGCTAAGGCTCTCACAGTATCGGCACTTTCATTCTTCTTAGCGTCGTAATCTTTCCAGTTTTGTGTCTGAGAATATAGCCATGCCAAATAGTCGTCGGAATCGGCCCATCCGAGGCTTAATGGAATCCACTTTTCCTAGATAGCCTCCTCGGTACAGTACATGTTCCTCTGACCGATGCTCAACTCCGACTGTTTCACTGAGCCCGTTGTGCCGAACCGCGCCAGTGTGCGTTTTCCCGCGCTCGCCTGCATCCACCTTTCCCGCTCCCCTACAGGTAGGGTATTCACCACAGGTTTTCTATTACACATATCCTAATGCATTACCTACGTATGGACCAAGTGTTTAAATTACAATTTTCACATTATACAATAGTATATACAATAGTATTTAACATTAAATACACTTTCCTTTGGTATCAAAGTGTTTGAAATCTAACATAAGATTCATTTCAAAAGTTGTGTACAGTTTCTTTAACATGACACGAAAAGAAAAAAAATCGAAAATAATATTTACATTATTTCACATAAATTCAGAAAGAAACATTTATCTAAATACATAAAGAAAAAAAATTATTATAGGTACATTATTGTTACACATGCCCCTGTTTCCAGAAAATTTTCTTAAGTCTAAATTGTATGGGAACACTAAATTTAACATTGATACACTGGTTCTGAATCTTTACGTAAAAGTTCAAGAAGATTTACACTACATATTTCCTTCCACTCCCTGTATATAGGTTCACACTATTTTAATATATTAAGACCAATTTCTTGTTATTTACTTAAGTGCCTTTTGCACAGTCCAACTTCCCATTTAAACATTACCAAAATAGCAATTTAATCATTTTTTCCCAAATTTCTTAACGAAATAATTTAAAATTCTGGAATGCAAATATTTAACTACAAAAACAAATGCATATTTCGTATACACTATAGGATAATTTGTCGCTGCTTGCTTCGAATAGCAGTCCATTTCCTAAATTTACTAAACAAAACACACACACAAAATTTTCATAAAATTAACTACACATATTTACTGCCTATTATGTGGATTTGGGCAGTCCATTTCACTTCATATTGTCACATCCTCTGGATTACATTTACTATTTTCCATCGACTATTTATCTGCCCTCATTGGTATTTGGCAGTCCTTCATATTATGGTTCATACACTGCCCATTTTCATTTTTGACAGTTCCACCTGTTATCTGTCTGAAAGCATTTACCCTTTCCTTTCAGTCCTTTCCTCCATACATTTTTATAGTTACAGTACAATTGGTAATCTGAAACTCACATAACTACATTAGTACACTTTCAATGGAATACAGACATTTACAAAGATTAGTTACATTTGAAACAATTTGGGTTCAGCATAAGATACAGCACAATTACTCGTTTCTGGGAACATACAGTTTCAGATCCACTATATTTCTTACACCTAAAGGTCTTTTGGATTTTGGGTAGATTAGGTAGTAAGCATTTTCGTGTGGAATGTTCTGTATTATATATGGTCCATTATAGATATACTTAAATTTTGAAATTTCATGGTTTAGTTCACTAGATTTTTTCGTGGGTTTTCAGAAGAACATAATCTCCAGTTTTAAATTTTGAAACCGTTAGATTTTTATCGTGTCTTCTAGATCTAGATTCGGCTTTTTGCTTTGCCCTTTTTATTACCAATTCTTTCTTTTGATTCAATTCCAAACTTGTACAAGGTGGAAACTCTAATTTTTTTTTCAATTAAACTTTTACTATTTCTACCTAACAAAATTTCTTCCGGTGGGAACCCTGTAGTTTCATGATGTCATGTGTTCATGACATTCTCAAAATCCAATATGAATCTGCCCCAGGCTCTAATTCAACAAAACAATAATTCAATTTCAGCTAATACTGAGTTACAGTAACAATAAAGTCTTGCATAATATTAATAATATCTACAAGTACAGCATCCTGCCCCTGCTCGTCTCTTTATTAACAAGGCAGTCTTTTATGGTTCATAAAACAGTCACTCAAGTCTGGTGGCTTCTTAGGCCTCTGGAGTTCAAAGTCTTTGCTCACTTGAACTCTTCGCAAAATAAACACTGAGTCGTCAGGCGGCTCTTTCTTTCTTTGTTCAGTCACAACATCTGGATTTTGTTTTGACACTTCGTCATCGTTAGGTACAATATCGTACTTAACTGCATCCCCTTTTATTTCACTAATTTTTTCATATCCTCTTTCAGTAAAAGTATATTCATTTTCTTTTACACCTAAAAATACATCTTCACTCGAGTCATCACTACTCTCTTCCTCCACATCAGATTCGCTTAAGTACGCTACTTTTGCACAATGGGGAAAGTTAGTATATTCAGTTTTGTCTATATTAGCGTATCTTTCATCTTCTGAACTATCGTCGGAATCCGACCATTCCGGATCGCTATCAGGTTCTAACATAAAGGCTTTTCTGAGACAGGCACTAAGTTCTTCCTCGGTATTGTCATCAGGCTTAGATTTTAATTCAATCTCCTCTTTTGGTGAAACGGCCTCTTCATCAGCTTTATTTACATCTACTGTGACTTCATATTCGGTGTAATCCTCGTGGACTTTCATTACTTTCATGTAATCATCTACCCCTTCTCCACGGTGCCTCTCGGTAGCAGCTCGCACTATTGGCGGATTGTTAGCAGAAGTTATTTCTTCGTCAATGCTGGGGATTTCATCCTCCAAATCCTTCCTATCATTAACCTTCCCCTTATCGGCAGCACGCGTACTTTGCGCGGCGCTATTTATTTTCCCCTCTTCAAATTTGGGCCACGTCAATTTATTGACGCCCCTATCATTTCCCTTTCTACTAACTAATTTCCTCGCCTCATACTCCTTCTTAAAATCCTCCCACTCACATTGCTTTAGGCCCTTGTACAGATCGTCGATCTGCACACACCAATCAGTTACTTCTGCTAATTCATTATCGCCCTTTTCCTAATTGCGAACACTGCTAACCGCACCTCTCTGAGCACTCACAATTTCATTTATTGTTTCCTTTGCCACGGAATTATCACTCCTAAAATTTTCATTATCTCTTACAGCTACGTTCGTACCTACTGCTGCCGTATTGCTAGCGGCTTCTCTCTGAACAGATGTTCCGCTAGGCTGGGCCGTTGCCCTCTGATGCTCCACTCGCCCGTTAACCTGGAGCTTTCTGTGCGGCATAGATGACTCATGTTCGCTCGCACCTGACGCTTGTCTTGCCACAACACGTTGCTTCGTTTCACGCCTGTCTCTAACCTGTCTCATTACATTACGGTCGGTCCGGTATCTGTTCTTAAATCGGGGCCGGTATGTATTGTCCGCTTCCGTTTGGCCCGCAACGTTCGCGGAAATTAGTTTCCCGCGTCGTTATTGTTTTGCGCGGCATACCCTCTACCGCGACCGGTATAATTTCCTCTGCCTCTTCCTCTACCTCGTCCTCTCTGTATTATATTGACGCGAAATCCATCGCCGTCATTCCTTTCGTCATTATGTCGGTTATTATGGTTACCAGAATTTTGATAATTGGCACGACTTGCGCGCCAATGGTCTTCGTCTTCGACCCTTTCCAGAAATGCTTGGAAGCTACGATGGTTGCTTCCTACATACCTCTTTGAATCTTCTGGGAGCTTTTTATACAGTTCCCAGATAATTTCTGAATCTGATCTTCGGCCTCTTAGATGTGTCAATTTCCGGTACCAATACTCGCAGAAATCTTTCAAAGAATTCCTGCCCCTGTTATCATGCTGTTTGGCCATGATAAATTCGCGCCATAAATGGTCCTGCTTTTGTTCAGACCAATATTCTTCGGTAAATTTTTGCCTAAATTCTTCGAACGTCATTCGTTCGGTATCTAAATTTATTCCCCAGCGCTTAGCGTCACCTGCTAAGGCGCTAATTACAACGTTTATCTTTTCCTGATCAGACAAGTGCCCAGGAAATATTCTCTCGCAATTTTTTATGAAGTCTAACGGATGCCACCCGTTATGTTTCTTGGCTGGATCGAAGCGTTCCTCACCTTCTAACAGCTTCGTAATTGGTGCGACATTACAGACCACACCAGGCCTATCTTTAATTTTGCTCTCTAGATCGAAAATTTTGCCTTGAATTTTCGTACAATTTTGAACACATCCGGTTACTTTTTCACCTAATTCTTTTTCAGTGTCTACAACTACCCTTTTCAACTGAGATATTCCGTATTGACATTCGTTTACGATCTCAGTTTTAAGACCGAAAACTTTTTCGTCTACCTTAGTTTCAACCAGCGGTTCTACTTTCTCTTGGATGTTGAGAATTTCGACATCGAATCTACTGTTAATGTTACCAATTTCCTCCTGCATAGTATCCATATTTTTGTTAATGGTGTCAATTTCAAATTTCATATTATTTACCACAGAACTTAAATTTCCCACTTTTTGTTCTACCTGCTCTATTTGTTTACTAATTCTAATTCCTTGATCTTTGACCTGTGCTTTAATTTGATCAACGTGTGTTTTAAGCTGCTCGTTCTGTGTTTTGATCTGATGGCCCTGTGTTTTAAGCTGCGCATCAACGTGCGTTTTAAGCTGCTCGTTCTGTGTTTTGAGCTGCTCATCAACGTGTGTTTTAAGCTGCTCATTCTGTCCTACAATTTGTTTGGTTAATTGTTCAAATAAGTCGTTCATATTTAAAATTTTTACACTGTTTTGTTCTACGGAATCCGTGTGTTCCGGTCCTACTTCATAAGTTTCTTTCGGTTCTTTCTTTATCTGTGGTGAATCAAATATGTCAGTGGATTCGTTCACGTACCCACTATCATCTACAAAGTCACCCTCTACTTCCTGTTTTGTCCCTTGCTGTGTTCGAGGTGATCGCGACATTTCAATCTGTTCGTTGACGTGTTCATGGTATTGTATGTACGCCAATTGTCTTCCGCTAACGCCATCTGTTATCTGGCCGCGTAGACTCCTGCTACTGCTAGCCGCATTCTCCATTTCGCTCGGCACATCTACCCTGTCCCCGTTCCTGTCCATATTGAATGCCAATCACACACACTATTATACTTGACTCACACTGCAGTTTAATTTACTGAACTTTATTGCTGTTCGTGCCACTGAACATCCACTGTTCGGTCTTTACGTTATTGTATAACCGACAACAACTGGATGTCCTGTCACCGGGAAGCCACGTGTAACACTACCGCCCAGTCGGACGTGCGTTAGCTCAATAAAGCCTGTACTGTAATAAGTTCACGGGCTTCACCTTGTAAACAAGGATTTAGTACATAAGTTGACCGCGTGTACCTAATGGAAGCAATTCGGACTTATTCAGTCAATAACTACAGTGATGCGTCAAGCAAATGTAAAGTACAATTACGCGTTCGCATGGACAAGAAGTACACACAGCAGATACTACCAATGATTAATAATACGGTCGCCAGCCTAATTAGGCATTGAGTGAGTTTTTCCCTGTACAAGTGGTAGCATGTACAAGCATAATGACACGTAGTAATGTTGCGTTTTATGGCAAAATTTAGAACCAGAAAGAATCTACTGAACTAAGGTTTTCTTCTTTTGTATTAATTCGTACGAGCTAAAATTACACAACACCACACAGCAATGATTACTACAAGCTGCACTTTGTATATTGATCAGACTGAAATCGGGCATAGGTTACCCTAGAATCAGCAACTTTGAACACACACACATACAATGTCACTATTAAATTTGAAAAAAACACTAATACACTTAGGTTTAATATAAAAATTAATTTTACTGTTCAATTCTGATCAGTACACTTCAAAATGTGCAAGAATAGGCAAGAGAATGGGGGGGCCCTGAAACTGTTATGGTCGTTATACGGAAACTAGTAAGTCCTGAAGGTACATTAACACTCAAATTTATCAACCTATGGATTACTATTCTATTCCTTTTATTACTGAATCAATTAGTTATTATTCTTTCAGTATCAAATTAATTAACTAACATTACTAGCTCAATTCAAATTTTATCTTTCAATTTAATCACACTGTAGTTCTTTACTAACATTTACATTTGCACTCCTAACTCTCAACTGCTTTATAGCTTAAATTGGTCTGCAGATAATTTGATACTAACTGTAAACTTTCAGTTCGGGATACTCGGGTTGCACAATATGCGGTAAGGACCCTGTCTAGGTCAATGATAAGGATAAGTGATGGCTAAGGCAATTCTGGTAAAAGTCACGTTATTATTGAACAGTTAGAATAGTTTCAACACTGGTCCACACAGATACACTTCTAAAGATGAAATAAATGTTTGACCTGTGCATGTCGTTGAGGCGGATGGCGGGCAGCGAGATAGCGGGCAGCACAGCACACATACAAGAACGGCTAAGGCTCTCACAGTATCGGCACTTTCATTCTTCTTAGCGTCGTAATCATTCCAGTTTTGTGTCTGAGAATATAGCCATGCCAAATAGTCGTCGGAATCGGCCCATCCGAGGCTTAATGGAATCCACTTTTCCTAGATAGCCTCCTCGGTACAGTACATGTTCCTCTGACCGATGCTCAACTCCGACTGTTTCACTGAGCCCGTTGTGCCGAACCGCGCCAGTGTGCGTTTTCCCGCGCTCGCCTGCATCCACCTTTCCCGCTCCCCTACAGGTAGGGTATTCACCACAGGTTTTCTATTACACATATCCTAATGCATTACCTACGTATGGACCAAGTGTTTAAATTACAATTTTCACATTATACAATAGTATATACAATAGTATTTAACATTAAATACACTTTCCTTTGGTTATCAAAGTGTTTGAAATCTAACATAAGATTCATTTCAAAAGTTGTGTACAGTTTCTTTAACATGACACGAAAAGAAAAAAAATCCAAAATAATATTTACATTATTTCACATAAATTCAGAAAGAAACATTTATCTAAATACATAAAGAAAAAAAATTATTATAGGTACATTATTGTTACACTGTATTTGCAGTGAAAACCAGAATCTAGTGTGCAACAGGTAATTAGAAACTAGAAGACTTGCATTTTTCTTAAAAAACGATGTTTAAGAATGAGTTAATTACCTTATAGTTGATGAATTTTATATTCAAATGATTTAGGTATTCAAACCAGATACAAAAAATTACAGACTCCAACGTGTTGTGAACTGCCACCCGTGTGGACACAAGATTATCAATCTACGGTGCTACTGATATGCCTTGCATATTACATCAGTTTCGTATTTTTGCTATATGGGGTTTCTCGAAAAGTGTTAAAGCTGATTTTTCTCTGTAATCTTGTGAAAAACGTTAGGAACAACTTGTTTCTCGCCTTTAATGTCCGTGCATGTGTTTCACTACGAAGCAGGAAGCAGTGTCATCCATTTTCACCATAGATATGAACAGCAACACACTCAGAAGACAAGTAGCTCTTACAGAAACTGTTACTGTACACAATTTTTGAAATAAATATTACATAGCTACAGTATGATTAAGAAAAACATTATTCGTCGTTAATACATGAGAATGTCTTGAAGTTTCATTTAATGTGACAAAGTAATGAGGTATCCAATATATAAGTTGGACCTACTTGTGAGAATGGAACAGCACCAATGTGAGAGCTACAGCTGCTGACCAGTCACTGCATTTGGGTTTGTTTGCATCAGGTTTATTCTTATGATGATTAAAGTATAGCTGCTTCATGGGCCAAGCCTATCCAAACAAGAAGAAATTTTTCTCTTGCTCTGACATGAACACAGGGATGTAACTATTCTGTGGTAACCGAAGCAGTGCCCTGAGGCCCCTGGGGAGAAGGTGCTCCTGATCCTTGTAAGAAAAACGTAAAAAGTAAATCATGATTTAAAATGGAAAGGAGTGGAAGCATTAGTAAAATCTACCCCCCCCTCCCCCCCACAAAAAAATCCCTCACACACACACACACACACACACACACACACACACACTCACTCACTCACTCATTCACTCTAAGGGTGGTAGGAGAAGGTAGTACATGATCTGGCTGGGGAAGGAAAGGTGGGAACAGAAGAGACAAGGCAAATGGTAAGATGAGGAAATTGGTAACAAGTTAGCAGAGTCCCTCCACAATTGGAGGGAGGTCAGAACTGTTGTAAACAAGGTTCTATAAGTGTTTTGGTTGGCTGTTGTCAGTTTGGGGTGTGGCGAAGAAATATTTCCATTGTAGAGAATGAGTAAAGGAAAGAAGGTTCTTTGCAAGTCCAGTTTGATTGAACCTTGGTTTTGGGTTGAAGGTGAGGCCTATATAATACTGAGACTTCTACAAGGGTCAGAGTTTTGGCAGAAAGGTTGACAAGACTTTTAAGGGATGGGTCTTCAGGAGCATTGTTTCATGGAGGGTAGAGGCAGTTCTTGAGGGTGCGAAAAGTGAGTAAGTCCACAATGCTCGTTTGGGAACCTATGAGGGATTGACGGGGTCTTGGATCAGTGTGGTAGGCTCTGTCTTGTCTGTAGGTAATCCCATGTGAGAATAGGACAGGAGTAACTGGGATAGCTTCCTCAGAGGTTGCTGGGAATGCTGCTCCATATGTTGAAGGGGAAGAGTTTCTGCAGTGATAGCATTTAGGAAGTTGGGATCATGGAGTAGAAACATTTTATGAAAGGAGTGGAGGCTGTCAAATATGGTTTGAGGTTGGATTGGTGAGGGTGATGGGCTGATGAAGTTGGAAAGGTGAAGGTTCTTACAGTAAGTTGGGTGACATATCGAGATGCCATTCTGATTGTAACCCCATTAGATGGGATACCATGTGCCAGGCAAGATTTCAGGAAGAGGGTGTGTGATTGGAGTTTCTGGATTTGGCTGAGGTAGAAGAGGAAGGATACATGGTTGGATGGTCGAGAGACAAAAGGAATGACAGAAAAAAGTTTTGGAAAGTTGAAAATAATGAGGTGAAAGTTTATGGCCAAGGTATTACGGTAGGTACCATAGAGACCTATATGACAATGAGGTCAGAAAATGTTGTAAAGAAGCAGGGTGTTGTAAGAGTGGTCATTAATAGACAAATTCATTGGCAAATTGACGTGTGATTTTATAATATGATCTGGTGGGAGAAGTACACAATTGGTTAACATTAAAGTTGGGCAGTATGAGTTCTAGTGGAGAATAATTTGATAGTAGGAAAAGGAAGAGAAGGAAAAGCAGTAGATAATATGGACTGGGGAAAGGAATGAAAGAGGAAGCCGCCTGGTAGAGCTTTGCACGGGGTGTAATTTAATAATCACTAACACTTGATTTGGGAATCATAAAAGAAGGCTGTATATGTGGAAGAGATCTGGAGACACTGGAAGGTTTCAGATTAATTATGTAAATGTAAGACAGAGATTTAAGGACCAGGTTTAAAATTTAAAATATTTCCAGGGACAGGGGTGGACTTTGGTATCACAATTTGCTTCTGAACTATAGGTTCAAAATGAAGAAATTGCAAAAAGGTAGGAAGTTAAGGAATGGGGCCTGGATAAATGGAAAGAACCAGAGGTTGCTGAGAATTTCTGGAGAAGCATTGGGCAACAGTTTACTAAAATGAGGAAAGAAACACATGATTAATGGATAGCTGTAAGAGATGAAATAGTGAAGGCACCAGAGAATCAAATAGGTAAACAGAAAAGGCCTAGTAGAAATACACTCAAGAGATATTGAATAACACAAGAAATATTGAATTTAATCGATGAAGAAAATATAAAAATGCGGCAAATGAAGCAGCCAAAAGGGAATTAAAAGTTTAAAAAATCAGGCTAACAGGAAGTGCAAAACAGCTCATGAGGAATGGCTAGAGGATGAATGTAAGGATTTAGAAACCTATTTCATTAGGTGAAAGATAGATATAGCCTTCAAGAAAGTTAGAGGCCTTTGGAGTAAAGAAAATGGAAGAAGGGAAAGCTGAAAGGTGGAAGTAGTATGTAGAGGATCTGTACAAGGGAGATAAACTTGAAGGCAATTTTATCGAAAGGGAAGTGGATGTAGATGGAGATGAGATGTAAGATATGATACTGTGAGAAGAATTTGACAGAGCTCTGAAAGATCAAAGTTGAAACAAGGCCCCGGGAGTAGACGGTATTCTTTAAGAACTACTGGTAGCCTTGGGGGAGCCAGCCATGGGAAAACTCTACTATCTGGTGTGAAAGATGTATGAGATAGTGAAATACTGTGACACCTAGAGGAATGTAATAATTCCAATTCCAAAGAAAGCATTTACTGACAGCTGTGAAAATTACCAAACTACTGGTTTAATAAATAAAGGTTGCAAACTACTAACACAAATTCTTTACAGAAGAATGGAAAAACTGATAGAAGCTGACCTCAGGGAAGGAATGTAGGAATATGAGAGTTAATACTAACTCCAAGACTTACCTTAGAAGATAGGTTAAGGAAAGGCAAACCTATGTTTATAGCATTTGTAGACTTAGTTTTTGACAATGTTGATTGGAATATTCTTTTTGAAATTCTGAAGGGAGCGAAAGGCTATTTACAACTTGTACGGAAACCAGGAGGCAGTAACAAGAGCCAAGGGGCATGAAAGGGAAGCAGTGGTTGAGAAGGGAGTGAGACAGGTTGTAGTCTATCCCCTACATTGAGCAAGCAGTAAAGGAAACAAAAGAAAAATTTGGAGTAGTGATTGAAGTCCAGGGGGGGAAAAAAACTTTGAGGTTTGCTGATTACATTGTAATTCTGTGAGAGACAGCAAAGATCTTGGAAGAGCAGTTGAATGGAATGGACATTGTCTTGAAAGGAGGATATAAGATTAATATCAACAAAAGCAAGACAAGGATAATGGAATGTAGTCAAATTAAATCAGGAGATACTAAGGTAATTAGATTAGGAAACGAGACACACAAAGTACCAGATGAATTTTGTTGTTTGGGCAGCAAGACAACTGATGATGGTCAAAGTAGAGAGGATATAAAATGTAGGCTGGCAATGGGAAGAAAAGCATTTCTGATGAAGAGAAATTTACTAACATTTAATATCAATTTAAGTGTCAGAAAGTCTTTTCTGAACGTATTTGTATGGAGTGTAGGCATGTATGGAAATGAAACATGGATGATAAACAGTGTAAACAAAAAGTGAATAGAAGCTTCCAAAAAGTGGCACTACACAAGAATGTTGAAGTTCAGATAGGTAGATCATGTAACTAATGGCGCGGTACTGCGTAGAACTGGGAAGACAAGAAATTTATGGTAGAACATGACCAAAAGAAAGGATTGGTTGATAGGACACATTCTGAGACATCAGGAGTTCACATTCTTGGTATTGGAGGGAAGTGTGGGGGTTAAAATCATAAAGGGAGTCAAGAGGTGAAGATAGTAAGTAGTCAGAAGGATGTAGGTTGTAGAAATTAATCGGAGATGAAGAGGCTTGCACAGAATAGAGTAGCATGGGGAGCTCTAACAAACCAGTCTTTCAACTGAAGACGACGACGACAACAACAACAACAACAACAACAACAATGTTATGTAGCATATAACCACCAAATTTCACACAGCTTGGATAATAAATACAGAAATTGTAATTTATTTTCAAAATGTTGGTGTTTTGTGCCGTTACAATTTTAAAAATGACCAAACTTCCAAAAATTTGAAGTGCTATGAAATGGAAAAAGAATAAAATGCTAAAATTTGGTATGGTACTTAGCTCCACATGAAGACTAAAGAAGGCATTTCAACAAAATCTGAGATAGTAAGTTAGATGATCTGAATGATTTAACATGGATCCTGTCTAACCCTCTGGTTAGAAAGAGATGAAGATCTTGGACATTATCAGCAAGATACACAATGACATCTGCAGTAACGAATGTCATGCAAAGACATCTTCCGTTGTAGGTGGTGTGTGATGCTTTCCAAAAAGTAGATTCAGATTATAAGTTGAAGTGTGTCAGATATAATGTCAGTAGTTGGATGTTATTTTCAGTGTGACCTTGATTTTGTTGGGTAGTAGAAACTATGGCATTTCAGTTTCGTTTTACCCAGACATGTTTCAGCACTTTTTGTGCTATCTACAGTGGGTTATTTTATTTTCTTACTGGAAAATTGTTGTTACATATTAACATTTAGAGAAACTTTTGGTACAAAATATTTACAATTGTGAGTGAATAATTGTTGTAAAATATTATACGTCAGTTGGTTCCAGTTCACAGTTGAGATATGTATCAATGACCTGATGCATTGTATGTTGTTAATTACATTATGCCGAAAGTTCTAGTCATAATTCAGTTGGCAAAAGAGCGAATGTACGCATTGGTTTACGTACTTTACATGAAGCTGTTGGGTATTTATGTTGGTAGTTAGTCTGCTACACAGTCTATAATGTCATCTGCAAACAGCAAAACATAATTTTTATTTTTCTGTTTATTATGCATTTATGGTAGATTAAAACTGAAGAAACTGCAAAAAGGTGGGAATTTCAGGAGATGGGACCTGGATAAACTGATTAAACCAGAGGTTGTACAGAGTTTCAGGGAGAGCATTAGGGAATGATTGACAAGAATGGGAGAAATACAGTAGAAGAAGAATGGGTAGCTTTGAGAGTTGAAATAGTGAAGGTAGCAGAGGATCAAGTAGGTAAAATGACGAGGGCTAATAGAAATCCTTGGGTAACAGAAGAGATATTGAATTTAATTGATGAAAGGAGAAAATACAAAAATGCAGTAAATGAAGCAGGCAAAAAGGAATACAAACATCTGAAAAATGAGATCGACAGGAAGTGCAAAATGGCTAAGCAGGGATGGTTAGAGGACAAATGTAAGGATGTAGAGGCTTCTCACACTAGGGGTAACATAGATACTGTCTACAGGAAAATTAAAGAGATCTTTGGAGGAAAGAAAACCACTTCCATGAATATCAAGAGCTCAGATGGAAACCCGGTGCTAAGCAAAGAAGGGAATGCAGAAAGGTGGAAGGAGTATATAGAGGGTGTAAACAAGGGCGATGTTCTTGAAGACAGTATTATGGAAATGGAAGAGAATGTAGATGAAGATGAAATGGGAGATATGATAATGCGTGAAGAGTTTGACTGACTACGGAAAGACCTAAGTCGAAACAAGGACCTGGGAGTAGACAACATTCCATTAGAACTGCTGGCGGCCTTGGGAGAGCCAGACCTAACAAAACTCTACCATCTAGTGAGCAAGATGTATGAGACAGACGAAATACCCTCAAACTTCAAGAAGAATATAATAATTCCAATCCCAAAGAAAGCAGGTGTTGATAGATGTGAAAATTACCGAACTATCTATTTAATAAGCCGCGGCTGCAAAATACTAGCAAGAGTTTTTTACAGACGAATGGAAAAACTGGCAGAAGCCGACCTCGGGGAATATCAGTTTGGATTCCGTAGATATGTTGGAACACGTCAGGCAATACTGACCTTACGACTTATCTTAGGACCGAGCGGGGTGGCGCAGTGGTTAGACACTGGACTCGCATTCGGGAGGACGACGGTTCAATCCCGCGTCCGGCCATCCTGATTTAGGTTTTCCGTGATTTCCCTAAATCACTCCAGGCAAATGCCGGGATGGTTCCTCTGAAAGGGCACGGCCGACTTCCTTCCCAATCCTTCCCTAATCCGATGAGACCGCTGACCACGCTGTCTGGTCTCCTTCCCCAAACCAACCAACCAACCAACCAACTTATCTTAGGAGAAAGATTAAGGAAAGGCAAACCTACGTTTTTAGCATTTGTAGACTTGGAGAAAGCTTTTGACAATGTTGACCGGAATACTCTTTCAAATCCTGAAGGTGGCAGGGGTAAAATACAGGGAACGAAAGGTTATTTTCAATTTCTACAGAAAGTAGATGGCAGTTATAAGAATCGAGGGGCATGAAAGGGAAGCAGTGGTTTGGAAGGGAGTGAGACAGGGTTGTAACCTATCCCCGATGTTATTCAATCTGTATATTGAGCAAGCAGTAAAGGAAACAAAAGAAAAATTCGGAGTAGGAATTAAAATCCATGGAGAAGAAATAAAAAGTTGAGGTTCGCCGATGACACTGTAATTCTGTCAGAGACAGCAAAGGACCTGGAAGAGCAGTTGAACGGAATTGACAGTGTCTTGAAAGGAGGATATAAGATGAACATCAACAAAAGCAAAATGAGGATAATGGAATGTAGTCAAATTAAATCTGGTGATGCTAAAGGAATTGGATTAGGAAATGAGACACTTAAAGTAGCAAACGAGGTTTGCTATTTGGGGAGCAAAATAACTGATGATGATCGAAGTAGAGGGGATATAAAATGTAGACTGGCAATGGCAAGGAAATTGTTTCTGAATAAGAGAAATTAACATAGAGTACAGATTTAAGTGTCAAGAAGTCATTTCTGAAAGTATTTGTATGGAGTGTAGCCTTGTATGGAAGTGAAACATGGACGATAAATAGGTTGGACAAGAAGAGAATAGAAGCTTTCGAGAAGTGGTGCTACAGAAGAATGCTGAAGATTAGATGGGTAGATCACATAACTAATGAGGAGGTATTGAATAGAATTGGAGAGAAGAGAAATTTGTGGCACAACTTGACTAGAAGAAGGAATCGGTTGGTAGGGCATATTGTGAGGCATCAAAGGATCACCAATTTAGTTTTGGAGGGCAGCGTGGAGGATAAAAATCGTAGAGGGAGACAGAGATGAATACACTAAGCAGATTCAGAAGGCTGTAGGTTGCAGTAAGTACTGGGAGATGAAGAAGCTTGCACAGGATAGAGTAGCATGGAGAGCTGCATCAAACCAGTCTCTGGACTGAAGACTAAAACAACAACATGCATTTACAAATGGAAATGAGTATATATTGCAATTTTTTTTTTTTTTTTTTTTTTTTTTTGTATCTTAAGCTTTTGATGTAGTGTTTTCTCATATGTTTTCGCGAGGTGAATATGCTGATTTCTGTGACTTCAATTGTGCAAAGAGGGTTTTAGTGCACATTGATGTGTATTCATTTAGTACTTTCTTTCTTTGGGATATTGATTTTTGGATGTGATAGTTTTCTTCTATAGTTAATTTTTGGTATAAGCTGCTGCTAGGTTTAAGGATCTGCAAGTCAGTTTATCAGCGGACATATAGGTACTCCAGGTTTGTGAACTTTATGTAATGATTTTAGGGTGGGGGGCCTTGGAATTTTTCTTTATTGTTCTTTTGATCTGTGTTTCTGTAAAAATTGTTTCTATGTTTTTCAGGGTTTTCTGTAAGTTACTTTGGTATCGGTTTGATGGGTCACGTCTTAAGTCTGTGATGTCCATTGGTAAACTTTACTAAAGCAACATCATACTACTTAGCCAAACACACACACACACACACACACACACACACACACACACACACACACACTGCTACAGACAATATACAAATACACTGAAAACAGAAGTCTAAATAACTTAATAGAAAAAATAAGAATTGAAAACATATCAAACACAGCAACATTAATTTCATTTGACATAATTTCCATGTACACACAAATCACAACAAAAACCATCATCATAGAAAGAAACCTCCAACTGCAAGGAAACATACCCACAAGAAATATCAGCCATACTCTGGCTCATAACAGAGCAAAGCAACTGCACATTGAACAACAAATTTTACTCTCAACAAGATGGACTACCGATGGGATCCCCAGTCAGTCGCCTCCTAGCTGATATTTTCCCGTCAGATAGAAAAACAAATATTTGATAAAGTTGTAATACTAAAACAGTACAAAATATTGTATTGGTACAGATATGTAGATGGTATAATTTGCTTAATTGATGAACCACAGCCTGGCATAAAAGAACTCCATGACAACATAAACTCCATCCACCCGCAAATACAGGTCACCATTGAAACACAAACAGATGAAAAACTTAATTTCTTAGATCTCACCATACACAAGAGGAACCAAAAGCATGAATTGGCAATCTACAGGAAACCCACTATCACAAGCACCATTTTTGATAACCAATCCAATTACCCCATAACTCATAAAGAAGCCAGCTTCAGATATTTACTACACAGACTGAACGAAACACCCATGAACGAACATGATTACACACAAGAACTCAACACAATAAAACAAATTGTACAGAAGAATGAATATGATGCAAAGAGTGTGGATAAAATAAACCACAAAACTCAAAAACAAGCAACACTAGCACTCGCGCACACAAAAAACCAAACGCCACAAACACCAAATACACTTCAAACTTGCGTGCCTCTTCCAGAGAAACACGCCATGAAGCAAATGAATACTACGAAACGATAACAACACATAATGGTGGCAAAAACTCTGCCCATGTTTGAAAATTCATAGAAAGTGTTTTGTCAAACGACCATAAGTCATAGAAATCAGTGTATTCACCTCGCGAAAACATAAGAGAAAACACTAAAACATCAAAGGCTTAAGTTACACAGAAAAAAAAGCGATATATACTCATTTCCACTCATAAATGCATAATAAACAGCAAATAAAAATTAAGCTTTGCTGTTTGCAGATGACATGTTACAGATTGTGTAGCAGACTAGTTACCAACATAAATACCCTATAGCTTCATGTAAGGTACGTAAACTAATGCATACATCCACTCTTTCACCAATTAAGCTATAACTAGAACTTTAGACATTATCTAATAAACAACATACAGTGCATCAGGTTGTTAATATCTCACCTGTGAACTATAACAAATGATGTATAATACTTTACAACAATTATTCACTCACAATTGTAAATATTTTGTACCAGAAGTTTCACTAAATGTTAATATGTACCAACAATTTTACAGTAATAAAATAAATAGCCCACTGTAGATAGCACAAAAAGTGCGGAAACATGTCTGGGCAAAACGAAACTGAAAGTGTCTTCCTTAAGGCGAAATTTCTATTTTCGTAGCAATTATGGACGTAAGAAGAACCGCAACACCACAAGATGATTATTGGTTGGTTAGATTTCAGTACAGTTTTCCAGTCGTAATGACATATTTATGGGCGAGCCATAATTGGCTAGCTGATGGCCATGGATATGGTGTTAAATACCTTTCTGTAATGTGAAAATAGTTTTCTTGCTGGTAGAGACATTTCTGTATGGAAATCTGGACAGGAAACAAGGTGTGTTACTATATAATTTGACCTTTATTAGGCTTTTACAGAAACACAATTCTTTCAGTCTTTTCCATTCTGTATTTTGTCTCTTGCTTTTCAGCAAGAGTTACATAAAATTTTGTGATGCTTTAACTTAAAATTAAGTGCTTGTCACTGTAGTTGCTTAAGCACATTTGGTAATAAATCTACAGTACTCAAAATGTTTGGTTCAGACACTTTGTTTGTGGTTTGTTTGTTAATTGTTTGTTAATTTTGTACTGGAATTATTCCATTTAATTTCTGAGTGGTTCTGTTTAATTTCTGTATTACTTTTCAGAGGCAGAAGGCGATGAGGAGGCATCAGGTGGACAAGCGCTATCTAGAAAAGGTTTGTATCACATTTGTCGAAGACACGTTTATAATCAGTTTACGAATAACCAAATATCACATAGTGCGAAATGCAGAGAGTTTTTCTCCATGGTTTATTTTTTCTTTACTATTCTTGGCTACATTTCCCAATTTTCAAAAGTAATTAAAGCTCTCAGTGGCTGGCTTTGTCATTGTTGGAAATTGATTGTTGTCACTGATGCTGGAATATTATTTTACTTACAACCTTCAGCCAAATTATATTTTGATAACTGTTATTATGGAAACCAATGAATTTACATATACTACTGCAGATTATATCTAAATCTCTTATGGAAGGGTGCTAGCAGCTCATCTAGCACATTGGAGTCAACAGTGCAATTCATTCCTCTATAACCTTTCCCAGTATTATGCTCCCCTAACCCCTGTTCATGTCCTCCATCTGTAGAAGCAAGTGGGATACTACTTCATATTCCTGTTAAAATAATAATTGTTTTTATGCATTATTAATATGTTAAGTGTGTGTGTGTGTGTGTGTGTGTGTGTGTGTGTGTGTGTGTGTGTGTGTGTGTGTTAGGTTGCACATGAGCGCGCGCACCCCCGCCTGCCCTTGTGTGGATCCTAGACATGTATTTATTAGCCTGCTCATTACCAACATTTCCTGCCTCTGAAATGTTTCCTTTAATGTAACTTCATTATTTCAAAGGGACATAAATTCATTTTTATCTTCAAACGGAGTCCGGTTGAATGTCTTCCATAAAATAGCTGCACACTTACAAGGGAACCTCCCCATCACACCCCCCTCAGATTTAGTTATAATTTGGCACAGTGGATAGGCCTTGAAAAACTGATCACAGATCAATCGAGCAAAAACAGGAAGAAGTTGTGTGGAACTACGAAAAATAAGCAAAATATACAAACTGAGTAGTCCATGCGCAAGATAGGCAACATCAAGGCTAATGGGAGCTCAGGTGCGCCGTGGTCCCGTTGTTAGCGTGAGCAGCTGTGGAGCAAGAGGTCCTTGGTTCAAGTCTTCCTTCGTGTGAAAAATTTAATTTCTTTATTTTCGCAAAGTTATGATCTGTCCGTTCGTTCATTGACGTCTCTGTTCACTGTAATAAGTTTAGTGTCTGTGTTTTGCGACCACACCGCAAAACCATGTGATTAGTAGACGAAAGGACGTGCCTCTCCAATGGGAACCGAAAACATTTGATCGCAAGGTCATAGGTCAACCGATTCCTCCACAGGAAAAGAAGTCTGATATATTCTATACGACACTGGTGACGGCATTTGCGTCACATGACAGGAATATGTTATTGACCCACCTAACTTGCACACTTGGCGAGTGGGTAAAAAGATTCTTCTACCTTGCCCGATTTAGGTTTTCTTGTGGATGTGATGATCACTTCCAAAAAAGTGATGAAAACGTAAGAGTGTGTCACATAAACTGCAACAAATGAATGCAACAGTTTCACAGTCGAACAGTTTTCCCTGTGCTCTGTCAAAACATATGTTTTTAACATTTTCAAATTTTTCCGTGTGTAGACTGTCAAATCTGCGTATGTCCAAGCAAATCTGAACATGTCCTGGAATTTTGGAGAGCAAAGTTGATTATTTGTGAGTGCGTGACCTCTGATAATTGTCTGTAAATAAAAAGTAAACTTCTCACTCGAGGGAAGACGTGAACCAAGGACCTCTTGTTCCGCAGCTGCTCACGCTAACCACGTGACCATGGCACTCCTGAGCTCACAGTGTGCTTTATGTTGCCTATCTTGCTCATGGACTACTCAGTTTGTATATTTTGCATTTTTTTTTCATAGTTCCACACAACTTCTTCCTTTTTTCTCGACTGATCTGTGTTCAATTTTTCAAGGCCTAATCACTGTGCCAACTTATAACTAAATCTGAGGGGGGTGCGATGGGGAGGTTCCCTTGTTAGTAGAATGAAAAAAATCAATAGTCTTGTGTGACTTAGTTAAAATGGTATGACAAATTTTTTTCAATTTTGCTGAAAATAATAATTTTTACTGTCTTGTAGTTAATATACCTGCCTCACAGGATTCATTTGCACTTAAGTTTATATTCTGGTGCCCCGAGTAGTGCACTGCAGCATGTGAGCAAACGTCATTTAGTTTTATGGTAGGAGAGTTGTGCATCAATTTTTGCCACACTTGTGATTGTCTCCCAATTTCAGACAAGCGAGCTGCCAAGAAAGCGGCAGCGAAACAGGCGCGGGTGGGGGCCGATGTCAGCAGCGGAACTACAGCGGCCGCAGCCAGTACTCTGACGCCGCCGGAGAGCTCGCCGGCGCAAACACCGGTCACATCGCAACCGGAGAGTGCTCCAGCACCGCAGCAGCCGCCACCGGAGGTACCTCCGACACCGCAGCAGAGACCAGTGCCGCCTCCACAGGTGCCAAGTCCAGAGAGGGAATTCGCACCTCCCGCGCCCGGCGGCCGCGGTTACGGCAGAGGTCGGGGTCGCGCCGAGAGAGGCGGCGGAGACGGTGACGTGCGTCCCTTTTCTCCGCCACAAGAGGCTGCAGTTGGTGGCTCATCTGGTCAGTGGCAGCAACAGGGTCCTCAGCCAGGTAGAGGCAGAGGACCAGGGGAGAGAGGCAGAGGGAGAGGGAGAGGAGATGGCGGGGGCAGAGGAAGAGGTGGTCCACCGTCAGGAGATGCTTTTCCCAGTCTGGGGGCTCCCAGTGGTGTCTGGCGGCAACAGCAACCTCCCACACAGCAGGTGTTACCGACGGGACCTCCACCACCTCAACAGCAACAGCAGCCACCTCAGCAGCCGGTGCCAAAGCAACAACCGGCTCCACCTCAGCAGCCAGCACAGGCCCAGAAAGGTGAGCTACTTCGTAAATCTGTCACAAAACTGCTTCTGGAATTGCGTCCAGACTGCTATAGTCAATATATTTTGCATTTTATTTTATATCCCAGTTAACAGGTATTCTTGACACACTTTGTTTCTGTCTGGCTCAGTTGATTGTTTTAGTCAGTCAGTATTGCAATCTGAAGGGTTCGAACATGTTTTGTAACAGTACGTACTGTGGGTTTGCACTGTAGCCAACTAAGACTTATAGTAAATTGTGGCACAGAACAGGGTGTACATGAAGTCCGGCAACACTTTCAATTATTTATTGCACAAGAACTAAATGTTGTACAGATATCATACTATGACATTTTGAAGAGAAACTCTGAAAGTTTTTTTTATGTATTCTGCCACGGCATAGTTCGGTAATTTGCCAATAGTCAGCGCTGGCCGCAAACATGGCAAGTTCAGGTGCGGAGTGAGCTTTCTGTGTTTTGGAGTTCATGAAATGGCCTCCCCAAACACCATATCTCACTCAGTGTGACTTTTTCTTTGGGGACACATTAAAGATCTGGTATATGTACCCCCTCTACCACGTGATATACAGGAAAAATATATTAAAAAAAGATGCTGTGACTTAACAAACAAAGCGCTGGTAGATAGACACAATAGAAAACACACAAACACAGACACAAATTTCAAGCTTTCACAACCCACCATTGCTTCATCAGGAAAGAGGGAAGGAGAGGGAAAGACGAAAGGATGTGGGTTTTAAGGGAGAGGGTAAGGAAGTCATTCCAATCCCGGGAGCGGAAAGACTTACCTTAGGGGGAAAAAGGGACAGGTATACGCTCGCGCTCGTATGTGCACGCGCACACACATCCATCCGCACGTATACAGACACAAGCAGACATATCTAAAGGCAAAACCTACTTGTGTGTGTGTGTGTGTGTGTGTGTGTGTGTGTGTGTGTGTGTATATAAAAACAAAGATGATGTGACTTACCAAATGAAAGTGCTGGCAGGTCGAGAGACACACAAACGAACACAAAAATACACACAAAATTCAAGCTTTCGCAACAAACTGTTGCCTCATCAGGAAAGAGGGAAGGAGAGGGAAAGACGAAAGGATGTGGGTTTTAAGGAAGAGGGTAAGGAGTCATTCCAGTCCCGGGAGCGGAAAGACTTACCTTAGGGGGAAAAAAGGACGGGTATACACTCGCGCACACACACACATATCCATCCACACATATACAGACACAAGCAGACATATTTAAAGACAAAGAGTTTGGCCCAAACTCTTTGTCTTTAAATTTGTCTTTAAATAGGTCTGCTTGTGTCTGTGTATGTGTGGATGGATATATGTGTGTGTGTGTGCGAGTGTATACCCGTCCTTTTTTCCCCCTAAGGTAAGTCTTTCCGCTCCCGGGACTGGAATGACTCCTTACCCTCTTCCTTAAAACCCACATCCTTTCGTCTTTCCCTCTCCTTCCCTCTTTCCTGATGAGGCAACAGTTTGTTGCGAAAGCTTGAATTTTGTGTGTGTGTTTGTGTTCGTTTGTGTGTCTGTCGACCTGCCAGCACTTTCATTTGGTAAGTAACATCATCTTTGTTTTTAGGTATATTTTTCCTTCGTGGAATGTTTCCTTCTATTATAACCACATATATAATGTGTGTGTGTGTGTGTGTGTGTGTGTGTGTGTGTGTGTGTGTGTGTGTGTGTGTGTATCCGAGGGGGATTACTTTGAAGGAGACAAAGTTGATGTTGATGAATAAAGATACTACAAGAAAAACAAAAATTCCTGTTACTTTTTGATCACACCTTGTATATTTTTATGTATGTAGTCTGTCTGCCCAAACATTCCGTATGTTATTGCTAAAAATATGAAGTAAATCAGTAAAGAACTTTTCAACATTTGTGTTAACAACCTTAAATTGTGTCCTTATATAGTTGTACAGATTTATTTGAAGGCACTGACATTTATTTCTAAGTATAGCGAATGAAACAAAGAAAAAGATAAACATTATTCGTTTAGACTTCCAAGAGCTGTAGCAGTGTGAGAGATCATTGAGGGGTGTGTGGCGGATATGCATTTCTTCCTTTGTGATGCTTGATATTGCTGACTCTGATGGACCTTTTCAGTGGTCCACGTGGTGTTGGGTACTCAGTGATGTACTTTGTTGTGACATAAAGGCATCTGCTGGTGAACTCCAACTGCTGCATGCTGCCCAATGAGTTCCTCAAACAAATAATACGACACATGTATAAGTACTAACATATAATATCACATGCAGAAGTTCTGACAAGTGCATTATTTAAAACACTATCATTGATGTAATGTAACATTAACAGAAAACATGTGTACTTGTTTCTGTACGACAGAGGATACAGAAAACTTTGCATCTCTAACTGTGGAGAGAAAAATCCCAAATAAAACTATGCAGAAATCCTTCACCCTCATACGTGCAATCCCATATAAACATGTAGTAAGCATGTAACTATTTGTCAAGTAATCTAATTCAGACTTTAGATGTTATGTTACAATTTTTATTCATTTATATACACTTCCAATGATGTCACTGCCAAATAACATAGCTTGCTGAAATGTGGACCACACACAGAAAGAACAGTTACTTTATAGTACGGAAGTTAAGAGAAAAAATACAAGGAGAAATGAACAGAAATGACACTTTTATTCAAAGACAATAATTACACTGAAGCCACAGTGATTTATGATGCTCCCCTGGGGCATTATAAAATATGGTACATGGTGTGAAATAAGATGGCAGTGCATGTTCTTCAACATTCTTTGATGTTGGCCTCAACTTAAGGATTTCTTTGACACAGTGTTAGACTCAGCACAACAGTGTGATTGACTACTGTTGGATAATTGTTAATGCATGTGGCCATGCTGCAGTAAATCTCAACAATACATCTCACACATGCTCAATGGGTTTTAAGTAGGGGGGAATCAGGCCAATCCATTTGCCAAATATCTCCTAGTTTCAAAAGCAATTCCACCCGTGCCATTTGATGTGATCATGCATTGTCATGTATAAAAATGAAGGCAGGGCCAAAAGCACCCCTGAAAACACACACATGAGAAGTAGTGTCAAAATAACATTGGCAGTGAAAGTTTAGTGTCCTAAGGTTTGGAAGTCAGTATTCCCAAGCAACATTATGCCTCCCCACACTATAACTATGGATCACCAAAATTATCATGTTTGACAATGTTCCTGGGTGCAGTGTGCGTTCCTACTTCATGCCATACGAAGGTCCATCCAGCATTGTCGAACTTGATGGTTTTGGTGGTCCATGTTTTTATGGTGTGGGAAAGTGTAATGTTGCTTTTGTATACTGGCCTACAAATCTTTGAACATGGTACACTCGCCAGTCAACAGTTCTGTGACACTGTACTCCTTCCCCATGTATGTCTTTTCGGGGAGGCTTTTGGTCCTGACCATTTTTGTACATGATGAAGCATGATTACACCAAATGGCATGGGCAGAGAAGCTCTTGTAACAAGAAGATATCCAGTGAATGGACTGGCCTGCCTCTTTCTTCCTCTGACTTAAATTCCATTGAGCACATGTGGGATGCCTTTGGGAGACTCATTGCAGCCTGTCCACATGCACCAATAACCATTCAACAGTTTTTGGCCGCTTTGTTGGAGGACTGGAACACCATACCATAAGAATGCCTTACCAACCTTGAGGCCAGCCTCATAATGTGTTGCAGAATATACACTACTGCTGCTCTCATTTTCTCTGCATGGGCTCTCTTCCATTCCTCTGTCCGTTTTGTGCCTGCAAGCTTCGTTCTGACTTGAATTACCATATGTCAACTTTCTGTCTACATACCTTTCTGTCCAAAATATCTGAATAATTTATCTGAGCTTTTGTGACCTCTTGTATCCAGGGTGTAGTTTTAAATCCTCCTATGTATTTAAGAATTTTGTGCATAAGTCTTGTTTTGCAAAGCCTAGAGACTTGCCCATAAATTTTTAATTGGCTTTTTCTAATGTCTGCTGCAAGGTTGGACAATTTATCAGTTACTAGAATGAGATTTTCACTCTGCAGCAGAATGTGCACTGATATGAAACTTCCTGGCAGATTAAAACTGTGTGCCGGACCGAGACTCGAACTTGGGACCTTTGCCTTTCGCCGGCAAGTGCTCTGAGGACATGGCGTGATTCGTGCTTGGGTAGCTCAGTCGGTAGAGCACTTGCCCGCAAAAGGCAAAGGTCCCGAGTTCGAGTCTCGGTCCGGCACACAGTTTTAATCTGGCAGGAAGTTTGAATTTATCAGTTGTTTCACAAGATTGTAGTCCATAGCCCTCTGCTGTTTTCTTTGGCCCTAGTATCTGTCTGATTTTACGTTCTTCCTTTAATAAGTTTTCTAGGTCACTCTTTATGTTTTGACCTTCAGGTTTTCACTGGCATACAAGACTTCAGGTTTTAATACTGTATTACAGTGCCTAATTTTAGTGTTTTTGGACAAGCATTTTTTATTGTACACCTTGTAGGTTCTTCATAGGTGCTCTTTAGTTTTTGGAGGTGAATGTTTTTTGCTATTTTTCTCTTGCCCTGTACATTCAAGGACTTCACCTAAGTATTGAAAATATGGGACTCTATTGATATGACTGTATTTTGTAGTAAAGGTTTGGGCGTCAGTTTTGTGGCGATAAAATCAGACTTAACAATATTTGCAGACCAATTTTCTCTGCACATTCTTTAAGAGCTTCAACCTGTTAGATTGCTCTTATCTCATCATCCACTAGTAAGGCTAAATCATCAGCAAAAGCTAAACATGAAATTCTTATGTCATACTTGACTGGCCTCATCTGTCTAGGTTTCCAGCAGTTTTTCTTCTTCAGTTCCTTTTCCCATTCATGGATGAACTTGTCCAGCCCAAGGTTGAATACGAGAGGAGATGACCATCACCTTGTTGGATGCCAGTTTTGATCAGGAAAGGCTCAGATATTTCACCTATGAATTACACCTTGGAGGTAGTATCAGTCAATGTTTCTTGTTGAGGTTAAGGGATTTTGGATCTAACCCTTGTTCTTCACGGATATCAAAAAGTGCTTGTAGGTCAACAGTCGTATGTCTTTTCAATGTCAGCAAATGTGCAAATTATTGGGCTGTTTCTGACTGCTTTGCGTTTTAGCACAGTCTTTAGATTGAAAATGTGTTCTGTGCAGGATCTACTGGGGTGAAAGCCACCTTGGTATTCAACAGTTTTGTTTTCCATTTGGTCCTTGTGCTCTTTGAAGAAGACTGGCTGATAGAACTTTATATGCGACCTGAAGTAGGGATACGCCCCTATGTCCCACCGTATTCATTTATTGTTATGCCTCTTATAATTTTACGCATAAAACTACGTCCCACCTTATTAATTTATTATTATCCATGCTTCATCATTGACATGTGAAATACAAGTGCAACTATATCCCACTTTTGGGTACATGTTAAATTCAAACTATAACCTAATATTCTATTGGCCCTTCAACATAGTACACATAGGCAACTTTTTGTTTGTGCATCATTCCCTTTATTACTCGTATTAAAACAAAATAATATTTATATATTTCCCCTTTTGATGCTAGCATTTTACAATGCTTCGTTTGGAGGCTACATACATATTCTGTGTGATATGTGACTAACAATGAAGAGAGCTGATTAGCTAGTTGCGCCTTTTGCATAATCTTAAATCTTTCAGGTAAGTCAGGGAGAGAAATTAGCCTGATCACTTATAATAGGGTAAGGTAACCTTCCCTTACAAAAACTATATAAATACAACTGTAGCTTTTAATGAATTCAAAACGATTCACATCACCTTTACAGGATTTTGTCATTTAATAAATTAAATACACAAAACCCATTATGAAATGTACTAAATCACATTTCATAAAATCTTCATTCATAATTTGCCCTTAGCCAGACACAAACATTAATTTATATGATGATCTTAATCAAAACTTGGTAGTGTATTGACATAATTAATTATAGTATGTCTCTCATAGTGGAAGACTCTGAGGATGTTGTGTTTCCTCCAGCATTTGAACTGCTGTTAACATTGCCATTTCTGGTGGAGTCTATCTGAGCAAATCCTGATGAGAAAACTGTCATTTCTCAAACATGCTGCTCAAGGAGTATCTCACAGTAGTAGTAACACACGCATTTTTATTAACATATAATAGCATATGCAAAAGTGCAGACTTGCACATTTCAATCATACTGTCTAACAAACATTAATATGAAGAACATTTTTACTCATTGACAAATGTTGATGAGGGAACAGAAAACTTCGCTCTTGTAACTCTAGAGGAAAAACTCCAGTTTATGTAAATTAAAGGTGAAGTGGGGAGGAAGAAAAGAAAAAGACAACAAAGGAACTGATATCAGTTGCATTGGAACTTCATGCAGAATCATTTTAACTAAGCAGAAACTTAGTACTGTTGCCTTGTGGTGCCACTGCCTGGATAACATTGATGACTATCTGGTTTCCCCTCCCTCATCATGACAAAGGCTACAGTTGCAGTGCATACTTGTTGCCGTGAAGTTGGTAAGTGGTAGAATGTATTGTTACTTTCATATTACTTGATTGTGAGTGAAGTGTAATATAATATTGAAGCGTTCTGCATTCGTCATGTATACCTTGTACACTTGCTGTTATTACTGGGTGCCTCACTTCCTTTTTACTTGCCATGTCATCTTCTTCATACAACATTTCCACAATCTTTTTCTTGGAAAACCTATCATCTTGATCACCAGAATGATTATCAGACATGGTCAAATGACAGATAGCAGGGTCCTCTTTCATTACCATAATTATCAATTATAAATTCAAACACCTCATTCTCATCACTACTGGCTTCATCATTGCTATCATTATTATAACTAAAGTCAGAATCCGACCCACTGTCACTTAAGCTATGCTTTAGATTTCGTACCTCTTCCACTTTTTTCTCTATTTCAGTCAATTTTGAATCTACATTTTCATTTACTTTTACTGGTTTTTCCTCTACCGCTACTGCACATTTGGTTTCTACCTCCATTTCAAAATCATGTTTAATCTGATCTATTTGGTTCTCAAGTTTAACCCTGTTTTCAGCACAGTTTCCTGGCAGCTTTGACTTCCTGTTTACATTGTTTTTTAGAAGCCTCCATCTTCCTACTATAGTCATCACAAAGCTTCTTTCTCTCTTCTACACATTTACTACTCAGCAATGTTAATTTCTCATTAGTGTTCTGTACTACTATATCTCTTTTCATCACAATCTTTAGCTACCGCTTCAACTTTCTTATTTAATTCTACAAGATTAGAGCTGACTATCTTAATCTCATTCTTAATTTATTTCTTCAGTTCATCCTTTAAATTAACCATGTCAGTTCTAATGGTATCAGTTTTCTTTTCCACCCTACTAATATCTTCTTTCACACTACTTTCCATTCTATTCATGTCGTCTTTCATACTCATTTTACTCAAACAACTCGGACTACTTATAATTTTCCTTAACATTGCTCCCATATTTTCATCTGCCATAAACTATTGCCCTTGCTGACTTTCGCTACTAGGTTCCTCCTACTTAACCGTAATGGTCTTGTGCAGTTCAGTGCTGTTTTTGTCCATTTCGCTCTTTACAGTAAGACTTCCGTCCCCATCCTTCAAAGTTACATTCATGTTCGCTTTATAATCGTCTACAGAGCCAGTCCCCTTAGGTCTTTCTGTTCATTTAACAACTTAACCTCTACAGCTTTATTCTCTGTCATACTGTCTTGTTCGTTAATGTCACTCATTATGTATCACATATTACAAAACAGCTTTTGCTATGAAATTACCTTGTTCTCATTCCCTTTTCTTCTTCTTCTTCTTCTTCTTCTTCTTCTTCTTCCTCTGCTGCTGCTGCTGCTGCTGCTGCTGCTGCTGTTGCTGTTCCCATCTGGATATGCAAGGCTGCAGCAAGTTGTAATTCTCTCGGCAAGGTGTTTTGATTTATCTCTGGGTCAGCTGTGTCCACCTGCATGCTGGTTGGCTGCTCCTGTAATCAGCTGCTGCTTCCATATAATTCGTCACTGATTAGCTGCTGCATCTTCTTCGTTATGAAACCCCAATGCTGATTGGCTGTATCACTTCTTGCATTTAAAACTGTACTGTAAAAGACTAGAGTTCACACTTCACTGTCAACTTTCATGCGTTCTTGTTTATTGTGCCCACATACAATAATCCTCATGTTGGGGCACTACATATAGCGATTCTACCTACTTTATTTCTTTCTTCGTTTGTTATCCTCATTGTCAGTGTACTGGCTGAAAAATGGGGTGTGGATGTTAGACATGGACTACTTTAAATGATGTAGCTGAGAGGTGCATTTCACAGTACTTTAATTTCACTGTTCACAACCCCCTAATAAGGCACAGTTATATGGCCAGTGCACTATTTTTTAACTTTCGATAAGTCTCGTTAATAGGTTTCAGGCGAACGTCCACATACTGCTACAATAATTTACTATTGAACATCTACGAGCAGTAAAAACCTAACCACAAAGTTCACAGTTCTTGAAGAATAGAAAGGTACGTATGGAGCAGAAACTGTCATTGTTTTTACTCATGGTGTAATTGTTTAACATGTACTCCACAGTTAAGTTGAAACGTTGTTGTTCTAATCAACACTGATTTCTCATTTGAAACTAGACTGTAGACTGACTGTCTCGTGACCAAAAACCGGGCCCTTATATTTCATCACACTAATAGGTGCCAAAACTACACATTGTTTGATGTTAAACTTACAGAAATTACAATTAAAAGTAACTTGTTAAATTAACTGAATACATCGAAAAATTCCATCTTTTTAACAGTTTCTTCTACCACAAGATTTAGGCCAAATTATTTGTTTAAATGATGAAATTAACATATATAGTTGCAGAAACAATACCTTTGACAAAATTGTTAATTAATTCAGGACTGTGTTTGCTAACATGTTTTCAAATAGAGCCAAGTGGGTACTTTTAAGATTACTTGTATTTTGTCTTCCAAATGTTTATAATTAGTACAGAATTTATATTTGTTTATAAGTCAACAATAGAATTTAAGTTACGAAACAATTATTTTCACCCTATAATCAAAAATACTAACTAGGAATAGTAAAAAAATTAGAAAATCAATTACATACATGAAACTAAGCACAAAATTAGATATGGTGTAAAATCCTTTTAAAACTGAGGGCCAACCTTTTTCTTATATGAAAATGCAGATTATATTCACGTGTGTTAATGGTTATCAGTTAAAATTGAAAAAATGAATGTATAGAAGCAGACAGCAAAACAAGAGGGGAAGTAAAAATATCCCAGCTTGCTTTGTCACAGAGTGTTACTGAAGTGATACACTCCTGGAAATTGAAATAAGAACACCGTGAATTCATTGTCCCAGGAAGGGGAAACTTTATTGACACATTCCTGGGGTCAGATACATCACATGATCACACTGACAGAACCACAGGCACATAGACACAGGCAACAGAGCATGCACAATGGTGGCACTAGTACAGTGTATATCCACCTTTCGCAGCAATGCAGGCTGCTATTCTCCCATGGAGACGATCGTAGAGATGCTGGATGTAGTCCTGTGGAACGGCTTGCCATGCCATTTCCACCTGGCGCCTCAGTTGGACCAGCGTTCGTGCTGGACGTGCAGACCGCGTGAGACGACGCTTCATCCAGTCCCAAACATGCTCAATGGGGGACAGATCCGGAGATCTTGCTGGCCAGGGTAGTTGACTTACACCTTCTTGAGCACGTTGGGTGGCACAGGATACATGCGGACGTGCATTGTCCTGTTGGAACAGCAAGTTCCCTTGCCGGTCTAGGAATGGTAGAACGATGGGTTCGATGACGGTTTGGATGTACCGTGCACTATTCAGTGTCCCCTCGACGATCACCAGTGGTGTACGGCCAGTGTAGGAGATTGCTCCCCACACCATGATGCCGGGTGTTGGCCCTGTGTGCCTCGGTCGTATGCAGTCCTGATTGTGGCGCTCACCTGCACGGCGCCAAACACGCATACGACCATCATTGGCACCAAGGCAGAAGCGACTCTCATCGCTGAAGACGACACGTCTCCATTCGTCCCTCCATTCACGCCTGTCGCGACACCACTGGAGGCGGGCTGCACGATGTTGGGGCGTGAGCGGAAGACGGCCTAACGGTGTGCGGGACCGTAGCCCAGCTTCATGGAGACGGTTGCGAATGGTCCTCGCCGATACCCCAGGAGCAACAGTGTCCCTAATTTGCTGGGAAGTGGCGGTGCGGTCCCCTACGGCACTGCGTAGGATCCTACGGTCTTGGCGTGCATCCGTGCGTCGCTGCGGTCCGGTCCCAGGTCGACGGGCACGTGCACCTTCCGCCGACCACTGGCGACAACATCGATGTACTGTGGAGACCTCACGCCCCACGTGTTGAGCAATTCGGCGGTACGTCTACCCGGCCTCCCGCATGCCCACTATACGCCCTCGCTCAAAGTCCGTCAACTGCACATACGGTTCACGTCCACGCTGTCGCGGCATGCTACCAGTGTTAAAGACTGCGATGGAGCTCCGTATGCCACGGCAAACTGGCTGACACTGACGGCGGCGGTGCACAAATGCTGTGCAGCTAGCGCCATTCGACGGCCAACACCGCGGTTCCTGGTGTGTCCGCTGTGCCGTGCGTGTGATCATTGCTTGTACAGCCCTCTCGCAGTGTCTGGAGCAAGTATGGTGGGTCTGACACACCGGTGTCAATGTGTTCTTTTTTCCATTTCCAGGAGTGTATTTATGTGAAGTACAGGATGGCACAGATGAAAGTAGCTCATGTTAGCACAAAGTTAATGCAGTAAAATTACAGAAACGAAGAGATCAGATGGACTTACCATTTACTTAAAATGAGACATACAGTGAAAAATAAATTTATATATGGTGCTGAAATAGCCATCCCCTGCAACATCAGTACACAACTGAGCACATCCAAACATTTTCAGATACATCTTGGTAATGCTCAGATATTGATTGCAGCAACTTCATGGCTGATGTTGTCTTTCAGTTCCTGTATTGTTTGTAGATTTGTTTCATAGACATTGCTCTTTGTGTCCACACAGAAAAAAAATCATATGTTGCTAGAGCCGGCGATCATGGTGGCCATAAAAGTTCGCTGTGTTGTGGATAGTGTCAAACAATATCAGGCCAGTGATGTACACCTACCTGTTACACTGCCCTGTAATTTCTCAGCTCATTTAATAATGTTTATACTGAAGTGCAATCCACTCAAGCTGGAGACGTTATAGACAGGATAAACTGTTATTCACTGAATGAATTTATAAGGGAGTATACACATCGGTCTGCAACCAGAGAAATTCATACCGTGGGTGTGACAGCGATAGAATTCATTGAAGTTTCATAATTTAAAAAAGAATAATTTTTTGTGAAAATTCCACTCATCAAATATGTTCAGGTATGTAGGTGCTGGTTGAAGCTTTGGTGTGAGAATATTATTTCCTGATTAATTTTTAAAGCTACTGATAGGACATTGTGTCCTGCTAGTGATGAAGCGACTAAATCATCACTACAATGAGGTTGCTTTTTACTTTTTTAATATGCTGATGGTTAATGGAATGTGCAGTATTAGTTTGTGTAAACCAGATTATGATGTATTCATTTATTCACTTCACATTCTGCAGCCGCTGCTGTCACCGAGAAGATGAAGAGTTTGTCGTTAGACACCTTTAATATACCAGTTCGGCCTGACATCAACAAAGGTGGTACATTGGGCAGGAAGACAGAAGTAGACACAAATCACTTGAGGCTTGACTTCAGGCGCCTCAAGACCAAGACTGCCATCCATTACGATGTGGAGATCTTGCCTGAGCGACCTAAACGTCTGTTTAGGTGAGAACACCCTCACAGTATAAATTTTTTAACTATTTTTATTCATGTGGTTGATTGTCTCAGTAAGTTCAGTTATGCCAGCTGTTCATCTCCTTTTAAATACCAGCAAATTTTTTTTTTAATGTAGTCTTTCAGTCAAACTTTTTTGCGGAAACTTTCCTTTCTACTTATCCCATATCCCTTCAAATTACTAAATTATGGGGAATAGTGGAGAGTTTTGTAAGTTTTTTGTGCCAGTTTTTATGTAAGGATAATTGATAATTCCATTTCACATAATTTGCTTTAAAATGTACAGTTTGGTTTTAGAAGTGGTTTAACAATTAAAAATGCTGTGTTCTCTTTTCTCTGTGAGGTACTAGATGAATTAAACAAAAGGTTTTTGAATTCTAGGCATCTTTTTTGATTTTACAAAGATGTTTGATTGTGTTGATCACAAAATATTGCTCCAGAAGTTGGTCCATTATGGAACAAGGGGAGTAATTCACAAGTGGTTCGCCTTTTACTTTAATAACAGGCAGCAAAAGATCATTCTCCACAGTATTGAGAATGACTATGATGTGAGGTCCGTGTGGTTAAATGAAGGGTGCCCCAGGAATCAGTGCTGGGGCCACTCATGTTCCTTATTTATATAAATGATATGTCTTCTATTATCACAGGTAATTGTAAAATGGTTCTGTTTGCTGATGACACTAGCTTGGTAGTAAAGGATGTTGTGAGCAACATTTTCATTGTGTTGAACAGTGTAGTTGAAGATCTACATTCATGGCTTGTAGAAAATAAACTAACGTTACATCTTGGTGAGACTCAGTTTTTGCAGTTTCTAATACAAATTCAACAAAACCTGACGTTCTGATTTCATAGACTGGGCGTATGATTAGTGAGTTGGATTTAATAGTTCAAATTTCCAGGTGTTCTGATAGATAGTAAACTGCCATGGAAAGCCCATGTCCAGGTCTTTTTCAAAGGCTTAATGCTGTCGTTTTTACTGTCGAAACAGTATCTGAAGTAAATGATAGACTGACATGAAAAGTACTCTGCTTTGCCTATTTTCATTTGCTTATGGTGTATGGTAGTATTCTTTTGTGTAACTCTTCCTATTCTCAAAGGGTATTTTTGTCTCAGAAATGGGCAGTTCAGACAATAAGTGGTGTAAATTCACAAACCTCTGGTTGACCCCTGTTAGTCTGGGTATTCGGACACCCTGTTCGTTACTCTGGGTATTCGAACATTGGCCTCTCAGTATATATATAGCGGCATCCATTACCAATAAGCTACCACAAGAATTCAAAAATGTTGGCAGTAATAGAGTTGATGGTCATGTGTGTGTGAAGTGAAGTGTGCTTGCTTCTGTGTTTCTCTTTTTCTGATGAAGGCTGTGACCGAAAGCTTTGTGTAAGTGTCTTTTAATTGTGCCTGTCTACAACTTAATGTGTCATCCTTATGGCAAGTAGCAATTCGTCTTTTCCTATGTTCTTGATATTCCTAGCTGGAGTTTCTATTGTTTGAAAGAAATTTATTTTATTGTCAATAATGAATAAATTTATTGAAATTGTATGGTATAATGTAAAGGAGAAGTATAAATGATATTTATTTTATTTTGTTAAATTTATTATTAAAGAGCTTTAAGGTAGACAATATTTTTTTGTTTCTCAGTATTCAGCAAAAACAAATTTCATGTCTGTCCAACCAGTGAGCATGCAACATACAACTGGCCATGTGAAAATCATGAATTTTCTAAATTCAAGTCTGCACATTTGTAATGATTGACCCTGTGCCTTGATGGTCACTGAAAATGTAATTTGACTCGAACTGCAGTCGTTTGAAATCAAATGCTGTATCGGTGAGAATGATGGGAATGTGTGAAATGAGTACATTGTCTCCTTTCGACTTTCCATTAAGAATAGTTGCCTCAGTGATATTCCACGTTTCTTTACAGCGAGCCTTGTTTCATTTTTTACACAGTCGGGGTGGATTAATGTTTTGCAAGGGAATAATAGGCATGCCACCTTTGAATGACAGTTTGTACAATGGCACACCGGGAAATCCAACAAATTTAGAAATTAGATTGGATAATTAATAATTTTTTATGGCTTAATGACATACGTCATTAGCATTGTACTGCTCTTCTCTCACTAAATTGTCATAATAAAGGTCAAGTACAGGGCATTCTGGCACAATCATGCCAAAATGAATGAGTTATTGATGGTTAAGCGTTTGTCCTTGATTTCGATCAGAGCTTGATTGAAAATATTGTCCCAAAAATCAATGGAATTGTCATTGCTAATGGTATGAACATAGTGCATAATGTCTTCACTCTCTGAATTTTTCCCACAAATCTTTTGGTTTGGATGGTGAGCATGTGATCAAAATGGTGTCGAATAATCTTCAAATTTGTCGCAAATGATAGCTAGTACATGTGTCCGTCAATCTTGTTTCCCAATGTTGGTCATTTTCGAGCAAATGAAGATTTTGCCAAGTTTCTCTGTATCTCTGGCATTCTATGCCGTAAACTGTTCTCAGATTTGCAACTGATGTGGGCACTTTGACATTAACCAACAGCATTCTCAAATAGTAACACTTGGCATTATTTGGATGTACTGTGTAAATATGGTCCAGTGCATTAGACAAATACAGATTTTGATAGCCTTCAACATGCATGCCTTACTTAACTTATTGGAATTTCTTGGATGTACCATTCCATGTATAGTACTTTGGAACTTATGCGTACAATAATGTCTTGGCAAATACATCTTTTCACAGCACAAAAAATGCTGTAAGTGTTGTTTGCTCTGGTTCAGCAACATTTTCATGCAGTGTCTGCCGTGAAATAGACTCCTTGTCCATTTTCAAGATGATTTGAGAGATGAAAATCATTGGGATGGAGACTGTCAATTGGGAACCTCAAACATTTGCTGCTAATATATCGACCTGCTTGAAATTGACTCAGTTCATCATTATGCGCAACAGGTCTATCACGACTGTCTACTGCCATATTGCTGCCTTTGTTGATGTATTTGCATATGTATTTGATCAATTTGATGGAATGACAATATTACACATTGATGTTAGCTTTAAATGTTCTTGACAACAGAGGAGAATGTGGCACAATCCACCTGGTGATTTCAGCGTTAATGTTTCTTGTTGTGTTTGTTTGCCACCCCATCTCGTGGTTTTCAACATCTGTATTGTGGATATCTGTCACCACCATGCCGGCCGGAGTGGCCGAGCGGTTAAAGGCGATACAGTCTGGAACCGCACGACCGCTACAGTCGCAGGTTCGAATCCTGCCTCGGGCATGGATGTGTGTGATGTCCTTAGGTTAGTTAGGTTTAAGTAGTTCTAAGTTCTAGGGGACTTATGACCACAGCAGTTGAGTCCCATAGTGCTCAGAGCCATTTGTCACCACCATATTGCGTGTTTCATGAGCTAAGTCTCTGCAGTACTTTTTGTGCACTTATCCTCCATGCAAGGAGACTGAGGATTCATTGCTCTACATGGTCAATTCACCATGCTTATCATCACAATATCGAAGTTATACACTCCTGGAAATTGAAATAAGAACACCGTGAATTCATTGTCCCAGGAAGGGGAAACTTTATTGACACATTCCTGGGGTCAGATACATCACATGATCACACTGACAGAACCACAGGCACATAGACACAGGCAACAGAGCCTGCACAATGTCGGCACTAGTACAGTGTATATCCACCTTTCGCAGCAATGCAGGCTGCTATTCTCCCATGGAGACGATCGTAGAGATGCTGGATGTAGTCCTGTGGAACGGCTTGCCATGCCATTTCCACCTGGTGCCTCAGTTGGACCAGCGTTCGTGCTGGACGTGCACACCGCATGAGACGACGCTTCATCCAGTCCCAAACATGCTCAATGGGGGACAGATCCGGAGATCTTGCTGGCCAGGGTAGTTGACTTACACCTTCTAGAGCACGTTGGGTGGCACAGGATACATGCGGACGTGCATTGTCCTGTTGGAACAGCAAGTTCCCTTGCCGGTCTAGGAATGGTAGAACGATGGGTTCGATGACGGTTTGGATGTACCGTGCACTATTCAGTGTCCCCTCGACGATCACCAGTGGTGTACGGCCAGTGTAGGAGATCACTCCCCACACCATGATGCCGGGTGTTGGCCCTGTGTGCCTCGGTCGTATGCAGTCCTGATTGTGGCGCTCACCTGCTCGGCGCCAAACACGCATATGACCATCATTGGCACCAAGGCTGAAGCGACTCTCATCGCTGAAGACGACACGTCTCAATTCGTCCCTCCATTCACGCCTGTCGCGACACCACTGGAGGCGGGCTGCACAATGTTGGGGCGTGAACGGAAGACAGCCTAACGGTGTGCGGGACCGTAGCCCAGCTTCATGGAGACGGTTGCGAATGGTCCTCGCCGATACCCCAGGAGCAACAGTGTCCCTAATTTGCTGGGAAGTGGCGGTGCGGTCCCCTACGGCACTGCGTGGGATCCTACGGTCTTGGCGTGCATCCGTGCTCGCTGCGGTCCGGTCCCACGTCGACGGGCACGTGCACCTTCCGCCGACCACTGGTGACAACATCGATGTACTGTGGAGACCTCACGCCCCACGTGTTGAGCAATTCGGCGGTACGTCCACCCGGCCTCCCGCATGCCCACTATACGCCCTCGCTCAAAGTCCGTCAACTGCACATACGGTTCACGTCCACGCTGTCGCGGCATGCTACCAGTGTTAAAGACTGCGATGGAGCTCCGTATGCCACGGCAAACTGGCTGACACTGACAGCGGCGGTGCACAAATGCTGCGCAGCTAGCGCCATTCGACGGCCAACACCGCGGTTCCTGGTGTGTCCGCTGTGCCGTGCGTGTGATCATTGCTTGTACAGCCCTCTCGCAGTGTCCGGAGCAAGTATGGTGGGTCTGACACACCAGTGTCAATGTGTTTTTTTTTTCCATTTCCAGGAGTGTAGATCTTCTTCAGGATTAGTAATTTCTGCAAAAATGACATCAATTTGAGATGCGTGTATGTCAATTTTGTGTCATCAGGCTTGCCACAAGTTCTGGAACTCGGGGAAATGTCAGGGAATTTCAAACATGTCAGGGAAATTTGGGGAAAAAAAACACTGGAAAAATCTTGTTTTGTCTCTGTAGATGAAATGTTTTGTTTACTGAGATGTCATACATCATCACTGGTTGGGCGAGTATGTGCGCCATTTTCTACACCCTCATTCTTACTACTTGTCCCCTTCCTACCACTCCCCTCAGTTTGCAGTCAGTGCTGCCACCACTTCTTGCCACTAGCCTAGCAGCTGCCGACAAGAGGCAGGGAGGCATGAGGAATCGTTTGTCTGGATCTGATTCGCAGAGATTGTTGACGCAGCGGCTGGAGACAGTGGTTGTGTGCGCATGAGTTGAGTTATCTGAGCGATAGTGTGAATGTGTGCATGCATGTGTGTGGGTGCTCATTTTCTGGCAAAAGCTATGGCTGAAAATTTAGTTGTGAGAGTGTGATTGTCTTTTCTACATGCCTGTCTGTGGCTCTGTGATCATCTTTATGGTGAGTTGCTACCTATCCTCATTAGTATTGATTCTCGGAGTATTTGCGCAATTTATCTGTTGTATGGATTGATCACTGCAGTCTCATTTCGTCGACATGGTGTCTGTGACATGTGAATAGCTGGCCACATGAGTGGACTTCCATGATGGGCCAAAATCATGTTCCATTTATGCAAGTATCTCTATGGATCAGGTCTGCCAGTCTCAAGCCCATCGGTTCCCCCTAATGTGCATGCCCTGCCCGTCAGATCTAGTCTGACCGATCTGCATGCAGCTCGGGTCTGTGTGTGGCATAATGAGACAGATTTTAGTTGTTTATCCAAGGACCCAGGACTGCTGTGCTCCTCGTCAGGCCACAGGCGATTGTTTTTAGGAATTGCGGCTGTCTCACTGCAAGTACATTGTATAGTGCGATGTTTTATAGACATTTTATTTATTCTAGTACATTTTGGCACTTCAAAAATAATTTATATCTTAGAAAGTATGGATGATAAGAAGGAAAAAATTGTGGCCATTGTTGGCGGTTTGTACACTATGTACTCACTAATTTCTCGAAAGAAATTTCGCGCGATACCTGTAAAATAATAGACATAATATGGTATGTAATAACGAACATAGTAGAAATAACATTTTTATTGGTGGACACACACAGTGTTGGTTTATACAACTCTTCCTTGTCTTATACACTTATTTCAAGAGGCCCACTTTTTTCTGAAGTTATTTCTGAAATCAGTGAAGGTATTTTAAATCTGTCTTGCAACTCCAAGGAAATGTGTGTTTTTGTCACCAAATGTGTTTCATTTTATAGAAATAAAGTAACAGCAATCTTAATGAAGCATATGTACCATTTGGCTTGCTTTCTCCATCTAAAAACAGTTCATTACAAAATATGTTGATGTTAGTAATAAGACTTTTGCTGACTCAGGGGAGAAATACAGAAGTCCTTCCATTTTTTTTGTCAACTTATGTCTTTACTTACCCTTGACATCTCAGAATTTATCAGGGCAAAATGCTAAAACTTGTCTGGAAATCAGGGAAATATCAGGGAATTTCACTTGGAGGAAACTTGGGGCAACCCTGGTCATACGAGAAAATGAGCATGTGGAAGTCCTCTCTTCTGCCATTCAGTCACATACATCAAGCAGCGAGATTCACTAGAAATTTGATACATCACAGTTAAATCCACCAATTTAATGAGTTTTTGCGTAAATATTCATGCAGTCAAATCATGTCAATTGGGTGTATGTTGATTGGGCAATAGAAGCTCTTTTATCTCAACCCATGCTGGATTGAATGTAGATGTGATGAAATTCACGGTGACTGTATGAACTCGCATATGTCAGTGACATCTTGTGCAAATTCATGCATATGCTGCGGGCTGCCATTGAACATTGCTGGAAGTGTAACCATTTTGCCAATGTCCAAAACCTGTCCTTCATTTTGCAATTGCTTCTTGTAGATGAATGTATTCTGAATACAGTAATGTTTGATTTAAGCAAATGAATAATATATGAGGGCATTTCGAAAAGTAAAGATACAATGGTTCGCAGTCCGTAAATAGAACATTTACTTAGAAAATGTCAGTTACATATTATTAACTGGATATTTGTTATTTTTCGACATAATCACCCCCATTATCCAAAAATGTGTTAAGTCGGTGAACAAGCTTTTGTATCCCACAGTCATAGAATGTTGCCGCCTGTTGTTGGAATCACATTTCAACTTCATCTTTGATCTCTTCATCGTCGTGGAATGATTTTCCACCAAGATGTAACTTCAGGTAACGGAAGACATGGAAGTCGGTGGGCGCAAGGTCTGGGCTGTATGGCGGATGGTCCGATACATCCCATTTGAACTGTTTGAGTAGTGCTTTGGTTACGAGCACTGTGTGAGGCCGAGCGTTGTCATGAAGCAAGTGGACTCCACTTGTCAGCATTCCCCTGCGTTTGTTTTGAATTGCCCTTCAAACACGTTTCAAAGTCTGGCAATATGCAGCAGCATTAATTGTCGTTCCAGGAGGCATAAATTCCAACAGAAGAATGCCTTGTCTGCCCCAAAAAACAGAAGCCATGATTTTCTTCACTTCGTTTTGTATTTCTTGGCTTTTGGTGAATTCAAATGGCACCGTTGCATTGATTGTTGCTTGGTTTCAGGTGTATGGTGATAAACCCACGTCTCGTCAACTGTCACAATGTGATCAAGGAACTCATCACCTGCTTCAGCATAGCGTGTGAGGAAGTAGAGTGCAAAGCCCGTCCTTTTCTGTTTGTGTTCTTCCGTTAACAGTTTTGGAACCCAGCGCGCACACAATTTCCTGTACCCTAACTTCACAGTCACAATGTCGTAGAGAGTTGTCATCGACATGTCCGGTATGACCTGTAGCAATTCTTTTAATGTGAGACGTCTATTTGCACGTATTGCTTCCTCCGTTCTCCGAAGAAGGGCATCAGAGATCACAGATTGCTGACCTGTTCTTTGTTCGTCATGAACATCGGTCCTACCTACAGAGAAATGACGACGCCATTTCGTTACATTTTGTCGATTCATAATGTTCCCATAAACAAAGCAATTTCTTTGTGAATATCTGCTGGTCACTGACCTTTTGCATGAAGAAAACGTATGACGGAGCGCACTTCACATTTGGCGGGATTCTGAATCGGCGCAGCCATTTTAAACACGACCTACTTCAACAAGAAGCAATGTTCAACTGCCGAACAACTGTGAAGAGGAAGCTAACGGTTCAGGGTTAACACCATTGTTGCCAACTTGCTCGCCAAAACTCTTCTGTTCCTCTGGTATACGGTGTATATTTACTTTCCGAAATACCCTCGTATATTCGGATTCAGTTTTGGCATATGTATCTACTATTTACTGATGAAATAGTTAATGGCATTGCAGAATAAGATTTGTTCCATTCTGAGGTATCATTATGTGATATGAATAGAAATTGATGGGTGATACTTTTTTATTGAGTTGTTCAAAGGTAGGAATAAAGAAAAAGAGAAGAAAAATGTAAATTACACTAATGAATGTTTGAAAGTTGAAAAGAAAATATCATTTGATAAAAGATCTAAAGATATCTGTAATAGGATTAGTTTACATAATATTGATATGAGATCTGTCCTGTCCCTCCCAAAAAAATCATGGGTGTGCAGCGCGTTGTATTATCGATGTGTTTCAATGACACTTTGAATTGTATTATTCTTCACCAGCTATGACAATTGCAACTTCATTGATAGGTGTATTGTAGCTTCTGGCATGCTGTTAGTGGAGTTTTGTCAGCTCATATTTGAATTGCGAATTTGTCTACTGATAACTTGTCAGTTGAAGTTGTGAATAATTTTATCAGCGCATTGTGCTGGAAAAATGATTGCAACTAGGATATAATGTGGCATTTGTTGCCTGGCATTGCATCTCTGTGTGATCAACTTATGCATTGGAAATGGATAGAAATGAACCAACAAAGTAGGAATGTAGTGATCGTGAAAACTTTGTCGGCTCCAAAATATGTTTTTTAAAACACAACTATATGTGTGAATGTTTTACAAAAAGTGTTTGGAATAAAGCGAGTCATACGAAAGCAATGACAACAGTGGATGAGGTGGTGGATGCAATTTTGGCAGTTTAACTTTACCGTTTGTGCAGCACATTCCTGATGTTTCATTGTTGAACCCGAGTGAACCGCAATGCCCACACTCCTTATCCACTTTCCAGATATTTGCACAGGGATGCAAACTGTAAGCATTAACTCAAAGTTGAAATTCAACATGCTGTTCACCAAGGTCTAGTAGTTCATGAATGTTCCTTAGATTCTCACTGCTTATTGGTCTTCTGATTGTGATGCGCAGTTGGGTAGCACGTAAACATTTTCTTTAGATTATTGCAGCATGTTTATCCCCTGACTGTGATGCACATGAATAAGCATACTCATAAACGATTTGCTTCATTCCTTGCTGCATGTTGGTCTTGGGATTGTAATGCATGTGATTGAAAATCATCTAAATGTTCTCTTCTGATTCTTCCTGCATGTTGATCTTGAGATTCTGATGCATGTGAATCTGCTTCATTATTTGCTTTTCGTTCCTCATTTGTTTGAGAAGCTCAAATTCATTTATTTCTACATGCTCCCGTGATAGATCTACTAAGTGATGACTGTTTGTGAGGCACAGTTTCTGACAAGCAATTAACAAGGTATAACCAAAATATTTTTCATCAACTCGTTGAAAAAAATAGAAAAGTTAGTGTTTGCACTGGAAAATTGTTTGGATATAACTCACATTTATTGGTGTCGCAAGGAGTAAAACACAATAAAACACATTGTGTTTGTGTCACATTCAAACACAGCACTACTTCAGTTCTCTTTCAAATATCTTTGCCAGTATGAGATGTGTGACACCTGCTGTAAGTTAATTGCACTATGATTATAACCTTTGCACAAGTGCAAGCAATAAGTTGACAAAGTTTTTTCTCAATCACATGAACAGTATGGCACTGCATAAAATACAAACACATTGATTTTTATATAGTAGATACGCATTTTGCCTGTATAGTGTGTACGTATGGAATTAATGCTTAAAAATCCTTAATTTTGGTCTATCTAAGCAAACTTACCTGCTTACAGTCAGCTTGCTGTCTCTAATCTTGATCTTCAAACCATCACAAGGCAGTATAAACATGTAAATGCTTCAGGAGCAGGTGGTATATTTTCATCTTAATTTCCTGGATCCCTAGTTGATGAGAGGCTGGGTCAGCTATATAAGTGACACGACTTAAAATTTCATTATCCTGTAGGATGTAGTGCCCTGGATTTGCATCGTCGACCTCATCCATTCTTGAATGTCATCACATTCATGGCAATTGAGTTTTCTTTTAGCATATTGAGCATTCAGACATATCATTCTGTTGGTCATTTTCAGTTAGATTTTGAGAACTTTCCACCATATCCAAAATTTTATATCAGGCATTTCTCAAATCCTATTTCTTTTCACTATCCTATGCTGCCTTGATCAAGAAGGACGCGTCTTTCAAATCTGTATTTTTGTGATTTTTTTTTTTTATCAGACTTTCGTCTCTGTTCTATTTCCTTTCTAACAGTAACGTGTGTAACAGTTCTTTTCTGTAGTACTGTTTGAAAGTCCATGGGCCATAATGAGGAGGTTATGTTAGGTGAAAGAAACATCACTTTCATGAGAACTCATCCTTTTCGTTTAAAATGTCACATGTTGGCTGAATTGGTGCATTGTCAAAAAACAGTAATTTTCCCCCTTTCACCATTTTTTAACGATGAGCTTTTACAGGAGACACAAATTTCCATAAACTATTACATGAAAATCATACTACCCATTCAGTCCTCTTTTGTGAGATGTAAACAATAGACATTGCAGCACTGTTAAAGTTTGAAACTATGTAGTTTCTTACTTTCACCAATGACAAGCATAGACAAGTGCTGGTAACCAGTAGCATTAGCACAAGCTAAAGCAGTAATAAGAGTCTTGCTTCTTTTAAGACCAGGTGCTGCTAATTCACACTTTGAAGAAAGTGTGTTTCTTGACGAAGCTTTGCAGTTGAGCCCAGTGTTATAGTCATTGTAAATGTTTTCAAGAACATCATCTTATTCCCTCAGTTAGTTTGATTGGAAAGTATTAACTACTGAACAATTATCAATTTTTTTGGGTCGTGCTTAAAGGTCCTGAATGTGGTGTCTTGATTTAAAGCATTTTAACGAGCCTGTGCTTGCTTTAAAGTTCGATGACCCTCTAAATTGTTTGTAAATTGAATTGCCTTTTCACATAGAAAGGGTTGAGGATTAGGTTCTCCTTCTGATCTTAGAAATGAAATAAAATTTTTATGTGACCTTTCACTCACGATCCATCTGTCACCATGTAACTTCTAGCAGTCACCGTTATTTTATTTAATGTGTATGGTTACCTTCTTCTAGATTTCTTGATGTGAACCTACTGTGCAATGCCACTACTCCTGGCTGCATAGACTTAGTCTCCTTCTGCTGTAAGTTAGGTTCCGTAAGACAGCCAAATTCATGCTAACTGGCTACGAAACATCAACTTCTTTTCTGTGGCTCTTCTATATTTTGTTGCTCCAATATTTAATTTTACAGAGTTAGGTGAGCAGGCCTCTCATAGGTCAGAATGACATAAACAAAGTGACTTTCAACAAAGCGACTTTCATAACATCACATAAGAGATTGTATTTAAAAGACATCTAAGAACAGAACTTATCAGTGATCTTTCTTAGCTGTTGACATTTTAGGCTGCTCCTCTGACTGTGTCTACCATAACCCTGCCAAGCTGCAACATCAAAGCATGAGTGGCCTCACAGCAGATGGAGACACTCCATTGCCATTGCGCTTTGCTGATGTCACATGCTCACACTTCTTTTGTCATCTCTGCACATACTTCAACACAAAAGCGTGTACCATGGGACTTGCCTATTTACTCACTACCTAAAAATATTTCTTCGGATCTTCATTAATCTCTCTTGTTGGCCTAAGAGCATAATAGTGGAACATGCCATCACAAAAAATATCATGCTATGCTACAGACTGCCCCCACGTAGATGAAAGATTTTATGAAATTCTTGTTTTTCTATAATTTTCCACTTTCACTAGATTGTTGCTTATATTCAAACTGGAGGTCTCTTAAGATCAAACTTCATTATTTTGTTTAATGGTAGTACATTTCGTACTGCTCATTTTTGTGACAGATAAATAGTGTTACTTCAATACGTAGGTTTCTTGAGAAGGGTTATTATGTCCTTTAATGTGCCCAATTATTTCTTAAGACTACTAGTTTAGTATACAAATGGATGTTTGTTTAATGTCGAAGTTATTACGTAGGCTTTCCCGGCATAATAAGTCTTGAAAGTCTCTTCGGGTTTGCTGCCGGATAACGTTGAAGTTGTTTTAAGCTTAAAAATATTTCATTCTTGTAACTTCCATTTAGACACACCTTGCAATTTTTTTTACTACTTTCAAATTGTCTGTAACACAATTCTGTCGAACCTACTGATGTAGAAAATGAAGTAGTTCTTCCTTTACAATAAGGAATTACATGCTGCTACTTCATTTTGTGCTGCTTTTCACAATTTCAAATGTCAAATTCGTAATAAGTATGCTGTCTCCCTCTTCTCCTTGGTCCTTCGATTTCTAGGTCTTCAATACTTCTCCCAACTTAGTACTCCCCTTTTCTCTTCACTTGTCCATACCATCTTAGCCTGCTTTCTTGGATCTTCTTCCCTATAGGCTCCCACTTTCACTGTTCCCCTGATGTACTCATACCGTAGTCTATCCTTTCGTGTCACCCCACTCATCCACCTTAACATTATCATTTCTGCCACTTCCACCTTTTTCTCTTGGGCTTTTGTAATTGGCCAAGTTTCTGCGCTAGGCAGCATTGCAGGCCTCACCACAGACTTGTAAAGCTTTCCTTTCATTCTGCAGCTAACCTTCTTATCACACAGTACTCCCTCAGTTTTCTCCAGTTGATCTATCCACTATTTATCCTGTGCTGTATTTTGGCCTCCAGTCCTCCATCACTTTGCATGTACAAGCCTAGGTATTTAAATTTCTTGACCAGTGTCCTTGCAGGTTAATATATAGATTTTTGGCATCCTTTGTACACATATACTCTGTTTTCATCCTGCTAATTCTCATTCTCCTTTCCTCCAGAGCTTTCTCCACTGTTTAAGCTTGTATTGAAGTGCTTCCTGGGCGGGTTTACGGATTACAATGACGTCGGAAACATCGTGCTCCAAAGTGCCTCTTTTTCACACCTTTGACTAGTACATCCATGACATGGTCAAAGAGATATGGGCTGAGAGCAGATCCCTGATGTAGTCCTACTCTCACTGGAAATGCCTTTGTTGCACCTGCACTGCTCCTGACTTGTGTCACTGCACCTTCATACATGTCTTCTACCACCCTGACATATTTCTCTGGCAGGCGTTTACTTCTCGGACATTTCCATATCTCTTGCCTTGGCACTGTCATATGCCTTCTCAAGAACGATAAAGGCCATATGCAGTTTGGCTTGTACTTTTCTGTGCCTCTCCATCAGTTGCCATAGTGCAAATATTACATTGATTGTTCCTCTTCTCGGCATAAATCCAAACTGTTCTTCACATACTTCAGTTTCTAGACACAACCTCTTCTCAGTTATCCTTTCCCATATTTTCATTGTGTGGGACGTCAGTTTTCTCTCTCTGTAATTGCCACAGTTTTGGGTATCCACTGCTTTTCCACACTTGCGGCATTCTTTCTCCTTTCCAGATCTTCTGCGTTAGATCCCAGAGAACATCAGTTCCTTGTTCTCCCAGACTTTTCCATGCCTCTATTGGGATTCGGTCTGTCCCTAGGGCCTTCCCATTTTTCATTTTCTTAGTCGCATTTGCGACTTCTTCCCTACTTGTACTTTGGGTCATTCCTTCATTTATATCTCCATGCTCATACTTCTCTTGTACATTTTCCTCATTCAATAGCCTTTCAAAGTACTCTCACAACCTATTCAGGATATTCATGTACAGTAATTGTAATAATTATTACATGTCCAGTTCTAACAAATTTACTACGAAGTATGGTCTACAGCAATGTCTTAATGCCTGCAAAAAGTTTTGTTAAATGTTAGATGTATGCTATGCTTCTTGAACCAGCAGTAACATTGAACACTAAAGCTTATGTTTCTGGAGATACAAACAAATGAATACATTAATATTAGTTAAGTTATAAGTACACATATCTTTGCATTCATTCCCCTTCAGAACCCAATAAAGTCAGGCATACTTCCCCTCAGGTAAATAATTATAGCAATGAAAATGTTCAAATCTCAATAATAAATTCGCAAAACTAACAAAAGTATTTTCAATTTTGATACAGGTTTTGTATCACTGTGCACTCAGGTCACGTAACCACCACTGGGGTTTCAGCTGTAAACATATCTTAAACCTTTAATTTCCATTAGGCAACACAATACTTACTGCAAGATAAAGTACATTTACCATTTACCTTGTGTGGGATGCCTGATACTACAGGATCTGCTATCAATAAGTGTAAATCTATCAACTCACAACAAATGACGTGGCAATTTTCTCAACATGTATTTGCATCTCACCAGTCCCTCTGTATAGTTTTGAAAAGTCATATGTCTACTGCAATAAAGTGTAAAGCTAGTAAATGCTAGGGCATTTTTACTTGTCGTTCTACTTTCAGAGTCTATATTACATTCAAAGTTGATCTCTTCATTTAAAAACTTAAAGCTTCTTTCAAATGTCAATTTTCTTTTCCATACTTACACCACAAAGCTTAAATGTCATGTATCTGAGAATATCTTTAGTTGTAAGCCTACTTCATAAACACATAGTGAAATCAAAAATCACCTTCATTTTCTTATTCACTAAGCATAAATATTTTTCAAATGTAAGTTTGTGATAGTCATATACTTCAGTATATTCGCTATGAATGTATGATGATATTGTCAAAGCATTAGATATCAAGATAACAAGTATAACTTTCTGTTGTACAGTCTGTTCAACTAATGTCTGTTTCCGTTCCTCCAAATTAGTCCAAGTAGTGGGGTCATTTTTTACTTCAAAAAATTTTTGTACTATGTTCTAATGTGTCTATACATTTTCACATATCTCTAGCTCAGTATGTAACTTGTTGTGTAAATTTTTACACTATTAGACGGCTCATCTAGTGTTTGAGTTTTCCTGCTATTTCAGCTAAACAATTTACCATGGTGCATCTAGTGGTAGGCATGCGGTAACAAGAAGTAAGGAGCCTGATATCATAAGATTTAGTTTTGACACACAGAATCCACCATTGTTTATCTACAACACTTCACAAACAATAAATTGAGGCAGATAACAGCTCGCCTAATCAGCACAGCTGCTAGTTGCATCAGACTGGCAATGCGTAGTGTGTGTGCGACACAGTGTCTTGTGAGCTGCAGTGGTCACGTGATCAGCTAATCGGCCTCTGCCCTGTGAAGCAAAGCTGCACTGTTGTCGCATGGGTCAGCTGCCATAGAGATGTTTCCACAGATTGCTGCTACTCTTGTAGGCTCTGAAGCAGTAGTTTGTAATCTTCTCTTTTGCAGACGTACACATATCAGAAGTTTGGCATCAACCCGGTTCCCAGAACTCCTGAAGATAGACATTAACTGTGGACATTGTATTACAGACACAGCCCCTTTGACTGTTCGGAGAGGTCACTAAACTCCCCCAAAGATGTAAACAACCATGCATAAGCAGCTCCTGTTAGACGGAGGGGGTCTGACAGCCGATCAGTTCCACCAGGAAGGAGGTACACGGCTCGTGGTGTCTGTAGTTCAACCATGCGTAGACAGTCAGTACTGCAGTTCGATCGCATCTACATTGTTACTTTGTGCCAGGAGGGCTCTCAACAAGGGAAGCATCCAGGTGTCTCAGAGTGAACCAAAATGATGTTGTTCAGACATGGAGGAGATACAGAGAGACAGGAACTCTCGATGACATGCCTCGCTCTGGCCACGCAATGACTTATACTGCAGTGGATAATTACTACCTACGGAATATGCTCAGAGGAAGCCTGACAGCTATGTCACTGTGTTGAATAATGCTTTTCGTGCAGCCACAGGATGTCGTTTTGAGACTCAAGCAATAGGCTGCATGATGCGCAACTTCACTCCCGATGTCCATGGCGAGGTCCATTTTGCAACCATGACACCATGCAGTGCGGTACAGATGAGCCCAACAACATGCGAAATGTACTGCTCAGGATTGGCATCGCATTCTCTTCACCGAAGAGTGTTGCATATGCCTTCAACCAGACAATCGTCGGGGATGTTTTTGGAGGCAACCCGGTCAGGCTGAATGCCTTAGACACCCTATCCAACGAGTGCAGCAGGGTGGAGGTTCCCTGCTGTTTTGGGGTGCATTATGTGGGGCCGAAGTAAGCTGTTGGAGGTCATGGAAGGTGCTGTAACGGCAGTATGATACGTGAATGCCATCCTCTGACCAATAGTGCAACCATATTGGCAGCATATTGGCGAAGCATTAGTCTTCATGGATGGCAATTCGTGCCCCATCGTGCGCATCTTGTGAATGACTTCCTTCAGGATACCAACATTGCTTGACTAGTGGCCAGCATGTTCTCAAGACATGAACCCTATCGAACATGGCTGGGATAGCTTGAAAAGGGCCGTTTATGGACGACGTGACCCACCAACCACTCTGAGGGATCTATGCTGAATCGCCGTTGAGGAGTGGGACAATCTGGACCAACAGTGCCGTGATGAACTTGTGGATGGTATGTCACAACAAATACAGGCATGCAAAGAGCACGTGCTACTGGGTATTAGAGGTACTGGCGTGTACAGCAATCTGGACCACCAACTCTGTAGGTCTCGGTGTATGGTGGTACAACATGCAATGTATGGTTTTCATGAGTGATAAAAAAGGCAGAAATGATGTTTATGTTGATCTCTGTTGCAATTTTCTGTACAGGTTCGTTATTTCTTGAAAATTGCTTTAAATTCTCTTACTTCCAGAGGACTGGCTTGGCAGGATGGAACAACAGTAGAGGCTTATGGTCCGTCACTAGAAAAAATTTTCGGCCATACAAATAGTCGTGGAACTTCATGACCCCATATATGATTGCGAAGGCTTCTTTTCAATTTACGAGTAGTTTTGTTGTGCGGCAGTAAGCAATTTAGAAGCAAAAGCTATCGGCCGGTCAGCAGATCCAACACGATGCGACAACACCGCACCTAAACCATAGGATGAAGCGTCCACAGCAAGCACAACTGGTTGAGAGGGGTCGAAATGGACTAGGCAACGAGCACTCGAGGGCGTTTTTCAGTTTCTAAAATGCCACTCGGCATTCGGCCGACCACACAAACGGAACGTTGCGCCAGCATTATCGGTGCAACGGCGCAGCTATTTGGTTGCATTGGAGGTGAACCGATGATATAGGTAATCTTGCCCAACACAGATTGCAATTCGGACAAGTTTTTAGACGAAGGAAGATTGGCAATGGCACGAAGGTGCGACTGCAATGGATGGACACCTTGTGCATTGATTACGTGTCCCAAATATTCTATTTCTGTACGAAAAAACACACATTTGTCTTCGTTCACTTTGAGGCCTGCCTCTGACAACACCGAAAATAGGCAACGCAAATTCTGCAAGTGTTCATCTGGAGTACGACCGGCAACTATGTCGTCGTCCAGATAATTGGAGCAAAAAGGGACTTTGGCAGTCAGTTGCAACAAGTAACACTGAAAAATAGCAAGAGCTGATGAGCTGCCGAAGGGGAGGTGTAAATACTTAAAAAGACCCAAGTGAGTGTTGATCACAAAAATGTCATGGGATGATTCATATAAAGGAATTTGCAAATACGCGTCCCACAAGTAAATCTTGGAATAGTATCTGCCCATGCCTAATTTGTCCATCAATTCCTCCGGGCGAGGGAGAGGATAGCTATTTGCAATCGTTTGTGGATTCACTGTACTCTTGAAGTCCACACACAGACGCAAGGAACCATTGGGCTTCGTCAGCACAACTAATGGGTAGGCCCTCTGACTAGCACGAACGGGCGCAATGACCCCCTCATTTTGCAAGGAACAGAGTTCGGCTGCAACTTGATCGTGCAATGCGTGAGGCACTGAACGTGCTTTGCAAAAACGTGGCTGGGCACTTGCATTGAGCGTGACATGCGCAACATAATCACGGACGCAGCCAAAGCCACTGCTAAACAATTCTGGGAACTCGTCACAGAGGGGGACAACAGCATCAGTAGTAGGACAATCACTAATTGCTAACACATTGTTTTGGATGCTGAGTCCGAACAAATCGAAGCAGTCCAGTCCAAAAATGTTTTCGCATGAGCGTACGGCTACAACATGCAACTGAATTGTCCTGGTCACGTTATGGTATTGTGCTGGTAAACTACATGTGCCAAGAACTGAAATACTCTCGCCACTGTATGCCGTAAGCGGAGAAGAGGGCTTTGCAAGTGTAGGCTTTCCTAGCAGTTCATACACACGGCTATTAATCAGTGTAACGGCAGAGCCCGTGTCCAATTGAAATTTCACATGATATAAAGCCAGGAGCAAGTCAATGTACAGTTTGTGAGCATGTTGATACCCAGAGGGCAGCAACGCACTACCACTATTATTTACATTGACACTATGGAACAAGTCACTAGCTTAAACACTGTCGACAGGAGAGCCAATAACATGGACTGAATGTGCGTGTCCAGAAGCACGAGGAGCAAATGTATTCAATTTTCGCTGTTGGCACATGGATTGTACATGTCCGATCTTCCCACACACGTAGCAAGAATAGTTACACAATGGACAATGTTCGCATTTGTGACACACATTACACTGCGGGCATGATTTCAAAGGCGCCCGCGAGGAAGCGAGTTGTGTGTTCGCTTTTGGCAGGAATGCAAGCTACTGCCGCTACGCTGTTTGTGTACCTGCGGTGTGCCGGCAACTTATCCCAATGACGGTCGGTCTGTCGGTCACTAGGGTCGTTCGACACACGACAAACGGATGGCATGTCAAAACTGTGTTGAGCGTTTTCACACGCATCTCTACTTTCCAAGATAGTGACGACTTGGTCGAGGGAGGGATCGGGGATCCGCAATATCTGCTCCCTAACATGTACGTCCTGCATATTCTGAGAGATGGCGTCACGAATCATAGTGTCTACAAAAAGTTTACCACAGTCACACATAGATTGACAATCTGTTCAAGAGTGACTGTGGAGGTAGTAGACGCTTGCGCCGGATTGGTAGGAGCCTGGTGTAGAGGTGTGGGAGTAGCCATGTTAGTACAATGCAACTGTTCACAGCAAGATACCAATAAACGAAACAAAGGTGCAAAGTGCTCCACACTGAAATCCGAAAATGTCCACAAGGAATTTGGTTAGTTTTGGTTAGGCGCAAGCAAGAAGCAATTAGCAAACGGTTCACAAGCGATAGCAAACATTTAGGCGAGCGGGATTGACAATGGCAATGGGAGGCAGAGTCCGCCCACTGCTCAACAAAACCAAAATCCTCGTCGCCACTTTTATGGCTGCCCAGGTTTGGCAACCATAATTTGGATATGGAGTGGGACGTGACCAGGTTGTGACTAAAATCGTAGAGACAGTTCCAGTTAGTGTCCAAAGAATATTCCCGATTCATGGCCTAAGTCGTTGTACAATACTGAATCACACAGCGAGCTAGCTAACCAGACGACGACGTCGGCACAGACGACTGCAATGAGCTGTCTGCAAGACTCCCTGATTCGGGGCGAGCGCTCCTGTTATATCGTGTAGCCAGAGGACGCTGTAGGCCCCAGCTCAGCAATGGCGCGACGTCTTCGGTCGGCAGCAACGCCATGCGCCGCCGGCGGTCGCGACGGGAAACTGTGGCAAGCAATGCAACGGCAGGGCGTGCGCGCTACTCGGTTGGGTCCTTGGATAAAACAGTCATTTTTAGCTGTTAACAGTGTGGGCTGCAAGTTTCTCTCTGTGCACCAAAACACCGGCAAACCGCAACACCTCAGCACAGACTTCCTTGCTGCAGGGGGAGACGTTAGATTGTCATTGTGAAATGTCGCAGGCCCGTGCTTCTTTTATCATGTCTGCATGTACTTAAACACAAAAGCGTGCACAGTGTTTAGTTTTCTATTTACTAACTACCAAAGAATATGTCTTCACTTCTTACAAACATCTTTCATTGATTAAGAAAATAACACTGGAACAGAGTATCTCGATGAATCTAGTGTTACACTATATCTTTCATGTGGAAACCATTTGTAAACAGTATCCACTGGATTAGTGTTCATGGAAAGCTTCATAATTTTAAGAATCAAGCTTAGGTATAAAACTTCTGATACTAGTCTTTTTTTATATCTGTAATCATAGAGTACTGACATCGTACTTGTTAGATAATCTGGTTGCAGATTCACCTTCCTCTAACTTTGGTAATTACATATTCATCTCGCATAGAAAGGTGAACACTTTGGGTTAGGCATTTTATATAGCTAGTTTACTTTATGTGAAAAACTTGATTGTAACAGAGCCCAAATGGTTATTGTGGTTGGGAACTCTGTATTAGATGGAGGTATATGACAAGGGGTGGGGGAATACAGTAGCCGGGTAGGGGGGGAGAATGAGAATGAGGAGAAGGCATGCTCGAACAAGTTACTGTTTAGTTCAGTGGTCGTCTGGTTGATGTTTAAATAATTGACTCTTCTACTGTACATGCAAACGCAGATTTCAGATACCTTAAAAACATTTGGGAAGGAAAGTTGCTACTCACCATATAGCGGAGATGGCACAACAAAAAGATTCACACAATTATAGCTTTCGGCCATTAAGGCCTTTGTTAGCAATACTCGCATGCACACTCATGCAAACGCAACTTGCACACATGTTTGCAGTCTGACAGCTGGAACCACACTGTGTGGGTGCAGCACTGGGTTATCTGTCATCAATTTAACTAGGGTATTGACCAGTTGTCTCCTGTTTCAGATTGCCACCAGCATTAATGAATTTAACTTACTTCACTCCAGTAGATTATTGTAGCCAAAGGTAATGGCTTACAAAATTTGGATGATAAGGAAAGGAGAACTTGGTCGACTTAATAAGAATAATTTCTCATTTGAGATTAGGCAACTGAAGCCACACTGCGAGCAGCAGCACTATTGCGTGATGTGAGTAGCGACGGGTGGGGGTAGGGAGGAGGATGGAGTGGGGAGGGGGAGGTATTGTATTGGGGGGGGGGGGGGGGCAGACAGCAAAGTGCTGCACGTTACACTGTGGGCAGGGGAGAGGTGGAGAGGGGAAGTAGCAGAAATAAAGAGACTGGGTGTGGTGGTGGAATGACTGCTGTGTAATGCTGGAATGGAAACAGGGAAGGGCTGACTAATGAAGGTTGAGGCTAGGAGGGTTATGGGAACGTAGGATGTATTGCAGGGAAAGTTCCCACCTGTGCAATTCAGAAAATCTGGTATTGGTGGGGAAGTATCCGTATGACATAGGCTGTGAAGCAGTTGCTGAAATGAAGGATATCATGTTCGGCAGGGTATTCTGCAACGGGGTGGTCCACTTGTTTGTTGGCCACAGTTTGTCGGTGGCCATTCATGCTAACAGACAGCTTGTTTGTTTTTATGCCTACATAGAATGCAGCACAATGCTTGCAGCTTAGTTTGTAGACCACATGACTGGTTTCACAGGTAGCGCTGCCTTTGATGGGATAGGTGATGTTCGTGACTGGACTGGGGTTGGTGGTAGTGGAAGAATGTATGGGACAAGTCTTGCATCTGGGTCTGTTACAGGAGTATGAGCCATGAGGTAAGATATTGGGAGCAGGGGTTGTGTAAGAATGGGGACGAACTATACTTAAGAGCCACACTGATCAACCTTCTCGGCCGCGCGCAACAAACGGGTACAAGGCCACACTGATTGTTAGGGCAGCATTTTATGTCCCATGTTACTCCCGCCAATATAAGTAATCTTATACTTTCAAATTGATCACGCTCCCTGTGTCCTCTCCCATATTTCTGTGCATTTACTCTTGCACTTTTCCGGTGCCACACAATCTTGTATATCATCCTAAAACCCCTCCCCACCCCCCCACCCCCTACACTTTCTCCATTCTATCCCGGTGTGCACCTACTAATTCTACCATCCAGTCACATCTGCAACCCCCTTCTTCACACACACACACACACACACACAGATATATATATATATATATATATAAATATAATAGAGGGAAACATTCCACGTGGGAAAAATATATTTAAAAAGAAAGATGATGAGACTTACCCAACAAAAGCGCTGGCAGGTCGATAGACACACAAATAAACACAAACATACACACAAAACTCTAGCTTTCGCAACCAACGGTTGCCTCGTCAGGAAAGAGGGAAGGAGAAGGAAAGACAAAAGGATTGGGTTTTAAGGGAGAGGGTAAGGAGTCATTCCAATCCCGGGAGCGGAAAGACTTACCTTAGGGGGAAAAAAGGACAGGTTTACACTCGCACACACACACATATCCATCCACACATACACAGACACAAGCAGACATTTGTAAAGGCAAAGAGTTTGGGCAGAGATGTCAGTCGGGACGGAAATACAGAGGCAAAGATGATGTTGAAAGACAGGTGAGGTATGAGCGGCGGCAGATTGAAATTAGCGGAGATTGAGGCCTGGCGGATAGCGAGAAGAGAGGATATGCTGAAGGGCAAGTTCCCATCTCCGGAGTTCTGACAGGTTGGTGTTAGTGGGAAGTATCCAGATAACCCGGACGGTGTAACACTGTGCCAAGATGTGCTGGCCGTGCACCAAGGCATGTTTAGCCACAGGGTGATCCTCATTACCAACAAACACTGTCTGCCTGTGTCCATTCATGCGAATGGACAGTTTGTTGCTGGTCATTCCCACATAGAACGCTTCACAGTGTAGGCAGGTCAGTTGGTAAATCACGTGGGTGCTTTCACACGTGGCTCTGCCTTTGATCGTGTACACCTTCCGGGTTACAGGACTGGAATAGGTGGTGGTGGGAGGGTGCATGGGACAGGTTTTACACCGGGGGCGGTTACAGGGGTAGGAGCCAGAGGGTAGGGAAGGTGGTTTGGGGATTTCATAGGGATGAACTAAGAGGTTACGAAGGTTAGGTGGACGGCGGAAAGACACTCTTGGTGGAGTGGGGAGGATTTCATGAAGGATGGATCTCATTTCAGGGCAGGATTTGAGGAAGTCGTATCCCTGCTGGAGAGCCACATTCAGGATCTGATCCAGTCCCGGAAAGTATCCTGTCACAAGTGGGGCACTTTTGGGGTTCTTCTGTGGAAGGTTCCGGGTTTGAGGAGATGAGGAAGTGGCTCTGGTTATTTGCTTCTGTACCAGGTCGGGAGGGTAGTTACGGGATGCAAAAGCTGTTTTCAGGTTGTTGGTGTAATGGTTCAAGGATTCCGGACTGGAGCAGATTCGTTTGCCACGAAGACCAAGGCTGTAGGGAAGAGACCGTTTGATGTGGAATGGGTGGCAGCTGTCATAATGGAGGTACTGTTGCTTGTTGGTGGGTTTGATGTGGACGGACGTGTGAAGCTGGCCATTGGACAGGTGGAGGTCAACGTCAAGGAAAGTGGCATGGGATTTAGAGTAGGACCAGGTGAATCTGATGGAACCAAAGGAGTTGAGGTTGGAGAGGAAATTCTGGAGTTCTTCTTCACTGTGAGTCCAGATCATGAAAATGTCATCAATAAATCTGTACCAAACTTCGGGTTGGCAGGCCTGGGTAACCAAGAAGGCTTCCTCTAAGTGACCCATGAATAGGTTGGCGTACGAGGGGGCCATCCTGGTACCCATGGCTGTTCCCTTTAATTGTTGGTACGTCTGGCCTTCAAAAGTGAAGAAGTTGTGGGTCAGGATGAAGCTGGCTAAGGTAATGAGGAAAGAGGTTTTAGGTAGGGCGGCAGGTGATCGGCGTGAAAGGAAGTGCTCCATCGCAGCGAGGCCCTGGACATGCGGAATATTTGTGTATAAGGAAGTGGCATCAATGGTTACAAGGATGGTTTCCGGGGGTAATAGACTGGGTAGGGATTCCAGGCGTTCGAGAAAGTGGTTGGTGTCTTTGATGAAGGATGGGAGACTGCATGTAATGGGTTGAAGGTGTTGATCTACGTAGGCAGAGATGCGTTCTGTGGGGGCTTGGTAACCAGCTACAATGGGACGGCCGGGATGATTGGGTTTGTGAATTTTGGGAAGAAGGTAGAAGGTGGGGGTGCGGGGTGTTGGTGGGGTCAGGAGGTTGATGGAGTCAGGTGAAAGGTTTTGTAGGGGGCCTAAGGTTCTGAGGATTCCTTGAAGCTCCGCCTGGACATCAGGAATGGGATTACCATGGCAAACTTTGTAAGTAGTGTTGTCTGAAAGCTGACGCAGTCCCTCAGCCACATACTCCCGACGATCAAGTACCACAGTCGTGGAACCCTTGTCTGCCGGAAGAATGACGATGGATTGGTCAGCCTTCAGATCACGGATGGCCTGGGCTTCAGCAGTGGTGATGTTGGGAGTAGGATTAAGGTTTTTTAAGGATTGAGAGGCAAGGCTGGAAGTCAGAAATTCCTGGAAGGTTAGGAGAGGGTGATTTTGAGGAAGAGGAGGTGGGTCCCGCTGTGACGGAGGACGGAACTGTTCCAGGCATGGTTCAATTTGGATAGTATCTTGGGGAGTTGGATCATTGGGAGTAGGATTAGGATCATTTTTCTTCGTGGCAAAGTGATATTTCCAGCAGAGAGTACGGCTGTAGGACAGTAAATCTTTGACAAGGGCTGTTTGGTTAAATCTGGGAGTGGGGCTGAAGGTGAGGCCTTTGGATAGGACAGAGGTTTCGGATTGGGAGAGAGGTTTGGAGGAGAGGTTAACTACTGAATTGGGGTGTTGTGGTTCCAGATTGTGTTGATTGGAGTTTTGAGGTTTTGGAGGGAGTGGAGCTGGAAGTGGGAGATTGAGTAGATGGGAGAGACTGGGTTTGTGTGCAATGAGAGGAGGTTGAGGTTTGCTGGAAAGGTTGTGAAGGGTGAGTGAGTTGCCTTTCCGGAGGTGGGAAACCAGGAGATTGGATAGTTTTTTAAGGTGGAGGGTGGCATGCTGTTCTAATTTGCGGTTGGCCTGTAGGAGGATGCTCTGAACAACTGGTGTGGATGTGGGAGAGGAAAGATTGAGGACTTTTATTAGGGACAGGAGTTGATGGGTGTGTTGATTGGCTGAGTGGATGTGTAGGTGAAGGATTAGGTGGGTGAGGGCAATGGATTGTTCGGTTTGGAACTGGTATAGGGACTGATGGAAAGAAGGGTTGCAGCCAGAGATGGGAACTTTAAGTGTGAGGCCTTTGGGGGTGATGCCAAATGTCAGACAAGCCTGAGAAAATAAAATATGGGAGTGTAATCTGGCTAGGGCGAAGGCATGTTTGCGGAGGGAATGTAAATAAAACTTAATGGGGTCGTTGTGGAGGTGTTGTGAGGGTGACATGGTACTGGAAGGTGGAAAGTGGAACACGAGGCTGAAATGAAAATGAAAATAAATATAAAAATATATGGGGAGAGATAAAGGTAAAACTAGAAAGCAAATGGAGATCTGGTGTGAAAAAAGGCGAAAAAGGGTTGGTTGAGCTGGGCTATGTTGATCCTGTGGTGAACTTGTGTAGGTAGATAATGATGTGCACAAAGGTTAGGTGGTTGTGTTGCCGCCAAAACACGTTAAAGGGTGGAGAAATACGGGAAAATTTCGAAAAAACTACGTGAGGATGTATTAAAAGGGTGGTTTGGTGGTGGCAGATTATGGAAATGAAGCTAACAATTGTCCGATGAAGAAATAATGACGTTAAAACCTGTGGGAAGCGGCTAAAAATGATCGATGATGTGAGAAAAACGGAAATGGAAATAAAGCAAAAGATATTAAAACTAGCCGAAAAGGTTGTTTAATAGCTGAAAGGAACTGTTTGTGAACTGGAAACGGTGGATTTTATAGCAGCGGTAGTGTTGAAAGCGGAAAAAAAATTTTTGGTTATGGTTTGGAAGTGGGTTACGTATTATTACGTACTATTGAGTATATATCGGCGGGATAAAATTGTATACTGAATTAGGGTAAAAAAGGAGAGGGTGAATAGAAAGTAAAACTGCTGGCAAAAACAGAAGGAGGAAATAAGATGACAGAATAGACTACGAAATGTAACAGTGACAATAACAATAACAATAACAAACGTGATTGTTGGATTCAAATTAATGATATGAATATAATAGAGGGAAACATTCCACGTGGGAAAAATATATTTAAAAAGAAAGATGATGAGACTTACCCAACAAAAGCGCTGGCAGGTCGATAGACACACAAATAAACACAAACATACACACAAAACTCTAGCTTTCGCAACCAACGGTTGCCTCGTCAGGAAAGAGGGAAGGAGAAGGAAAGACAAAAGGATTGGGTTTTAAGGGAGAGGGTAAGGAGTCATTCCAATCCCGGGAGCGGAAAGACTTACCTTAGGGGGAAAAAAGGACAGGTTTACACTCGCACACACACACATATCCATCCACACATACACAGACACAAGCAGACATTTGTAAAGGCAAAGAGTTTGGGCAGAGATGTCAGTCGGGACGGAAATACAGAGGCAAAGATGATGTTGAAAGACAGGTGAGGTATGAGCGGCGGCAGATTGAAATTAGCGGAGATTGAGGCCTGGCGGATAGCGAGAAGAGAGGATATGCTGAAGGGCAAGTTCCCATCTCCGGAGTTCTGACAGGTTGGTGTTAGTGGGAAGTCGGCGATATAGTCTTGGCTTCAGTTGTCTGAGAATGATTCCACAATGCGTCTTTGTTGGTTGCAGAATTGACGTGGTTCAACGTGTTTCATTTTGGTGTTTCAAATACAGTTTCTTCAAATGTAATTTCTTCCTTTTAGTTAATACAAAAAATAATAGAAACATACTTCAAATTGTTCTTCCGACAACACCATGGTCAACACACACCAACAGTTAGCTGCCGACTTACTACAGTCAAAGATGACTCCAACGTCAAAGATGTTTTACACCACACACAATCTTCCAGTTGTAATCAGTCTCTCTGCTAATCTTCGATACATTTTCTAATAGTAATCAATATGCTTTTACTCTCAAAAACAGAAGTAAATTAACATATAATAAGACAAATTATAATAAATCCTGACAAAAATATAAGAAAACATTTAAATTCAGTATCAACAAATACGGTAAAAAAATAACGTCTCCCAGATCCATTACAGCGCGAGTGTATACCCGTCCTTTTTTTCCCCCCTAAGGTAAGTCTTTCCGCTCCCGGGACTGGAATGACTCCTTACCCTCTCCCTTAAAACCCACATCCTTTCGTCTTTCCCTCTCCTTCCCTCTTTCCTGATGAGGCAACAGTTTGTTGCGAAAGCTTGAATTTTGTGTGTATGTTTGTGTTCGTTTGTGTGTCTGTCGACCTGCCAGCACTTTCATTTCGTAAGTCACATCTACTTTGTTTATATATATATATATATATATATATATATATATATATATATATATATATATATATATATATATATATTCTTTACTTTGTTCCTTGTGACTTCTCAGCAGTTTTAGTAAGATTTTGCCTTTCCATATCATTGACTCGCTCAAATTCCAAATTGTTTCTCTCTTTTGCATCCTTTTAATCCTTTTCGTGAACTTTCACACATATTTGGGTGTGTTTTTGTGTAATTTTTCGGACATAATTCTACATTATTTACATAATTTTTTGCATTTTCCACCATCATGGATCCTTGCTCCTTCCATCTGCGTCAATACAGAAAAGTTTTCTTATCCGTAGCCAGATCCCAGTTCCACATACTGTTTCTGCGTTGTTGCTTGGGTCATGGAATCCCCTCCAGATGACCTTACTATCAAATTACGCATCTCTGTGGCTGCCACCTCTCCTTCCACAATGACCTCCACCTGTTCAGATTCTGCCAATTCTTAGCCCTCACCAACACAGTCCCACAAAACCAAATCAGCCAAGCCCAATCCTCCTTGCAGTACCTTCTCTCCATCTGCAAAATTCTCCTGCTGTGGAATCCCAAATTCCTGAAACCCATAACAAACATTGAAACTCTTGACCTGCAGGAACTTAAACACCATGCATACTGCCACCTCAAAAAGCTCTCCATCCTGCTCACTTCCTACTATGGCCTTGGAGTACCACTGTCCATCTTAACCACCACCTCAAAACCTCCAGCACGTCCCCTCATAGCTGACAAACCCTGTCTCGCAGACTTACTACATGTACCCCACCTTCCAAAATTCACTCCTGCCACCACACAGAATCCAGAACCTAAACAGACTAGCAACACAGTAGGACAATACAAGATAACTTGGACAGGATTTGTGATTGGTGTAAAGAATGGCAGCTAACTCTAAATATAGATAAATGTAAATTAATGCAGATGAATAGGAAAAAGAATCCCGTAATGTTTGAATACTCCATTAGTAGTGTGGCGCTTGACACAGTCACGTTGATTAAATATTTGGGCGTAACATTGCAGAGCGATATGAAGTGGGACAAGCATGTAATGGCACTTGTGGGGAAGGCGGATATAGTCGTCTTCGGTTCATTGGTAGAATTTTGGGAAGATGTTGTTCATCTGTGAAGGAGACCACTTATAAAACACTAATACGACTTATTCTTGAGTACTGCTTGAGCATTTGGTATCCCTATCAGATCGGATTGAGGGAGGACATAGAAGCAATTCAGAGGAGGGCAGCTAGATTTGTTACTGGTAGGTTTGATCATCATTTTCCAGTGTTACGGAAATGCTTCAGGAACTCGGGTAGGAGTCTCTGGAGGATAGGAGGCGTTCTTTTCGTGAATCGCTACTGAGGAAATTTAGAGAACCAGCATTTGAGGTTGACTGCAGTACAATTTTACTGCCGCCAACTTATATTTCGCGGAAAAACCACAAAGATAAGATAAGAGAGATTAGGGCTCGTACAGAGGCATATAGGCAGTCATTTTTTCCTCGTTCTGTTTGGGAATGGAACAGGGAGAGAAGATGCTGGTTGTGGTTGTGGTACCCTCCTCCACGCACCGTATGGTGGATTGTGGAGTATGTATGTAGATGTAGATATAGATGTAGAACACAGTAATAAGCCTTTCCTCCAGAAGCCTTAGCCCCACAGAAATATCAGTCCTTTCCAAAGGCCTCACCTTTTGTCCCACTCTCAAATTAAGTCATACTGAACTTTTAAAGACCTTGTCTCCTTCTCCCGGTCCCTACAGTGGAAACACTCCTTCACCACCAACCGTATCAATCAGACTCAACCAAAGACCAGTACGAACCTTGCCTAACTCAATTCATTCCTCCATCCAACCATCATCCAATCCCACTACCCCCAAACAACCCCTTGTTAACTTTCCAGAATTTCTTAACCTCGAACCTTGCATCATCATCATTCCCCAAATCCCTCAACATGCAAACTAACCTTACATCCAAAGAAAGAACCGCAGTCCACCATCTAAAAACTGATCCTGACCTTATAATCCTACCTGCTGACAAAGGCTCCATGACTGTTTTGAACTGCAAGGATTACCTGGCAGAAGGACTCCACCAGCTGTCAGATACTTCCACCTATAAACCTTTCCACAGTGACCCCATTCCAGTAATCCAGTCACTACTCAAATCCTTAGGCCCATCTCAAAACCTCTATTCATCGCTCTACTCATACCTAGCACTCCCTGCAGCCCTACCTTCTACATGCTTCCTCAAGTCTATAAATCCAAACACCCAGGCACCCCATTGTGGCTGGTTACTGTATACCCACCGAGAGAATCTCTGCTTTTGTAGACCAACACCTTCAAGCTATTACCCGGAACCTACCCTCCTATATAAAAGATACCATTCATTTCCTCCACCAACTCTCCACAGTTCCTGTCCCTTTACCACATGGTGCCCTGCTCGTCACTATTGATGCCACCTCCCTGTACACAAATATTCCTAATGCCCAAGGCCCTACTGTTATTGAACACTACCTTTCCCAACGCCCAACAGATTCCAAACCAACAATCTCCTTCCTAGTCACTATGACCAACTATATCCTCACTCACAATTACTTCTCCTTTGAAGGCATTACCTACAAACAAATCTGGGGTACGGCTATGGGCACCCACATGGCACCATCCTATGCCAACCTTTTCATGGGCCATGAGCCATCTAGAGGAATCCTTCCTAAACACTCAGAATTCTAAACCCCTCACCTGGTCCAGATTCATGGATTGCTGTATGGATTGAAGGTGAGGACACCCTATCCACATTCCTCCAGAACCTGATCAACTTCTCCCCCATTTGCTTCACCTGGTCCTACTCAACCCAACAAGCCACCTTCCTACATGTTGAACTCCACCTCAAAGATGGCTACATCAGTACCTCCATCCATATCAAACCTACTAACCACCAGCAATACCTCCACTTCGACAGCTGCCACCCATTCCATACCAAGAAGTCAGTTATGTACAGCCTAGCCACCCATGGTTGTCGCATCCGCGGTGACAACCAGTCCCCCTGAAAATATATTGAGGGTCTTGCTGAAGCCTTCACTGACCATAATTATCCTCCCAACCTTGTACAAAAACAAATCTGGGCCTTATCTTTCCAGTCTCCCACCACCTCCCAAAGTCGTACCGTCCGGCTACAGAGGAGCATTCCCCTCCCAGAACTGGAGCAACTGAATTGCATTCTCCGCCAGGGTTTAGAGTACCTCTTTTCGTGCCCAGAAATGAGGAATGTCCTCCCCTCTATCCTTCCAACTCCTCCCACAGTTATACTCCCCTGTCTACTGAACCTACACTCGGCCATTCTTATGCAACCCCTGCTCCCAATCCCTTACCTCATGGCTCATATCCCTGTAATAGACTTAGATGCAAGAACTGTCCCATACATCCCACCACCACCACCACCACCACCACCACCTACTCCAGTCCGGTCACAAACATCACCTATACCATCAAAGGCAGGGCTACCTGTGAAACCAGTCATGTGGTCTATGAGCTAAGCTGCAACCACTGTGCTGCATTCTTTGTAGGCATGACAACCAACAAGCTGTCTGTCCGCATGTATGGCCACCAACAAACTGTCACCAAGAGACAAGGGGACGACCCTGTTGCTAAACACGATGCCAAACATTATATCCTTCATTTCGATGACTGCTTCACATCCTGTGCCATATGGATCCTTCCCACCAACACCAGCTTTTCTGAATTGCGCAGGTGGGAACTTTCCCTGCAATACATCCTACGTTCCCATATCCTCCTGGTCTCAACCTTCATTAGTCACTGTCCTCACTCATCCAGCCCCTTCCCTGTTCCTATTCAAGCACTACACAGCCATCATTCCACCACCACACCCAGTGCTTTTATTTCTCTTCTTCTTTCTCCCCCCCCCCCTCCTCTCCCTTGCCCTCTGTCTAACCTGCAGTACATCGCTGTCCACCACCCCCACCATTCTATCCCTTCCAGTCCCCACTCCAGCCTCCTCCTAATCCCCACCCAGTCGCCACTCGTATCATGCACTGGTGCTGTTGCTCGCAGTGTGGTTTCAGTTGCCTGACATTGCAGTTGTGTGTGAGAAGTGTGAGTGAGTGAATGCATGTGCAGTCTGGCACACAGATTTAATCTGCCAGGAAGTTTCAGTGGTTCATTTGTCTTTTCAAAACTCCATGTGCCTTTTTAGGAGTTGTGCACCTCTTCAAAGTAGGTCGGTGATCCCCAGAATTTAAATAAGGAGGAATCAAAAGAAAACTAGACAGACTTTGTAACAAGCATGGTGAGGATGGTTGTTATGCAGGTGTGTGTGTGGGTGTGGGTGGGTGGGTGGTTTATTGTTGATGAAGGCCTTACTGGCTGAAAGCTTTATTTGTGACAGTCTTTTTGTGGTGCCTATCTGTGACCCAGCATCTCCACTTTATGGTGAGTAGCAACTTTCCTTTTCATAATACTGTTACATTCCTATTTATTCTCAGAGATAACTGTGCCATAGCACTTAGCAGTGCAAGGAGTTTGGGGTGTGGTTGAAATAAAAAATTGTTAGCATCAAATATACATAGATGTGCAGCATGCAAGATGGGCAGTTCATCGATCAGGTTATTGGAAGAAGACTCTGAGATCAAAACACTGTGAGAGATGGTGCCAATCATTGTCGTCTTACCAGTGAGTAACTGTTGGAACCGTCTAACTTGTACAGCTACCTATTTGTAACACTTTGTAGGGATATAGCTACATAAATATTGTCAGATCTTGATAAGATTTCAAAGTGGTGCAGAGATTAGCAACTTGCTTTAAATGATCGGAAATGTAAAATTGTGCACTCTCCAAAATAAAAAAAACGTAGTATCCTATGACTATAATATCCAACTCATACCAGTACCTGGGTGTAACACTTTGCAGAGATACGAAATTGAATGATTACACAGGTTCATTAGTGGGTAAAGCAGGTGGTAGACTTCAGTTTATTGATAGAGAATACAAGGGAAGTGCAATCAGTCTACAAAGAAGATAGCTTACAAATCACTCATGTGACTGGTTATAGATCAGTGCTCAAGTGTGTGGGACCCATACCAAATATGTTTACCAGGGGATATTGAACATATACATAGAAGGGTAGCATGAATGGGCACAAGTTTGTTTAATCCATGGAAGATAGTCACAGAGATACTGAAGGAACTGAACTGGAAGACTCTTGAAGATAGATGTAAACTATCCTGAACAAGTGTATTAACAAAGCTTCAAGAACCGGCTTTAAATGATCTAGGGAGATGTTACGATGCCTTATGTATCGCTCGCATATGGATCGTGAGGATAAGATTAGAATAATTACTGTATGCACAGAGGCATTCAAACAATCGTTCTTCCTTCATTCCGTACGTTGATGGCAAGGTAAGAACCCTAATAACTGGTATAATGGGATGTACCTTCTACCATGCACTTAAAGGTGGTTTGCGAAGTGTAGATGTAGATTGTTCCTAATAATCTGTAGCTGCAGGCTGCAATTGTGACAACTGGATGCTTTCATGGCACAGGGAATAGAGATTTTCATTATTCTTCAAAGTAGTGATGCTTCTTATAAAGTTGCAAATAATTTTATTGCACAATGGAGAACTGTTTTTCTACTGTAACTATCGGTGTGGTCAAGTAAGTATCAACCAGTCTCTCACTTTTTCATATTAAGCAGTCTTCCTAGAAGCAGTGGCTGTCCTGTTATTGCTACTTTGTTAAACCAAGCTCGAGTAGACTGTAACAATACAGCTACAGTGAATTACTAATGCTATTTCTTCCTGCAGCTTCGCTTTGTTAATGTATATTTTGACTTGTATTTTGTTGTTGAAGATTTTCATTTTAATATATCCATATATGCTTTATATCTAAAAACAAAGATGATGGGACTTAACAAACAAAAGCACTGGCAGGTCGATAGACACACGAACAAACACAAACATACACACAAAATTCAAGCTTTCGCAACAAACGGTTGCTTCATCAGGAAAGAGAGGGAAGACGAAAGGATGTGGGTTTTAAGGGAGAGGATAAGGAGTCATTCCAATCCCGGGAGCGGAAAGACTTACCTTAGGGGGAAAAAAGGACAGGTATACGCGTGCGCGCACACTCACACACGCATATCCATCCGCACATACACAGACACAAGCAGACATTTGTAAAGGCAAAGAGTTTGGGCAGAGATGTCAGTCGAGGCGGAAGTAAAGAGGCAAAGATGTTGTTGAAAGACAGGTGAGGTATGAGTGGCGGCAACTTGAAATTAGCGGAGGTTGAGGCCTGGCGGATAACGAGAAGAGAGGATATACTGAAGGGCAAGTTCCCATCTCCGGAGTTTTGACAGGTTGGTGTTAGTGGGAAGCATCCAGATAACCCGGACAGTGTAACACTGTGCCAAGATGTGCTGGCCATGCACCAAGGCATGTGTCTTGGGGAGTTGGATCATTAGGAGTAGGATTAGGATCATTTTTCTCCGCATCCCTACCTTCTTCCTAAAACTCACAAACCCAATCATCCCGGCCGCCCCATTGTAGCTGGTTACCAAGCCCCCACAGAACGTATCTCTGCCTACGTAGATCAACACCTTCAACCCATTACATGCAGTCTCCCATCCTTCATCAAAGACCCCCCCAGGGGGTCCACAACTCTTTTGTGGATACGTGTGTGGCGAGCACGGGGCCCCGAGCCATTGCAGCCTTCTTTCTCTCCCGGGCTGCCTTTCCTTTCCCTTCCCCTCCTTTCCCCTCCATACCCCTTTCCCCTCGCCCTCTCCTCTCCCTCTATTGGTGTCCTTGCTTATGTTGGCCCCCGCTATCCTCCTGGTTCTGTTGGTTTTACACTCCGGCTTTGTTGCGTAATCATCTCCTCCTTTTGGCATTCCTTGGTCCCCCTCTGGGGTTTGACCTCCATTCCAAAATTTCTCTTCCGTAGTGTGAGCCATTTGGGGAAGAGCACCTTACCTAGTGTCTCCGACGTGTGCCCTTCTAGTACATTCCACCTTTTCTTTTACGTCGTTGTCTGATACTAGGGTGCATAGCCAGCACGGTAGCCAGCCCGTGTGGTGGGGTCGCTATGTACCCTTTTGGTTGAGCCCCCTGACCACACAGGGATCACACTTCTGATACCTGAGCTGTGACCTCCTCATGCATGCCTTGGAGTGGTTGCTCGTCATCCTGGAGCATCGGAACTCCCGGCAATGGCCGCCGTGCCAGACGGCCCTTGCTGTGGCTGGGTGGCGCCCGTGAGGAGAGCCCCTGATCGGAGTGGGTGGTATCAGGGCGGACGCTATGCAGATGAAACGCATACGGGTCCAAACCTCTGGCCGCTCTTCTGCGGCCATCTCTCTGCGTGGTACTGATTCCTCAAGTGCTGCTTCTCTTGCTCCTTCGGCCTTCCCTTCCGTGGCTACCCCCTGGGAGGAGGGTCAGGCCCGTCGTCTAGGGGCAAAACCTTTCCCCCGTTATTTAGTTTGCACTAGGACTGATGGAGATACTTTCACCAGTGTCAAACCTTTATTCTTTGTGGAACACATTGAAGACAAGTTCGGCGAAGTGGACTCCCTGAGCAAGATGCGGTCGGGTTCGTTGCTGATAAAAACTGCTTCGGCTGCCCAATCTGCGGCCCTTCGTGCCTGTACCCACCTTGGCACAATTCCCGTGTCCATTACCCCTCACCAGTCTCTAAATATGGTACAAGGTGTGATTTTTCACAGAGACCTCATCCTTCAAACTGATGAGGAACTTCGGGACAATCTCGGACGGCGGGGTGTTCACTTCGTCCGGCGTGTTCAGAAGGGTCCTAAGGATAATCGTATTGATACTGGTGCCTTTATCCTGGCCTTTGAAGGGGATACCCTTCCTGAGAAAGTTAAGATTATGGTCTATCGCTGTGATGTGAAGCCGTACATCCCACCTCCTATGCGGTGTTTTAAGTGCTTGCGTTTTGGCCACATGTCTTCTCGCTGTTCCCAGGACCCCCTCTGTGGCGACTGTGGACGTCCACTCCATGAGGGGAGTCCCTGTGTTCCCCCTCCTGTATGTGTAAATTGTCATGGTAGTCATTCTCCACGTTCAGCAGGTTGCCCAGTCTATAAGAAAGAAAAAAAGATACAGGAGTATAAGTCCCTTGATCGTTTAAGCTACACAGAGGCCCGTAAGAAATATGCACGATTGCACCCTGTGTCCATGCAATCTAGTTACGCCTTGGTTACATCTTCATCCCTTCCTCCCCCTTCCTTACCCCCATCCCGGACCCCTCTCCTTCCCCCCTCCCCTGCGGCTCCCACCCCCTCTCCTCTGGGCGCTGCTCCCCCTCCCCAGCCGGAGAAGTGTCCCACTCCTTCGGCGTCTGCCGGTCAAGGGCGCCTCTCCCGGGATGCCCCTTCCCGGCACCTTCCAGGTCAGAGGTCTGCTGCAGCGCGGCGACCGCGAGAGCCGCGGTCTATCGGCCCCCAGGTCGCCCGGTCTCTTTCTGTTCCTGATCTTGCTGCAGCTGGCTCCATTATGCCACACAGCCCTCCTCGATCTCAGCCTGAAAAGAAGAAGAAACATAAGTCCCGGGACAAAGAGCCTCTGGTACCACCGGAGGTCCCTTCCCCGACTTCGCAACCGGATTCTGACCTGTCTTTTATGGACGTCGCCCCCTCCTTGTCGGTGACGGGTGGGGACCCGGCGGTATGACTGGATTCAGCGTGTTCAGCCCTCATTTAAACCATCGTTCTGTGGTTCTCCAATGGAATTGTAATGGCTATTATCGTCACCTTCCGGAATTGAAATCCCTTCTCTCGTCCTACTCAGCAGCTTGTGTGGTTCTCCAGGAATCTCATTTTACTGATGCTCACTCACCGACCCTCCGTGGGTTCCGTGTTTTCTGTCGAAATCGGGTCGGACCCTTGCAGGCTTCTGGTGGCGTTTGTACGTTGGTCCGTACAGACATTGCTAGCACGTGGATTCCTCTCCAAACTACATTGGAAGCGGTTGCTGTTAGGGTCCACTTAGACTCTGCAGTCACAGTATGCAATCTTTATCTCCCTCCTGACAGGACTTTCACACCTGCTGCCTTAACCACCCTTCTTCAGCAACTTCCTCCTCCCTTCCTCCTCCTTGGGGATTTTAATGCTCATCATCCTTTGTGGGGCAGTGCCTTTCCATCTAGACGAGGTCTTCTTATCGACCAATTTATTGCAGACCACGACCTGTGCCTTCTTAATGATGGCTCCCCTACTCATTTCAGTGCTGGTCCTGGTACCTTTTCTGCCATTGATCTTTCTCTTTCTTCTCCCTCTCTCCTCCCTTCATTACACTGGTCGCCACACGACGACCTTTGTGATAGTGACCATTTCCCGTTGATTATCACGCTCCCTTCCCGCTCCCCGATGGATAGGTTACCTCGTTGGTCTTTCCACCGCGCCGATTGGCCTCTATACACTGCACAGGTCGAGTTTTCTCCCTCTTTGTCGGGTTGTATTGATGACGTCCTACGTGACGTGTCTGACGCGATTGTTCGCGCGGCTACCCTTGCTGTCCCGCGCTCATCTGGCCAATTTCGTCGTCGGCCAGTCCCGTGGTGGAGTACGGCCATTGCCATTGCCATCCGTGATCGCCGTCGAGCTTTGCAACACTTCAAGAGGCACCCATCTGTAGCCAGCCTTTCTACCTTTAAGCGCCTTCGCGCTAAAGCCCGTTATTTAATCAAACAGAGCAAGCGGATATGTTGGGAACGATTCGTTTCTTCCCTTGGTTCCACTGTCCCTCTGTCGCGGGTATGGGCTACACTTCGCTCTCTCCAAGGTTGCCATCGGCAGTCCACCCTCCCAGGCCTCCACCTCCCAGATGGCATTTGTACGGACCCATTAGTTCTCGCAGAACATCTTGCGACCCATTTTGCCATGGCATCGGCGTCGGCCTCCTATCCAGCTGCTTTCCTTCATCAAAAACAGCAGGCTGAAGCTGTCGCCTTATGTTTCACCACTTGTGCGTCAGAATCTTACAACGAACCTTTCACTGAATGGGAATTTCTTTCTGCTCTATCTTCTTCTCATGATACGGCCCCTGGCCCCGATTCCATTCATAACCAGCTGCTTCAACATCTCAGTGCTCCACAACGGCACCATCTTCTTCGGGTGTTTAACCGTATCTGGCTCCAGGGTGACTTCCCTTCTCAGTGGAGGGATAGCATTGTGGTTCCTGTCCTTAAGCCTGGTCAGAACCCCCTATCTGTTGACAGCTATCGGCCAATTAGTTTGACCAATGTTGGCTGTAAGTTACTTGAACGGCTGGTAGCCCGTCGGCTCACTTGGGTCCTCGAATCTCGGGATCTATTGTCCCCATACCAGTGTGGCTTTAGAGAGGGACGATCTCCAATCGATCATTTACTTCGCTTGGAATCTGCAGTTCGGCAGGCTTTTTCCCAGCGCCGCCATTTGGTTGCAGTGTTTTTTGACCTTCGCAAGGCCTATGACACGGCCTGGCGCCATCACATCTTACTAACCCTTCATCAGTGGGGTCTTCGGGGCCCACTCCCGATTTTTATCCGCCAGTTCCTGATCCATCGGTCATTCAGAGTTAGAGTTGGTACTGCTTTTAGTTCTCCACGGACCCAGGAGACGGGCATCCCACAGGGTTCTGTCTTGAGTGTCCTTCTTTTCCTCATTGCTATCGATGGACTTGTGGCCTCTGTCGGTCCCTTGGTCGCTCCTGCCCTGTATGTGGATGATTTCTGCATTTGGGTTAGTTCCTCCTCGATGGCATCTGCAGAACGGCAGCTCCAGGTGGCTATACGGCGTGCCTCTGCATGGACCCACTCACACGGGTTTCAATTCTCTCCTTTAAAATCGCGGGTGGTCCACTTCTGTCGCCGTACTACGGTCCACCCTGATCCAGAGCTCTATCTTGCTGCACAACAATTGCCTGTGGTTCCACAGTTTCGTTTCCTGGGTCTTCTTTTTGACAACAAGCTCACTTGGCTGCCCCATATCAGACTCCTGAAGGTAGGATGTTTCCGTAAACTCAATGTCCTTCGCTTCCTTGCCCACTCCTCTTGGGGTGCGGACCGTTCCCTCCTCCTCCGTCTTTATCGTGCTCTAGTTCTGTCACGTTTGGACTATGGTTGTCAAGTTTATGGTTCAGCTGCTCCTTCCACGCTGCACGTGCTGGATCCGGTCCACCATCGTGGTATCCGTTTGGCCACCGGTGCCTTCCCTACTAGCCCTGTTGATAGTCTCCTGGTTGAAGCTGGGATCCCCCCCCTTTCTGTTCGGCGGTCCCAGCTTCTGGTGTCTTATGCCCTTACTATCCGTTCTTCTCCCGCTCATCCTTCCTATTCTATCCTATTTCCAGACCATGGACGTCGCCCGCCTGACTCCCGCCCTCGGGCGGGTTTACCGGTTGGGCTGCGCCTTGCGTCTCTTACCCGTGATTTCCGGCTTCCTTCTTTGTCCTGTCTTCCTCGCTCCCTCCCCTCCACCCCTCCTTGGTTAGTTCCTCGGCCTCGAATTCAGATGGATCTCCGCCGCGGTCCGAAAGATTCCATCTCCCCGGTGGTGTTCCGTTCCTTTTTCCGCCAAATTTTATGGGAGTTTCGGGATGCTGTTGTTTTTTACACTGATGGCTCTAAATCTGCTGATCATGTTGGGTATGCCTTCACGTCCTTTGTTGGAACGGAAAATCATCTGCTGCCACCCTCATGTGGGGTGTTTACCGCGGAATTGATGGCCATATCCCGGGCCCTTACCTTTATTAAACAATCCCAACACAACCGCGTTTTGTTATGTACGGACTCGATGAGTGGCCTTCTTGCTATTGACCGGTGTTTTCGCGCCATCCCTTGGTCTCTGCCATCCATGACCATCTCGCTGATCTTCACCGTGCTGCTTGTTCCATTGACTTCCTATGGGTCCCGGGCCATGTGGGTATCCCGGGTAATGAGCTCGCTGATCGTTTGGCTGGGGGAGCAGTTACTTACCCCCCGTTTTCTGTAACCCCTCCTGCAGCGGATTTACGGCTTCACATCAAATCCCACTTTGCACAGTCATGGGCCAGTTCTTGGGAGGCTACTCCCCTGTCTAATAAACTTCGTGCCATTAAGGTGAATCCAGGCCCATGGCGTTCTTCCTTTCGCCTCTCCCGCAAGGACTCGACCACACTGTGTCGTCTCCGCATTGGCCATACCAGGCTGACCCATGGTTTCCTTTTGCGTGATGAGCCACCCCCGCTATGTGGTTGTGGAGCCTTCCAGTCAGTGGCCCACATTTTGGTTGAATGCCCCCTTCTTTTGGCTCTGCGTGCGAAGTACAGACTCCCCCACACTTTACCTTTGATGTTGGCTGACGATTCCCGGATGGTCTCTCTGGTTCTAGGTTTCCTCCGGGAGAGTGGTTTTTATTCTCAGTTTTAAAGTTTTTAATCTCCCTCTGGTGTTGGGGCAGGGCGGTGAGTGTTTGGGTGTCTCCCACTGTAGGCGGTGTTCAGAGATTCCCGATTCACCTCCCTGCCTGGAATCCTCTTTTCTTTCCCTTTTACTCTGTTTTTACCCCTTCTTTTTAAGGCTTGGTTAGTTTTTCTATTCCCATCCGTACTTTCTGCATTATAGCGGTTGTCCCTTTTAAGTCACAGGTGGTCTTGCCTATGCTGCTTCAGCATAGTGTTGGGTTCGTTCTCTTGCCAACTTCCCTCGTTTGTTTTTACTAATGACAACGTGACTGCCCTTTTACGTTTCCCCTTTTTCCGTTTTATTGTTCTGCCTTTTCTGAGATGTCCCGTTAGCAGCATGGAGTCTATTTGAAACAAGGGACTGATGACCTCGCTGTTTGGTCCCTTTCACCTCAAACAACCAACCAACCAACCATTCATCAAAGACACCAACCACTTTCTCGAACGCCTGGAATCCTTACCCAGTCTGTTACCCTCGGAAATCATCCTTGTAACCATTGATGCCACTTCCTTATACACAAATATTCCGCAAGTCCAGGGCCTCGCTGCGATGGAGCACTTCCTTTCACGCCGATCACCTGCCACCCTACCTAAAACCTCTTTCCTCATTACCTTAGCCAGCTTCATCCTGACGCACAACTTCTTCACTTTTGAAGGCCAGACATACCAACAATTAAAGGGAACAGCCATGGGTACCAGGATGGCCTCCTCGTATGCCAACCTATTCATGGGTCGCTTAGAGTAAGCCTTCTTGGTTACCCAGGCCTGCCAACCCAAAGTTTGGTACAGATTTATTGATGACATTTTCATGATCTGGACTCACAGTGAAGAAGAACTCCAGAATTTCCTCTCCAACCTCAACTCTTTTGGTTCCATCAGATTCACCTGGTCCTACTCCAAATCCCATGCCACTTTCCTTGATGTTGACCTTCACCTGTCCAATGGCCAGCTTCACACGTCCGTCCACATCAAACCCACCAACAAGCAACAGTACCTCCATTATGACAGCTGCCACCCATTCCACATCAAACAGTCCCTTCCCTACAGCCTAGGTCTTCGTGGCAAACGAATCTGCTCCAGTCCGGAATCCCTGAACCATTACACCAACAACCTGAAAACAGCTTTCGCATCCCGCAACTACCCTCCCGACCTGGTACAGAAGCAAATAACCAGAGCCACTTCCTCATCTCCTCAAACCCAAAACCTCCCACAGAAGAACCCCAAAAGTGCCCCACTTGTGACAGGATACTTTCCAGGACTGGATCAGACTCTGAATGTGGCTCTCCAGCAGGGATACTACTTCCTCAAATCCTGCCCTGAAATGAGATCCATCCTTCATGAAATCCTCCCCACTCCACCAAGAGTGTCTTTCCGCCGTCCACCTAACCTTCGTAACCTCTTAGTTCATCCCTATGAAATCCCCAAACTACCTTCCCTACCCTCTGGCTCCCACCCTTGTCACCACCCCCGGTGTAAAACCTGTCCCATGCACCCTCCCGCCACCACCTACTCCAGTCCTGTAACCCGGAAGGTGTACACGATCAAAGGCAGAGCCACGTGTGAAAGCACCCACGTGATTTACCAACTGACCTGCCTACACTGTGAAGCTTTCTATGTGGGAATGACCAGCAACAAACGGTCCATTCGCATGAATGGACACAGGTAGACAGTGTTTGTTGGTAATGAGGATCACCCTGTGGCTACACATGCCTTGGTGCACAGCCAGCACATCTTGGCACAGTGTTACACTGTCCGGGTTATCTGGATACTACTGGGTAGGTTAAAAATCTGCTCACCAAGTGGCAGCAGAACATACACATAAAAGAAGTTTATACTTGTGCAAGCTTTTGGAGCCAGTGGCGGCTCCTTCTGGCAGAAGGTGGAGGAAGAGGATGTAGGAAAAGACTGGAGAGGTTTGTGACGTGCCGGGCTGTATCCTTGTATTAGTGCCACTTAACGTTCACGTCACAACCGGATGTATTGAAACATTTCCTCACCCAGTAGATAGTGCACAGTGTTCCTGACCTACCTTGCTTTGCTTATTCAATATTGTCTTCCCGGTAGCTGCGTCCGTCTCACCTAAATCACACTGAAATTAAGAAGCCAGGATCCTAGATTAAGTTTTCCAAAATCAAAAGTCAAGACCGTATTCATTGTTGAACATTTATGGCAACCACAGTGCGATTTATTTGTTATCACTCACACACAATATTCATATGACAGACTTGCCGCACTTTCGCTCCATGAGAATCTGACCGAGTACTAACTGAGAACTGCACCAGCTCAGGCCTTATATAGACGAGTGCTTGAATGTTTGACTATTTCTGTTAATATATTATAGTTTATAATTTCCCAGGGTTAAAATGATCCTTTCCAATTGGTTTTGAAGTTAACTATTGGGTTTTATTACTTAAATAACATGAGTGAGCTGTATCAATTTAAATACGCAGAACTAACTTACGCATCCGCAGTGGGAATTCCCGACTTATAACCATGGCCACCCTCTTGAACAATAATGTTTATTTATTCAAATTTACTTAATTCTTATTTAATGCACTTACAAAGTTGAGACTAGTCATTTTACGTAGAAAAATAAAGGTAGCAAAAGTATCAAAACAGATCTCAGAATTATTTAGTAGTTTGGTCACAATAGGCACTGAAAATCATACAGGCTACAGATTTCAAGTCTTAATATCAATTTAACTAATAGATTTTAGGTTAATTTAAACACTTTGCTGGAATCAGTAAAATTTAGGCTTTCTTTTGAATGCAGTCTTACAGCTGAATTCGATCTATTAGCTCACTCGAATTTTACTTAATATGTATTGCACAATGTACGTCATTGTTCATAACTTTTAATAGGATGCATTTCCAATAAAACTAATTAGCTCATTACTTTCAGAATAGACATTAGAATGTACTGAAATAATATTTTACTAGGGGAATTTTATTTAAACTATTTCTGAATTCTGTACTATGAGGCTGAAGGCCACAGAATCTGTAGTCTGAATCTGAGTAGTGAAAATGAAGGGAAAAAAAAATTAAAGTTCATTGCTTAACTAAGTTACTGAAGGAGTGTGAAACGAAAACAGGATAGCAGTGGGCAACCCTGCTTCGTTACAGGTTTAGGAAAAGAGGTACATTTCAGAAAAGTCATCCAGAACCACAGATGAGGGGAGACTTACCAGACGGGATGAGAAGGAAAGACATTGTTAGGATTGCACCAGATGAGATTTGAAAACCTGAGAGCTTAAAGGGTATAGACGGGGTATTATGCGAGACAGATTACTGCTTAAACATTATGCATGGGATAATAAGAGTGAAAAGCTAAGTGCATTGTATGTAGCAGAGGTGGAAGGGGGGCAGCAAAAAGTAGAAAAGTTAGGAAATGAAAGATGCACAGTACTAAAACAGGATAAAGAAAGTAGTGGTTACTGTGGAAAAAAAGCTGAGACTCAGAAATTAACGTAATGTAAGGCCAGCTGGACGGCGAGAACCGAGGACATGTTGTAATGCTAGTTCCCACCTGCAGTGTTCTGAGAAACTGGTGTCTAGGAGAAGAATCCAGATGGCGCGTCTGGTGTGACAGGCACTGAGGTAATGACTGCCATGTTGTAGAGGATGCTGTGCAACAGGATATCACATGTTGCCAGGATACACCCTCTGTCTAAATTTGGTGATAGTCATGCCGATGTAAAAAGTCGAACAGCGATTACATAACAGCTGGTATGATGTGTCGTTTCACAGGTGGCTCTCCCATTGATAGTGTATGTTACGCCAGTTACAGGGCCGGTATAGGTGATGGTAGGGCGGTGTGTAGGGCAAGTCTTGCTGTGGGGTGGTCACAGGGGTAGGAGCCAGGGATAGAGAGGTGGGTGCAGAAGGAGCATAGGGTCTGACAAGAATACTGCAGAAATTGGGAGGGCGACAGAAAGCTATCCTAGGTGTGGTGGGCAAACTATCTGACAAAATGATCTCATATCCAGGCACGAGTTTGGGAAGTAATGGCCTTGTTGAAGTAGCTGATTAATACATTCAAGACCAGCAAATGGAATGTATTAATCGTCTACTTTGAGAAGGCTTCCTAAAATCGTGCATGCTCTAAAACACGACTGTCATGGTGCTGAGTGACCTGTCAGTTGTCTGTACAATACTTCCAACATTTCTTCCAAACACTGGATTTCTGCTCTGATTGTAGGATTGTAATGCTCTTGTAAGTAAGTAATTTCCATTTTTATGTACTGTATTATTTTATCTTTTCTTTTAATTATGTAAATGACAAGAAATTAAAAAAAGTTGCATTGGCTTTACAGGACTGTTGTTGAAGAATTTCGAAAGCAGTTTTTCCCCAATAGATACCCAGCATTTGATGGGAGAAAGAACTTAGTTGCTTCAAGCTATCTTCCACATCTTCCGCCAGGTGAAGAAGTAAGTGCTAGTTTTGTTTGCTGTTACTGCATTGCTCTGATTTTCTGTTTAAATTGGGGGAAAAAAAATTCTTAAAACTATTTAAAGTCTGATGATGTAATACAGCTGTGTTAGAGGAAAGCAAAATAAATTGTCATAATTTTGGTGGGTCATTTCATGCCTGCTACTTGAGATTTTATTCAGATTTGTATGTAGCTGCCTATACTTGTTGCTGTGAAGTCCACAAGTTTATAGTACACATTATGCATTACTTAGCAGTCATTAGACCCTAAGTCAAAATTTGGCAACTAGAATGCAAAAGTTTCTCTCTTTCAAGTTGATCTGTTTCATTGAATAGTTGAGCTACATTCCAGAGAGTTTGTACACTAGTTAAGCAGTTCAGAAAGTAATAAAACTGTCATTAGTTTTGACGTAGTATTTAGTGCACCAGTATCATTCAAAGACATCAAATTTCATTGTAAGAAAAAAGTTTAGAAAGGGCAGGTATTTCCAGAAGTAATTGTCATAGAACACTCTGCTTTTGGGTGTTTCTTCTCTATTAGTTCCTCTGTGGGATTTATGAAATTTATCTTTCCAGGATGTGCAATTCTTGTTCCAGAAAATTTTTCCCTGATATTTAGCCATCTTTGATCCCACATAAAGCACATTTCTGCCAATGTTGAGTAAACATTGAGTAGAAACTGCACTTCCGGAAAGCTGGAATTTCTCAGGTTGCCAAAAGTCAGCTCCCATCTGACATACATTGACTTTTTTTAAGTCAAGTAAAGAATTGAAATTACTGAATGAGGTTTCAGCCAAACAAAAAGCACTTTGCTAGCACTCAGACGTGCAGCTTGTGATAAAATGACCGTTTTTTCTTAATTGTTAAGCATCACTGCTCCTAAAACATAAAATTCTACATAGTTGCTACTCACCAAATAGCGGAGATGCAGAGTCACAGATATGCATCCCCCTGTGGGTCCGGGGATTGAAATAGGCACGAGGTATTCCTGCCTGTCGTACAAGGTGACTAACAGGAGTTTCATACGTTTCGGCCTTTGTGATGGTCCCCTGTAGGGTTTGACCTCCATTCTTCAAAATTTTCCCGAAGAGTCAGCCAATTGGGGAAGGGTGCCTTACAAGGTGCACTGTGTCCATCGTGCATTGAGCCCACTTTCTCGTTGTCCCATTGCAGTCCTGCCCAGCCTCCATCTCTTGGGTGAGAACACCTTCCCGGTCGTGTTTTCCACCATGCACTATGCAGTGTCGATTTCTGTGTCGACGATGACCGTGGACTTCTTTGCATCTGATATCCAGCGCAGTAGCCAGTCCGTTGTGGTGGGGCCACCATGTACCCTGTTGGTTGTAGCCCCCTGACCACACAGGGATCGCTCTGCTGATGCCTGTGCCGTTAACTCCCCACATACGCTAAGGGGTAGATGCCCATCCCCCTGGGGCATCAGTAATCCTGGCAATGACCATCCTGCCAGGTGGCCTTTGCTGCGGTTGAGTGGCGCCTGTGGGGAGGGCTTCTGGTCAGAGTGGGTGAATGAAGGATAGTCCATCATTTCTTGCTGCTGGTGAAACACCAGCTGTCTCTAAGCGATCATGAGCTCAATGCAACGCACAGAAGTACAACCCCAAATCGTTCCCCTCGCTGGCCATATCATGGGAGGAACATCAGGCCAAGGATGGCAGCGGATCTTATTTGCCCCGGTACCTTGTATGTTCGAGAGCTGATGGGGAATCTTTCATGATGATAAAGACTCAGTTTTTTGTTGATCATTTAGAGGACAAGTTCGGGGAGGTGGAGGGCTTGTCCAAAATGAGATCTGGATCAGTCTTCATCAAAACAGCATCCTCTGCCCAGTCACAGGAGTTACTCACTTGTTACAAGCTGGGGGATGTTTCTGTAACCATGAGGCCCCATAATAGCCTAAATATGGTCCAGGGTGTCGTATTTCACAGAGACCTTCTTTTGCAGTCCGACGATGAGCTGCATGCCAGTTTAGAGTGGGGAAGTGTTCATTTTGTTCGGCGTGTCCATCGGGGTCCGAAGGATAATCAGGTTGCCACCAGTGCCTTCATCTTGTCGTTGGAGGGCGATAAATTGCTGGAGAAGGTCAATGTGGTGGTCTACCGGTGTGATGTAGAGCCCTATATCCCTCCCCCGATGCAGTGCTTTAAGTGCTGGAAGTTCGGCCATATGTCTTCCTGCTGTACTTCCAGTGTCACATGCCGAGATTGCGGATGCCCATCACATCTCAATACTCCATGTGCCCCACCTCCCATCGAGTACACCATTTGCCTTGTTCGCCTGACTGCAAGATTCTGCAGAAAGAAAGGAAAATCATGGGGTGCAAGACCCTGAACTGACTGACCTACACTGAGGCTAAGAGAAAATTTTAATGCCTGCATCCTGTGCGTATGACATTGTCTCAAACTGCTGCTACAACAGTTCCGACACAATCAGCTCTGCCAACCGAGGTCACCTCTCAGATCCGGAAGACTACACCTGCCCCATTCATGGTGGGGGGCATTTCCTTCCATGTTGCTTCCGCACCACCTACTTCAGGATCACCCCCCACCCCTAACGATCGGGGACGTCCCTCCCCCCTTCTAAGCCGGAGAACCGTAAGTCTTCTTTGGCTTCTCTTGCTAGGAAGGGGTCCCTTGTGTCGCTCCCTTCCCAGGTTTCCACCAGTGGGAAAGATGTCACCCACCAGTGGCTGAAGAGCCCAAAAGCAGCTGGTCGTAGGGCTTCATGCTCATCCTCAGTCCCGGAGACTGAGCCAGTGAAGGCTTCCTAGGCAGGGAAACCCAAGGAGCAGCGAGAGAAGTCAAAAAAGAAAACCCCTGACAGCAAGGAAATTGCAGTGGCTCCCACACCACTGCTACCTACAAGCTCTGCGGCTGAGGATGAGGTGATATATATATTATATTCATATATATATATATTCATATATATATTATATTCATTATACACACACACACACACACACACACACACACACACACACACACACACACACACACACACTGCTCAAGCAATAAGTCTGTGGCTGCAGATGACCCTGAGGCGTTAACTGTCTCATTCAATGTTCCATGCCTTCCCAGACTCATGATGATGTCATCCTCCAGTGGAATTGGGGCAGTTTTTTCCACTGCTTGGCTTAGCTATGGCAACTGTTAAGCTTTACACTTGCTATCTGCATTGCCCTCCAGGAGACCTGGTTCCCAGCAATGCGGACCTCTGCCCTCCATGGCTATAGGGGATATTACAAGAACCGTAGCGACTATAATAGTGTGTCTGGTGGAGTTTGCGTTTATGTCCTAAACTCAGTCTTTAGTGACACTGTGCCCACTTCAAACCCCTTTTGAAGCTGTGGCTGCCAGAATGACGATGCAGGAAATAACTGTCTGCAATTTATATCTTCCTCCAGATGGTGCAGTACCCCTGAATGTATTAGCTGCACTGATTAATCAACTCCCTAAACCTTTCCTACTTCTGGGGAAACTTAAATGCCCATAACCCCTTGTTGGGTGGTAAAATGCTTACTGGCCGAGGCAGAGATGTTGAAACCTTACTGTCGCAATTCGACCAGTGCCTCTTAAAAACTGGTGCTGCCACACATTTCAGTGTGGTTTATGGTAGTTACTCGGCTCTTGATTTATCAGTTTGCAGCCCAAGACTTCTCCGATCTATCCATTGGTGAGCACATAACAACCTGTGTGGTAGTGACCACTTCCCCATCTTCCTGTCACTGCCCAGCATCAGGCAGGAAGTCGCTGAAGCAATTAAGGTGCGTCGGCGAGCTCTACAGGGACATAAGTGGCACCCTTTCCTGGAGCACCTCGTAGCCTTTAAACGACTGTTCACTACCTTATAAAACAATGGAAGGAGGAGTGTTGGGAGAGATACATCTCCACCACTGGGTGCCACATGTCATCTTCCCAAGTCTGGGCAAAGATCAAACGTCTTATCGGGTACATGGCCCCAACAGCTGTCCCCGGTGTTGCCATAAATGGCGAGTTTTGTACCGATGCACACGCGATTGCCAAGCACTTTGCTCGAGCCTCTGTGTCAGAGAATTACCCCCCAGCCTTCATCACTATCAAACGGCGGCTGGAAGGGAATGTCCTCTCATTCACTACATGCTGCAGTGAATCCTATGACACCCTATTTCCAGAGTGGAGCTTCTCAATGCCCTTGTACATTGCCCCGACACAGCACCTGAGCCTGATCGCATCCACAGCCAGATGATTAAACATCTCTCATCTGACCACAAGTGACATCTTCTCGTCACTTCAACCGGATATGGTGAAATGGTAGGAGAGCACCATCATTCCGGTGCTCAAACCCAGTAAAAACCCGCATGATGTGGATAGCTATCGACCCATCATCTTCACCTACGTTCTTTTATAAGCTGCTGGAATGTGTGGTATATCGGCAGTTGGGTTGGGTCCTGAAGTCATGTGGCTTGCTGGCTCCATATCAGGGTGGCTTCCGCCAGGGTCGCTCTACCACTGATAATCGTGTGTCCATAGAGTCTGCCATCCAAACAGCCTTTTACAGATGACAACATCTGATTGCCGTCTTTTTTTGACTTATGTAAAACATACGACACGACTTGGCGACATCATATCCTTGCCACATTGTTGAGTGGGGTCTCCGGGGACCACTCCCAATTTTTATCCAAAACTTCCTGTTGCTCCGTATTTTCCATGTCCAAGTTGATGACTCCCATAGTTCCATCCGTTTCCAGGAGAATGGAGTGCCGCAGCGCTCTGTATTGTCTCTCTATTTTTAGTGTCCATTAACGGTTTAGCAGCAGCTGTCGGGTCCTCCGTTTCGCCTTGTCTGTATGCAGACGACTTCCTCATTTCGAACTGCTGCTCCAGTTCTGTTGTTGCTGAGCGGCGCCTCCAGGGAGCCATCCACAAGGTGCAGTCATGAGCTCTAGCCCACAGCTTCCAGTTTTCGGCTGCAAAGTCGTGTATCATGCAATTCTGTCGGCATCGTACCAGTCATCTGGAACCTGCGCTTTACCTTAATGACAATCCACTCACTGTAGTAGAGACATATCAATTCCTAGGACTGGTTTTCGACACTCAATTGACTTGACTCCCTCATCTTCATCAGCTTAAGCAGAAGTGCTGGCAGCACCTCAATGCCCTCCATTGCCTGCGCAACACCAATTGGGGTGCAGATTGCTCTATGCTGCTGCAGCTCTACAGAGCTCTTGTCCAATCCCGAGTTGACTATGGGAGTGTGCTTTATGGTTCGGCAGCACCTTCAGTATTGCATTTACTCGACCCTGTGCACCACTGTGGGGTTCGATTATCGACAGGAGCTTTTAAGACGTGTCTGGTGACCAGCATCCTGGTCGAGGCTGGTGTCCCTCTACTGCAGATCAGACGTGTGCAAGTGCTCGCCAGTTACGCAGCACACACTCGTAGTTCCCCTGAGCATCGGAATTACCGTCTCCTTTTCCCACCCGCGGTGGTCCATCTCCTGCATTGGTGACCCAGATCGGGGCTAACAATTTCGGTTCATGTGCAGTCCCTTCTCTCCGAACTGAAGTCCTTCCCTTTTCCACCTCTACTTGCAGCCCGTTCACATACACCTCCATGGTGTACGCAGCTTCGTCTGGTTGTCTTGCATGGCCCTAAGGTATCCGTTAACCCCGCCTCTCCCCGCCGTCACTTCCTCTCGATTCTCGATCCAATAGCTCAATGACTAATGGTCACGTGGGTTTCGCATAGGTTCATGGAGGACATATTGAGCAGCACTGCTTGCCAGTTGGCTGCAGTGTTTTCACTGCAGAGCTGGCAGCCATATCTCATGCTCTGGAGTACATCCGCTCATGACGTGGCGAGTCATTTCTCCTGTGTACTGACTCATTGAGCAGCCCACAAGCTGTCAACCAGTGCTACCCTCGCCACCCTCTGGTAGCGTCTATTCAGGAGTCCATCTATGCCCTGGAACAGTCCCACCGTTCCGTGGTGTTTGTGTGGACCCCAGGACATGTTGGAATCCCTAGGAACGAACTTGCCGACAGGATGGCCAAACAGGCGACGTGGAAACCGCTTCCGGAGATTGGCATCTCCGAAGCTGACCTGCGTTCTGTCTTACATCACAGGTTTTTTCGGCTTTTTGAGACGGAATGGCGTAACAGCACGCACAACAATCTGCGTGTCATTAAGGAGACTATGAATGTGTGGAAGGCTTCCATGCAGTCCTCTCGCAGGGAGTCAGTTGTCCTCTGCTGGCTCTGCATTGGCCATACGTGGCTAATGCATGGTTACCTACTCTGTCGCGAGGACACACCTCAGTTTTGCTATGGCTCCCAAATGACAGTTGTCCACCTCTTCTTGCTGGACTGCCCACTTTTAACCGCTCTTCAGCAGACTTTTAACTTTCCCAGCACCCTGCCTTCAGTGTTGGGCAACAATGCCTCTACAGCAGCTTTAGTTTTACATTTTATCTGCGAGAGTGGGTTTTATATTTATATGTAGGTTTCAGCACATGTCCTTCATCCCTCTGCGTACTCCACCCTAGTGCTTTTAGGATGGAGGTTTTAATGTGTTGCAGAGTGGCTGGCTTTCCCTTTTTATTCTCGTGGTTGGCCAGCCACTGTAATTTGCTTTCGTGTTTTACACTCTTCTGTTTCTATCATCTCTCTGTTGTTTTATTGTCCTCTTTTGTTCCTTTTAGTGTTTGTTGCCTTCCCTTCATTCTTGTGGCTTTTCCTTTCTTTCAATTTTGTGTTATATGTTTTGTCCGTTTTCTTCTTACACTTGTGGTATTGTTTTATTAGGAACAAGGGACTGATGACCTCGTAGTTGGTCACATCTCCCGCCTGTAAACCGACGAACCAACAAACAGATATGTACAACAAAGACTGCCACAAAATGAGCTTTTGGCCAACAAGGCCTTTGCCGAAAAAACACACACACACACACACAACCTACACTCACATGATCAGGCTCTGGCAAAACTACAGTCTCTCTCTCGTGTGTGTGTGTGTGTGTGTGTGTGTGTGTGTGTGTGTGTGTGTGTGTGTGTGTGTGTGTTTGTATACCTTATGCAAAACCTGCAACATTCAGAGTACTAAGTACATTGTGTTTGGAGTCCTTTAAATGTGCAGCAGAGGTAGAGGGCTTACTGCCAGATATTGTCATGTGCTCTTTAACAGAGTTCCAGATTTCCTTCCTTTTTAAACAATATAGAACTTGGAGTAATTTCTGTAATTTTGTTTATGCCTGATTTCAAAAAAGGTTCTCATTTATGTGGCACATGTCTCCATAGCTGTAGCAATCTATTACTATTCCTGGAATAACTCTTTCTTATGTATTCTTAAAGCAGAAGCTATTTAGTCAATAATAGTTCCTAAATATGGATGTAGAAGAACTTTATTTGTTCCCATAATAGTCCATCTGCAGTATCATAGCTTATCCAATAGTCAACTTTTAAACGTGCCTGTGTGTACTTTGGAACCTTAGTGATAAAATTTTGACAGTTTTGACTTCAGGAGTTCCTGAAAACAAAGTACTGCATATTGAGAGCTAAGTATTTTTGAAATTGTCTTTAACATGTGTGGGCACCAAATACGAAATGGATATGAAGTGATAAGGTGAGGATGCTTATTAAAATTAGGCCACTTGTCATGAAATGACCAATTTTGTGGTTTGTTTTTAATACATTTAGGAAACTTACCGTTGTGCCTGAATATGCGACATACAACCAAAGGACAGCAGCCTCTGAAATGTGAGAGAACTACCATTCTTCAGTCAGAAAAGATAAGTTCTTGTGACAGTGTAAAACACAATTGGTGGATGACGGATGCATTTTAAAGGAATTCTTTAATTTGTTAGCAGTATTTGGGGTGACAGAAAATTCAGTGCAATTGAAAAATTGTACACCTGAAAATAAATGCCTGTAAATTGGAGTTACATTACATTTGTTTGATAACCACTGTAAGATAGCACAATGTGTGTTATTAACAACAAATAAATCCGACAACGTAATGGGTGCACGTCATATGACGTCTGCAGTATTGCACAGTTCATTGCTTGGGAAATATTGTTTTCCCAATAGCAATTTTTCATAATTGAAGAGTATTTTGCCAGTTGTTCTGATGCACTCATTGTTGATACACTTCATGGGAAATGTCCACATGCTGCAGTGCTGAACAATTCAACAGTAAAGAGAGTAATTGCATGATTTTGTGAATGTGGATTGGTTGCAGACAAGAAGAGAACCGAGAGATGAGCCATTTTGATGCACAAGAAACTGGCAGAGGTAGCAAATACGGTGCTGTTCACCTTCAAATTGTTTGAGGCAACTATTTATCCAATCCAACTGATACAGAAGGTAAGGCATCGGATAAAGAAGAACGTCTTAATGTTCTGTACATGAAGTTGATCATCCATGGAATCACAGAACCAAACCGTGTTTTAACTGATGAGATGTCATTTTGTCTTAGTGGATATGTGAAGTCAAAAATGAAAAATGCACTGCTTAAAAACAGGCCACACATTATGGCAGAACCAAAGATTGATGTAACAATGGAGATAAAAAGTGTACTCTGCAAAAGGTCTCAAACATAGTAGAGAGTTTGTGTATGTGTTTCTAAACAAGGCAAACATTTGAGCGTATGATACAAACGAAGGGTGTGAGATTGTGCTTGCTCCTCCATCCCCCTTTCCCCTCCCCCCTCTCCCCTCCCTTCCCACCCTCCCCCTCCCCATTACGTAACATCACAGAGTAGAGAAAGAATACTTTCTTGAACTTCTGTACTGCTGAAATTTTAAATTAGTGTTGACGGTCTCACCTTCCTGGAGATACAGTAAGGTGGTTTACATTTCCGTTATGCTCATTCTTGCTTTCTAAGTATTACAGTTCCAACCCTTAATTCAGGTATTACGTATTGCATATTTATGCTTGTGACTTAATAGTAGAGTAATAAGGGATATTGCTATTAACTTTTTATGCACAGGTAGAAAAGTTCAAAAGCGACCACAAAAATGTAACCTACGAAGGCTGCACCAGGTGTTCAATAGCAGTGTCGACCGCAACATTGCAAGTTTGCATAGATTCAGTTATCCAAGAAGACCAGCTTAATTGAACAAATTGCTGAAAAATTTTAAGAGTTAATGCAACTCATTTCATTATTCAAATTACCATGAGACTTTACTAGGTGGATTCCCAAAAAGGTGGGATATGTCTTTTTGAGCTAAGTTAAAGTGTGAAGGCATGCAGTGGAAGGACACTAAACTTGTCTTTCCATAAGAAATTCAAAAAGGAAGTATCGGTTGGTAAGGAAATGTTTGAACCTCTTTTGGAGTACCAATGGTTGGATTGATTGGCTGTGTACTAATCAGACATCATTTAGAGGAAAGTGAAGCCTGTACTGAGCAGCAAGTTTTATGAAGATAGAAGAAGGGCATGCCTCTTCAAGACAACACTGTACATCGTCAGCACAACTGATACTGGAAACTATGTAAAGTCAGTTGTGAGCTTCTATTTCATCTTGCTTACAGCCCTGACCTTTTCCCCTTTGGATTTTAATGTGTTTCTTCTGAAAAAGATGATTTATGTGGCATATAGTTCAGCAGAAATGAACTAGTACAGAAAATAATACAAAACTGGCTTCAAAATGGACATAATGAAATATTTGCTGAGATTGTGAGGAGACTTGTAAGAAAATGGGCCAATTGCATAGATGATGCTGGCAATTACATAGAAAATAGACAAAAATTTTAACTTATTTAATAAATTACATTTGCTGTACAACTATTTATTTATATATTGAATGATCCTCGTATGTCTGAATGAGGCCATGAGGCCCTTTCCTGTCCTGGCACAGTAAAATCAACTGCCTTTCAATGGCTGCCTGTTCTGTCCAATATTCCTTCTGTGTTTCAAGAGAAAAAGCAGTCCTGCTGATAATTCTTACAAAGGCAGAGTTCCATGACAATTCAGTTCTCAGCAGCATTCCTCTGAATAAACCAGGTGTGGATCTGAAGACACAAATCACCCTGCGTAGATCTTGGAGTTCAGTGATTTTTAGTGTTGCTGAGAAGAAAAAAAAAAAACAATGAAATGAACAAACACCTGAGAATGCTCACCTAATTTAAAACCCAATAACAAAAGTTGTAAGGTTTATAATCACAAATGGTAGAGACTTGACCATGTCCGAACATGACAGAAATACGGCCACATCTTGAGGTAGAGTTATTTTAAAAGTGCTGCATGTAACTGTGGTGTGGAGGAGCAGAAAAGGAGACATATTGTAGAGAGCTGCCTACTCCATGCTTTTAATGGAGCTGTGAAAGACTTGCACAAAGTGATAGTGCTGTGATCTGCTTGTTGAATTTAAACATTGACATGTAAATCCATTGTGCATGTATATTTCAATGTACTGTTATTTGATGGTGGTTGCTATCTTTGTGTCCTATTATAAATTCTTAATGCTCTCCTCTTTTTTTCTAGTTTGTTAGGCAGGTAACAGTCACAGACGTAGAAAGAGACGCAAAAAAAGAGTTCACAGTCAAAGTGAAGTTAGTCAATGAAATTGATTTGACTTGCCTGGAACGCTACATGGAAGAGGGATATAACCTAGATTTGCCACAAAAAGCTATTCAGATGCTGGATATTGTGATACGGAATGCACCGGCACAGCGGTAAAGTATTATTGTTATTATTGCATAATTACAGATGAAAATATTTCTGTGTGAATTACATGGCCACATTAACTGTCCAATATTTGCATTTTCTATGAACAAAAAAACCAATATTATTATGAATGCAGTTAAAAAATTGTTTATAACAGCAGTAACAAAATGCAAGTTTTCAGGTGAAAATACAGGTAAAAATATTTACTTCATTTTAGGGCGTACTGCCATTTATATAAAAAATGTAGTGCCACCTCACACAGGTCCTGTTTAGATACCCAAGCATTTCACTTACACCATTTAGACCACAGTGATATCGAATGTGGTACTGTGTGGCTCACTGTGCTTCAGTGTGCTATTGCACATGGTGCATGTTGCTGATATCTGCCTTTAGATTGCTGTTGGTAATGGAACAGCAGCTCTGAAGTGTTGAATTCAGTGTGTGTATTTGTGAAGTAGGGTAATGTACATGACTGCAAATGTTGCTTTGATTGGCATCGTTAATTTAAACGCCGTGCATTTTGTTTGTTTGATACTGTATTGCAAAATGCCTGTACTCATGTAAAGGTGCTTAAAGCTGATTGAAGTTCACGATATAGCACTCGTATTTTGTCTCGAGTGAAAATCTAATTCCAGAAATGTTGACAGTGACGGTAATTAAAGTGACTGTTCAATCCCTGAGCCTATTAATATATTTTCAGAGCAATGTTTCTGTACTGTTACTGGTAACTGAGTTGAGTCTCGTGGAGTGTGGTGTCTGGGCTGAGGAAAGTAGTAGATGGTGTACATTTTATTAGTGTAGTACAAGAAAATGATGTTAAAGAATAGTATTGTGTAACACTTCTAAACCTTTAATTTTATGGATTTCTGTGAAGACTACACAATGTGGTGGTGGTGGTGGTGGTGGTGGTGGTGGTGGTGGTGGTGGTGGTCGTCGTCGGTCAAATTTTCCAGTGCTTCACTATTTCAGCTCTCTCAGCATTCAGGATCGTGCTGTTCAGACCAGGAGGTGAGATTTAGTTGTGTATTTGTCAGTGACCTAGGAGAAAATAGTTTTACGGATGACAAAATTAAATTAATTCTGTGCCAGGTGTGGGTTACAGCACATAAGAAAATTAAGAAAATCAGTAGGGAGCATTGATGGAAATGAGTTTATCTAAATGCAAGAGACTTCAGGTTTAAATTCTCCGTAGATGAAGAGTATGTAGATAGAGTAAATTTAATGTAGTACATCTGAAGTTTTATGTTACTCATCTCATAAATTGTTGTTGTTGTTGTGGTCTTCAGTCCTGAGACTGATTTGATGCAGCTCTCCATGCTACCCTATCCTGGGCAAGCTTCTTCATCTCCCAGTACTTACTGCAACCTACATCCTTCTGAATCTACTTAGTGTATTCATCTCTAGGTCTCCCTCTATGATTTTTACCCTCCACGCTGCCCTCCAATACTAAATTTGTGATCCCTTGATGCCTCAGAACATGTCCTACCAACCGATCCCTTCTTTTAGTCAAGTTGTGCCACAAACTCCTCTTCTCCCCAATTTTATTCAATACCTCCTCATTAGTTATGTGATCTACACATCTAATCTTCAGCATTCTTCTGTAGCAGCACCACATTTCGAAAGCTTCTATTCTCGTCTTGTCCAAACTATTTATCATCCATGTTTCACTTCCATAATTGGCTACACTCCATACAAATACTTTCAGAAACGACTTCCTGATACTTAAATCTATACTCAATGTTAACAAATTTCTCTTCTTCAGAAATGCTTTCCTTGCCATTGACAGTCAATATTTTATATCCTCCCTACTTCGGCCATCATCAGCAAAATTCCTTTACTACTGTAAGTGTCTCACTCCCTAATCTAATTCCAGCAGCATCACCCTACTTAATTCGACTACATTCCATTATCCTTGTTTTGCTTTTGTTGGTGTTCATCTTATACCCTCCTTTCAAGATACTGTCCATTCCATTCAACTGCTCTTTCAAGTCCTTTGCTGTTTCTGACAGAATTACAATGTCATCGAGGAACCTCAACGTTTTTATTTCTTCTCCATGGATTATTTCTTCTCCATGGATTTTAATACCTACTCTGAACTTTTCTTTTGTTTCCTTTACTGCTTGCTCAATATACAGATTGAATAACATTTGGGAGAGGCTACAACCCTGTCTCACTCCCTTCCCAACCACTGCTTCCTTTCATGCCCCTCGACTCTTATAACTGCCATCTGGTTTCTGTACAAATTCTAAATAGCCTTTCGCTCCCTGTATTTTACCCCTGCCACCTTTAGAATTTGATAGAGAGTATTCCAGTCAACATTGTCAGAAGCTTTCACTAAGTCCACAAATGCTAGAAATGTAGGTTTTCCTTTTCTTAATCTTTCTACTAAGATAATTTGTAAGGTCAGTATTGCTTCACGTGTTCAAACATCTCTACGGAATCCAAACTGATCTTCCCTGAGGTCGGCTTCTACCAGTTTTTCCATTCGTCTGTAAAGAATTCGTGTTAGTATTTTGCAGCTATGTAAAGAATTCGTGTTAGTATTTTGCAGCTATGACTTATTAAACTGATAGTTCGGTAATTTTCACATCTGCTAACACCTGCTTTCTTTGGGATTGGAATTATTATATTCTTCTTGAAGTCTGAGGGTATTTCGCCTGTCTCATACATCTTGCTCACCAGGTGGTAGAGTTTTGTCAGGACTGGCTCTCCCAAGGCAGTCAGTAGTTCTAATGGAATGTTGTCTACTCCCGGGGCCTTGTTTTGACTCAGGTCTTTCAGTGCTCTCTCAAACTCTTCACGCAGCATCGTATCCCCCATTTCATCTTCATCTACGTTCTCTTCCATTTCCATAATATTGTCCTCAGGTACATCGTCCCTGTGTAGACCCTCTATATACTCCTTCCACCTTTCTGCTTTCCCTTCTTTCCTTGGAACTGAGTTTCCATCTGAGCTCTTGATATTCATACAAGTGGTTCTCTTTTCTCCAAAGGTCTCCGTAATTTTCCTGTGGGCAGTATCATCTTACCCCTAGCGAGATAAGCCTCTACATCCTTACATTTGTCCTCTAGCCATCCCTGCTTAGCCATTTTGCACTTCCTGTCAATCTCATTTTTAAGACGTTTGTATTCCTTTTTGACTGCTTCATTTACTGCATTTTTATATTTTCTCCTTTCATCAATTATATTTTCTCCTTTCATCAATTATATTTTCTCCTTTCATCAATTATATTTTCTCCTTTCATCAATTAAATTCAATATTTCTTCTCTTACCCAAGGATTTCTACTAGCCCTCGTCTTTTTACCTACTTAATCCTCTGCTGCTTCCACTAATTCACCCTTCAGAGCTACCCATTCTTCTTCTACTGTATTTCTTTCCCACATTCCTGTCAATTGTTCCCTTATGCTCTCCCTGAAACTCTCTATAACCTCTGCTTCTTTCAATTCATCCAGGTCCCATCTCCATAACTCCAACATTTTTGCAGTTTCTTCAGTTTTAATTTACAGTTCATAACCAATAGATTGTGGCCAGTCCACCTCTGCCCCTGGAAATGTCTTACAATTTAAAATCTGGTTCCTAAATCTCTATCTTATCATTATATAATCTGTCTGATACCTTCTAGTATCTCCAGGATTCTTCCATGTATACAACCTTCTTTTTTTATTCTTGATCCAAGTGTTAGCTATGATTAAGTTATGCTCTGTGCAAAATTCTACCAGGCGGCTTTCTCTTTCATTTCTTAGCCCCAATCCATATTAACCTATTTTGTTTCCTTCTCTCCCTTTTCCTACTACCGAATTCCAGTCATCCATGACTATTAAATTTTCGTCTCCCTTCACTATCTGAATAATTTCTTTTATTTCATCACACATTTCTTCAATTTTTTCGTCATCTGCAGAGCTAGTTTGCATATAAACATGTACTACTGTAGTAGGCATGAGCTTCGTGTCTATCTTGGCCACAATAATGCGTTCTCTATGCTGTTTGTAGTAGCTGCTAAGTGCTATACCACCGACTGCACTCCCCTGACTTAAGCCCTCGTAAGTTCAACTTGATTTCTAAACTGAAGGAAACACTTCACAACTTCGCTTCAGAACTGCTACAAATTCATCTGGCAATAGGTCGTGCTGCTCGAACTGTCAACACATCTGGCACTGCTAAGTGTGTCCTAAGACTTCCACATCACTAGCAATGGGTTATACACAATGCTGGGGACTACTTGAAGGTCAGTAAAACTTTGAAACGTGTATCTAGTTTGTGCGAGCTGTAAATAGATAGTTGCTACTACTAAAGTTCCAACCCTTGTATATTTTGGATGTTTCATGTTGTACACTGGGGCCATATTAGAATTGTGTGGTAGCAGATACCAGTGATGCTCCAGCCCATTCCTCTTTACTCTCGTCGGTAGTTTACCAGTTTTGGCTAAGTATGGAGTAGTCCTGGAAAGAAGCCTCGGGAAATGGTTGCACCATGTAGCTTACCCGCGTTCCTATTGTGTTATTCATTATTAAACCTACTCCTGCATTACCCCTATTTGATTTTGTATTAATAACCCTGTATTCACCTGACCAAAAGTCTTGTTCCTCCTGCCACCAAACTTCACTAATTCCCACTATATCTAACTTTAACCTATCCATTTCCCTTTTTAAATATGAGTAGCATATGGTCACTGTGTGTGTGTATGCTTGTGCATGTGCGCGCCACAAGAAACAATTTTGGGATTCTGAAAGTGCTAATCAGTTACACCAAAATCCTTTGTACAATATGAAATAAAGACTTTGGTGTGCAGTTACTGCCATGGATTGATCTTTGTCCACCAAGCAATAACTTTTGATTCATACAATATACTGTAATCTTTTTCAGACGACTATAAACTATCAAAATCTTGAAACAAGACAGTCTTGGTTAAAAATTGTTTTATCTATTTATTGGCAATGAAGCATTTCTCCCCAATGGGGTACCTGTAGATGAACATAAGAAGTAATGTGGTGAGCCAACATCCATCCTTTAATGCTATCATATGGCATTAAGATAAAAATTTTAAGGAAACACTGTCCTATCATTATTAGCCAAATAAGACCACAAGAGAAATAATACAAAGCCAAATGTGATCTGTAGTAAACACCATTGAGCATTGCATAGAGTGGACGAAATGTACATATATTGCAGTTGAGAATACAATGTCGGTCAGACCTCAAAGCCTGCCACACAAACTTTAGGATTTTTGTTGCTGCATTCACTTTTGTCACTGTTTAACACGAAAAAAATATGTGCGCTGTGGTTGAGTCCATGATAAAACTATAGATCCCCCTATAACTAGCTGGGTGAGTTCAGAGATCGGAGGAAGGTGAGACCAGACATTCTGCTATAGGGATTGTGCTTAGTAAAGCACTGCATTGTTCAAACTAACCTCTGTTTTGATAACAGCTTTACTTCTACATTTTTTAATATATGTGTTTTCTATGCTCAGTCCATGTAAGGGGAGTGGTTTTAATACCATACTATTTTATGTTTACTACTAGCCTTAACTTGACTTTTCCCCTCTATCTTGTCACTGTTTTCGAACACCTGGGGCTGTTGACTCACTTCCTCAGGACAGGGAAGCTTTCAAAGGCATCTAGACCAATGCTAGATGAGTTGTGGTATCTCTCGATCATCTTTTTGGTTTTGGTATGATTCACCACAACTCAATCATCTGTTCATAAGCTTACTACTGCCAACTGCAATTCTTGTCTGCTCAAAGTCTACCTGTGCCTGTGCAATCTCATGCTGACAGCCCATTTATGGAAGCAAAAATCTGTTTCGAATTTCGTGCTGCTGCTGTTGATTTGACTGCTGTTCAGTTCTCATCAATATCTGGTGGTATCTGTTCTCAGAGGTATCTGAATGGATTGGTCTTTCACAGAACTGTGGAAATATTAATGTCATTCTTCAATGCCGATGAGTACCAATTTCATTAGCTGAAATATGGAATCCCATGTGCATTATTGTCACTGAAAGGTGTCCTTCCACTCCTGTCACTAAATGTAAGAGGGCTTTATGGAAGCCGAGGCTATTTACTCCAAACTCTTTCTTTTCTTGGCCAGTCTTATCCTAACTTGTTGATCATTCTCACAATTTATTATTATTATTATTATTATTATTATTATTATGGTCCAGTTGACTTCATCCTATGAGGGAATGATTGGGTGTTGAGGTAGCAACTTCATTGTACGAGGGCTATGCCGAAAGTTTTTAGCAGAATGTGTGAAAAAGATTTATTTGCAAAAAAAACGTTTACAACTTTTCAAAATATTCTCTATTAGCATGTATACGTTTTTCCACTCTCTGAAACCATTTAGAAAATGTGTCAGTCCAAGCGTCTTTTGAGATGTCACTTAGTGCACTCTCGTACACCGCAATGGCCTCTTCATCTGATGAAAACCGCTGCCCTCGAAGTTTTTCCTTAGCCTTAAGGAACAGAAAGAAGTCACAGAGGGCAAGGTCAGGTGAATAGGGGGATGGGGTAACACTCGCACTTTTTCCTTCTCCAGGAAGTCCATTGTTCTGGCCGCCCTGTGCGCAGATGCATTGTCGTGATGCAGCAGAAGGTGCCCATTCTTGGACTTTGGATGCTGTGACTTCCATGTGGCGATGACTTTTGGAAGACAATCGTTCATGTACCATTCAGCATTGACTGTACGGCGTGTGTCCAAGGTCACAGATATGAGATGCCCGATCTTTGTGAAAAAAGTTGCCACAATCTTTTTTCCAGAGCTCAGACTTCGTCGAACTTTTGTGGGTGGTTCCTCCCCTGGAAAGCACCACACAGAAGACTGTCTCTTCGTTTCAGGGTCATAATGGTAGACCGACGTTTCATCACCTGTGACGATATTGTAAGTGTCTTGGGACTTCCTTCCATTGAATTTTTCGAGCATGAAACGACACCAGCCCATTCTAGTCTCCTTTTGGCTTTCTGTGAGGGAATGTGGCACCCAAAGGGCATATCTCTTAGTAAGGCCTAAGTGACTATGAACGATGGTCTGTGATGCTGTTGATCCAATATTTAGGGTCCCTTCAATGTCGCAAAATGTAAAATGTGGATCTTCTTTGATCATTTTCCTCACAGCATCAATGTTTTCAGGAGTCACAGCTGTTGCTGGCCGACCGGGACGAGGTTCATCTTCAATTGACTGCCGACTCCTCGAAATCTCTCAAAACCAATTTCCAACTGTGGCCCTAGAAGGGGAAGCTTCACCAAAAACACACAGCAAAGAAGAATGGCATTCTTCAGCACTTAAACCCTTTTTATAATCGTGAAAAATCCCGGCGTGAAAGTCGCGGCGCGACAGCTCCATCCTGCACCGTCTCTGACTCAGCACAGCGTGTGCTTTCTTACCGCGCTGTGGGGGGGATCACCACTAGCCAGGGGCTGCACACGCACGTCCCAAGGTCGGAAAACATAGCTCTTTCGAATGAAAACAACCCCATTGTCCTCCGCCTTATGGTTTACGGGCTGCTAAAAACTTTCGACATAGCCCTCGTATACTTTATATGCTGAAGACACGTGTCTCTCTCTCTGACCTGTACCTGACAAAGGCCAGTAGACTTCTAACTCAAGGTAAATTGATGCTAGATATAGCTCTCATAGCAAACTTTGCTTCACGGGAAATAATATAGAGTCCTTTGGCTTACAGGTTACTTCCAATTGCATTATGATTACCAAGTCTTCAGACAATTAATGGTTGCTAACAAACCTTGTACCAGCTTCTGTTGCTTCAGTATGGTCACCTACATAACTGACCTATCATAGACTATTCTTCAGTATTAATTTTGTATGGAGTGTATACATACATATCATTAAATTATATTCTTTGATTGTGGAATCCATATTTGGAGGCCATCTGGTCATGGCCCAAAAACATTTGGCTGCAAGATGCTTGCTCCTTTCAGTCACTGCTACCTCAGCTGCTTGCAGTCACTAGTCAGACACTGGGGACTTCAGAAATATTGTCCAAATAAACTAGTAGCAGTAGCTTTGGTAACATTAGATTATCCTTTGGTTAATTACCCTGAATAACTATGAACATAATTGTTGTGAAGATACATCATACATTGTGTCATTTGCGAAGTAATTGATATCCTCACAAACTGACAGCTCATATAGTCAAAATTTAACATCAGATACATGGTCAGTCAGTGTGGCTCTTGAGAGATTCATCGAAGAACAGTGTACAAAACAATCGAAAACATCGAGTTGTCGACTTTTGCCGCAGACAAGAAAAAGAATGCTATTAAAAACATTGCATCAACAGCACTTGTGGATGGTCCATGTATCTTCTTTGGTTGCAGACTTAACTTTAGCATAGACACTAATGATATATATATAATAGAAGGAAACATTCCACGAAGGAAAAATATACCTAAAAACAAAGATGATGTGACTTACCAAATGAAAGTGCTGGCAGGTCGACAGACACACAAACGAACACAAACATACACACAAAATTCAAGCTTTCGCAACAAACTGTTGCCTCATCAGGAAAGAGGGAAGGAGAGGGAAAGACGAAAGGATGTGGGTTTTAAGGGAGAGGGTAAGGAGTCATTCCAGGAGCGCCGTGGTTCCGTGGTTAGCGTGAACAGCTGCGGAACGAGAGGTCCTTGGTTCAAATCTTCCCTCGACCGAAAATTTTGACTGGAAAAGAAAGAAAGAAAGATGATGAGACTTACCAAACAAAAGCGCTGGCAGGTCGATAGGCACACAAACATACACACAAAATTCAAGCTTTCGCAACAAACGGTTGCTTCGTCAGGAAAGAGGGAAGGAGAGGGAAAGACGAAAGGATGTGGGTTTTAAGGGAGAGGGTAAGGAGTCATTCCAATCCCGAGAGCGGAAAGACTTACATTAGGGGGAAAAAAGGACAGGTATACACTGGCGCGCGCGCACACACACACACACATATCCATCCGCACATACACAGCAACAAGCAGACATTTGTAAAGGCAAAGAGTTTGGGCAGAGATGTCAGTTGAGGCGGAAGCACAGAGGCAAAGATGTTGTTGAAAGACAGGTGAGGTATGAGCGGCGGCAAATTGAAATTAGAAATTAGCGGAGATTGAGGCCTGGCGGATAGCGAGAAGAGAGGATATGCTGAAGGGCAAGTTCCCATCTCCGGAGTTCTGACAGGTTGGTGTTAGTGGGAAGTATCCAGATAACCCGGTCGGTGTAACACTGTGCCAAGATGTGCTGGCCGTGCACCAAGGCATGTTTAGCCACAGGGTGATCCTCATTACCAACAAACACTGTCTGCCTGTGTCCATTCATGCGAATGGACAGTTTGTTGCTGGTCATTCCCACATAGGACGCTTCACAGTGTAGGCAGGTCAGTTGGTAAATCACGTGGGTGCTTTCACACGTGGCTCTGTCTTTGATCGTGTACGCCTTACGGGTTACAGGACTGGAGTAGGTGGTGGTGGGAGGGTGCATGGGACAGGTTTTACACCGGGGGCAGTTACAAGGGTAGGAGCCAGAGGGTAGGGAAGGTGGTTTGGGGATTTCATAGGGATGAACTAAGAGGTTACGAAGGTTAGGTGGACGGCGGAGAGACACTCTTGGTGAAATCTCCAGCAGGGATACGACTTCCTCAAATCCTGCCCTGAAATGAGATCCATCCTTTATGAAATCCTCCCCACTCCACCAAGAGTGTCTTTCCGCCGTCCACCTAACCTTCGTAACCTCTTAGTTCATCCCTATGAAATCCCCAAACCACCTTCCCTACCCTCTGGCTCCTACCCTTGTAACCGCCCCCAGTGTAAAACCTGTCCCATGCACCCTCCCACCACCACCTACTCCAGTCCTGTATCCCGGAAGGCGTACACGATCAAAGGCAGAGCCACGTGTGAAAGCACCTACGTGATTTACCAATTGACCTGCCTACACTGTGAAGCCTTCTATGTGGGAATGACCAGCAACAAACTGTCCATTCGCATGAATGGACACAGGCAGACAGTGTTTGTTGGTAATGAGGATCACCCTGTGGCTAAACATGCCTTGGTGCACGGCCAGCACATCTTGGCACATTGTTACACCGTCCGGGTTATCTGGATACTTCCCAGTAACACCAACCTGTCAGAACTCCGGAAATGGGAACTTGCCCTTCAGCATATCCTCTCTTCTCGCTATCCGCCAGGCCTCAATCTCCGCTAATTTCTGATTTCAATTTGATGCCGCTCATACCTCACCTGTCTTTCAACAACATCTTTGCCTCTGTACTTCCGCCTCGACTGACATCTCTGCCCAAACTCTTTGCCTTTACAAATGTCTGCTTGTTGCTGTGTGTGTGTGTGTGTGTGTGTGTGTGTGTGTGTGTGCGTGTGTGTGCGTGCGTGCGTGCGTGTGTGTGCGTGCGTGCGTGCGTGCGTGGGTGTGCGTGTGTGTGCGTGTGCGTGTGCGTGTGCACAGTTCTATGTCGAGCTATGAAAAAATATTAGATGCTCATTTGCATTTTCAGTATATAGGAGTGCTTTCCAGCTGTTCCTCTGTTTCAACTGCACAAATCATTGCTGTGTCATCAGTCCTGTTGACAATGCTACAGATGATGTGCTCTGTGTTCATTGCGCAAGCAAGACTGGCAGTTTTTACCACTTCAGCTAGCTGCCTATAACTAGAGAGAATATTCTGATTCTAAGATATATAAATTGTTAATACAGACATAAGCCACCATCTACAATTGGCTGGATCCTGTGCTCTTCATGGTATCGGGAAGCACTTGTTCCACATCCGGAATGAATCTTCTAGTGTACACATATAGTGCACACTATTTCTTCCCCTCCTTAGCAGCCACATCACTGAAGCACTGTATCACCTGCCTGAGATTGGAGCTCTCAGCCACCAGTATTCTCACGCTCTGTGAATGTCCAAATCTGACAAGCCGTGAGTCGTCTTCTGGAAGAAGGAAGAGGGAAGGAGAGGGAAAGACGAAAGGATGTGGGTTTTAAGGGAGAAGGTAAGGAGTCTTTCCAATCCCGGGAGCGGAAAGACTTACCTTAGGGGGAAAAAAGGACGGGTACGCGCGCGGATGTGGAACAAGTGCTTCCCGATACCATGAAGAGCACAGGATCCAGCCAATTGTAGATGGTGGCTTATGTCTGTATTAACAATTTATATATCTTAGAATCAGAATATTCTCTCTAGTTATAGGCAGCTAGCTGAAGTGGTAAAAACTGCCAGTCTTGCTTGCGCAATGAACACAGAGCACATCATCTGTAGCATTGTCAACAGGACTGATGACACAGCAATGATTTGTGCAGTTGAAACAGAGGAACAGCTGGAAAGCACTCCTATATACTGAAAATGCAAATGAGCATCAAATATTTTTTCATAGCTCGACATAGAACTGTGTAGTGTATGTTTGAAACCAAACAGGAGACCAACTGTGGATCTTCAGTAAAGAACCAGATGGAGGGTCTGAATCGGAGGCGTAGACAGTTCTGTGACCGTATAGGCTGCAAGATTCCTCAACTTGCACGTTAGGGTGGTGGATTTTTGGGTTCCACTTAATAGGTAAAGTGTGCACTACACACACGAGGGGGTACATGGATAATGGGGGCTGTGTAATGGACTGGATAGTTTTTAGGTTTTAGGGTATCAGAAAAGTACAGGATTAGCTTCAGTCTCAAAAGTTGCAGAGCTTCAGTCTCAAAGGTTGCAAGTAGAACTCGGGAAGAGGGTAGATATAGCAACAATCAGTATTATCCACCTCAGTTGAGACCAACTGTGAATGTTTGGTATGTGTTCTAATTTTAGCTGTAGTATTGCATTGTGGCATGTTGTATAACATATAAAAGTCATTTATTTATTTCCCTGGATGATTGTTTAGAACGTAAACCACTAGGAATAAATGTGTGAAATTCAGTAAAGTAAAGTTGTCATGCACTTCTTGAAATCAGTGTTGCACTTGTAAATTGCCACAGATATGTTGGGAAAGAACCTGAAAGCTGCCTAAAATGAGGGATGTGTTCAGCTGAAATTTTTAGATGGAAACTAACTGTGTTCAGAAAGGATAGATTAAATATTGTTGGTGGTGGCATGTTCTTTGCTGTTGTTGAAAATAGTTCATCTTGTAGGGAATTTGAAGTAGATAGTACCTATGAACTACTATAGGTAGATGTTACACTTCACAACTAGAGTAAACTAGTTTGTTCAACCAACCTCCCAACCCAGGAGATATAGTTGCTGAATAGTTCGAAGAAAACTAGTGTGTCATTTCAAATAGGTACCCATTCGTATAATTGTAGTTGGTGGTTACTTCGATTTAACCTCAATATGTTGGTGAAAATACATGTTCAAAGCCATTGGTGGATATAGAATATTGTGAGAAATTTTACTAAATGCTTTCTCCAAAAATTATTTATGAGCCCACTTGAAGTGAAAATGGTTGCTAAAGCATACTTGACCTCTTAGCAACATGTACTCATGAGTAAATATGGAGTATCATGACGGATACAGTGATTAGTGACCACAAAGTTGTTGTAGCGAGACTTAATACCACAACATCCATACCCGCTATAAGTAAATACAAAATACATCTATTTAAAAAAGAAGATAAAAATTCAAGACTCCATCCTAAGAGAGTGTCTCCCTCTTTTCCCAACTAACTATAGAAGTGTATACCAGACGTGGCTTAAATTCAGAAAATAGTACATGAGGCACTTGCGATATGTATACCAGATACATTCATTGGAGATGGTACTGATCCCCTATGGTGCACAACAGGTCAGAACACTGTTGCAGATGCAATTAAAAAAGCATACCAAAGTTGAAAGAACTCAGTCTCAGAGAATGGCCATGTTTTACTCAAGGTCGAAACTGAGCATGGACTTAAATGTGAAATGATTTTAATAGCATCTACAATGAAACCCTGTCTCGAAATTTGGCAGAAAATCAAGAGAGATTCTGGTCATATGTAAAGTACACCAGTGGCAAGACATGACCAATACAGGGTATCACAAATTGATTGTGTATTGCTAGGTTTCCAGAAGACTTTTAACACCATTTGTGACAAGATACTTGTAATGAAAATGTACCTGTGGAGTATCACTTCAGTTGAGCATCTAGATTTCCTGTCAGATGTCACTGTATGTAATAATCAACAAAAAATCAAATTCCATGCCCTTTGGTGTTCCTAATGTTTATAACCAGTTGAGGGGATAATCTGAGCAGTCCTCTTACATTGTTTGCAGATGGTACTGTGATATACTGCCTACCAAAGTCATCAGAAGATCAAAACCAATTGCAAAATTATCCATGTTGTTGTTGTTGTTGTTGTTGTTGTTGTCTTCAGTCCTGAGACTGGTTTGATGCAGCTCTCCACACTACTCTATCCTGTGCAAGCTTCTACATCTCCCAGTACGTACTGCAGCCTACATCCCTCTGAATCTTAATGTATTCATCTCTAGGTCTCCCTCTGCGATTTTTTACCCTCCACACTGCCCTCCAATACTAAATTGGTGATCCCTTGATGCCTCAGAGCATGTCCTACCAACCGATCCCTTCTTCTAGTCAAGTTGTGCCACAAACTCTTCTCCCCAATTCTATTCAATACCTCCTCATTAGTTATGTGATCTACCCATCTAATCTTCAGAATTCTTCTGTAGCACATCATTTCGAAAGCTTCTATTCTCTTCTTGTCTAAACTAGTTATCGTCCATGTTTCACTTCAATTCATGGCTACACTCCATACATATACTTTCAGAAACGACTTCCTGACACTTAAATCTATACTCGATGTTAACAAATTTCTCTTCTTCAGAAACGCTTTCCTTGCCATTGCCAGACTACATTTTATATACCCTCTACTTTGACCATCATCAGTTATTTTGCTCCCCAAATAGCAGAACTCCTTTACCACTTTAAGTGTCTCATTTCCTAATCTAATTCCTTCAGCATCACCCGACTTAATTAGACTACATTCCATTACCCTCGTTTTGCTTTTGTTGATGTTCATCTTATATCCTCCTTTCAACACACTGTCCATTCTGTTCAACTGCTCTTCCAAGTCCTTTGCTGTCTCTGACAGAATTACAATGTCATCGGCAAACCTCAGTTTTTATTTCTTCTCCATGAATTTTAATACCTACTCCGAATTTTTCTTTTTTTTCCTTTACTGCTTACTCAATATACAGATTGAACAACATCAGGGAGAGGCTACAACCCTGCCTCACTCCCTTCCCAACCAATGCTTCCCTTTCATGTCCCTCGACTCTTATAACTGCCATCTGGTTTCTGTACAAATTGTAAATAGCCTTTCGCTCCCTGTATTTTACCCCTGCCACCTTCAGAATTTGAAAGAGAGTATTCCAGTCAACATTGTCAAAAGCTTTCTCTAAGTCTACAAATGCTAGAAACGTAGGTTTGCCTTTCCTTAATCTAGCTTCTAAAATAAGTCGCAGGGTCAGTATTGCCTCATGTGTTCCCATATTTCTACGGAATCCAAACTGATCTTCCCCAAGGTCAGCTTCTACCAGTTTTTCCATTCGTCTGTAAAGAATTCGCGTTACTATTTTCCAGCCGTGGCTTATTAAACTGATAGTTCGGTAATATTCACATCTGTCAACGCCTGCTTTCTTTGGGATTGGAATTATTATATTCTTCTTGAAGTCTGAGGGTATTTCACCTATCTCATACATCTTGCTCACCAGATGGTATAGTTTTGTCAGGACTGGATCTCCCAAGGCTGTCAGTAGTTGTAATGGAATGTTGTCTACTCCCGGGGCCTTGTTTCGACTCAGATCTTTCAGTGCTCTATCAAACTCTTCACGCAGTATCATATCTCCCATTTCATCTTCATCTACATCCTCTTCCATATCTATAACATTGCCCTCAGGTACATCGCCCTTGTATAGACCCTCTATATACTCCTTCCACCTTTCTGCTTTCCCTTCTTTCCTTTGAACTGGGTTTCCATCTGAGCTCTTGATATTCATACAAGTTGTTCTCTTTTCTCCAAAGGTCTCTTTAATTTTCCTGTAGGCAGTATCTATCCTACCCCTCGTGAGATAAGCCTCTACATCCTTACATTTGTCCTCCAGCCATGCCTGCTTAGCCATTTTGCAATTCCTGTCGATCTCATTTTTGAGACGTTTTTTGTTCCTTTTTGCCTGCTTCATTTACTGCATTTTTATATTTTCTCCTTTCATCAATTAAATTCAATATTTCTTCTGCCACCCAAGGATTTCTACTAGCCCTCGTCTTTTTACCTACTTGATCCTCTGCTGCTTTCACTACTTCATCCCTCAAAGCTACCCTTTCTTCTTCTACTGTATTTCTTTCCCCCATTCTTGTCAATTGTTCCCTTATGCTCTCCCTGAAACTCTGTACAACCTCTGGTTTAGTCAGTTTATCCAGTTCCCATTTCCTTAAATTCCCACCTTTTTGCAGTTTCTTCAGTTTTAATCTACAGCTCATAACCAATAGATTGTGGTCAGAGTCCACATCTGCCCCTGGAAATGTCCTACAATTTAAAACCTGGTTCCTAAATCTCTGTCTTACCATTATGTAATCTATCTGATACCTTTTAGTATCTCCAGGCTTCTTCCATGTATACAACCTTCTTTTATGATTCTTGATCCAAGTGTTAGCTATGATTAAGTTGTGCTCTGTGCAAAATTCCACCAGACGGCTTCCTCTTTCATTTCTTACCCCCATTCCATATTCACCTACTACATTTCCTTCTCTCCCTTTTCCTACTACCGAATTCCAGTCATCCATGACTATTAAATTTTCGTCTCCCTTCACTATCTGAATAATTTCTTTTATTTCATCACACATTTCTTCAATTTTTTCGTCATCTGCAGAGCTAGTTTGCATATAAACATGTACTACTGTAGTAGGCATGAGCTTCGTGTCTATCTTGGCCACAATAATGCGTTCTCTATGCTGTTTGTAGTAGCTTACCCGCGTTCCTATTGTGTTATTCATTATTAAACCTACTCCTGCATTACCCCTATTTGATTTTGTATTTATAACCCTGTATTCACCTGACCAAAAGTCTTGTTCCTCCTGCCACCAAACTTCACTAATTCCTACTATATCCAACTTTAACCTATCCATTTCCCTTTTTAAATTTTCTAACCTATCTGCCCGATTAAGGGATCTGACATTCCACGCTCCAATCCGTAGAATGCCAGTTTTCTTTCTCCTGATAATGACGTCCTCTTGAGTAGTCCCCGCCCGGAGATCCGAATGAGAGACTATTTTACCTCCGGAATATTTTACCCAAGAGGACGCCATCATCATTTATCCATACAGTAAAGCTGCATGCCCTCGGGGAAAAAATTACGGCTGTAGTTTCCCCTTGCTTTCAGCCGTTCGCAGTACCAGCACAGCAAGGCCATTTTGGTTAGTGTTAAAAGGCCAGATCAGTCAATCATCCAGACTGTTGCCCCCTGCAACTACTGAAAAGGCTGCTGCCCCTCTTCAGGAACCTTATGTTTGTCTGGCATCTCAACAGATACCCCTCCGTTGTGGTTGCACCTACGGTATGGCTATCTGTATCGCTGAGGCACGCAAGTTTCCCCACCAATGTCAATGTCTATGGTTCATGGGGGGAGGAAAAATATGGTGTGAAAAGCGGCAGTTGATTCTAAATAATTAAGTGTGTGGCCATCCACATGAGTATGAAAAGAAATCTGCTAAATTTCAATTACATAATTACAAAAATCTAAAGGCTGTGAATTTAATTAAGGGATTACAATTAGAAATAACTTAAAATTGGAATGACTGCAAGACAATGTTGTGGGGGGGGAAGCAAACCAAAGACGGCGTTTTACTGGCAGGACACTTAGAAGATGCAACAGGTCTGCTAAAGAAACTGCATATGCTAGCCTTGTTCATTCCTTGCTAGAGTATTGCTGTGTGGTATGGGATCTGTAACAGATGGGACTGGTAGGAGAAAAAGTCCAATAAAGGGCAGCTCGTCCTTTCTTCTCACAAGGTAGGGTGGAGTGTGCCGTGCACATCATGCATGAATTGGGTGGCAGTCATTAAAACAAAGGTATTCTTCACTGTGGTGAGATTTTTCACAAAATTTCAATCACCAGCTTTCTTCTATAATGTAAAAATGTTTTGTCAGCAACCTACATAGGAAGAAATGATTATCATAATAAAATAAGAGAAGTCAGAGCTCATACAGAAATAGTATAGTATTCATTTTTCCACGCACTCTTAGTGTGGAGCAGTAGAGAAATATGCTAGGGTGGTTTGAAGAACCTTCTGCCAGGCACTGAAGTATAAATTCCTGAGTATTTAAATATTGACAAAATTATTTAATTGGATAAATATAAAAAAATCTACTCACCAAGCGGCGGCGGAACACATACATAAGACGGTTGTAACTGGCAAGCTCGTCCTTCAGGCAGAAGGGTTGAAGGGGAAGGGAAAAGATCTGAAGAGTCTAGGAGATGGGGCAGATTTTTTAAGTATGTTGATTTCATTCAATTCTGTCACAAATGATTGCAAATCAAGATTATCATGGCAATAATCACAGTTTCTCTCTCCATCTTGGTTGCACATTGTGCGAATTTTGTTTGTGTATAGACCCACTAACCATAGAACTTTGTTTTCTTTTTCCCCACTCTTTATGTGCCCATGTCCCTTTCTTAGTTTCATTCTCCAATTTCTCCAGCATTTCTATTTGTTCTAAGTGTTCCAGTGACGACACTTTTCCCCCTTCTCTCCCCAAAAGTATTTCTTGTACTTGGAATGGTTATGTGCTAGGTAATACTTCAATAAGATGCCATTCTGCAAAATAACAAACCTCCCTTTTTTGGATGGTGAAATTTTGAATTTAAGAATTGAAAATTTTGGTTTGTTGTTGCACAATGCAAACTAAGATGACTTTTAAATTTGCTGTAATAATAATAATAATAATAATAGTAATAATAATAATAGTAATAATAATAATAATAATAATAATAATAATAATAATAATATCTATGTAATATTCCCCACTGTTCAGCTGAGCATCACCTTCCATATGATTGATGATGAATCTAATTTTACTTATCATTACATTTCAGGAAGTCTCTCTTTCACTGGTTTTAAAAATAACACTGGGTATTCCTCCCCTTCTGGTTTAAAAGTAAGAAAGGAAACATATTTACTTGTTTTAAATTAAAGTTCCTCCAGAAACACTATTTTTAGTGACTGTACTCACATCATTGTTTATTCATTCTTGCTGTGCAGACAATATTGTGAGTGTTGAGGAGACTTTAATGTAATGTTGTTTTGATGTAATATAGTCTGGAATTTTTTCTGTTTCATGTGTTGTTATGTGAAGCATTAACTGTTTAATGCTGCCAGAGCTAATTGTATTGTCTTTAATTTTCTACAAGTTTCAATCATAATAAAAACTGTTCACTCATTTCTTGTAATTTTGTATCTCCATTGTTTGCCTTCTGGTTCAATACATTCAGTCCTTCCCAAGTAATTTTTGCATCTTTTCTTGCTTGGGAAATGTCACATACCATTTCTTCTTGGGATTTGGTGAACTCTATAAAAAAAGTGGATCTTCCATGCCGTAAAATACCATTTCTTAGACTTAACTGTAATCCCTCTTAAAAGTTATACCATTGGTTTATTTAGTTGATACCAACTAAAATAATTATAATTAATCACATCGACATTTCAGTTGTACTGCTATAATACAGTCTTTTTGTTTCATGTTTCTTTTGGTAGATTTGTTGTTGTAGGGATTATTTAAACTTTATTCTCTTATTTTATTGTATCTTCCAACATCACCACTTTGAAATAAATATTTGCTTCCAGCTTTATTCATTGTCTCTTTATTATGTTCAAAAATTAATTTACTGTAAGTAGATTACATTTTCTTCCTTGAATGGTTGGATCCTTTTCATTTCAGCTCTACCATACCCTAATTGTTACGTACATGTTAAATGGCAGTGACAGGGTAACTTGCTAAAAGTGACACATTTCCTCTGGAAAGAACTGTCACTGTGTCATTAAGTGCAAAATACAGTGGGAGAACAATAATTGGTTAAAGTGAACATGCGCCAAATATGGTAAATTTTTTTGGGGTCACCTTGAGCAGCCCAGGTAGCAAGAGACAGCTTCTGCAGTGGGTTTCTCCAATGTAGCCATTGTTTAAGTCTGTCAGCAGACCAGAAAGAGCCCCGGGATTGGATGCCATGTATCTGCTCATGATGCCATTGCACATTTGTCTCTGTGAGAGGGAAAGTCAAAAACATTCACATATGAAAGTAGAACAGTGGCTACAGGTTGAGAGATTATTTAAACTTTTGATCAAAATCCATGGAAAGGGAATTTAGGTGAACTCACATGGGCCTAGATTTCATTGACTGTGCACATGCTTAGAGGCTGGCTGGATGAAATATTTTTCAGAAAGTTCCAGATGTATACAGTGGTGTGTCCACCTTACTGACCAAATCTAGACCTGAACAATACCACTCTCTTCTGGGCTCCGAAGTAAAACGGTCTATTCATGGGCACATTGATTGGTTCAGAAATCTTTCTTAGACTCAAGGTCTGATCATGGCCTTGTTTTTGGTGTTAGGCAATTTGATAGGTGTTGCATTGTATGTGTAAATAAAATGTGTAAAAAAATTTTCTTTTCAGGTTTATACAGGTTGGCCGCTCATTTTTCACACAGCCAGAAGAACCTATTCCACTAGGAAATGGAATGCATATGTGGCTGGGATTTTATCAGAGTGTAATTCTCGGTTGGAAACCATTTCTGAATGTTGACGGTACGTATTTACTGATGTAACTCAGTTTTTAGCTCTGTACTTCTGTCATGTTGTAAGACAGTAACAAAGTAATTGGTGTGAAACCAAGAACTCATTTTTGTGATGTACAGACAGTTGTGAATCACAGACTAGAATTTCTCTCTCTCTCTCTCTCTCTCTCTCTCTCTCTCTCTCTCTCTCTCTTTCATGTACACAAGTTAGAGTTCCATATCTAAACTTTGTTCCCATTTTCTACATTCCAGTTTGCCATAGTGATAATACTGTTGTACGAGAGAAGCGCTTGCACACAAGATTCAGTTCCTTCGCAGCTTTAAATGTTTACATCACTCTAAAATAAGAGAAATTGTCATGAACTTACATAATCACTCACCATTGAGCAGAATCTGTGGGTGACACACAGTATAGCTGATGAAAATGTGTCTTGGCATTGGCTAAGTTAGAAATCACTGTGATACCAACCCCTGAAAGCAGCAGTGCCTTACATAACTTAATGTCCAGTTGAAGATCACTGGCCATTTGTCAGGGGCAGAGTGGAGAGAGCCCTACATTTGCAGAGCCTGTTCCCATATGTTTTGGAGTGTCTCCCTACATGTGTGTGTTGAGCTGCATTCTGCCACGTCTGCAGCAGTGTGCACATCTGAGGCAGTTGGTATTTTATTTCCTCAGCACTGTTTGATTCCCAGTAAGGGGAAGACGAAGACAGTATGGCGCTTGTTGTGAATGGTTATAGACACAGTGACATCACCAAAGAATGGTGCAGTGAAGTATTAGTCCAACTGGAGGCACTGTTGGTAAACTAGAAGAAAAAGATCCATTAGCAAGTTTTCTTTCTTTTTTGTGTTTGCCTGTTGATGATTCAGTGCTTCTGCTTTTCTGCGAGTGGTGTCCTTTTCCTTTATCCAACAATATTATGAAAAGCATAGTTACTACTCACCATATAGTGACAGTTAGCAAGTCGGCTTTCAGCCAAAAAGGCCTTCAGTGGAATTACACTCCCTCTCTCTCTCTCTCTCTCTCTCTCTCTCTCTCTCTCTCTCGTGTGTGTGTGTGTGTGTGTGTGTGTGTGTGTGTGTGTTTGGGGGGATCTATGTTAATGCCACGTGGATTTAATATATTTACTCAGGAAATGAAAAGTAAGAAATGTCAGTCACTGAAATGAAATGAACCCACTTAATATGCAATTATGGGCTCTTTCACTGAGCCGTTTGCCTATTGGAAAATTATGGAAAACAGGATTGTTGTGGTAAATAAATACTAAAGTCTGGTATCACCTGTTAGTAGTACAATCAGAATCTCTTACGGGCTCCAGCTGTTTGTTGCTCTCTCTCTCTCTCTCTCTCTCTCTCTCTCTCTCTCTCTGTATCTGTAGGTAGAGGCCCAATACAGTGATATCGAAAATTTGATGTGGTCGAGTTCTTTCGCTTCGTCACATCGTGGCACAGATCCTATCACCAGCACAGATGAAGGTGTTGCCTGTATAACGCAATCAGCACATTGACTCTGGTTGATATCTGCTAAGTCGCCTTTAATGGAGTGAAATGATGACACACTCCTAGGATGCTCAGCAGAAGTGATTTTGGAATGGTGGGAAATTGACTGTGTAGGAAGTGAAGAAGGGTGCAAGCACTTGAGGATTCCATGTAAGAACAGTTAGTTTGTCAGTTATTTAACCTTCTCTGTGGAGTTGTCTTACAGTGACTGTACATCTGTGTGATTCAGTGAGTACACTTTATTACTCTGTATGTTAGTCCTTTCCGGCAACTCCCGGTTCCCGCATTCTGCCTTTCTCTTTCAGAGGAGGCGGCTCTGCTTACAACTCACTTCATCAGTGCTGCTTTATGTACTGTATTTGAAATTGTAGCTGTCTTTACAGTTCAAAATCATGTCTTCTAAAAGGAAACATGTTACGCTAGACCTCAAGCAGAAACTTCAAATTTTAGATAAGTTAAATCGAGGTTCTTCGCAAAAAACATTGCTGGTGAGTTCACTGTTGGACGAGCAACTATTTATGACACCAAAAAGAAAGATGATGATATTTGACTGTACTCAAGACAAATGGATAGTGAGTTGGGAAAATGGAAGGTTATGCAAAAGAGTGAGAATTTAGAACTGTACGTTACTGTTTATAGATGGATCATACAACGTAGTAAAGGAATTACAGTCAGTGGCCCGATTATAAAGAAAAAGCAACTGCATTTAACAACCAACTTTGCGGTAGTAACTTGTTTGCAGCAAGCAAAAGTTGGCTCTCAAACTGGAAAAAACGACATGGTATTCGGCAGCTGACAGTTACCGGGGAAAGTCAGCTAACAATAAGGATGCTGATGAGCTTGTAAGCAAGATATGGAAGATAATAGAAGAAGAAGAAGAAGAAGATTTAACTGCTGATGCCTTGTATAATGCTGATGAAACAGGACTCTTTTACAAGATGCTTCCTTCCAAAATATTAGCTGCCAAGAATGAGAAGGAAGCTCATGGTTACAACCAACAGAAACAGCGCGTAACATTAATGGCATGTTGTAATGCAAATGGGAGTCATAAACTACCACTTATGGTGATTGTAAAATCCAAACATCCATGTTGTTTTCAACACACTGACGTAAATACTCTAACAGTGCAGTATTGCGCTCAGAAGAAAGAGCGGAGGGACAGACAAATATTCTCTCAGTGGTTCCATGAAACATTTGTATCAGCAGTGAGAAAAGAGCTAAAGAAGAAAAAGCTTCCACTGAAAGCTACCCTTATAACTGACAAAGCTCCCACTGATCCTTCAGATGTTTCTCTAAAGTCTGATGGTATACAAGCACTCTTTCTCCCACCCAATGTGACAGCCCTAATTTAGCCCATGGACCAGGAATTTTGGAATCGGTTAAACATCATTATTGACATTCACTTCTCGTCTCCTTGCTGAATGAAAGTGAAAATGACTCTAATCAAGACCATGCTGAAGGTGTGGAAAGCAATTAACATACATGATGTTGTTTTCCAAGCAACCGAAGCATGGGATGAAGTGGAGAGTGCTACCATAATGAAGACCTGGAGAAAATTGTGGCTATCCATTGTTGCCAAGTTGGATCCAGTAGTAAGCGATAGTGATGAGCCATTCAATTTGGATTTAACAATTACTTTGTACACTGACATGTTCCACAACCTTCCAGGAGGAGAAGAAATTGATGATGATGATGATGATGATGATGATGATGATGATGATGATGATGATGATGATGATGATGATGATGTTACTAGGTGGCTGAATGAGGAAAACTGTGATATGGACCAAACTGTAACAGATAAAATAATAATCAAAAGTGTGCAAGAAAGTAATGGTGAAAGTTATGAAGAGGAGGACACATGAGGAGAGAGCATGAAAATTTCTCACACTGCTGGTGCTGAAGCTGCAGAGGTCTTCCTGGAGTACATTATGCAACAACCAGATACATGCAGTACAAATGTAATGCTTGTAAAGTGGTTGCGTGATAAAGCATGCCACCGTCGTGTATCATCATTGTGACAGTTAAAAATTCAAGGGCGAAGTTTTCATCATCATCATCATTTAAGACTGATTATGCCTTTCAGTGTTCAGTCTGGAGCATAACCCCCCTTATACAGTTCCTCCATGATCCCCTATTCAGTGCTAACATTGGTGCCTCTTCTGATGTTAAACCTATTACTTCAAAATCATTCTTAACCAAATCCAGGTACCTTCTCCTCGGTCTGCCCCGACTCCTCCTACCCTCTACTGCTGAATCCATGAGTCTCGTGGGTAACCTTGCTGCTCCCATGCGTGTAACATGACCCCACCATCTAAGCCTGTTTGCCCTGACTGCTACATCTATAGAGTTCATTCCCAGTTTTTCTTTGATTTCCTCATTGTGGACACCCTCCTGCCATTGTTCCCATCTACTAGTACTTGCAATCATCCTAACTACTTTCATATCCGTAACCTCAACCTTGTTGATAAGGTAACCTGAATCCACCCAGCTTTCGCTCCCATACAACAAAGTTGGTCGAAAGATTGAACGGTGCACAGATAACTTAGTCTTGGTACTGACTTCCTTCTTGCAGAAGAGAGTAGATCGTAGCTGAGAGCTCACTGCATTAGCTTTGCTACACCTCGCTTCCAGTTCTTTCACTATGTTGCCATCCCGTGAGAATATGCATCCTAAGTACTTGAAACCGTCCACCTGTTCTAACTTTGTTCCTCCTATTTGGCACTCAATCCGTTTATATTTCTTTCCCACTGACATTACTTTCGTTTTGGAGATGCTAATCTTCATACCATAGTCCTTACATTTCTGATCTAGCTCTGAAATATTACTTTGCAAACTTTCAATAGAATCTGCCATCACAACTAAGTCATCCGCATATGCGAGACTGCTTATTTTGCGTTCACATATCTTAATCTCACCCAGCCAGTCTATTGTTTTCAACATATGATCCATAAATAATATGAACAACAGTGGAGACAGGTTGCAGCCTTGTCTTACCCCTGAAACTACTCTGAACCATGAACTCAATTTACCGTCAACTCTAACTGCTGCCTGACTATCCATGTAAAGACCTTTAATTGCTTGCAAAAGTTTGCCTCCTATTCCATAATCTTGTAGAACAGACAGTAACTTCCTCCTAGGAACCCGGTCATATGCCTTTTCTAGATCTATAAAGCATAGATACAATTCCCTGTTCCACTCATAACACTTCTCCATTATTTGCCATAAGCTAAAGATCTGGTCCTGACAACCTCTAAGATGCCTAAACCCACACTGATTTTCATCCAATTGGTCCTCAACTAACACTCGCACTTTCCTTTCAACAATACCTGAGAAGATTTTACTCACAACGCTGATTAAAGATATACCTCTGTAGTTGTTACAATCTTTTCTGTTTCCATGTTTAAAGATTGGTGTGATTACTGCTTTTGTCCAGTCTGATGGAACCTGTCCCAACTCCCAGGCCATTTCAATTATCCTGTGTAGCCATTTAAGACCCGACATTCCACTGTATTTGATGAGTTCCGACTTAATTTCATCCACCCCAGCTGCTTTATTGCACTGCAATCTATTGACCATTTTTTCCACTTCCTCAAATGTGATCCTATTTCCATCATCATTCCTATCCCATTCTACCTCGAAATCTGAAACATTACTGATCGCATTTTCACCTACATTGAGCAACTCTTCAAAATATTCCCTCCATCTGCGCAAGGCATCCTCAGGATTCACCAGCAGTTTTCCTGACGTGTCCAAAATACTTGTCATTTCCTTCTTACCTCCCTTTCGAAGACTGCTAATTACACTCCAGAATGGTTTTCCAGCAGCTTGACCCATAGTTTCCAACCTGTTTCCAAAGTCTTCCCACGATTTCTTCTTGGATGCTGCAATTATCTGTTTGGCTTTGTTTCTTTCTTCAACATAACTTTCTCTGTCTATCTGTGTTCTGGTATGTAGCCATTTTTGATACGCCTTCCTTTTCCTTTTACAGGCTGCCTTGACTGTATCATTCCACCAAGCTGTTTGCTTCATCCTACTTTTACACACTACTGTTCCAAGACATTCTTTAGCCACTTCTAGTACTGTGTCCCTGTACCTTGTCCATTCCTTTTCCAATGACTGTAATTGACTACATTCAACTAACTGGTACCTTTCTAAGATCGCTGTTATGTACTTGTGCCTGATTTCCTTATCCTGAAGTTTCTCCACTCTTATCCTCCTACATATGGACCTGACCTCCTGCACTTTCGGCCTCACAATCCCAATTTCACTGCAGATTAAATAATGATCAGTGTCATCAAAGAATCCCCTGAATACACGTGTGTCCCTCACAGCCTTCCTGAATTCCTGATCTGTTATTATATAGTCAATGACAGATCTGGTTCCCCTGCCTTCCCAAGTATACCGGTGAATGTTCTTATGTTTAAAAAAGTAGTTTGTGATTCCTAAGCCCATACTGGCACAGAATTCCAAGAGTTGTTTCCCGTTTCTGTTGGCCTCTATATCCTCTCCAAATTTACCCATAACCTTTTCATACCCTTCTGTTCGATTTCCAATCCTGGCGTTAAAATCACCCATATATTAGGCATTAAATATTGGTACTTTGTGAATTATATTCTATCATGTTATAAAAATGACCGTTTGTGCCAAAACAGTCCCATTTATTTGATGTATGTTACAATTGCTGCTGTATCTTGGATTTGATTTTATCAGGTAAGCAAAAACAATATCGGTCAAGCTCACTGCTGTCTGCTCCGAAAACAGAGTTTATTGTGCGGTATTGTTTTCTGTGTCTCTAGTAAAGCCAACCAATGCCCTTGAACAGTTCAAGGAGATGCTTTACCAATGCTTTGCAAGACACAATTTCTTCAGGTCTGGTTGATGCGAATGTTTTGTATCTTTTAATCTCCAGTGCCTCACATTTGAAGATCAAATGTGATGTGGATTCCTCGCCCACACCACACATCCTGCATTTGGGGTCTTCTATTATCCCCATTGTATGTAGGAGTTTTTTGAAGTTTCCATGGCCTGTCAGTAGTCCAACCATGAGTTTTATTTCTCTCCTATTCAAGCCCATGATAGACTGACTTCTCTTGGAACAAGGCTCCAGCATCAATAGTTTTTGCGTTTGGACTGTAGCTCAATATTCTACATGCTGCCTCCTTGTCCAGTCTTGTAGTTTTATTACCATTATCTTGGTGATTGTGAGGACAGGTTCCGGTCCAATAAATGGTGTCATTGCCCCTATCCTGACCAAACTATCGGCTTGCTCATTACCACTAACCCCTGAGTGACCAGGGACCCACAATAGGTTTACCCTGTTGCTTTCCCCTAGCTCCTCAAGGACTTTGTGGTGTTCTGCCACGATCTTTGATCTTGTTTTCAGAGGCTGCCAGTGCTTTCAGGGCTGCTTGGCTGTCCGAATAAATGAAAATGCTACGACCTTTGTAGCGCCTCCGCAACTTCTCCCCCAGGCATACCCTGATGGCAGATATTTCTGCGTAAAACACAGTGGCCATCTTCCCTAGAGAGATTGCACTCTCCAGGCTTGGCTGCCCTCCGTATACCCCGGCCCCAACACCTGGGTCCGTTTTTGAACTGTCAGTGAACCAGACTATGTCTCCAGTACGGTGTTGAAATTTGTTCTCCCAGAGGTCTCTACTTCCAATTACTTTTGTAATTTTGTAATTTATTTGCGTGAATCATGTAATTTCATTCATAGCAATTGGTAGTAAAATATAACATCATACACTCTAAATTTACTTTATAATAGGAACTTAAGAATGTAGTACAAATTATTTGACATAATAATATATTAGATTTAAGTTTCTACAGTAGGCTATAAAAGCACTGCTCAATGAGCCATGATATTAGATGTTTTTTGAATGTCTCTCCAGTTATTACCTTCAATTCATTTGGCAGTGCATTGAAGTATTTTGCTCCATTAATATATGGACTGTTCGCTCTTCCCTCCCTCCCCCCCTTCTCCCTGCCCCCTTCTCCCTGCCCCCTTCTCCCTGCCCCCTTCTCCCTGCCCCCTTCTCCCTGCCCCCTTCTCCCTGCCCCCTTCTCCCTGCCCCCTTCTCCCTGCCCCCTTCTCCCTGCCCCCTTCTCCCTGCCCCCTTCTCCCTGCCCCCTTCTCCCTGCCCCCTTCTCCCTGCCCCCTTCTCCCTGCCCCCTTCTCCCTGCCCCCTTCTCCCTGCCCCCTTCTCCCTGTCCCCTTCTCCCTCCCCCCTTCTCCCTCCCCCCTTCTCCCTCCTGCTGTTCTATCTTTTTCCACCACACTGTAGCCTCATAGGTGATAATAGGTCTTAATACTGTGGTGTATATCCGGTACATACTCTTGGGGTTGAAGCCCCAGATTTTACCACAAGCTCTCCTGGTACTCATTGGAGTACCTTTCGCCTTGGAACAGGTGCTCCTTATGTGAGGGGTCCACAATAGTTCCTCATCCAAGGTTACCCCTAGATATTTCACTATCCCCTTCACTGGTCGAGTTTCATAGACAAGCTTGAGATTCCAATGTGTGTGTTGGATCTGTTTCCTCGTAAATAGTACTACAACAGTCTTCTTAGGACTGACGCTTAGATCCTGTTTCCTGCACCAGTGTTGCACAATGTTCATTGCTCCTTATGCGATAGCACTGACTGTACTTGAAAATTTGCAAAGTATTACTATGACAAGATTGTCTGCCTATCCCTGGCAAAAGCAGTGTCTTAGTTTAATTCTATGAGTTCATTCACTACAAGGTTCCACAGTAGAGGGAACAGGGCCCCTCCTTGTGAACAGCTTCTGGTGGTGTCGATTACCATTTTTTCTTGTATCGTGTTGGCTTCTACCTCTAAACATGGCTCTAATCCACCTGCAAATGGTGGTCTCCAAGCCATGCACCTCTGCTGCTTTAACCATGGATTCGAAGGTCGTGTTGCTAAAAGGCACTGCAATGTCAAAGAAGATGCAGAGGGCATTTCCTGAAAGTGTAGTGCTTTCTCCACCTTCCCAACAAGTTGGTGGAGTGCAGTTTAACATGATTTTCCTGGTTGTTACACCTGTTGGTTTATGTGTAGAGGCACCCTGTTAACCTCCTCCTCCCTAATGTGCACATTGACCAGCTTTTCTAATGTTTTAAGTAGAAAGGAGGACAGACTGATTGGTCTCATATCCTTGGCCTTGGTATGATCAATTGTCCATGGCTTTGGAATGAAGACAACCTTTGCTGCCCTCCAGATGTTAGGAATGATTCCTGCTACTAGGCTAACCGTAAATAACCTGCTTAGGAATCTTGTTAACTTCACTCCTACTTGTTGCAGGAGTGCTGGAAAAATTACATCTGGGCCAGGTGACTTGAACGGTTGGAATGTTTCCACCGCCCATTGGATTGTACTATGGTCAACACATTCTATGGCAGACTCCCAGTTCTCCCTTCAAATACCTGAAAACCAATATCTCACAGGGATCTCATCCTGGTCTCTTATGTCGTCTGTCAGAGTACTTTGAGGAAAATGAGTCTTGAGTAGTATTTCCAGCATTTCATGTGCTGTCCTCCCTATCCTCTTTCCTTACAGTTCCTTTTGGATTAGTTGGTATCCTAGTGAGAATTGTGTGAAGTCTGGCCTGAGCAGCTGTACCCTCTACCTCATCACAGAATACCTTCCAGGACGCCAGCTTTGCTTACTTAATTGCAAGATTGTATTTGACATGGGCCTCCAGATATTCTGCCCATTGTCCTTTTCTTTTCACAAGGTTAAGCAGTCTTCGTACCTGTTTCCTCTGTGATTCCAGGTTGTTGTTACACAAAGATACATTCCTACTCTGCACTTCTTAGTGATTGAAAAGTTCATGTGGCATGAGGTCATGATCGCAAAGGTCACTTCCTCTGCTACCTCCTCAAACTCTACTGGATTCCTGACTTCAGATGGGTTTGAGTCGAGGTCCCTCCTATATGCCTCCCAGTCCGTTCTCCTGGGGTTCCTATAGGACATGGTCTGTCTAATGCCCATTTCAGCCTCGCACTTAATATAAATGTGGTCTGATGAGGATGGCTCTAAAGCCACATGCCATTGTTTGACGTAACTACCCATCAAAGTGGAACTGAAGGTTATGTTAATTACCTCTTCCCTTCTTTTATTCCTAAATGTAGGTTCCTTGCCCCTATTGAGGACCTCTAAGTTAGTAGCTAGAAGAGATTCTAGAAAGTTCTCACCTCTACTGTTGGTGTTGGTGCTGCCCGGTTGTGGGCATCAGCATCGCATCCAACAAATCGTTGGTCGCCCTGTTGTACACAGTCTCCTCACCTGAGGAAGAGCACTATCCTTGTAAGGTAGGTATACCGAGGCCATTACAAACTCCCACGTGACACCTTCCTCACGTTACCGCATCCTGATGGTCACTAAGTCCCTAGAACAAAAGTATCCTATCGGCATGAAGGGGATTCCATTTTTTACATTAATATACATTCTGGTGTTTCCAGCATAAACCAGCTTACCTCCAGTGCCGCTGAGGCCTGAAACGCCCCTTTTATATAAATAAGGTTCCTGAATCGGGGCTATGTCCACTTGCTGTCCTCCCAGATGATGACTCGAGTAACAGTGGCCCCTTTAGTGTGTTGTAGATTTATCTGCAGCACATACAGTCTCCATCTTGCCGCCATTGCTGCTTCTGATGTCTTTGATTACCCTGATGGCAACCTGCGAGAACCCCAAGAATAGTCTCAGGTCCTGTTCCTGCATTGCCCTCAGGCAGGGACTTCTCTCTGACTTCCACCACAAGGGTTTGGCCATTTGGTGCAACTTTCCAGTTGATTACCTTCCAATCCGCTGTTGAGACTTTTGGGTTTTGAAAACCTATTTTCTCAATTAGTCTCTCTGAAGAGGTATCCTTAAGGAGTTTTGGCACCCAGATTAATATCTTCGCACTCTTAAAGAGCTCAGCTGGTGTCTCTACCAGCATCAGCATTAATCACCGTGCAGAACAATCAAGTTTTTTAATTTTTTCCACTTAGGCAGCAAATTTATGTGAAATGAAGTGTTTAATTCCACACTATTGGCTCGTTTCAACATGTTCGCTGCATTTCTAGTGCTGTTTTCATCTCCTAGCATGTAAGGCATTATACCATAATAAAGCATCAAACATGAGGTAATACAGTACTGGTACTCCAAGAAAATTTACATCTCAAAAACCACACTGAAAAGCTTAATATCAGTTAGAGACCTACTTCATTGGGAATCTGGACATATGAATTTGCACTTTAAGCCGAATTATGCATTTTAGTATGGTTCATGAAACTCCGATGCTCTTGGAGTATCCTCTGATGTCTTGTCTCTCTCTCTCTCTCTCTCTGTCTCTCTCTCTCTCTCTCTCTCTCTCTCTCTCTCTCTCTCTCTCTCTCTCTTTCTTTTATTTTTTTATGACATAATGTAAGCTCTTTTAATGTTTACACATACAAAAATAAGGGCTTCGTACATCATCGTAGCTGCGCAAGCGCAGTGACACGTGTTATCTGGTGCTCTATGGCAACTACTGGAACAAATCTGTTTCTTACAGGTTGCAGGAAAATTATTGCGAATGGTGGTTTGGAAAGCGCTACTTTCAAAGTAAATTTCCTTTTATCCAAGATGAAATGTGCGCGAGAGTATACGATGAATTTCTTAAATCGCAGTATGTTTGACTCTCATTTAAAAATCAACTCTTTGATGACTAGCCATTTAGAAGAATTTCGAGCCCAAATCAGACACTTAAGTTATTATTAAAAATTTTACTGGCAAAATTTGTGTGATGTATCGTAAAGTGTAAAACGCACAAAAAAGATTCACATCGTATGTGAAAGCTTAGCTTCTCTTTCAGCTTATTAATCTTAGAGACCAGTATTGTGTGTGAAAGCTTTTATTTTCTTATAGTAACACTATGTATATTAATTTAAACTATTAACTTTTCACATTTGTGTGTTCGCACTACTCAACAGTGATGCTGCTATTGGCTGACTACATCACGTGTCCTATGCTCTGAATATCCGCTATCATCGTCTGGCGAGATCAACTTTCATAATACGAAAATATACAGCGTACATGTTACTGCACATCAAACATCTTTCCAAAATATGCTTTTTCCCCTGAGTTTTGTTTTCTAAAGTGCTGGTAAATTCTACACAGATGCATAAAACCATAACTTTTCAAAGGATTGATATGTTTTACAGTTTCGGCGGAAAGTATACTGTCACTTAATATTGAGAAACTGTATTTTCACACCAGAGAAAGTGTATTGTCAACTGTCAAATCCGGGAAAAATCTGGGATTTTTTTTTACTTGTCCATGTATACACCCTGAACCTTACTGTGTGCTGAGGCCAGTAATTAGTGATAGTAGAGTGAATGATAATGATAGAGCAGATTACTCACCACAACTGTGGTTTGTAATTAAATTTCACAAATCCTTTGTTGCAAATAGTTAGGCTGATTCTTAACCAATTTTCACTTTCTTGTTGGAAGACTTAGTGCCCCCCCCCCCCCCCCTCACCACCACCACCACCACCTCTCCCACCGACCTTGAATGCACTGGAAGTTGAACAGGAAAATGTATTCATCTACTGAGGCTAACTCTGACGACTCAGTTGGTGGTGTTGTTCACACGTAGCAAATGTTAAATGTGTAGATGTGGGGGCACAGTTCCAACCACTTCAGAAGCTTGAAGTTACAAGCAGTTCTTGCCTGTGCTGGTTCTAAGTCCATTTTCTCTGTCCGCAGCTCGTGGTCGTGCGGTAGCATTCTCGCTTCCCGCGCCCGGGTTCCCAGGTTCGATTCCCAGCAGGGTCAGGGATTTTCTCTGCCTCGTGATGACTGGGTGTTGTGTGATGTCCTTAGGTTAGTTAGGTTTAAGTAGTTCTAAGTTCTAGGGGACTGATAACCATAGATGTTAAGTCCCATAGTGCTCAGAGCCTTTTGAACCATCCATTTTCTCTATTTCAGCTAGTAAGTAGGGTTGTCTGTTCTCTCAAACATTAAGGTTTTTAAAAATTTCATCTGTCATTGAAAGTTATGCTGTCACAGAGTTGTTACTTGTATTGTATTTTTGGTCACAGTGGCACATAAAGGATTCCCGGCACCAAAAGATGTTAAATCGATTATGGAAGAAGTCTTAGGATCTCAGTATAGTCGATTCGATCCCGACAGGGAGTTGACTAAAGAACAAGAAACAGATTTATCGGCATTCCTCAAAGGTTTGTAGTTAATTTACTTTGTGTGTTCTGTCATCAAAATTTTTGAAGAAAATTTAATTATTTGCATTTGTTTTCAGGTCTCAAAGTGGAATACAAGCTGCCAAACCAGAGTGCATCAAAACGCACATATCGCGTCAATTCTGCCAAGTCGAGTGCCCTCAGGCTCGAGTGAGTGCGAACAGTTAATCAATACAGGGTCTCATTAACTATCTTTTCATTGGAACTGCCACATTTTTCATTTTTCTTTAAGAAAAAATTGAGAATTCACTGAATTCGGCACAATTAATACTCAAGAAAGTTACCACTCAGTAAATAAGCGCAGTGTCAGCATAGTGGCAAGGTTTTTGCTGCCCCCAGTGTGTAGTTCAGAATCTCTTCTCTATGCGAACCAGGAGATTCTCATACAATTGCTGTAAAATGGTAGCAGAATTAAAATAATTCACTATCTCTCTTGTTGGTAATTACTTTTTCAGGTAGGCAATATGTCTGTAAAATGTGAAATTTTCAATTTTTTACCTGAAACTGGGGAAATATAATAGATCAGATGGGTGCACCATTTGTCTGTCAGCTGAAATGCATGTGTCGAGTTGTCCGTGTGTAAGAGGCACCGTGCAAGGAAGGTTAGTCCTGTTGTGTCTAAATGGCCGAGTCGGACCACAGTAGTTTGAGATACTGCCTTCTGGTTCTCAAGTCTACAGGTCCTTGAATGCATGCACATCAATAACTGCAGTGTCTTCCTCAACAACACAGTAGTAAAACTGGCTATTTGATTTTGTAAGTTAAGTATAGATTTTTATAATAATTTCAATACAATCTTTACCAAATTGCTAGACATGCCAGAATTCCCTGAATCAAGACCGTAGTGCCTGTTTTGAAATTTAGTCTCTAATATGGAGTTTGTAGATATTATGTCATAGTGACAGTAGTCAAAACCATACTCCTTATGGGGTTCGTCATACACCTGAGATTGTCACACTTTGGTAGAAGTTGGCGTGGTGGCAGTTGATGATAGTATCAGATTTAATGGGTGTAATTGGAAATGTGAGAGCCTGTAATATGCAGAACTGTCCAATACAATTTATATAAACTACTGTTTGTTGTACATTGTTTTTTGTCCTGTCAGTCATAACAAAAGTCTTCATTAGCATTGTAAGGAATTGTAACTGTCACAGTGTCTAAAAGAATTGTGATGGTATTTTCAATTTGTTTAGTCGTAGTATCATACGTGCTCTGCAGAGCCTAATTCGATGAATTTGAATCAAAGTTTAACTTAATCCAGTTGATCAATAACTCAGGTCACTCTGTAAGTCTGCAGTCATGGACTGTGCGGCAGATCCCGGCGGAGGTTCGAGTCCTCCCTCGGGCACGGGTGTGTGTGTGTTTGTCCTTTGGATAATTTAGGTTAAGTAGTGTGTAAGCTTAGGGACTGATGACCTTAGCAGTTAAGTCCCATAAAATTTCACACACACACTCTGTAAGTCTAGTTATATTTTTTACAGTGATTACATTATCAGGAAAAAATCTTATTTCAAATTATCTTCTTATCAGTACTAGCTGTACTCAGAGTAGTTGCTAATAATTTTGCCATTAACCATAAAGAGTGGGTCAGGAGGAATGGTCAGTATTGAGGGATACGGCAGGAATGCTTACTCGAAGCGAAAAACTTCAGATGGACATATGCACTGTTCTGAATGGTTTCAGAGTTAGAAAATGTTTGACGTACATTGTTATTTTTTTTCTGTATGATTGCATACCACATCAAGTTTACATGTGTACACACATACAGCAGTTATTAAACATTATGACGTGCAGTTTGCAAAGTTCCACACAGTATGAACAGGAATTCGACATGTCAGAAAGTATCGATTGTGTTCTTATACAGCAGCAGAAGCACCGAGATCACTGAGCCTGTAAATGTATGCCACATCTGCATATTCTTCATTGGTGTAGATGTGTGGCATTTTAGCCAGTGTGTGTACACAGACAGGTAACCAGTGCTCCTCTCTGATGATGTCAGTCCCTTCCAGTACTTCACTCACAACACACTATGGACAGTTGTGCAGTCAGTGGGCTAGTTTAATGGCAGAAAGACATCCCAAACAGAGGTTGAAAGTAGTGAGGTAGTGTGGGCCAGAATAAAACACCAAAGAGGTACGGTGTGTAAGACACACGTGTGTGCCGCTAATCCCAAAACAAATTTACGTTAAATCATTCGGAATAGGCTTTATGTCCGTATGAAGTTTTTTTGCTTTAAATGAGCATTCCTCCCACCCTTGAATACTGATCATTACTTCTAGGACACCCTGTATATTCTCATCACTCTGTACAAATTGCAAAATACAAAACTACATAAAATGTGTGATACATTGCTGCTGACAACACATGAAGTGAGAATTCCAGTTTTTTAAAGAAGTAAATTAACAGGGCTTGTTGTTTGTTGTTTCAACCACCGAGTAAAGTGGAGATTTCCATTCCGGAGAGATGATCTATGTCTCTGTCTTCTCGTAATTGAGAAAATATGTTGCACTGTTAATACCTTTGACAGTTTACACTACAATGAGATTTGTTTCACTATCAGTATGTGTAGCCTTGTGTGTGTGTGTGTGTGTGTGTGTGTGTGTGTGTGTTTTTTCTAATGCTGTAAATATTCTTTGTCTTGCAGTTTCAAGTTGGATGATGGTAGACAGATAACAGTGGCGGAGTACTTCAAAAGAGAGAAGAATTATACATTGAGGTATCCCAAATTGCCATGCCTTCACGTTGGGTCATTAAATCGACCCAATCCAATTTTCTTACCAGTGGAGGTAATGTATTGGATGATACTAAGAGGGACATTCAATAAGTAATGCAACAGTGTTTTTTTCCTGAAAGAAAATTGTTTTTATTCATGATTCCAATACTTTATATTATTGCCCACTCTTGTGGCTAGAAAATCCAAATTTTCAACATAATCCCCATTCACTGTGACAGCCTTATGCGCCTTCCCTGTTACTGCCCCCTCTTCGCCTTCCTGTGTGTGCCTGATGGCCACCCAGGCATTTGTCGCGTAGCAGGAGACTGGGTAACGGGTAATTCCTAGCCCAGACTTGGCATGTAGGGCCCGCAAATACTCCCTGGTACAGGCCAGGCCCAGGGAGAGATGACTGAATGAGCTGTTACCTTCCTTCTCTGCTGCTTGGTCCCTCCGTCTGTTGTTCGGGAGGTGTGACGTAAGGTGAGGACAATCACCTAAGGTGGGGGGTTCCCCTTTGGATGGCCCCTGGTTGGAAGGAGCGGCCATCAAAGACACTGGCAGTTGTAGGGGCCTCCATGTGTTTCACATAAAAGAAACTGGAATGAGGCTCCTGCCTCAATGTCTCTTCCTGTTGCACCTCGATATCTAGTAGTCTCACATTTAGATGAAAACCAGACTTTTGCTACTGTTAACCCCATTGTTATACAGAAAGTTGTGGATGGCATTGTCGGCCCTGTGAAGTCGTGCTCTCGTCTCTGCAATGGAACTCTGCTTTTGGAAATTGACAGTGCTCTCCAGGCCCAGAAACTACTCCAGGCCAAAGTCCTCCACGAATATCCTATAAAAGTGGAGGCTCACAGGACACTTAACTCATCCCGTGGTGTTATCTACACCTGGCTGTTGGATGGTTTGAAGGAGGACGAAATAACTGATTATCGGATCAGGGCTTTACTGCTGTTCATAGAGTTACGAAGAAGGAAGCTGCCGATTTGGTGCCCACTTGCACATTGTTCCTGACTTTCGCTCGGTTAACGCTTCCTACCAAGATAAAGGCAGGCTATGAAGAGATCTCTGTGCGCCCTTACATTCCCAATCCATTGAGGTGTTATAAATGCCACCAGTTTGATCATACCAGCATGTCATGTAAAAACACAGCCAGATGTGTCACTTGTTGTAGCAGGGATGCACAAGAGTGCACCTGTCCAACTCGTTCCCCCCGCTGCATCAATTGTAATGAAGAACATGCTGCTTCTTCTCGTTCTTGTCCCATCTATCAAGACAAGTGTGCTGTTCAGGAGATAAGGGTGAAGCAAAAGGTACCTTTTCCTGTTGCCCAGAAACTGTTGGCGAGCCGTAAACCGAATGTCTCTTCGTCTGGAAGGGTACAGCACTGTGTTAGCCTCTCCCAGTCCCACAAAAACTTGGCTAAGCAAACATGTGACTTACAGTTCAGTTCGATGGTGGCAAAGTCACCTCACCTTAGAGCTGGACACTCCGTCTCCCGCTTCCCGGGCTGTAGATTCTACTACCTGCTCTTTGCCCTCACCAGCGAAGACGGTTGCAATGCAGCCAGCGAACCGTCAATTCAAAAAGGATTATTCCCGGGATGATTTCTTGTGTACCTCGAGTTTGCAGCCGTCTGGCTCTTCTGCAAATCGCCAAAAGTCCAATCATCCAAAGGCAAACAGTCTTCCCCCTCTCCGACTCATTGGCCCTCTTTGACTCGTCGGCCCTTTCCAAATGACCGACACCAGGGAAGCTCTTCAGATCCTGCCAAGTTGTGGACGAAGATCCTCCACCTGTGTGGATTCCAGTGGTCGTCCTCCCTCGACAGCTTGTCCTAAGTGGACATCGAGGTGAGTGTTTCTTATTCATTTTCTGGTGTTCCTAAATTTTATGGCTCTTTTACAATGGAATATCCGTGGCCTTCGGTCTAACAGGGCGGACCTCCAGCTGCTCCTGCGATCGCAGGTCTGCTTGTAGTCTGTCTCCAAGAAACCAAGCTACATCCTCAAGACCATTTTGCTAATTCCCATTTAACTTCGCTATGGATGGACCTTCCCCTTATGGTGGGGATTCCTGCTCATGGTGGAGTCATGCTGCTTCTATGAGATGATGTTTGTCATCATCCTATCCCCTTACCCATCATCCTCTTTGGGGCTCGCCTGCCGCCTGCTCAAGAGGTTCTCTTTTGGCAGATCTTCTTAATCATCTTAATCTTGTGTGCCTTAACACCGGTGAAGCCATGTTTATCTCTGATTCCACGCACACCTATTCCCACTTAGACCTCTCAATCTGCTCTGCCCAGCTCGCTCGACGTCTCGAGTGGTGTGCTCTTTCCGACACTTGCTCGAGTGACCACTTCCCACATGTGACTCACGTGTACAGTCATATCTTGACACAGCGGCTCGCTCGTTGGAAATTCTCTCTTGCTGACTGGAGGCTCTATTCGTTCTTGGCAGTCTTTGACGAACGGCCATTTCCCAGCTGTTATGATCAGGTCAAGCACCTCGTGGATGTTATTCTCTTGCCACCGAATCCTCTATCCCTCGTACTACTACTTCTCCCCGTTGGGTCCTGGTCCCTTGGTGGACTGTGGAGTGCGGCAATGCGCATTAACGAACTGCGTCCGCTACAAGCAACTACATGCACAGTGCCGTCACACTGTCAAGGAAAGCAAGAAAGCATGCTGGGTTTCCTTCACCAGCTCGTTCAACAGTTTTACTCCATCCTCTCTCATTCGGGGTGGCCTGCGCCGGCTCTCCGGGACTACCGCCCACTCCCTGATCCCTTATGTGATTGTGGCAGGAAATGTCATAGTCAACCCTGTAGATATTTCCAAAGCGTTGGGCTGGTACTTCGCAGAGGTTTCAAGCTCTGACCACTACCAGCCTGCCTTTCTTCCTCGGAAACAGGTGGAGGCGGCTCGTGCACTCTCTTTTCTCTCTTTGAATCGAGAATGCTACAATACTCCTTTTACTATGAGGGAGCTTGAGTGTGCTCTCTCCTCAACCAGGTCGTCTTCTCCTGGGCCCAATACAATCCGTGTCCTCATGCTGCAGAATCTTCCTCCTGCAGGAAAACGCTTTCTCCTCGATACCTACAACTGTATTTGGACTGACGGTGAATTTCCCATGCTATGGCATGAAGCTACTATTGCTCTCCTACCTAAGCCTAGTAACGATAAATCTCTTCCTTCCAACTATCGTCCAATTTCCCTTACTAGCAGCGTTTGTAAGGTGATGTAGTGCATGATCAATGGTCGATTAGTGTGGTGGCTGGAGTCACACCATCTTCTCACTGATGCTCAGTGTGGGTTCCGAAAGCCCCGCTCAGTGTTTGATCATGTCGTCACCCTGTCGACATTCATCGTGAATAATTTTCTGTAGAAGCGTCAAACAGTGGCCGTATTCTTTGATTTGGAGATGGCGTATGACACCTGTTGGCGGACATGCGTTCTACGTACTATGCACATATGGGGCCTTCGCGATCGTCTTCGCACTTTCATCCTGAAATTTTTAACAGACTGAGTTTTCTGGGTATGTGTGGGTTCCTCCTTATCCCACACTTTTACAGGTGAACAGGGTGCGTCAGGGCTCCATACTGCATGTCGTCCTCTTTGCCATGGCCATCAACCCAATTATGGACTGCCTTCCTGCTGGCGTTTCCAGCTCTCTTTTCGTTGACGACTTTGCTATTTATTGCAGCTTCCAGCGGATATGTCTCCTGCAATGCTGTCTTCAGCGTTGTCTGGACCGTCTCTATTCGTGGAGTGTCACAAATGGTTTCCACTTTTCTGCTACAAAATCGGTTTGCGTCAACTTCTGGCAGTACAAGGCATTTCTTCCACTGTCCTTACGACTGGGCCAAAATGCTCTCCCATTCGTGGATGCAACGAAGTTCTTAGGGCTTGCGTTCTATGGGAAACTCAGTTGGTCTACCCATGTGTCCTACCTGGCTGCACGCTGCACCCGGTCCCTCAATGTCCCTCATGTATTGAGTGGTACCTTTTGGGGATCTGACCGGACTGTCCTCCTCCGCCTCTATTGATCTCTTGTCCGCTCCAAGTTGGATTATGGGTGCATTGTCTACTCCTCTGCACAGGCTTCTATCTTAAACTATCTAAATACAATCCACCATTTGGGGATCCGTCTCTCCACTGGTGCCTTCCGTACTAGCACAGTGGAGAATCTATACGCAGAAGGCAGTCAACTACCACTGTCATACCGGCATGACATCCTACTCAGTAGGTATGTGTGTCTGCTTTCTTCCATGCCAAACTACCCAACCTTTGACCCTTTCTTTTGACGACATTCTTGACCACCAATATGAGATGTATGTTTCTTCTCTGCGGCCTCCTGTCGTTCGCTTTCGTCACCTGTTCCAGCAGCTGCAGTTCACACTTCCTGCCACTTTCCGAATGGGTGAGAGCCCTTCACCACCGTAGCTTCAGGCACAGGTTTGTGTTCATTTTGACCTTGGCTCGTTCCCGAAGAATTCAACTCCGTAGCTGACCTATCGTTGCAAATTTCACGAACTTCGCTCACAGCTTGTCGATAGCATATTTTTGTACAGTGATGGTTCCAAGTCCACCCACGGTGTTGGCTGTGCTTTTGTCATTGGGGATGATAGGTTACAATACCGGCCACTCGACCAGTGCACAATTTTTACTGCAGAACTTTTTGCCCTCTATCATGCGGTTCATTACGTCCGGAGGCACCAGCTCACTCGCTGTGTGATCTGCTCTGACTCCCTCGGTGCCCTTCAGAGTCTGGATGATCCAGATCCAGTCCACCTCTTAGTTATGTCCATGTGGGTTCCTGGCCATGTTGGTGTGCCTGGGAATGACACTGTTGATGCTGCAGCCAAGGCCGCAGTCCATCTGTCAGCCCAACTCTTACTCTGTTCCCTCGCAAGCTATTCGTAATTTTCTCTATCGGCATATCACGTCATTTTGGCATGACCATTGGTGCTCCCTTCATGGGAACAAACTCAGAAAAGTGAAACCTCTCCCAACAGCCTGGTCGACTTCCTCTTGGCCGTCTCGCTGTGAGGAAGTAATGTTAACTGGATTGTGAATAGGGCACTGCCGCTTTAGTCACTGCCACTTCAGTGGCAACCCTGCACCCAGCTGTCCTTTCTGTAGCCAGCCATTAACAGTAACTCATTTACTGATCCTCTGCCCCTATTTTAGCCACTAACATCTCAGGGTCGGACTGCCACCTGCTTTGCTGCACATTTTAGTGGATGATGTGCGAGCTGTGGCTCGCGTTTTAAGTTTTTTTATAAGCAGTAATATGACGAGAGATTTGATTTCTACCTGGTGACTCCGGTGTCTTGTCGACGTCTTTTAGATACTCTTCCATAATGTCTTGACATTTTAGATTTGTTTTTTCTTCCTTTTTGTATTGTACCTCTAAACGGTTTGTTACCCCTCGCGATCCCAGCATTCTGTGGTTCTATACGGGGCGCATATGACCTTACATGTTTTGCGCCCTAATACCCACCCCCACCCCACCCCAAAATAAAAAAAAGAGAGAGAGAGAGAGAGAGAGAGAGAGAGAGAGAGAAATACTAGCAATACATGAAGAGCTGTTGCATCATGCTAATGAGAATGAAATATTCCTTAAGATAATCGTAATACAGTTATGATACTGCGACCAAGGTTCAGTCTTCACAATGGGTTGGGAAGAGTTCTTGAAAACCAAAAAAAGCTCATTAGGTCAGGTCAAATGTCAAAGCCATGGTGATAGTTTTCTTTGACTTTAAAGGATGAGTTCTTCATGACTTGACATCACAAGGACAAACTGTCAATTGATGGTACCATCGGGATGTGTTGCGACGCTGTGAGAAAGAAACGGCCCAAAATGTGGCCAGACGATTCATGGCTCTTGTGTTATGATAACACAACCACACATTTGGCTGTGTTGGTGTGTGACTATTGCACAAAAAGGAACATCACTGTGCTGGCTTATCCTCTGTACTCTCCAGACCCGGCCCCTGCAGATACTTTTTATTTCCAAAGTAAGAAAACCTGGTTGAAAGGATGAAGATTTGCAGTGATAGAAAAGGTAAAAGATAAATTTGCAGGCGGCACTTTGTGCAATCCAGCAACAGGTGTACCAAGACTGCATTGCGGAACTGCAAACGGCATTGGGAGCAGTGTATCAGTTGTAGAGGAGGGTATTTCGAAGGAGACCGTGCACGACAAGTAGAAGTCAAGTAAGTGTAGGAAAATATTGTGGACAAAATTCCAGAAATTTTTGAACAGACCTTGTATGGCCCAAAACTGAAGATTTTAGAGGTTTGCAGGAAATAAGTTTGTGTTCAATATAAATCTGACTGTCCATGGCAATAATGCCAAACATATTATGAACATCTGACTCATGTGGCAGCCAAAAACCACATCACAGTTGTTCTCTCTTTTGTGAAATACCTGCAAATAAGAGTGGTAACATGAAACAGGTACCTAATGAATTATACAGAGCAAAAAGTAGTAGCCACATCGTTTGTTGACAGGAGTAGTATTTCATTCTTAGCTACCGGAAAACAAGCAAGTATTACTTCACAGAAATGAACCGTGAAAACTTCCTTTCAGTGGAAAATTTAAAAAAATATATCACAAATAGGAAAAAGGCATCGAAGGCGAACCAGTTGACTTGCTAACTATGAGACGGATCAGAATTGAGAAGGCCGAACCATTCGCTATCAAATATAAATCTACTTTCTCGCCAGAAATGTCTATTGTCTATATGGAAAATGGAAAGCCTAGGCAATGTTCTACAGGTTCTTCTTTATAGCACATTGATTGATCTCCATAGCACAAGAGGAGGATATAATGAACTTCTTGAAGTTTATACGTCCTATTCATCACCAGTATTAGTTTTTGAAGACTGCGAGGGGTATCCTGCAAGACGAACTTGATAGTGATGACACAGAGTAGAGGCAATTTGCAAAGTTGTAATCTGTATTTTAAGCTCTTTTCATTTCTATTATTGACATTTTGTATTTGTACTTTGAGTACTATTTCGTTACGAAAATACGTATGACTTTTTCAAATGTAAAAGGGTTTTTTTATGTGTGCGTATTTGTTCCATAAATTTACTTGCATAAAAACCATTCGGAATACTTTGACAACACCTTTCAGTTGGAAGTGTGACGAACTCCATACAAAGTAGCTTTTCTTGTGGGGGAGACAGAATTGAAATTTTATTTATAAAGTGCTGAAAACATAACCTTAATTGTAAGAAATTAATTAGTTTATTCTAAATGTGCTGAAAAAAATTGTTAGTTCTTTATAGATCAGTAGCTTTAACTGTTTGTACCAAACATATTCATTTGATGGAGTTAGTTAGCTAGGCTTCTGACAGCGTCATATATCTCAAAGATTAACTCCACTTTTGTGATGGATGTGACAAATACTGGAAGATGATTGGTTCTCACAAGTAATAATTTGACTAGTAGATACAATACATACTAACAAGTACGCTACTTGTCTGTAGTCCAACTTGTAGGCGGAATTCTCAACTTGTTAATTAAGATTTGAGAGGAAAGCTCCCTCTCTGTGGAAAAGAGTACAGACTTTCAATGTTGGCTGATGAAGAACGTGGCTTTATTCACATGTGTGAGCAGTGCATTTAAAATTACTTGAATATGTGAATCAGTTAGTCCAAAGCTGAGTAAACTTCATTCCTTTGAAAGGGATGGGAATCTTACATTTTTTTTGGGGGTCTTTTGTTTCTGCAGTTACTCGACCCAACTTAAATTATTTACCAATGAAACATTGTATAACTTGGTAGGAGCTTAGACATGAGGGGTCTGCAGCTGTGAGGTTGTGAGTGCAATGAAACTATATAGCTTTCCAGATAATGTTGATGCACTTAGTGGCAATTAATTAATGAAATTCTTCTCTAATAAAGGACAGATGTCATGGCATATTGAATTTGGTACAGTAGTATTTATAACTGTACTGTAGTACTACATAGGAACCGATTTAAAATCAGAATTGTTTGCAGCTTTAAAGTTCTCAACACAGGCTGAAGAAAGTAAACTGTTTATTCAGTGTTTCTGGACTTCAGCCTTAAAGTTTCCGTGTACTATTTTGATAAAGCTCTTTGTGCTCTGTCATCTGTAGCCCTAAAGTATTGCTGTGTTGAGTGTGAGGCTGACAGCCCAACATTGAGTGTTCAATTTTAGTAAACCATCTGTTCAATGCACATTCTCTCTCTCTCTCTCTCTCTCTCTCTCTCTGTCTAAAATACCCATTTTACTTGAAATATGAATAAGATGTCAGTATTTATAAAGTTCTAATTAATTATGTATGCTTTATCAGTCATAAAGAGTGGTCTAAAGTGAGCCAAAAATTTTTGCTCCAAATTGCCCCCCCCCCCCCCTTTTAAGCATCATGAAGAACATAAAATTTTTTGGACACTGAATAAAAATAGTTTAACCATATGCTAATTAGAGCAAAGATTTCAGTTATTGGAATTCAACCTTTTTCTTTTTTTCTCCCCAAGCTGTGCACCATACTACCAGGACAAGTTACATTCCGAAAGATGACTGAACAGCAAACATCAACTATGATCAGATATGCTGCGACTTCGACTGATAATAGGAGGCAGAAGATTAATACTGCTGTAAGTATTACTGTATACTCTTTCCTGGTTTTGACCCACAGAACTTTTATTAATAATTTTTACAGGGTTATGTTCATGTACTTTCCTGTTGAGACTTCTATAGAGGGCTTGTAATATTGACCACTTATTATCTCGTGACCTTCATTGATGACTGGTAACACCTCATTATATAAAAGTAATCCTGGTAATAAAAAAGGTGACCTACAATATTCTTTACACACCCCATAGTTACGGCCCTCGAGGGGGGTTTGGGGGACTACTAAGGGGGTCAGCTAACTTTGGGTTCTGATAGTTAGCCCAACTCCAGTTGTTAGCTGTGTACTCATCTGCACATGCACTGATCTTGGCTGGTGTAACACAGCACTAGGGTACATGCACCATTTGCAACCTGATTAATGCATTTCATTTATAAACAATTCAGTGATAAGTGAAGAAACTAGCCACACGTAGACACCACATCCTGTTGGAGCAGTAGTATGTGAACACTGAGATTGTACATTTTATAACCTAACCCAAAAGCTGTGTAGCAACACCCATGCTTCACTGACAGATTGTTACTGCAACTGTCCTCTGCACAGATAGATTTGAGGTGTCGCATTGTGAATGACGCAATAGGTATGCTTACTGCACACAGGCGGTCAGTGAAACTACTGCCAAAGTGCCAACCTGAACTGATGTGTTGACAGATGGTACTTCAGCAATTGTACCTTTATCTCTGCCAACTGAATGTCTTAATGATTTCAAAACAGGCAAGTAAAAAAGCCCCAAGGCAATACGAATGATATGTTGATAGAATAATTATTTTATCATATTGTCTTTAGGTGAAAATAGCTGCCTGTGATTTATTAACTTTTCTTCAACACTGGAATACACTGGTCGGATTACACAGACAAACTTATTGCAGTGACCTCCGTACACATCTACCCATAAGTAGGTAAATAAAGTACTGAAAGTGCTGTTGATTTAATAAAATTACTCTAGTACATAATCTCACAACAGGAATAGTGTCTAACACTTGAAGACACTTAACTTTGTTCATTTTGGCACACTGTTATATTCTTTAATTCTTGGATAGGAATTTGTCCAGGTAATTTTTCAAAGTAGGCAATGGGACACCATCTTTCATGTCATGTAAACTTGTATTGATACATTATCAAGTACAGCATCAAAATTCCACAAAAACTGGTAGGAAACTGATAATCTGCAGTGTTAAGACCCAATGAAAAATTAAAACCCATTCTGTCCTCAAACTCTTATAGGGTGTTACGGTGATCGGTGCGTTACGAAGTTTCATCGAAGAGAGTAATGCTCGGTATTGGTTTGGACTCGCTGTTGTAATTAAATAGAAGCACTTTGTAGTTTACGTAGGGAAGAGATTTACACCAATACAATTTTTGGTGTCGTCTACAAAGAACACAAGCTTGTTACATATGAATGCCTCTGTCAGTCCGTGTTCAAACCAGTTGCTGAAGGGATTCAGTTTCTGCATCATGTGGGACCTCAAGCACCACTTGGCCAGCATCTACTGGTTACAGATTCTTTTATGGAACCCTTTTTTGCTGGAAATCTACAGATCGGCAACCCAAGGTCGCAAGACGGCTGCCTAGCCAGTTGCAGCATGATGTGCCTCAGCATTTAAACACAGTTTCCTTAGGTTAAAACTTAGCAAGGACAGTCAGTATTTGAATTCGAAAGTGTCAAGAGTATTATCGTCCTTAGTGCATTATTATTTATTTGTTAGATGTTGTAATACACATAGGAAGAGTGAGTAAAGTTCTGTGGTGTTTGTCTGTCAGCACTTGGCCGCCACATAATAGGAGAGGTCGTCATCAGCCTGGCACATGTCAGTCATGCGTGTCAGCACATTTGGCACACTGTTGCTTATGCATCGGAATGCCACACTGTGCCCACAGCACTGTATCACACATCAGCAGCTGCCAGCTGCTCTCCGGTACACATCTAGAAAGCTGCATCATTGAGTGGAGTCAAGTGACAGTCTTGGAAACGGTGCAACTTTGTACAGCTGCTGCTGTTGCTAATGAACAGTCTGTAGGGAAGCAAGAGGACCTTAAAACTGTAGACATGACACTTGCGGAAGTGCCAGTTTCTGTCCCCCACCTGTGGGCAATCGTCGACACACACAATCCGTGCAAGACAGACATAAATTAGCAGAAACAGATGAACTCATTAATGAGGTCACAGCAGAACTAAAGGAAAGTAATATCTCCCTCAGGATCCTACCTTCCTGTAAGCACACACTACCCGCTTATATCTTGAGCCAGGCGCATTTGGAAGGGCAAAAGGACACACCAAAACAAGAGTGTGCAAAACTAAGACAAGAAGTTGAGATGTCTTGCTTTGGCAGTAGTATACAAGACCTAGAATCGATCAATTCTCAAAGATGGTCAAGACCGGAAAGCCAGTTCGACATTTTATAAGATGAGAATCACAGGCTGAGCATTCTATAAAAGAGATGCAGTCAGAAAAATTCCAACTTCATATAGCAAACAAATAACTAAAGATGGAAATGCAAAAGCTAAAATTCAAAACCACATGGACACCAACACAAGCCTTTTTCGTTTTTCATTGTAATAGTTGCAAGCAGCAAGGAGAACAACACAATTGAGATGAACATTTAAAACATTAAGGCAGAACAAGCTACAACATTGTTCGTCAAATCAAATATGAATAACATTCCCAAAAAGATCAGGGAAGTGCTCATGGCACAAATAATTCCTTGCAAACAAAAACTAAAACTAAAAGCAGTGTACACCACCCCAACAGTGGTGATCATTGAAACTGACACCCAGAAGGATTGGCAGGAACTACAAGAGAAAACCAGCCCAATCAAGGAAAACAAAATAAAATGCAAAACAGCAAAGAAATGCCGGCCACTTATAGCGATGCAGCATGTTCCAGGCATATATGCTGAACAAATATTACTGGAAGAGAAATATGATCTAAATCTATCTGAACAGATGGCCAAAGAACAATACACTCAAGAAGCCAAATTGAGATTCAAGACTGGACCAAAGGGTAAAGGACTTTTGAACAGTGTACTCAACTTAAGCTGTCATGTAAGGAACATTCGACTTAGTCATGGCAGGGTTTTCCTGGGTTTCCAGTTGGTAATGTCAGACTTTATGGCCATACCATACTGCACCAAGTGCTGTGATCATGACCACACTACCAAAAATTTCCTGAGAAACAAAGTAGTGTGTGCCCACTGTGGGGAAGGACGACATAAAAAGTTAAGATTGCCAGGAAGAACAAAATGCCATTGGATGCACACGCTACACAAGAAGAGGCAAAAGAAAATCGTGTAACGAAAATGAGAGTGGACAGCCAAACTTACCGACGACTGTACACCAGGCAACTTGAAAAAATAGATTGTGATAATGGCTGCTAAACCAACGAACACCTACTAACATTGACTACATAACTCCTGACCTAAATTCTATAATGAACACAACTCACAGTAAAAACAAGCAGGGTCAGGTGCCAGTGGAACTAGTCACAGAAATCAGGCACCAGTATTTAAACACAACTTGCAGCTAGAGTTTAACTGGAAGATGAAAAATCAGTAGTGAATGTGAAACACTCCAGAAAGGATAAGGGCATGCTCGAGGCACCAGAGAAAATTTATATGGGCGCAGACCCAGAAGGGTGCTATGTGTCATCGCCAATTATGATGTCAAAAAGTAATGTAGGAAACACTTGTAATAAGTCCTCATTAATGAGTGTTACACAAAATTGACAGATATATTAAACCAGCAAAGTTTGAACTGAGGAGAAAAATAGTGCATAACTCACACACATCATAATAATGGAGCAGAGTCAACAGACAGACCATCTACTGACTAGCTCAGTGGATGTTTATTCTAATAAAATTAAAAAAAAGCCAAACTCCCCCCGAACAGGCCATGAAGGCCCAACGGTACCGACTGGCTGCTATGTCATCCTCAGCTCACAGGTGTAACTGGATGCGGATGTGGAGGGGCATGTGGTCAGTATACTGCTCTCCCGGCCGTATGTCAGTTTCAGAGATTGGAGCCACTACTTCTCAATCCAATAGCTCCTCAGTTTGCCTCACAAGGGCTGACTGCACCCCGCATGCCAACAGCGCTCGGCAGACCAGATGGTCACACATCGAAGTGCTAGTCCAGCCCGACAGCGCTTAAGTTCGGTGATCTGACAGGAACCGGTGTTACCACAATAAAATCAGCAGTGGTGTATCAGAATTGTCTAATATATGAAACAACTTGTCCTCAGAAATGAATATAGACACTAGACAACAATTAGAAACTTTGTATCCAGTTTAGGTTTATAAACGTGTAGTCTTAAATGTGGAACACTCTAGAGAGCAAAAGAATCATTCACTTTGTCCTCTGATATGTAGCCAGAGTCTAGAAGGAAAAGGGCAGTCAGTTGCCTCTCCCACCAATGGGGCATCAGATACGCTAAGCCTGATGCTAAATAATCTGCCTGCAGATATAAGATATTTGTGTAATCTGCTCTGTTATGTCGGCACAAAATCATTAGAACATCTGGATCTATATGTGTACAAGGACCATTAAAGAGTCCAAACTCCCATCCCCCAATACTATATTTGAACTCATTTCTCATAAAGATTAAAAATTCTACAAATCAATGTAATGAGAAGATCCTTTGCAATGACAAGACACAGAATACTTACAATGCTATCACAACCTTAACAGATGAGTGTTAGACAGCTTGATAGGTGACATAGAATGGACTGTCGGAGGTCAGCCACTGCAGACAGCAGAATAGCCTAACTTACATGGTATAGAAATCTTAAATGCCAATACTCGAGTTGCTTGGTCAACACACAGTTGTAGTGGCAAAGCTATCTTAGAAATCAGTTACAGATTGAAGTATGGGATAAGATGTAGAAAAACTGACAGACAAAATTGAATTTGCTCTCTTTGCACACACAGTGAAACCTGCAGATGAACTGATGACCAGCTTGCCAGAATATCTGTGTGGCTAACTCCTTGCGAATGATGAGGATGCTGACTAATTATGCTGACAACTTAGATATGCTCCACCTTGTGAATACACTAACACATCTACATCTACATACATACTCCGCAGTCCACCATACGGTGCGTGTTGGAGGGTACTTCATACCACAACTAACATCTTCTCTCCCTGTTCCACCCTCCAAAGAGAACGAGGGAAAAATGACTGCTTATATGCCTCTGTACGGGCCCTAATCTCTCTTATCTTCTCTTTGTGGTCTTTTCGCGAAATATAAGTTGGCGGCACTAAAATTGTACTGCAGTCAACCTCAAATGCTGGTTGTCTAAATTTCCTCAGTAGCGATTCACGAAAAGAACGGCTGCTTTCCTCTAAAGACTCCTACCAGAGTTCCTGAAGCATTTCCGTAACACTCTCGTGATGACCAAACATACCAGTCACAAATCTAGCAGCCCACTTCTGAATTGCTTCTATCTCCTCTCTCAATCCGACCTGATAGGGATCCCAAACGCTCGAGCAGTACTCAAGATTGTCGTATTAGTGTTTTATAAGCGGTCTCCTTTACAGATGAACCACATCTTCCCAAAATTCTACCAATGAACCGAAGACGAGTATCCGCCTTCCCCACAACTGCCATTACATGCTTGTCCCACTTCATATCGCTCTGCAATGTTACGCCCAAATATTTAATCAACGTGACTGTGTCAAGCGCTACACTACTAATGGAGTATTCAAACATTATGGGATTATTTTTCCTATTCATCTGCATTAATTTACATTTATCTATATTTAGAGTTAGCTGCCATTCTTTACACCAATCACAAATCCTGTAAAAGTCACTACAGTCACTCAACGACGACACCTTCCCGTACACCACAGCATCATCAGCAAACAGCCACACCTTGCTATCCACCCTATCCAAAAGATCATTGATGTAGATAGAAAACAACAGCGGAGCTACCACACTTCCCTGGGGCACTCCAGATGATACCCTCACCTCTGATGAACACTCACCATCAAGGACAACATACTGGATTCTATTACTTAAGAAGTCTTCGAGCCACTCACATATTTGGGAACCAATCCCATATGCTCGTACCTTAGGTGTCTGCAGTGGGACACAGAGTCAAACGCTTTCCGGAAGTCAAGGAATATGGCATCTGTCTGATACCCTCCATCCATGGTTCGCAAGATATCATGTGAAAAAAGGGCAAGTTGGGTTTCGCAGGAGCGATGCTTTCTAAAGCCGTGCTGATGCATAGACAGCAGCTTCTCTGTTTCGAGGAAATTAATTATATTCGAACTAAGAATATGTGCGAGAATCCTGCAACAAACCAATGCTAAGGATATTTGTCTGTAATTTTGAGGATCCATCCTTCTACCCTTCTTATATACAGGCGTCACCTGTGCTTTCTTCCAGTCGCTCGGGGCTTTACATTGGGCAAGAGATTCGCGATAAATGCGAGCTATGTAAGGAGCCAATGCAGTAGAGTACTCTGTGTAAAACCGAATTGTAATCCCATCAAGACCTGGCGATTTTTTATTTTCAGCCCATTCAGCTGCTTCACAAGCCCAGGGATGTCTATCACTATGTCCTCCATACGGGAATCTGTAAGAGACTCAAACGGCAGTATCTTTGTACGATCCTCCTGCGTGAAAGATTTCTCAAATGCTAAATTTAAAATTTAAGCTTTCGTTTTGTTGTCTTCCATTGCCAGGCCAGACTGATCAGTGAGTGACTGGATGGAAGCCTTCAACCCACTTACCGATTTTACGCAAGACCGGAATTTCCTTGGGTTTTCAGCAAGATCTTTTGCTAAGGCATGACGATGGTAGTGGTTGTATGCTTCGCGCATCGCTCTTATTACAGCAGCACGAATCTCTACTAACTTCTGCCTGTCCTCATTCTCCCGATCTTTCTTGTACTGCTAGTGCAACTGTCTTTGCTTCCTGAGCATTCTCCGAATTGCGCTGTTAAACCACGGTGGGTCTTTTCCGTCCGTAACCCACTTTTTCGGCACATACTTGTCCAATGCATGATTTACAATGTGTTTAAAATTTGCCCATAATTCTTCCACGTCCATCGTACCGAAAGTAAGGTATTCTGGCAAGCTGTCTCTATCCACAGATCATCAGTTCATCTACAGGTTTCACTGTGTGTGCAAAGAGAGCAGATTCAATTTTGTCTGTCAGTTTTTCTACATCTTATCCCATACTTCAATCTGTAACTGGTTTCTAAGATAGCTTTGCCACTACAACTGTGTGTTGACCAAGCAACTCGAGTATTGGCATTTAAGATTTCTATACCATGTAAGTTAGGCTATTCTGCTGTCTGCAGTGGCAGACCTCCGACAGTCCATTCTATGTCACCTATCAAGCTGTCTAACACTCATCTGTTAAGGTTGTGATAGCATTGTAAGTATTCTGTGTCTTGTCATTGCAAAGGATCTTCTCATTACATTGATTTGTAGAATTTTTAATCTTTATGAGAAATGAGTTCAAATATAGTATTGGGGGATGGGAGTTTGGACTCTTTAATGGTCCTTGTACACATATAGATCCAGATGTTCTAATGATTTTGTGCCGACATAACAGAGCAGATCACACAAATATCTTATATCTGCAGGCAGATTATTTAGCATCAGGCTTAGCGTATCTGATGCCCCATTGGTGGGAGAGGCAACTGACTGCCCTTTTCCTTCTAGACTCTGGCTACATATCAGAGGACAAAGTGAAAGATTCTTTTGCTATCTAGAGTGTTCCACATTTAAGACTACACGTTTATAAACCTAAACTGGATACAAAGTTTCTAATTGTTGTCTAGTGTCTATATTCATTTCTACTTCAGTAACTATATGGTTTCCTGGAGGAGTAGCAGTAGTAGTACAAGCCATAATGAAATTTAAAAATGAGAGGGCTCCAGGACAAGAAAAAACTTGCGCTAAGGTTCTCAAACAAAAGAATTTGCAGGTTGTTCCATTTCCAACTAGAAATACATCATAAATAATCCAGCACAGTGTGAGAAAAACAGTGATATCCATACCTACAACACTAGAGGAAAAACGACTTTTTGTTATCCATTGTTAAAGCTGTCAGTGGCTCAGAAATGAGTTCAGTATGCAGGAATAAATATTTTTGCATTTGCTCAGGAACATAAAATGAGTCACAGGTAGCAAACCAAGTTTCAAACCCAGTTTAAAATAATTTGTCCTGGACAACTCCTTCTATTCCATTAACATATTTCTACTTAAAAACTGGTAGCCAGTAAAAAACACTGTAGTTGCACAAGTGGGACTAAAGATAATTGTGTGATCATTGATTGAGCATTAGTCATGTGTACATGTTCCGATGTTCTGGGGGCTGACTTGTTATACATTTTTGATAGTGAAATCGTTTAATGATCTATGGAACATGTAATTAACAAACTGACAGTTTAATGATTTGTTAACTTGGGCAGGGTGCTTGCCAGCAGGGAATTAACTAAAGCTGTGATAGTCAAAAAGTCTAAGGAGTAGATCCAGCTAATTCTAAAAGCTACAGGCCAATCTACATGCTTACAAAGATTCAAGAAAGAGTTGTGTGACAGATTACAGTTACACTTAATAGGTACCAATTTTGGCTTCAGACTGCAAAAGTTGTTAAACATATGTTTGACAAGGTGATTGAAACTATAGATAGGTGAAAAATAAAAAAATCCAAATGCAGTATTGACCTCGGGGGGAGCATTTGATAACTTATTGTGACATGCATTGTTTGCCCCAGTATCTAAACTACAGTTTTACATATTACCTTAGGGGTAGAGTTATGGCATGGACAGAGAATTAATCAGTTGAACTAGGGAGGGGAGTCCACAGGGTCGATTTGTGTGCCAGTGTTTCGGAATTTGGTAATCGAACATCTCTTGTGCCAGTTGCAGGAAGAAGACTGTAGTCTGTGCAGACAATCTCAGCTGAGATGTCAGAACATTAGAGAACTGAGCAGGAGAGAATGTCAAGTAGGTTCCTTTCTCAGATATGCCGATGGTCCGTAGATGACAAATTTATCTTAGCCCCTCCACAGAAAACTACATGCACGATGTGATCTAAAGAATGAGGACATCCCAGAAACATAAGATTTTCATACTGGGTGCATTGTGCTGCCAGGTACTCAATATCAGTGACTTCACTAGTCATTAAACAGCAGAATGGGGCACTCCGTGGAACTCATGGACTTCAAACGTGGTCAGGTGATTGTATATCACTAGTGTCACGTCTGTATGTGAGATTACCACACTCCTAAACACCCCTAGGTCCACTGTTTCTGATGTGATGGTGAAATGGAAATATGAAGGGACATGTACAGCACAAAAGCTTACAGGGCGACCTTCTCTGTTGACTGACAGAGACAGCCGACAGTTGAAGAGGGTCGTAATGTGTAATAGGCAGACATCTATCCAGGAATTCCTAACTGCATCTTGATCCACTGCATGTACTATGACAGTTAGGCGGGAGATGAGAAAACTTGGATTTCATGGTCAAGCGGCTACTCATAAGCCACACACCATGCTGGTAAATTCCAAACAATGCCTCGCTTGGTGTAAAGAGCGCAAACATTGGACGATTGAACAGTGGAAAAACATTGTGTGGAGTGACAAATAACGACACACAATGTGGCGATCTGATGGCAGGGTGTGGGTATAGCGAGTGCCTGATGATCATCTGTCAGTGTGTGTAGCGCCAACAGTAAAATTCGGAGGTGGTGATGTTATGGTGTGGTCATGTTTTTAATGGAGGGGACTTGCACCCCTTGTTGTTTTGAGTGGCACTATCAAAGCAGAGGCCAAATTGATGTTTTAAGCACCTTCTTGCTTCCCACTGTTGAAGAGGAGTTTGGGGATGGCGATTGCATCTTTCAACACAATCTAGCACCTATTCATAATGCATGGCTTGTGGCAGAGTGGTTACATGACAATAACATCCCTGTAATGGACTGGCATGCCCAGAGTCCTGACCTGAATCCTATAGAACACCTTTGGGATGTTTTGGAATGCCGACTTCGTGCCAGGCCTCACCGACAAACATCGATACCTCTCCTCAGTTCAGCACTCTGTGAAGAATGGGCTGCCATTCCCCTAGAAACCTTCCAGCACCTGATTGAACATATGCCTGCAAGAGTGGAAACTGTCATCAAGGCTAAGGGTGGGCCAACACCATACTGAATTCCAGCATTACCAATGGAGGGTGCCTCCGACTTGTGAGTAATTTTCAGCCAGGTGTCTGGATACTTTTGATCACATAGTGTAAGTACACTCAAAAGCTTAATGTTCCTTACATAAATATCTTACGGAGAAATTAGAAAATGCTCCATGCTGTTGAATGGTACCTATAAATCCAGCTGGATGAAATGCGCAACTTTGGACACAACACACTTAGACAGCTGCATATAGTGAGTGATGCTATGCACAAAATTGCATGCACTTGCACAGACAACTAAATGCTACTTCCGTATATAATGAGAACATAGCACATGACATCCGTAGGCTTGACGACAAGTGTCGGGTTGCAGAAATTTCTGTGTACATGGAATAATTTAATCCTGAAATGTGCATAAAAGGGTGTGTTCCTAAGACCTCCAGGGGCATAAACATCACACCGAACTGTGCTCTGCAAATGATCAGAGGGTTCACCCCACCACAGTCATTTCAATAAGATGAGCAGTCTGCTGCTGGATGTAAAAGATATTTAAGCTTGTAGCCGCTGTGGACATGTGTACATGTCCTTGCTCTACCATTCCCCAGGTGCTGTGGATGTTTATATGTGCACCACTTGGGTTTTCCTATAGCATTATTGACGTCTGTACGCATCTTGAGCCTACCAAAATTTCACTGCTGGCGACAAGTTATTTCCATATCTTAGTGGATAAAGTTTCAAGTAGTTGTCGTAAGATGTCTATGCATATTTGCATGGTATAATTTGCTAAAAACCTCATTTCAGTATCGTGAACCGTTTATGAAAGATGAGGATTGTTAATACCATATATTCCCGATGCTCACTGATTGAAATGCTGGAGAACTAATGAGATACGGTTCTGTTCACGATTTTAAATAAAATTTAGATACCTTATCTAAATTTCATGTACTGCACTGTGCAAGCTAAAACCAACCATATTCCAAGTTTATACAGTGTGTTTTATCTCTGCAAACACTTTAAAATTTTGTACTGTCTTTTAAGTTATTTGGTGCAGCACATTAAGTACGATAAATAACAAAAATAAATTCAGTCCTTTATCGAATAAAGATAGAAGAGTGTAAAATGTGCAAAAGTCAATAATAGTTTTCATAAAATCCGATAAATATTTCATAGTGGCCGGAATGACATCTCTCAGCACGATAGGAGCGTTTGACGAGGATTACAGCCACAACAAAGCCATGCTCAGCGCAGAATGCGGAGAGCATGTCTGTAACATCAAAAAGGGTTAATAAAAACCTGACAAATCACAGAACGATGAATAACATTGGGGGTCAAACACCTGAGCTGGGATGTGAAGACATTGTAGAGTGACTGATTCAATAGTGAAACTGGTCAAGGTATTCACTCACTTTGCCATACAAAAATGTGGAATAGTCCTCAGCTATGTAAATTCCAGTTTTGCACAGTATATTATTTAACAGAACAAATCCTGTATCCCACTTAACTATATAGATTCAACAGGGAAGCCAGTGATAGCTGGCAGTGTGGTCATATGTGAACAACAGACTATATCATTTTTAACTGTATCATATATGCTCAAGTGCAAAAGAAACTGGTATAGGCTGTACGGGTTTGGAGACAACCTCATGAATCCATGGACCCTGCATGTCAGCAGGGGACTGTTCAAGCTGATGGAGGCTCTGTAATGGTGTGGGACCTGTGCAGTTGGAGTGACATGGGACCTCTGATACATCTAGATATGACTCTTGAAAAGTGACACATACGTAAGCATCCTGTCTGATCACCTGTAGCCATTCATGTCCATTGTGCGTTCCAACTGACTCAGGCTATTCCAGCAGGACAGTGTCACACCCACACATCCAGAGTGGCTCCAGGAAAACTCTTCAGAGTTTAAACATTTATGCTGCCCACCAAACTCCGCAGACATGAACATTATTGAGCATATCTGGGATGCCTTGCAACATGCTGTTCAGAAGAATCTCCATCTCGTATTCATACAATTTCGAGGACAGCCCTGCTGGAGTCGTGGTGTCAATTCCTTCCAACACTACTTCAAACATTAGTAGAGGCCACGTCGCATTGTTGCACTTCTACATGCTCGAGGGGGCCCTACACTTTGAGACAGGTGTAAGAGTTCCTTTGGCTCTCCAGTGTGTAATGGAATTAGCGAACTTGATTAAACAGACTGACCCATATACATGTTATTACGAAATCACAAATGGTAGACCAAAATTTACAAAAATATTCATGGATTACTTGAGAAGTAAAGGTATCTTGTAAGACAAAAAGCAAAATCTGTGTCAGTCAGAATGAACTGTGACGTTGTTATAGCTCATTAGGAGGCATACTACGTAATATTGAAAGCACATGTACTGTGAGGAAAAAAAGGTCACATCAGGTAACAAAATAGACAATGTGGGATGTAGTGGAGGAGACTTGTGGAACCAGAGGTGAGGAGAAGCAGATAGTTGGGGAGTAGATGATACATAGGCAATTGTCTGTCCAGAGTAGGAAAACATTTCAATGAACAATTTTAATTGTTACTTAAGACACTGGGTTGTCAGGTTCAGTAGATGCTGCTGTGGGATATTTCAGACCAGCCATTCCAAGTAATTTCAGAGATATCTCTGGTACTTAATTTATAAAACAATATATTACAATGTACTGGTATATTCTGATTTCTTGGAGGCATTTAACACTAAATTACAATAATATATTGCATGTGGTGTCCCACAAGGTTCCACTGTAGGCTCTTTGTAAGAGGTTTTCTCCCAGTATATGACTAAAATATGACAAGCAGATAGAAGAGATTGACACTGTTAAATTCTTTGTATTACCACTTTGTGATAAATTTGTTTTGGAGGAGCCTGCCACAAATTTCTTGAAATTCCTAAGCAGATCTGTATTTGCAATGCAGTAATTGTCAGACATCAGTGGGAGAGGGGAAAAAAGGAAGAAAAAAAATAGGCATACTTTCCTTCCATATCATCGTACAGGATCATATTTTAACAGTCTGCAAAGCAAAACTGGGATTTTCTGAGTCTAAAACAGTGTAACATGAGTTATTTGTCATATTGACTCAAGAAGGTTCTACAGAGCACAGTTCAAGAAACTGGAGACACTAACTTCTGGTTCCCAATATATGAATTTTTAATGAAATTGATCATAAACAATATCTGTAAAAGCTCAGTAAATATCAGAAATAAGAAAGTCTTCATAAAGATGATACTGCACTGCGTTTTGCCAGCTATGGATAGTCTTGGGAAGTCAGAGCATGATTGTATTATAAGGGCAGATGTGAGGACTCAGTCCTGTCATGACATGCTGTCTCTAATGTTTTATGTTTTTTCTTATATTTATCAACTGTTCCCCCTTAAAAGTTACATGGTTGGCAGTATGGAGCCAGTCTGAATGCTGCAGTGCTTTACTAGCCATAGCTCTATCGGATACTGTATGCCTTCACCTTCCTTCTGACGTACTTACTCTGCCAGTTATAGAAAAACCTACAGTTTGATGTAACTGTGGTGCAACTTGACATTTTCATGTTTACAAATTGGTTTTAGAGGCAATGAAGCAAAAAATGGCTACAAAAATTTCCAAGAGTGGGTGGGGTCAGAATCGGAGACTTTAGATTGGTAGGCTGACATTTATTCACTTAGCCACATTTGTTTTTTCTTAAATCAATGAAATGTACTCCGTACTTTTGATAAAAAACAAGTGTCTGCTTACCTGTTGTCAAAATTGTGCCAACAAGGATGGGGATTGTGATTGCATAGATTTTCCCGGAGTCTTATATGTTTATGCTCTTCACAGGTATGCTGCCGGATATGAACGTCTTCACTACACGATATTTTGGTGATCACACCTGAAGATGGAGGCCAGATGGATCGCCAAAATATTGTGTAGTGAAGACGTTCATATCCGCCAGCACACCCGTAAAGAGCATAAACAAAAAGGATGGGAATTGTCAACAAAGTCAATAAATTTGAATTTAAAATATTTGAGTTTTTGAAATGTATTATTCGGTATAAACAGAGGATACAGAAAAACAAAATATATTCCACCATTCATACTCTTAAAGCTGTAGCTTTAATTTTTTTGAGAATCACTGGCAAAAGAAAAGTCTTTCAGTGATAAGTATTTTTGTATGCAGGGGTTACATTGTCATGAAACTTTCTCCATTAGGCTGGGCCACTGTAGTGGTATTTTTATACGATTTATATTAGACTACTATTAGAAGAATTGATGAAATACGACAAAAATACTGTGTGTGTTTTTTTACATGCTGTCAAGTGCATTTACATAAAAATCAGTGTATGTTTCCATTAGTTCATTTAGTTGATATTGTATTTCCTTCTCTCAGATCCATCAAGCTAACTTCAACAAGGATAATGGTATCCAAGAATTTGGAATTGTTATCAGTGATCAGTTCGAGAGTGTCAGTGCAAGAATTTTGGATGCCCCACGCATAGCGTACAACAATGTAAGTTCATCTGCAAGTTCTTTAATAACATTTTGAACCATAACAAAGTTGTAATGCAACACAAGTGGAAATCTTATGTGTTAAATTCACACAAACCCAAAAACCATTGTATTAATCTGTATTTAGCACCTTTATCAGACTGCAGCATACTTTTGTCATCGTCGTGTGTGTGTGTGTGTGTGTGTGTGTGTGTGTGTGTGTGTACATTTTACCAGCAAGTTCTATGATTATTCTGAAAAAATGCTTTGTATCCTTTTTACATTATAGAAACTTTAGTGTGGTAGTACACTTACCGTAGTGTATACAAATGTTCTCCCATTATTTTGTGAAGTAAACGTGGAATATTACTAGTATACAATTTGTTGAATTATACCTTCATAAATACCATATACCTGCATAAGAATTTTTTTTATTAACATAGCGTGCATTTATAGTTTGGGAGAGGAACCTTCACTACTGACAGCTCAGTAGCCTCATTTCACTGATAAGCAACTGCGCAAACCAGCAGATGATATTGTGTTCTTGAGCAGGTAGCACAAGTCATATTACCTTGCTGTAAAACTAACGTGTGAATATGTTGGGAGACATAACAGTGAGTGTCACGTGTGCCTGGTGCTGTCGTTTCACTTTATTGAACTAGAAGACTAGTTCGTACTTCACTTAATTCTCAGTGTTTGTAGTGTTTATTCACTTCTGTTTCATTTCCAATCACGTCCAGTGTGATGAGTGGTGAAACAGAAGAAGAAAAGTTTACTGCATAGCAATGCCCACAAATTTGTGCATTCGGTGCAGGAGCCCTTTGAGAAAGAGAACCAAAAGTAGTGGGCCTTTATTCCTTGGTGGTCAGTTCGTAAAGAGGAAACAGTGGGGACAGAACAATACGATAGACTGTAATGAGAGGAGCATAACAAAGCTACAGATACTGGGAAAGAAGTGTGTAGGGAAGAAGCAAGTGACAGTTGGAATGATTTTTAGAAAGACACCATTTGTTTTCATATAAACTTATTTACCTACATAAAAACCCAGCTTAAAGGACTGCGTTAAGGGGCATATGGGAATTAATGTGTGCGTTCTGTGAGGGGTTATAGCATTGGTGATTCATTTGCCATAGTCATTGGCAATCAGAAGGTGCCCTGGATGCCTGTATGTACAACCTCTGTTTTGACTTTGCAGTTAGTAACTTTGCTGAGTTTAGAGGTGAACAGTGTTCGCAACTACCATTCCGTGCAACCGTGCCCAACTGATAGTCCATACTCTTATTGAACAACTTAAGCTGTTTGAACGGTGTCACTTTGTGTGCCGAAGATGGACAGATATTTAGACAGGTTCCTGCACGTGTCGGGCACAATGTATTGGTGTGTTGCTACTTTTAGCAGTGATTTGTGAACATTACCACACCTGTAGACAGGTTCTGTATGTCTGCATAGTGTAAAAGCACGTCAAGGTTCATGCATTGTGTGAATAGTGGTGGGTTACCAAACGCCATCCAGACAAAATCTGGGCACACGTTGCACCTGTGACATGTGCCTCTGTTCAGGCTACAACTGTCACCGGAACACTGCCATAAATGGCTACCCTAGTGTCATGAAAGAGTTGACTGGAGAGTGGAATGACACACTGTTTCCTCCTGTGATGAAATTAATGTCTGTGTGTGAGTAATGGACATACATATGTACAGTGCTGACTTGGTGAGTGACCTATTTCAGAGAGCATTTGCCCACTGTATACAGGTAACACCCAAGGCTTCATGGTGTGGGGCATCATCAGTTACAACTTGCAGTCACATTTGGTTTTCTTGTTGGGTAAAGAAACCATTGCTCATCACTTTGCACAGGTTGTTGTACCCATTCTGCTTCCATTTCTTTCATAGGAAGGTGATGTGTTTTCTCCGTAGGACAATTCACTTCCAAATACAGTTGCTGCAACATAGCTAGCAAGATAGCCATATCTGTTACTAATTGAACATATATGGGACATTAAGTATAAACTTATTCATTATCCAGAACAATTAACAAATTGCCACAAGCGCTGCAAGATGCTTGCAACAATCTATTCCAGGATGCCATTTGGCATGTTCACAATTGTTTGCATGTGAGAATACACACCTGTGATGCCACAAGTACACTCTGTATTGATGTAACTGTTTTGACACCACTTCCTGTTCATGTGTTTCATTTTGTCTGAATTTATACTTTTATAATGATGAACTATCTGTCATGTCAGCTATCAATAAAATGGTCTTTTCCTTGAGGATATCACTTTTTTTTAAATAGTGTATGTAAATGTTACAAGAGGAAGAAATGTCCCACATTATTGAAATTTCTCACGTTGCTTCAGATAGATGATCATTTTAAAGGCAGCAAATTTTCGTTGCATACAGAGCTCAACCCTCCCATGAACCATGGACCTTGCCGTTGGTGGGGAGGCTTGCGTGCCTCAACGACACAGATAGCCGTACCGTAGGTGCAAATGCAACAGAGGGGTATATGTTGAGAGGCCAGACAAGACAAACGTGTGGTTCCTGAAGACAGGCAGCAGCCTTTTCAGTAGTTGCAAGGGCAACAGTCTGGATGATTGACTGATCTGGCCCTGTAACACTAACCAAAACTGCCTTGCTGTGCTGGTACTGCGAACGGCTGAAAGCAAGGAGAAACTACAGCTGTAATTTTTCCTGAGGGCATGCAGCTATACTGTATGATTAAATGATGATGGCGTCCTCTTGGGTAAAATATTCCAGAGGTAAAATAGTCCCCCCTTCGGATCTCCGGGCAGGGACTACTCAGGAGGATGTTGTCATCAGGAGAAAGAAAACTGGCGTTCTACGGATTGGAGCGTGGAATGCCAGATCCCTTAACCGGCAGGTAGGTTAGAAAATTTAAAAAGGGAAATGGATAGGTTAAAGTTAGATATAGTAGGAATTAGTGAAGTTTGCTGGCAGGAGGAACAAGAATTTTGGTCAGGTGAATACAGGGTTATAAATCCAAAATCAAATAGGGGTAATGCAGGAGTAGGTTTAATAATGAATAAAAAATAGACGTGCGGGTAAGCTACTACAAACAGCATAGTGAACGCATTATTGTGGCCAAGATAGACACGAAGCCCATGCCTACTACAGTAGTACAAGTTTATATGCCAACTAGCTCTGTAGATGAAGAAATTGATGAAATGTATGATCAGATAAAAGAAATTATTCAGATAGTGAAGGGAGATGAAAATTTAATAGTCATGGGTGACTGGAATTCGACAGTAGAAAAAGGAAGAGAAGGAAACGTAGTAGGTGAATATGGATTGGGGCTAAGAAACGAAAGAGGAAGCCGCCTGGTAGAATTTTGCACAGAGCACAACTTAATCATAGCTAACACTTGGTTTAAGAATCATAAAAGAAGGTTGTATACATGGAAGAAGCCTGGAGATACTAGAAGGTTTCAGATAGATTATATAATGGCAAGGCATAGATTTAGGAACCAGATTTTAAATTGTAAGACATTTCCAGGGGCAGATGTGGACACTGACCACAATCTATTGGTTATGAACTGTAGATTAAAACTGAAGAAACTGCAATAAGGTGGGAATTTAAGGAGATGGGACCTGGATAAACTGAAAGAACCAAAGGTTGTACAGAGTTTCAGGGAGAGCATAAGGGAACAATTGACAGGAATGGGAGAAAGAAATACAGTAGAAGAAGAATGGGTAGCTTTGAGGGATGAATTAGTGAAGGCAGCAGAGGATCAAGTAGGTAAAAAGACGAGGGCTAGTAGAAATCCTTGGGTAACAGAAGAAATATTGAATTTAATTGATGAAAGGAGAAAATATAAAAATGCAGTAAATGAAGCAGGCAAAAAGGAATACAAATGTCTCAAAAATGAGATCGACAGGAAGTGCAAAATGGCTAAGCAGGGATGGCTAGAGGACAAATGTAAGGATGTAGAGGCTTATCTCATGAGGGGTAGGATAGATACTGCCTACAGAAAAATTAGAGACACCTTTTGGGGAAAAGAGAACCACTTGCATGAATATTAAGAGCTCAGATGGAAACCCAGTTCTAAGCAAAGAGGGGAAAGCAGAAAGGTGGAAGGAGTATATAGAGGGTCTATACAGGGGCAATGTTGTTGAGGACAATATTATGGAAATGGAAGAGAATGTAGATGAAGATGAAATGGGAGATATGATACTGCGTGAAGAGTTCGACAGAGCACTGAAAGACCCAAGTCGAAACAAGGCACCAGGAGTAGACAACATTCCATTAGAACTACTGACATCCTTGGGAGAGCCAGTCCTGACAAAACTCTAGCATCTGGTGAGCAAGATGTATGAGACAGCTGAAATTCCCTCAGACTTCAAGAAGAATATAATAATTCCAATCCCAAAGAAAGCAGGTGTTGACAGATGTGAAAATTACCGGACTACCAGTTTAATAAGTCACAGCCGCGAATTCTTTACAGACAAATGGAAAAACTAGTAGAAGCCGACCTCGCAGAAGATCAGTTTGGATTCCGTAGGAATGTTGGAACACATGAGGCAATACTGACCCTACGACGTATCTTAGAAGAAAGATTAAGGAAAGGCAAACCTACGTTTCTAGCATTTGTAGACTTAGAGAAAGCTTTTAACAATGTTGACTGGAATACTCTTTCAAATTCTGAAGGTGGCAGGGGTAAAATACAGGGAGAGAAAGGCTATTTACAATTTGTACAGAAACCAGATGGCAGTTGTAAGAGTTGAGGGGCATGAAAGGGAAGCAGTGGTTGGGAAGGGAGTGGGACAGGGTTGTAGCCTCTCCCCGATGTTATTCAATCTGTATATTGAGTAAGCAGTAAAGGAAACAAAAGAAAAGTTTGGAGTAGGTATTAAAATCCACGGAGAAGAAATAAAAACTTTGAGGTGCCTCGATGACATTGTAATTCTGTCAGAAACAGCAAAGGACTTGAAAGAGCAGTTGAACGGAATGGATAGTGTCTTGAAAGGAGGGTATAAGATGAACATCAACAAAAGCAAAACGAGGATAATGGAATGTAGTCAAATTAAATCGGGTGATGCTGAGGGAATTAGATTAGAAAATGAGACACTTAAAGTAGTAAAGGAGTTTTGCTATTTGGGGAGCAAAATAACTGATGATGGTCGAAGTAGAGAGGATATAAAATGTAGACTGACAATGGCAAGGAAAGCGTTTCTGAAGAAGAGAAATTTGTTAACATCGAGTGTAGATTTAAATGTCAGGAAGTCATTTCTGAAAGTATTTGTATGGAGTGTAGCCGTGTATGGAAGTGAAACATGGATGATAAATAGCTTGGACAAGAAGAGAATAGAAGCTTTCGAAATGTGGTGCTACAGAAGAATGTTGAAGATTAGATGGATAGATCACATAACTAATCAGGAGGTATTGAATAGAATTGGGGAGAAGAGGAGTTTGTGGCACAACTTGACAAGAAGAAGGGATCGGTTGGTAGGACATATTGTGAGGCTTCAAGGGATCACAAATTTAGTACTGGAGGGCAGCGTGGAGGGTAAAAATCGTAGAGGGAGACCAAGAGATGAGTACACTAAGCAGATTCAGAAGGATGTAGGTTGCAGTAGGTACTGGGAGATGAAGAAGCTTGTACAGGATAGAGAAGCATTGAGAGCTGCATCAAACCAGTTTCAGGACTGAAGACCGCAATAACAACACAGACCTCAAAGACACTGGCTTTGGCTATTCAGATATTAATGGATGTAAAATATTAATGGGAAAGACAGATGTTGTTCCAATGCAGTAATTTCTATGCAAGATCATGGGTGTGATGTTTGGAAGTCTACTATGGGTAGAAGGTACTTGAATTAATATCAGGCATTCATTAGATAGAAAGTGGACTGATGGAACACCCAAGAGGACAACGGCAGTGCCAGTTGGAAAACGAGAGCAAGTTATTGTTTAACATGCAGATACAGCTGTCAGTTTTATGCCAAACTGCCTGTTAATTATTTGTTCGATAAAGATAGACAATTATGAAGGAGATCAGCTTTGCAGGTTTTTCAGAAGTGGTTTGAGAAGAGTTGTACCCTACCATAACTAGAGTTTGGTAGTTTCAGCACAGTATATAGATGATATAGTAAATGGTAGGATTAATGATACTATTGGTAGCATTGGTAGGGAGAGAACATGAAAGGCATTCGGGAGGGTGATGGTTCAAACCCACGTCTGGCCGATTAAGATTTTCCTTGATTTCCTTAAATCACTCCAGGCAAAAAGGGGATGGTTCCTTTGAAAGGGCACAGGCAATTTCCTTCCCCCATCCTTACATAATCCGATGAGACTGATGACCTCGCTGTCTGTTGTTGTTCCTAATCCCTCCCTCCGTCTCCCTCTCCCCCTCCCCAATCAATCCAACCAACCAAACTGGGAGCTGATGACCGCCCCCCCTTCACCCCCCCCCCCCTCCCCTCTGCACATAATTAGTATGTCATTTAGTAATAGTCCGTTGTATGTTTGATATCCTTACAGAATATGAATTGCATTTTATAATAAAAAGTAAGTTGATTGTGTTTCTTCTGTTCTTTCATGCAACCAAAGCAATTACTTTCGGTGCAAGTACTGCTTACATGCACAAACATAAAAAATTATATAATTTTTGTCATTTTGTACTCAATAGAATGTTCATCATCATGGTCAAGGGCAAGAGTTTCCAGCTATTAGTGATAAATGTGAAAGTTGTTTATGAATAATGGAAAAACATTTTATATGGGCTTGATGAAGTATTGAAGCAGTGTTTGAGATTTTCAGTTTTTTTTTTTAATTGAACTAATAACACGACATGTATAATTTGTTCCCTTTCTTTTTGAGGAAACTGTGTTTTCTAGTGCTATATTATAAATCTGTAAAACCCCCCCCCCCCTCCTAAAAAAAATTTCTTTCGCCATACAAATCAATAATTTTTGAATAAAACTAAAAATTATTAAATCCGCTCATGACTATTACTCTATTTACCCGCAAATGTAATCTAATTAACATTGCTTTCTTTCAGTCATGTGACAATAGTTTTGTCCAAAATTTTCCGAAATTAATTCAAGTTTGTAGAATACTTTTCAAAAACTAGCACGGGTAGGGAAGACTCGTTAAGCCATGGTGAAGGCAAATCCCTAGGGGTAGAGCACCCCAAAATCAAGACTCCTGGTCCTCCAGGTTGGGGGTTGTGCAGAGGGCTACCAACCCACTCATGTAAAACAATGGCCGGTCAGGACACTCAAGGTATGCCTCGGAAACAGGACAGAATTTACTGGAACAGAAATTGGCAAAGTTACAAGGATTTCTCTTTTGGTTCGTGGAATGTCAGAAGTCTATACCGCCCAGGAAGCGCACAAATACTAATAAACGAACTAGGAAAATACAAGGTACAACTGGTAGCGCTCCAAGAAATAAGATGGCAGGGAACGGGATCAATGAAAATAGGAGGCGGGACAATAATGTATGGAGACTGCGGTCAGTGCCATGAATTTGGAACGGGCTTTTACATTCATAAAACAGCAATTGACACAATAAAGGAATTCAAATCAATTAATAACCGAATATCACACATTACAATTCAGGCTCAGTGGTTTGATATTACATTTATAAATGTTCATGCACCCACAGAAGATAAGGAAGATGACGTGAAAGAAGAATTTTATAGTCAACTGGAACAGACATATAATTCAATAAGTAGACATAATGTAACAATAGTGTTAGGAGACTTTAATGCCAAAGTAGGAAAAGAAGAAATCTACAAACCAACCATTGGCAATTACAGCTTACATGATGAAAGTTCAGAGAATGGTGTGCGACTCATAAACTTTGCAATGGCAAATGGTCTCACATTAAGCAGCACAAAATTCCAACACAAACGCATTCATTTAGGGACATGGATATCACCAGATGGAAAAGTAGTGAACCAGATTGACCATGTAGCCATCCAAAGACGATTTCAAAACAGTACTAAAGACGTTAGAACTTTTAGGGGAGCAGATTGTGAGACAGATCATATGTTAATCATAGCTCAAATGAAAATAAAGCTAAAAAAGAAACAAAGTACAAATAGGGTTGAAATTAAAAGGTACGATGTAGAAAATCTGGCAGAAGAAAAATAAAAGAAAACTTTAGGAAAGAAATGGAAATTAACCTATCGGAATCTAGACTGACACATAGTGACCAGCAAGATGTGGAAAGTAGATGGAGACACCTCAGAAACAGTATTCAAGATGTAGCTTCCAAAACTATAGGTAAAAGAAAACGAACTAACAAAATCTGGTTTAATATAAAGTGCCAAGAAAGAGTACTGGAGAGGCAAAATGCGAGGAAGGCATGGTTACAAGACATGGACAATATTACACTAAAGGAGAGATACTATAAAATCCGCAAGGAAACACAACGAACTCTAAGACAAGAGAAGAGAAAACACCACAACAACATGGTAAGAGAAGCGGAGGATGATTTCAAGCATCACAGAGCAAGGCAGATGTACCAGAATATAAAAAAGTCCTTGGGAAAATTCACTAAAAGGGAACAGTTTATAAAGGACCATAATGGGAAAATACTTACAAACAAGAATGACATACAAGAAACATGGAAGACATACTTTACACAGCTGCTCAACTGCAATGATCCACAATATTACTTTACATTTGAAGAACCAGATACAGTTGATATACAAGTCACCACACCATCAGTAAATGAAATAAGACAAACAATAAAGAAATTAAAGAACAACAAGGCCTGTGGGGAAGACCAGGTATATGCTGAGCTTTTAAAAAATGGAGGACCACAATTGGAAATAGAACTACATTCCTTAATTGAAACAATTTGAGAGACAGAAAACATACCGGCCGATTGGAAAACTGCAATTATATGCCCCATCTTTAAGAAGAATGATCCCCTTGTCTGTGATAACTACAGAGGAATTGCCCTACTCGATGTCATGTATAAAATTTTGTCGATGTGTATACTACACAGACTGATTCCCATAACCGAAGAACTGATTGGGGACTACCAATGTGGTTTCCGCACTAACAGATCCACTTTGGATCACTTATTCACATTGAGACAAATAACTGAGAAGGCATGGGAATTTAATGTAGATATCCATATTCTATTTATAGACTTCAAGAAGGCCTATGATAGCATACACCGACAGACACTCTTAAACACCATGAAAGAATTTGAAATACCATTAAAATTAATCAAATTAGTTAAAATGTGTTTGGAAGAAACCATATGCAAAGTTAAGACACCTGCAGGAGAGATTGAAAATTTTAAGGTGTACACTGGACTGAGACAAGGGGATGCCATCTCACCTATTCTATTTAATATTATCTTAGAGAAGATTGATAGAGAATTCACCAAAACTAATCCACAAGGGATCCAACTGCAGGGACAGAACATTACTAGACTTGCTTATGCAGATGATGTAGCCCTAATAAGCACTTCAAAAGCTGAATTAATCAGGATGATGCAAAATTATTACAAAATAGCTGAGAAAGCTGGACTTCATGTGAATGAAGAAAAGACAGAATATCTAGTCATAAGTAAAAAACTCCAAAAGAATACACCACTGACCGTAAATGGTCTCACTTTCAAGGCAGTTGACCACTTCAATCCCCCTGCGGGTCCGGGGATTAGAATAGGCCCGAGGTATTCCTGCCTGTCGTAAGAGGCGACTAAAAGGAGTCCATCCCCCTCACGGGGGTAGTTAGCGCCTGCGTCCGGAGACGGACGGTTTCACGACCTATAATCGTGGTCTTTTTGGTTTTTCACTTCTCGTTTCTTCCTTCCTTTTGTTGGTTCCTTTCTTTGCTCTTCTCCACCTCATCTTCCTTACTCTTTCCCTTTACTTCTCATTGCCTTTTTCTCCTTGCCTTCTCATTGCCTTTTTCTCCTTGCCTTCTCCTTGCCTTCTCATTGCCTTTTTCTCCTTGCCTTCTCATTGCCTTTTTCTCCTTGCCTTCTCATTGCCTTTTTCTCCTTGCCTTCTCATTGCCTTTTTCTCCTTGCCTTCTCATTGCCTTCTTCTCCTTGCCTTCTCTGGTCTCCGCCTCGGCGTTTGAGACAGTCTGTCCTCTTTCTCCCTCTCTCTCTTCTTTTTCCTCTTCTTCCTTCCTCCCTGTGCGTGTCTGAAGGCCGACCCACGCGTTTGCACGCGTAGCCGGTGACGGGGCAACGCGTAAGTCCCCGCCCTGGGTAGACATGTAAGGCACGCGCGTACCCCCTGGTAAAGGCCAGGCCCGGGGAGGGGTGATTGCCTGAGCTGATACCTTCTGACCATGCTGATTGGTCCCTCCGTCTGTTTCTCGGGAGGTGTGACCTGAGGTGTAAACATTCACCTAAGGCGGGAGTGCCCTCTGAGAGGGTCCCCACAAGGAAGGAGCGCGCCATCGGAGACGCTGGCAATCATGGGGGATTCCTCCGCAATGGATTCTACTCCATCGCTTTCGACTTCGACCCAAAAACGGAAACGTGACCAGCCAACAGTGACAAAAGTACTACCGCCTGCCCCACAGTTCCTCGTAGTTTCTCGATCTGAGGACGGAAAGGATTTTTCCTCTGTCAACCCTTTCGTTATTCAGAAGGGCGTAGATGCCATAGCCGGATCTGTCAAATCTTGTACCAGGTTGCGTAACGGTACCTTATTACTAGAAACTGAGAATGCCTTTCAGGCACAAAAACTGCTTCGGGCCACACTCTTGTACACGTTCCCTGTCCGGGTGGAGGCCCACCGAACTTTGAATTCGTCTCATGGTGTAGTCTATAGTAGCTCCCTCGACGGATTGACTGACGGAGCTTCAATCTTTCCTCGCTGAGCCGGGCGTGACGGCTGTCCATAGGGTCATGAAAAAGGTCAACAATAACCTTGTACCGACCCGGACACTTTTCTTGACCTTCGATAGTGTTAAGCTGCCATCGCGCATCAAGGCGGGCTACGAGGTTATTTCTGTTCGCCCCTATGTCCCGACACCTACGCACTGCTACCAGTGTCAGCGTTTCAATCACACTCGACAGTCTTGCTCCAATGCGGCTAAATGTGTCACTTGTGGCAGGGATGCCCATGAGGGTGACTGTCCACCTCCGTCTCCTCGTTGTGTGAACTGTCAGGGTGACCATGCCGCATCCTCCCGCGACTGTCCTGTCTATAAGGAAGAACGCTGTATCCAAGAAATTCGGGTCAAAGAGAAAGTGTCCACCTCGGCTGCTCGCAAGCTATTGGCTAGTAGGAAGCCCACGCTGCTCCCAGCGGGGAAATACAGCACTGTCCTCGCCTCTCCTCGGACTACCCGGGAGGTAGCAACCCAGACATGCGATCTGACCTTCAGCACCACGGTCGTCCGTTCGGCCAGTGCTAAGATCGCGCGGTCGACGTCTCCTCTTCCTCCCATCACCCCACAGACACCAGCCACTTCCTCAGCTTCTGCTAAGTCGAAGACCCCGAAGTCAGATGCACGGGCCTTCAAGAAGGAACCATCCCGTGCAGACTTCCTCCGTCCCTCGACCTCCCAGCCTTCGACCGGTACTTCCACCAAATGTCCTTCTAAAAAGGTGCATAGGAAGCACAGTTCTCCTTCTCCGCCACGGCGCCTTTCTTCTCCTGCGCCACCCAGCGGTTGCCGCCCCAGGCCGTCATCCGTTTCGCCTGGCCGCACCGCTGGTAGCCGAACATCTGGCCGTTCACTGGCGGAGGAAGCTCCCCCTCCCGGCCATCCTCCCGAGATGGCCGATGACCCTATAGACCCCATGGACGATGACTGTCCGCCTACTGATAGCGGCGGCAGTGCTCGCTCGAAGCCAGGCCCTAAGCGGCCTTCGAGGTGACCCCTTCTCTCATCTTCCTTTTCTTACGATGGCACTTATTAACTGGAATATTCACAGCATTCGCTCCAACCGAGAGGACTTGAAGTTGCTGCTCCGCTTGCATCGTCCGCTCGTCGTAGCCCTCCAGGAAACGAAGCTACGCCCATGCGATCAAATTGCCTTGGCACACTACACCTCTGTGCGTTTTGACCTACCCCCTGTGGTAGGTATCCCAGCTCATGGAGGGGTTATGTTGCTGGTCTGGGATGATATTTACTACGATCCCATCACGTTGCACACCGGCCTGCAGGCAGTTGCCATCCGCATTACTCTCCCCACCTTTACGTTTTCCTTTTGTACCGTTTACACTCCATCGTCATCTGCCATTACCAGGGCAGACATGATGCAACTTATTGCTCAGCTACCTGCACCATTTTTGTTAACTGGAGACTTCAATGCCCACCATCCCCTTTGGGGCTCTCCAGCATCCTGCCCGAGGGGCTCCTTGTTAGCAGACCTTTTCAACCAGCTCAATCTTGTCTGCCTCAATACTGGCGCCCCTACTTTTCTTTCGGACACATCTCATACCTATTCCCATTTAGACCTCTCTATCTGTACTCCCCAACTTGCACGCCGGTTTGAGTGGTATGCACTTGCTGATAAATATTCGAGCGACCACTTCCCGTGTGTTATCCATCTCCTGCAGCATACTCCCTCTCCGTGCTCCTCTAGTTGGACCATCTCCAAGGCAGACTGGGGGCTCTTCTCTTCCAGGGCGACCTTTCAGGATCAAACCTTCACAAGCTGCGATCGTCAGGTCGCACACCTCACGGACGTCATTCTCGCTGCTGCTGAATATTCCATCCCTCACCCTACTTCTTCTCCACGTCGCGTACCGGTCCCCTGGTGGACCGCAGCATGTAGAGACGCTTTACGTGCTCGTCGACGTGCTTTACGCACATTTAAACGCCACCCTACAGTGGCGAATTGTATTAATTATAAACGATTACGTGCTCAGTGTCGTCGTATTATTAAAGAAAGCAAGAAAGCCAGCTGGGCTGCTTTCACAAGCACCTTCAACAGTTTTACTCCTTCTTCTGTTGTCTGGGGTAGCCTGCGCCGGCTATCTGGCACTAAGGTCCACTCCCCAGTTTCTGGCTTGAAGGTCGCGAATGAAGTCCTTGTGGCCCCTGAGGCTGTCTCCAATGCCTTCGGCCGCTTTTTCGCCGAGGTTTCGAGCTCCGCTCATTACCACCCTGCCTTCCTCCCCCGCAAACAGGCAGAGGAGGCTAGGCCACCTGACTTCCGCTCCTCGAATTGTGAAAGTTATAATGCACCATTCACCATGCGGGAACTCGAAACCGCACTTGGCCGATCACGGTCCTCCGCTCCAGGGCCTGATTCTATTCATATTCAGATGTTGAAGAACCTTTCTCCTGCGGGTAAAGGTTTTCTTCTTCGTACATACAATCGCATCTGGATTGAGGGACATGTTCCCGCATGCTGGCGCGAGTCTATTGTTGTCCCGATTCCTAAGCCGGGGAAGGACAGGCACTTGCCTTCCAGTTATCGACCTATCTCGCTTACCAGCTGTGTCTGTAAAGTGATGGAGCGAATGGTTAACTCTCAATTGGTTTGGCTGCTCAAGTCTCGACGCCTACTTACCAATGTACAATGTGGATTTCGAAGGCGCCGCTCTGCTGTTGACCATCTGGTTACCTTGTCGACCTTCATTATGAATAACTTCTTGCGGAAGCGCCCGACCGCGGCTGTGTTCTTTGATTTGGAGAAGGCTTACGACACCTGTTGGAGAGCGGGCATTCTCCGCACCATGCATACATGGGGCTTTCGCGGTCGCCTCCCTCTTTTTATTTGTTCCTTTTTATTGGATCGACAGTTCAGGGTACGTGTGGGTTCTGTCCTGTCCGACACCTTTCGCCAGGAGAATGGGGTGCCACAGGGCTCAGTTTTGAGCGTCGCTCTCTTCGCCATCGCGATCAATCCAATAATGGATTGCCTCCCAGCTGATGTATCAGGCACCCTTTTCGTGGACGATTTTACCATCTATTGCAGCGCGCAGTGTACACGTGTCCTGGAGCGCTGTCTTCAGCGTTCTCTTGACCGTCTTTACTCCTGGAGTGTTGCTAATGGCTTCCGTTTTTCTGCCGAGAAGACGGTCTGTATTAACTTCTGGCGCTACAAAGAGTTTCTCCCACCGTCCTTACGACTCGGTCCCGTTGCTCTCTCATTCGTGGAGACAACAAAATTTTTAGGCCTTACCTTTGACAGGAAACTTAGCTGGTCTCCACATGTGTCATATTTGGCCGCCCGTTGTACCCGTTCTTTAAATGTCCTCCGTGTTCTCAGTGGTATGTCGTGGGGAGCGGATCGAACCGTCCTACTTCGTCTATATCGGTCGATCGTCCGCTCCAAGCTGGATTATGGGAGCTTCGTATACTCCTCTGCACGGCCATCCATCTTACGCCGCCTCAACTCCATACAACATCGGGGTTTACGACTTGCGATCGGAGCATTTTATACCAAACTCGTAGAGAGTCTTCATGCTGACGCTGGCGAATTGCCACTCACCTACCGGCGCGATATACTGCTTTGTCGGTATGCCTGTCGGCTACTGTCAATGCCCGACCATCCGTCTTATCGTTCCTTTTTTGACGACTCTCTTGACCGTCAATACGGGTTGTATGTCTCTGCCCTGCTACCCCCTGGAGTTCGCTTTCGTCGCCTCCTTCAACACCTTAATTTTTCACTCCCTGCAACCTATCGAGTGGGCGAGAGCCGCACGCCACCTTGGCTCCAGGCTCAGGTCCGCGTTCACCTCGACCTCAGCTCGCTCCCAAAAGAGGTCACCCCCGGTTCGGTCTACCACTCCCGTTTTTTGGAACTTCGTTCGAAGTTCATCAACATGACTTTCATTTATACAGATGGCTCTAAGACCAATGACGGGGTCGGGTGTTCCTTTATTGTCGGGGCACAAAGTTCCCAATACCGGCTCCATGGCCATTGTTCGGTCTTCACAGCTGAGCTCTTTGCCCTCTACCAGGCTGTTCTTTACATCTGCCGCCACCGACATTCTGCTTATGTCATATGCTCAGATTCCCTGAGCGCCATCCAGAGCCTCAGTGATCCGTACCCGGTTCACCCTTTCGTACACCGGATCCAACGCTCTCTCCAGCAGCTGGTGGACGTTGGTACGCCGGTTAGCTTTATGTGGGTTCCTGGCCATGTCGGTATCCCTGGGAACGAAGCTGCAGATGCCGCGGCCAAGGCTGCGGTCCTCCAGCCTCGGACAGCTTCTTGTTGTGTCCCTTCGTCTGATTTTAGCAGGGTCATTTGTCGGCGCGTCGTGTCGCTGTGGCATGCCGATTGGGCTGCACTTACCGACAACAAGCTTCGGGCCTTAAAACCTCTTCCCGTGGCTTGGACGTCCTCCTCACGCCCTTCTCGGCGGGAGGAGGTCGTTTTAGCAAGGTTAAGAATTGGACACTGCCGGTTCAGCCATCGCCATCTGCTGACGGCTGCGCCGGCGCCGTTCTGCCCATGTGGGCACTTGCTGACGGTTAGGCACATTTTAATGTCCTGTCCAGATCTTACCACACTGCGCCTCGATCTTAACCTGCCTACTACTTTCGATGCCATTTTAGCGGATGACCCACGAGCAGCTGCTCGTGTTCTTTGTTTTATCAATTTGACAAACCTCGCTAAGGACATTTGATGATGTTTTTTAATCCTCTGCCTGTCCGTCTGTCTTTTATTGTGTTTTCCCTTTTAGTTGTTGTTGTCAACTTGTGCCTCGCGGTGCATTTTTAGAGTAGTCAGGGCGCTAATGACCATTGAAGTTGTGCGCCCTAAAACCACAAAAAAAAAAAAAAAAAAAAATGACCACTTCAAGTACTTAGAGAGTCTTTTTAGCAGAGACAATAGAGCAGAAATAGAAATAGACGCCTGTCTAGCAGCAGCTAATAGAACTTTTTACAGCTGTATCAAAATTTTAAGGATGAGATCACTTAGTACTGAATTCAAATACGTTTTTATCAGTCAACTATTGTACCAGTAGCATTATATGGATGTGAAGCTATTACATTCAGGAAAAAAGATAAAGAAAAACTGTTGATATTTGAAAGAAAAATACTAAGAAAAATATTTGGACCAATCTTCGATGAAAATGTCATGGAGTGGAGGATAAGGAAAAATGAAGAACTACGGGAGCTGTACAAACATAGTACCATTGTGGAAATGTTAAAGAAGAGAAGACTGAACTGGGCTGGTCATGTAGCAAGGATGCCGGAGAACAGACTACCCAAAATAGCATCCACTAAGAAATTAGAAGGAAAGAGAAGAAGAGGAAGACCTCGAATTAGGTGGATGGAGAATATCCGGGAAGATGCAGCTAGGATGGGCATCAACTCTGATTGGACAACAATTTCCCTGGATAGAAATAATTGGAAGAGGCTCGTAGAGCAGGTGTATGGTCGATAAGGCCTTAGCCACGTGTAAAGTAAAAGTAAAGTAAGTAAGAATACTTTTCAACACAAAATCCAATGAATTAAGAAAATTAATGCAGAAATCAAATGAATTAAGATAATTAATGCAGAAAGCCAGAAATAATGATTACTAAAAACTGATGCTTGTGATAATGACTGGTCACTGTGAACAAAATAAAAACTATACGGTTCAAAATATTATTCTGGTAGTAATTGACTTGCTTGTTAAAGTTGCTCCGATGTTGTTCTCCTTTAACACAGCACTTCTTACTGTTATCAAAATGAAGTGAAAAGGTAACAGTGAATTCTGGTATAACCTCTTTCTTTATCGGGCACTCAAAACTTAAAGCTCTAGCCAAATGAGTTGGTGAGGGAAGTTTCAAATTTACAGCCATATTCATGTACTTTTTGTTCTGCTTAGATATTGACAGAGTATGAGGCACATGAATGAATTTGAATGTTTTATTTTCTTACTGTGCTAGAATAGCTCCTGGAATACAGGTGCAGCCATGGTTTCTTCATGAGGAAATTGATACTATGAGCAGAACATCTTACACGCTATACATATGTACTTCTCTTCCACTACTTGCAGACAGCAAGCGTATTTCTTGCATTTTTGGTGATCACCCATATGAACTTTTCATCCCCTAGCTCTTCAGTTACTTTTATAAGGCTTGAGGCGATAAACTGTGCTGTTTCCCTGCACTCACCAGACAGTTGATCTTGAAGGAAATTGGGTCCAGTGTTGTGACAACGAAATTAATCACTTGGTGTCCAGACACAATTGTCCATCCATCAGAAATTAAGGTGAGAGCATTTGATTTTTTAATCTTACCTGTGACAACAGTGTGAACACATTGATCTTCAGCAGTGTTGTACCCATAGGATGGTGGTTATGTGGCTTGTAGCCAGGATGAATTAAATGAAAAGCTTTCCTCCAGTATTGGGTCTCCAGCATTAACAGCAAGGCTCTTGAAGCATAAAACTCTAGTGATGACTTTATGTATGCCTGTTAGAAATTGTTGGAGGAGTGCCCTTTGAAACTGATACAGCATTAGAGATACTAGACTGCTCATCAAGTGATGTCGCACGCATAGTAGACGTAGACATTTCATTCGTTGTTTCAGAAATGGTCCTCAAAAATTTTCCTTATCTCTGTAAAGGTTCCCGAGTCACACATCTTGTATATTGTGGACAGAGTCTAAAGTTTTGTAGGTGATCTCAGAAACAAAGCTACTGAATTCTGATATATGGTTCCGCAATACTTAGACATAGCTTCTGTCTTGTTTTTGGTGGCCCTTGTGTTGCAAAATTCCCATGCATCTGAATGATGAAGCATACTAAAAAATGCTGGTCACATACTGATGTTAAGAGTGATCAAAATGAGAACTCTCGATGGGTATGCAACAAACCTGACATACAGGTAATTCAGGTTGAATTTTAACTATCCAAGTCTACCAGGAAAAATATTGTAGTCTGCATTTGACTCCGGTAGTCTATGGTAGCTTACAGTTGTTTCCAAATTCTAGATTTGAGACAATATGACAAATCTGTCAAGGCTGTAAGTGATTATTGTGGATAACGCCCTGCATCACTTGGTTGTTAATGATAAGACACGTACTTTGGCAACAAGAAAAGATAATATTCAGTGGTTGAAAAAATGACATTTGAATGTCAGAAAATTTGAAGAAGCGGAATTGCTCAAAAGTGAGGCACAAAAGAAACCATAGTTTCCACCATACACCGCTGATGAGATTTCTAAGGGATCAGTGTGAAATCGTTTCCACCTTGCCGTTGTTATTTCAAGACATTGGACATAAAAAAGGGGAAAGACTGCAGGTGCATTGGTGAAATGTGTAGTGTCGTAGTGAGAGTGGGGAAGGGGTTAGATGAGGGGAGGATAGGGAGTGGCAAAGATTGAGGTCAGTTGGGGGGGGGGGGGGGGGGGGAGCTTATGAGAACAAAAGTATGTTGTAGGAAAGTTCTCGTGTGCGCAGTTCAGAAAAGCTGGTGTTGGTAGGGATCCAGATTGTGCAGGTTGTGAAGCAACCATTAAAGTGAAGCAGCATATTCAGCGACTGGGTGGTGCAGCTGTCTGCTTGGCCACAGTTTGGCAATGGCCATTAATGTGGACACACAGCTTGTTGGTTATCGTGCCCTCGCAAAAAGCAGCACAGTGATTGCAGTTTAGGTTGTGGATCACATGGCTGCTTCCACAAGTATCTCTACCTATGATAGCATAGGTGATGCCTGTGACATGACTGGAGTAGGTGTTAGTTGGAGGATCTATGGGACAGACATTGCAACTAGGTCTGTTGCAGGGATATGAGCTAAGAGGCAAGGGATTGTGAGCAAGAATAGAGGAGGCTATTGCGTAGGTTTGGTGGGCAGCAGAATATCGACATGGGAGGAGCGGGCAGTATAATGGGTAGAATATTCCTAATTTCAAGTGGTATATAAGGCAGTCTTGTTACCTCAGCATCAGAAAACAGTCCTAGAAAGGAACGTGAACCCAGTCTGGAACACAGTTTTAATCTGCCATGAAGTTTCATGTAAGTGCGCACACTACTGCGCGCACACTACTGCAGTGTGAAAATTTCATTCTGGAGGTCTTTGTGGTAGATAACTTGAGTATCTGTAGCATAACTAGAAAATGTCACCATTATTAGGCTTATCAATTTTGGAGTTTTTGTGAGAAGTGTATTTCTGCAAACATTACTTTTTACATCTTGTGTGGTAGTTTATAGTTTAAGCCTTGTTTGTTCTTCTCCACAAGCCCTGAAAACCTTCAGTCAGATGCAAAAATATTTTTCTTAGTTTCTTACAAAATATTTTTAAATGACGTATCAACTTACTCTGTTCTTACAAAATATTTTTAAATGACGTACCAATTTACTCTGTTATCAGCCTTAGTCTCATTCCATTTACAGAGATATTGTCTCGCTTTTCTACTCCATTGCTGTTATGAAAACAAAACAAAACTTGCCTAAATTAGTCTTTTTCTGCTCACATTTTAGCAAAAAGAAGTCCTACCCAAGAGAGGCGTGTGGCGAGCTGAACATTTCCTGAGGAGCACTCCGCTGAGGAATTGGGTTATCATAAATTTTGGCGTAAACATCAGAGTCGATGAATTGTGGTAATTGCTTTGCAGTGAAACAAATCTTTAAAAAGTGTAGTTTTTTGTTTTTTTAATTAATGTATTCATGGTGTCTCACTCTCTCTCTCTTTCAAGGTCATTTGCTAACCTGATGACGTCTGTGGGAAGTTCATTGGGAATGTCTATCGATAGACCACAAAATTTATTGGTAATGGATAGAAGAGACCCTGCTTCCAAATTGTATGGCCTCCTTTCAGATTGTAAAAAGTCTGGAACGGAACTCGCCGTCGTGGTTATTGACGACAAACGTGGTGTCTACTGTAAGTGTGAAGTAATGTCATCTGGTATTTCCAATGCCTTAAAGCTCAGTATTTACAGTTAATGTTATCAAAGCTCACCCTCGTGTAGGTTTATTGATGTCAGCAGTTGCAAAAATTAAGATTTACAAATTACTTATTCCCAGAAGACTGCGACTCAATGCCTTGCACTTGTACATCTCAGATCTCTCCGAACGAAGAGCAGTTGGGGGGAGGGTCATTCATCCTTAGCTTTAACCCTTTGGCACTTCCATTTTTGGGGACTAGCAAGTGCTATCTTTACTCTGTGACTGTAAACTCTGGGCACATGTTGGGTGGAATGTCTGCTCAACAGGCTGCATAATGAGGATGGTGCAGAGTAGTAGTAGTAGTAGTAGTAGTAGGGGGGAGGGGGGGGGGGGTAGTGGCCAAGGTGAAACAGTTACCAATAGGAATACTGCTACACCCCATATGCTAGTGGCTCATTTGAGTATATCTGCATAATCATAGAACAAAATGGAAATTGGTTAAAAAAACTGTTCACTTGGTGGTTTGGATGTTTGATAGGCAGGGCAGTCAAAGGACTTATAATTTATGACACACATACTGTAACACATTTGTAATTATGTATTTATTCTAGTTATGGATCACAAAACTTTATACCAGGTTATTAATTTCAATCGGCAATGACAGTCTTCAGACCTAAAAAACCTAGAGGCATCAGAAAATGTATTTATACATAATAAACCCTGTCAAATAACTGAGTACATACAATTTTTAATCACACCAAGTCAGCATAGGTAAAAATTTTACTGTCAGAGCAATAAACGAAACAAGCATCCATCATATTTATATAAAATGTGAATACATATGTAGTTATAGCATACATACGAGATGGAATCCAAAATTTTCAGGACTGGTGCTGCTATCTGGAAAGTAGTAGTAGTAGTAGTAGTAGTAGTAGTAGATCTTTGCACCACTAGGTGGTGAGAGCTGCATATCTGATGAGTCAGTGTGTGGAGCGGCATTCAGGTGGGGGGACGTGTTGCATGTCCAAAGTGATTTCTGTAATACTCTGTGTTTGGTGTGTGGCGATTTTACAATGGATCCGCGAACAGAACAGTGCGTGTGTATCAGATTCTGTGTGAATCTTGGGAAAAGTGCTACGGAGACACTTGCAATGATTCAACAAGTGTTTGGGGGACAGAGCATAAGCCGTATGCATGTGTTCTAGTGGCATGCTCGGTTCAGGGCCGGCCGTACAGATATTGAAGATGATCCTCACACCGGAAGGCCCGTTAGCCGCAGAATGCCAGTCATTGTTGCCAAACTTAAACAATTGGTTCGTGTGGATCGACGTTGTACCTTTAGAGACCTTCGGATGAAGTGGGTATTGGTTGTGGGACATGTCAACGAATGTTGACTGATAAATTGGGCATGCATAGTGCCATCACAAAATTTGTGCCAAGGATCTTGACTGCCGATCAGAAGGCACAGCGTGTTGAAGTATGCACGGACCGTCACCAGAGCGCATCTGGTGATCCAACCTTCTTGTCAAGGGGTTATCACCGGTGACGAGAACTGGATTTGTATTTATGAACCATAGACAAAGCAACAATTGTCACAGTGGAAGAGCCCGTGCTCTCAAAGACCCATAAAAGTGGGTCTGAAGAGCAAAGTGAAGAGCACAATCATCGTTTTCTTTGATACCGAGGGAATTGTGCACAAAGCATTCGTCCCACCCAACCAAACAGTGAATTCCGTGTACTACTGTAATGTTGTGTGACGGCTCCGTGAAAACGTGCGGCGATGAGGGCCTGAACTTTGGTGTCAAGGGACTGGCTGCTGCATCAAAACAATGTGCCCTGTCACACGTCCTTGCTCACAAGGAGCTTTTTGGCAAAAAACAACATGGCGGTTGTACCCCACCCACCGTACTCGCCAGATATGGCACCTTGCGACTTTGCGCTATTTCCAAAACTGAAACTCAAGTTGAAAGGCTGTCAGTTCGGCACTCTAGAGAAGATTCAGTAAGCATTGCTGGCGGTGATAAAAACCCTCAAAGAACAGGACTTCAAGAAAACATTTTACCGGTGGCAGAAGCGCCGGGACTGGTGTGTACGTTCAGATGGGAACTACTTCGAGGATGATGGTGACCATTGGTCCAAGGTAAGATTTTCAACAGATGGCAGCACCAGTCCCGAAACTTTTGGATAGCACCTCATATAGGTTCTGTGAAACGTCTTAATGTCTGACAGTAACAACTGACATACCTGAGGTATAGTATGCACAGCAGTTTACACGAATTGTACATTAGCCATTTACTGAATAAACAAATGCTCAAAACACAATATAGCAGTGCCTGTGTTATTCCGAATTACGATGCAAAGTTCCTTCGGACATGCATGCATAAATTTGAATAACGCAGTCACTGCAATATCGTATTTATCCACCGACACTGGGCAAGTAAAATGTCTCCCCTGTACAGAACGTACAAAATAGATGTAAAAATACAGGTTGTAGACACATGGTTGACAACACATGGAAATTTGAGTCTGGCCATGAGCTGTGCTAAGGTAGCCAAATGGTAAGGTGACTGTTCATGACAAACAGGAAATCCGCGTTAGTCCCAGTCTGGCAAAATTTTCATTGTCATCATTCTATTATACAGCTGATTGTTGTCCATATTTGGAATTGCGAATACATCTAATGTAATGCTCAAAACAGTTTCAGTAATTATTAATAAACTTAATATGTGAACTTACCAGAGTGGTAGCATATTATTACAGTTACACAGAGGAGGCTGGCTTTATTTAAAATATATACTAGTAATAAATCAATATAACCATTGTGTTTTTGGTCTTTCTTTGAACATACTAATCTCCAAAACTACCAGATGGATTTTTATGCAGTTTTCACTGGTAACGTTGGCATAGCTAGGGGCATCAAATACACTATATTTCATCAAAATTGTATCGTGGAAAAGAGACTCTCATACATAATATAAAAATGTCCTTATGTATGCAATGAATGCATGCATTAGTCGACCACAATATTATTGCGCGTGGGAGTGAGTGAGCCATGGTCAGATTATCATGAGTTTTTATTGTGATATTTCACAAGGACATATTGAACCACTTGGTATTATATGCAGAACTTTCCTGAAGTCATTCATAGTTTGACGAGTTTTCCTCAGTCACCACTGTACTTGTTTAATGCAACATACCCAATTTTTCCAACAACGGCCACAGGATGCCAAGAGCAATAATATAGTGGTCAGGTTGTATACGTGTGTGTATGTTCCACATCTCCTCCAAAACAACTGTACCAATTTCTCCAAACTTGGTGCACATGTCACTTACTGTCTGCAAAGAATTGCTGTGGGGATAAGAACCACCTACCTGTCAAAGGGAGGGATAAGAGTAGGAGTGAAAAAGTTGTTATCCGTGACACACACATACTCAGATTTTATTCATCCAGTATTTGGTAACGAGAACACTTGCTATCTTGAAACAAATTCATATCTTTATATAACTTTTTCTCACTGACACTCCATCACGTTATGATAAAGGGAAAACTTGTATTGTGTACTACATTTTGGCTGTTCATTTTCACATCATTATTACTTCTTTAAAACTACCTGTATTCTAGACACATGTTGCAGACAGTGTTCACATATACCACTGAACGTACATACAAAATTATATAGCATTGTACGACATACATCTCAGGATATGACATGACAAGCACTAAGATGCTGCAGTGTGTATGAGATTTGAATTTATTACTTCTTTAGTACGAACCCTGTTCACAAGAAATGTCAGGTGCTATCCACATACGCCACTGAATGTACTTACAAAATTATATCATTTTATAGCACAGAGAGAGGGGCAGGAGGAGATGGGCAGATGGGGGGAGGGGGCAGAAGAGATGGACAGAGAACGGGTAAGGGTGGAGATTGACTTATAGAATTTGAAAGAAGTATGTACTAGGGAATGCCGGGTATTCAGCTAGTAAGTAATGAGAGTTACAAAAATAGATTTTAAAACATGACACTGCGTTATTAGAAACACTAATTGAATTAAAGCAATCTGAAGCAAAAATTCTAATACACTGTTGATACGTGTACATGTAGAAAGTGAACATTGAGACAGTGGAAGACTGTGACGCAGATACTTTTCTTACATTCTAGGAAAATGTCAGACACATTTAGCATCATGACAAAGAGGTACCAATACAGAACAAAGTGCAACAGCCAACTGTGAGTCGAGGCTCCAACCAGGATTAGTGCAACACAACAGTAGTACATCCTATTACAAACAATAATAGACAGCTAGTTTTAAAATCACATAACGTTATGGAGCGACTGCTGTTACTGGGAAGATATTAAATGTAACCTTACTCACCAGTTATTTATAGTAACTATAGGTAAGTCACTATATGTAAATTAAAGCTCTGATGAAATAAATAAAGCAGCTCTAAAATATGAACATGTTAACTGTACTAATAAAAAGTATTGATGGAGCGTCGATACATATGAGCTCTGCTCATCAAAGTTGCAAAATGAACACACAAGGTACTGAGCAAGGTGGTGCAGTGGTTAGCACACTGGACTCGCTTTTGGGAGACGATGGTTTAAACCTTTGTCTGGCCATGCAAATTTAGGTTTTCCGCGATTTCCCTAAATCGCTCCAGGTATGTCAGGATGGTTCCTTTGAAAGGGCACGGCCAATTTCTTCCCCATCCTTGACACAGTCCAAGCTTGTGCTTCATATCTAATAACCTTTATGTTGATGGGATGTTTAACCCAATATTCCGTCCTGGACACAAAAGGTATGGATCAAAGTACATTACAAGGTGCTGCCAAATATAACATCTGATATTTGTGACACATCGTAGTTAGCCATTCAGTCTTCTACACGGAGATGGATAAATAGCAGTTGAAAGGACACATTTTCATATGTGTTGACTGTCGTGTGCATTTGTTTACATTAATATAAAACAAATATAGACACAAATAAAAACATAAAAAGGACAGTTAAAGACAATAAGATTTGTAAACTGAAGCAATTCGAGGTACATGACTCGCATTTGGGAGGACAACACTTCAAACCTGCATCTGGCCATTCTGATTTAGGTTTTCCGTGATTTCCCTAAATTGCTTCAGGCAAATGCAGGGATCGTCCCTTTGAAAGGGCACAGCCAATATCCTTCCCTAATACAAGCTTGTGCTCTATTTACAATGACCTCATTGTCGATGGTACATTAAACACTAATATCCTCCTCCAACTACTCAAGGTTCATACACAGAATCTAAAAGTCCACCATACATAGGAAACAAACTTTTTTTTTAATTTTATTTATTTTTTATGGCTACGTTCGTTCAACCATTATTGCCTAAACTTTCTCTATACATACCTCCCAAAATGGTGTAGGTTCAGGAAACTGAGAAGTGGCCTAGTTTTATTAAATGCTGTACAAAACCCCACAAAGCGTGTCTCCCCCTGCAGGTCCGGGTGTAAGAATAGGCCCGAGGTATTCCTGCCTGTCATAAGAGGCGACTAAAAGGAGTTTCACATGTTTTGGCCATTATGTGATGGTCCCCTGTAGGGTTTACCTCCATTCTTCAAAATTTTCCCAAAGAGTGAGCCAATTGGGTAAGGACACCTTACATGGTGCAGTGTGTCCATGATGCATTGAGATCTTTAGCCCACTTTCTCGTTGTCGCATTTCAGTCCCGCTCATTCTCCATCTCTTGGGTGAGGATACCTTCCTGGGTGCGTTTTCCACCATTCACTATGCCGTGTTGCTTTCTGCGTCAACGATGACCATGGACTTCTTTGCACTTGATATCCAGAACGGTAGCCAGTCCGTTGTGGTGGGGCCGTCATGTACCCTGTTAGTTGTAGCCCCCTGACCACATAGGGATCGCTCTGCTGATGACTGCGCTGTTATCTCCCCATGTATGCCAAGGGGTAAATGCCCATCCCCCTGGGGTATCGGGACACCCAGCAATGGCCATCCTGCCAGGTGGCCTTTGCTGCAGCTGGGTGGCGCCCATAGGGTGCGGCCCTGGTCGGAGTGGGTGGCATCAGGGCGGCTTACACGCAATGAAGCATAGTCCACCATCTCTCGCTGGTGGTGAAACACCAGCAGTCTCTTAAGTGTTCATGAGCTCAATTCATCGCACAGAAGTACAACCCCAAATCGTTCCCCTCCCTGGCCACACCATGGGAGGAATGTCAGGCTAAAGATGGCTGCAGATCTTATTCGCCACAGTACCTTGTATGTTCAAGAGCTGATGGGGGATCTTTAATGACGATGAAGCCTCAGTTTTTTGTTCAGCATTTAGAGGACAAGTTTGGGGAGGCGGAGGGATTGTCCAAAATGAGATCACGGTCAGTCTTGATAAAAACAGCATCCTCTGCCCAGTCACTGATGTTACTTGCTTGTGACACCCTGGGGGTTGTTTCTGTAAACATGACGCCCCATAAGAGCTTAAATATGGTCCAGGGTATCATATTTCACAGGGGCATTCTTTTGCAGTCTGACGATGAGCTGTGTGGTGTACATTTCGTCCAGTGTGTCCACCGGGGTCCGAGGGATAATCAGGTTGCCACCAGTGCCTTCATCTTGGCCTTCGAGGGTGATACATTGCCCGAGAAGGTCAAGGTGATGGTCTACTGGTGTGATGTAAAGCCCTCCCCCGATGCAGTGCTTTAAGTGCTGAAAGTTCAGCCATATGTCTTCTCACCTGTACTTCCAGCGTCGCATGTAGAGATTGTGGGTGCCCATCACATCCCAATGCTCCATGTGCCCCGCTACCATCTGTGTCAACTGCAGAGAGCGCCATTTGCCTTGTTTGCCAGACTGTAGGATTCTCCAGAAAGAAAGGAAAATCATGGAGTACAAAACCCTGGACCGACTGACCTACATTGAGGCATAGAGAAAATTTGAACGTCTGCATCCTGTATGTATGACATTATCTTACACCGCTGCTACGACAGTTCTGGCACCATCAGCTCCGCCAACCCCAGTCACCTCTCAGGGCCGGAAGACTACACCTGCCCCCTTCATGATTGGGGGCATTTCTCTCCCTGTTGCTCCCGCACCACCTACTTCAGCAGCAACACCCCCCCCCCCCTCCCCTCGCCACCCACCATTGGGGACGTCCATCCCCACTGCTAAGCTGGAGAAGCGTAAGTCTTCTAGTCTTCTTTGGCTTCTCCCACTAGGAAGGGGTCCCTTGGGTCCCTCACTTCCCAGGTTTCTGTTGGTGGGAAAGATGACACCCACCAGTGGCTGAAGAGCTCAAAAGCAGCTGGTCGTAGGACTTCCCACTCATCCTCACGCCCAGAGACTGAGCCAGTGAAGTCCTCCCAACCAGGGAAACCCAAGGAGGAGCAAGAGAAATCCAAAAACGACTGCTAAGACCAAGGAAATTGCGGTGGCACCCACACCACCGCTACCTACAACCTCAGCGGTGAGGATGGGGGGTGGAGATTCTGGTGTCGGCTGAGGACCTACATCTCGCCAGACCCTCAGACACAATGGATATAGACTGCTCAGGCAATAAGTCTGTGGCTGCAGGTGACCCTGAGGTGTAAACTGTCCCATTCAATGTTCCATGCCTTCCCAGACTCATGATGATGTCATCCTCCAGTGGAATTGAGGCAGTTTTTTCCACCGCTTGGCTTAGCTACGCCAACTGTTAAGCTTTACACCTGCTATCTGCATTGCCCTCCAGGAGACCTGGTTCCCGGCAATGCGGACCCCTGCCCTCCGTGGCTATAGGGGATATTACAAGAACCGTAGCGACTATAATAGAGTGTCTGGTGGAGTTTGCGTTTATGTCCTAAACTCAGTCTGTAGTGACACTGTGCCCACTTCAAACCCCTTTTGAAGCTGTGGCTGCCAAATGACGACTCACGAAATAACTGTCTGCAATTTATATCTTCCTCCAGATGGTGCAGTACCCCTGAATGTATTAGCTACACTGATTGATCAACTCCCCAAATCTTTCCTATTTTTGGGAGATTTTAACGCCAATAACCCCTTGTGGGGTGGCACCGTGCATACTGGCCGAGGCAGAGATGTCGAAACTTCATTGTCTCAGTTCGACCTCTGCATCTTAAATAGTAGGGCTGCTACACATTTCATTGTGGCTCACGGTAGTTACTCGGCCGTTGATTTATCAGTTTGCAGCCTAGGACTTCTCCCATCTATTCACTAGAGAGCACCTGACGACCTGTGTTGAAGTGACCACTTCCCCATCTTCCTGTCACTCCTCCAGTGTCATACCCACGGACGCCTACCCAAATGGGCTTTAAACAAGGCAGACTGCGTAGCCTTCACCACTGATGTCACTGTTGAATCTCCCTCACACGATAACATCGATGTGATGGTTGAGCTGGTGACTACAACAATTGTTTCTGTGGCAGAAAACATGATCCCTCGTTCTTTAGGGTGCTGCCGGCATAAGGCAGTCCGTCGGTGGTCACCGGAAGTCGCTGAAGCAATTGAGGAGCGTCGGCGAGCTCTACAGCGCTGTAAGCGGCACCCTTTCCTGGAGCACCTGATAGCCTTTAAACGGCTCTGGGCCCACGTTCACCAACTTATCAAACGGCGGAAGCAGGAATGTTGGAAGAGATGTGTCTCGACCATTGGGTGCCGTACATCACCTCCCAAACTTCTTTTTGGGTACCAGACCCCAACAGGTGTTCCCGGTGTTAACATAAATGGCATGTTACCTACCGAAGCAAATGTGATTGACGAGCACTGTGCTGAGCACTTTGCTCGAGCCTCTGTGTAGGAGAATTACCCCCAGCCTTTCGCACCCTCAAACGGCAGATGGAAAGGAAAGTGTCAGATTGATCACCTTGTTGTAGAGTGGGTGCTGTTTTTTTCTTTAATTCTCTATAACCTTAACCACTGGCTTGTAAATAATTTACTAAATTTCATATTGTGTACTCAACTAGAAATATCTTGCCAAATCAACTGAAACTGTGAGACGATCATTCGTTACTGAGTTGCAAGCATGCCTCCTCAATTCACCTTTGTGTTTGTTGCACTCATCCTGGTTAGAATCTTCATGCATGATTGGCTGATGCATTTTGTCTTTTATTAGTACCTCTTCATTATGAGGTGAATTATGTCAGATGCATTATCCCAGAATATAAGGAAAGTGTTTGAAGCAGGCTTGCTGTGTCAGGATGTCAATTTTGTACATATACACTTGCTCAGAGTGTGTAAGAAATTTTGATCAGGGTAGTTTTATTTTAATTACTCTTTCAAATAATGCAGTGTTACTTTGTAACATCTATTTTGTAATTTTTGTTGCTTAGATTACATAAAGCCTCCCCCCTCCCTCTTTACAACTATCATAATGTGCTAGCACTCTGGTTAGTGAACTTGGGTTAATTTAATTAATTCTTTCTAACACTATTTTGAGCATTCAGTTATTCAAGTAAAGACTAATGTACAATTCATGTGACCTGCGTGTGCTGTCTGCAATTCACCATATCCATTCTACGGTGAGCTGCACTTATCCTTTTCATAATACTGTCATAATTCCATCCGAGTTTTTCCACTGTTTGAAATTTAAAATTTGCGTTTTCTGTTCTAATGAGACCTGGGGCATTATCAATAAAAAAGGAAGTATTTCCAGACTTCCCAGTTGCAAGCTGTCACTTTTTGACACAAGGAATAAACAGTTTTACAAAATTCTATTAAAGTGCGTGTTGTCATCCATGAATTCTTTCAGTTTCTAAAGGTAACCAGCAGTTTTTTTTGTATTCCCTTAAAGCACCATAATTTTGTATACTTCCCTGTGATTGGCAAATGTTACAGGTATTTTCAACATAAAATAGCAGTGATGGTTGATTTGCATGCCTAAAACCAGGTACTGATATTTCATTCTTAGAAACTAGGGATTTTGTTGGCATTTTCTGGCAGTTTCTTCATTGTCCAGTCACTGTTTAATAGAATTTGTACTGACAGAAGGTTGAGGTAAAATACGAGAACTGGCAGGTACACTTCCAAATAATAATCGGAAGATGTACACAAACATGATCTGGTAAATACACAGCTTTCATTACTGTATAAAAAAACTTACATTTCATAGTATATGGCTATGTTACATTAATTTAAAATGAAAAAGTAATGGTGGTCCAAAACTAACTCTCTCTCTCTCTCTCTCTCTCTCTCTCTCTCTCTCTCTCTCTCTCTCTCAGCAAATTTCAGTTATAAGAATAGACAACATTCTAATGATCCACCACAGATGTTAATGTCAAGATAAATCTTTCTTCTTAAATAAAATTATACATCATCTGTATGAACACATCTTCAATTTATATTGTTTTTCAGATTTACATTGTCTATACTAATAATAAATCTGTAGAACCATTGTTTGTCTGTCTTTGAGCACACTGCTCTCCAAAACTACTAGATGATAACGTGAGTATAATTTGTGCCACATTGTCGTCTTTAGTTCATCAAAATTAGATCACAGGAAAAAAGATATAATGATTTAACATTCTACTAAAACTTTCTTGTGTCCAATAAAATTTTAAATTCCTACTTTCATTTGTCAGTCAGTAACTGCTTCGCTAGACCAACAGTGTTAGCTCTTATCGATGACAAGAGTTACCTGACCCATTCTGCACAAAGTAATTATTATCTGTTTCATATTGAATATCTTTCATTAGAAATTATGGGTCTGACTGTGCAATAATCTTTTGAACAGAATTGCTTATTTTGTCAGTGCCCAAACTTTAATGATAAGTTGAGAATTATCTAAGAATCCTTTGTATAAGTAAACTTCTCTGGCTAAAACATTGTAAAATAGTATTTGTTGTCTTTAAAAATGTTTTTTTTTTTATATAATCTTTTCTTTTATGTGAATTTCTAGTTAGGAATCTAAACAATAAGTACACAGAGACAGGTTTGTTTAGGTAGTACAATTATTTAATGCACCCCCATTTTGTACACTTAATGTGCTAGAGTCCCACAGTGTTTATCCGCGGATAATCTGTTCTTGTGGCCTACCTCAACCTCCCCCCCCCCCCCCCCCCCTCCCAAAAAAAAAAAAAATTACCACTGCCAGGTTTCAGCAGAGCAGTATGTTACATGAGTATAAATCCAGTTTTCTTTCAATTGAGAATAATGCCGCGCAATGCTTCTTACAATTAAAGGATCCAAAATCACTTTGTTAAAGTCACAAGGTTTCTTTGTATACTCTATTAGGGCATAACTAATGTGAGAATAGTCTCAACCTATCCACACCGTTAACGATACTATCCATTCGTCAGTGGTATAAATGTTGAGTCTCTTTATTGTTGGAATTATTTCCTTATGTAAATAACTTTCAGCAGTCACACTGGACACAATACTACACACAGATGAGTACCAATCAGATTATGGCTGATAAAATTGATATCAATTAAAATTCCATCATTTTCTTCAGCTAAATCTGGTAAGAGACATTACACTCGTAATGATAGACCATGCTATCATTAACTTCATGACACCATACTTAAATGGAAATCAGTTACAGTCTCTAGTGGATTTCTTGGAAATCACATATTAATGCTTTGACTAACTAGAATTGTACTGTCCTGTCCACTGCAAGAGGACTCTTGCTAAGCAAAAACTGATGAACTGTGAGAACACTATCTGAACACTACAGTAGAACAAAGTTATTTTTCCTGTTTAACTCACTCAATGTTATGATCCGGTTTAGCAAGTCTTGCTCAGCCAGCTAGCTTCCAAAATGTCTTCTTTTTGCTCTGAGATCAAGTTTTCATTTTTGTTTGAGTGTATTCTCAAACACTGCACATATTCTCCAGATTTGTGTACAGGATGCTGTGGTGCTCCTTCTGCCTCATCATTCTTCTATAGTATAACACATTCACATAATTTACACAAATAATTACATATTCTATCCTTCACAAATGTTACTAACTAGACTCAAGTTAATTACGTATACATGGTAGTGCAACACTTTACTACACAATAAGTTCAGTCATTTTTGATAGTCACAAGGCCTTATGCCATGCCTAGATTTATATGTAACAAGTCAGGCAGTAGTCACTTCAAAATCAGTGTTGCCCCATCTTGTTTCTTGTTCATTTCAGGGACTCTCTCACAAATCATAGGGTCATTTATTGCTTGTCGTTGCCAGTGTACCTACATAAATTCTGTAAAACATGCATAGTCTAAATCCTGCTTTTCTGCAATTTACATTGTTTTTCTGTGCAAGCTTCTTCACTGTCCAATATACCCTGAAATTTTGTAGTGGCTTCACTGTTGTTTCTAATGTCATTTACTGTTCTATTTAAAACTCTGTATTCTCGAGCTAAACTTGATCCACTAGTGTCTTTCTTCAGATGGTCTGTCAAAACCTTAAGAACAGCATGTTTACATTTAGTTGACATAGTTGCGAATAGCACAACAGTAGCACATGATTATGCCACTGGTGTGCCATTCATAACAACAGCAACTGAATATTCAGGAGTGAACACAAAATAGCAACAGTGACAATTGCCAGGAAGAGAGGAACAGCTGAAATGACCAGCATGGAGCAAACGGACCTTTTTTTGTGGTGCGCACAAAAATTGAACTTTTCATCTGGAATGCCTTTGGTTAACTGATGATGCTCTAGTCGATCAGTGTTCAGGAAATATATGTTTTGTAAAATTTGTTTTTTTATTTATAGACGCAATCACATGTTTATGACAGAGCCATAACCAGTTCCGGCCATACAATGACAATCTTCAGATTCTAAAGGCGGCATACACTGAACACAAGTTCATGCGTTGACAACGTAAGATGGTCATTGTATGGCCGAAACCGGTTATGACTGTGTCATAAACATGTGATTGCATCTATAAATAAACAAAACAAAATTTACAAAAGAATCATCACGCACTCCATAGACAGAATGTCGTTTTTTTCCAAAAATATATGTTTTACTGTAGTATTGTACTTAGCTATTACATTTTATTGAGATTACAGGACTATGTAATTAACAATATACTTTCTTTTCCAGCTCAGGTGAAACAGTTTGCTGAACTGAAAGTTGGTGTCCTTACACAGTGCCTCAAGAGGAGGACAGTTTCACGCCAAGATCGCGCTACAGTCTCAAACATCTTACTGAAGATAAATTCTAAACTAAATGGTGTGAATCACAAATTGTCACCTCCTGTCAGGTTGGTACTGTAAAATTTGATTCTCTCAGTAGGTAGGATTATACTAGACGTGGCCTACACCTCAACAGGAAAGGGAGGGGTAAACTGGCTGGGCTAATAGCAGGAAATGTAGGGGGGGGGGGGGAGGCACTGGTCATTGGTGTTGGAGCAGCACCTTTTTTAGGATAGGTAGGACAGAACGAAATAAAGTTCTGAGAGAAGTAAAGATTGAAACAAACCTTCAGTTTGATAAAGAAATCAAACAACATAATCCTGTTCACATTGGATCAGCGAACACAGCTGTTGGTTAAACATTTTCAGCAATCAGCAGAAATTTTATTTCCACCCAATTTCATCTCGGTAAATGTGAGATGCCAACTGTCTTTAGTGCATAAAAATATTCGAGGGCTTAGAAGTAAAATTAATTAACTACTTATGTGCATTGATGAATTGGTCATCGAACCCAGTTGATATAATCTTCCTCTCTGAACATCATGTGACCACTGGTATAGATATGTTAAACCTTACAGCATTTAAGTTAGCCTCCTACTTATGTAGACAAAAGATGGAGAAATGAGGAGTTGCCACATTTGTTAAAAACAGTTTTAAATTTAAGAATATTTACATTAATAAATTTTGCTTAGAGCAGCACTTAAAAGCAAGTGCAACAGAGATAGAATTTCATAATAGGTCCTTTATAATAGTAGCCATATACAGAGCACCTTCAGGAAATTTCAACGTGTTTAAAAACGGTCTTGAAGATTTATTATCTTATCTAAAATTAAAAAACAAAGAACTAGTGGTTGCTGGTGATTTTAATATAGATGTCCTAAAAAACACTGTCAGTGAACAGTTACCGAAATCAGTTACGTTGTCATTCAATTTAATTTCTACTGCAAATTTACCAACTAGGATATACAAATGTTCTAAAACTGCCATTGATAATATATTTACAGACAATTCTAGGCAACTAAGCCACACTACAAAAACCAAAAATGGGCTATCTGATCATGACATGCAACACCTAACATTAAATTTTGAAAATTGCCAGGGCAAAACATCTATCAGAACTGAGTACAGAAGGCCAATAAAACAGTCAAAAACTGAGAAATTTAGGAGATTGCTCAAAGAAATTAATTGGATGGATGTTTACAGCATCCAAGACACAAATGGAAAATACAAAACATTCATTAATAAAGTTAGCACCTTATTTGAAAATTGTTTTCCCCTGAAAGTAACTCAAATTAAGCAGAAGTCTAATAAGAAACCATGGATCACACAAGGGATAAAGATATCGTGTGAGACAAAAAGGAAACACTATCTGATATGTAGGGACACCTTTGTTACTAGCATTATAGCTCATTACAAAAATTACTTCAAAATATTGAAGAAGGTTATCCAGAAATCTAAACACCTGCATTATGAGAAGACGGTAAATACATCCAGCAATAAAATAAAAACAATATGGGATATAGTTAAGTCAGAGACAGGTAGTACCAGAAATGAGGAGGAACAAATAGCTCTATAAATAAATGAAACCTTGGTAACAAACACATGTTGTGTTACAAACCATTTAAACAAGGATTTTGTCTCTGTTACTGATAGCATGGGGTTGTCAGGTTCAGTAAATAATGCAATGGAATATCTGAGACCAGTGCACACAAGCAATCTCTGTAAAATGGAATTGACACTTACATCACCCAAAGAAACAGAATCCATTATAAAGTCCTTGAAATCAAAGTATTCTAGTGGTTATGATAACATACCAACAAAGTTAATAAAAGAGTGTTCATGTGAGCTTAGTCATATCTTAAGTTATTTGTGTAATCAATCACTTGTCACAAGAACGTTCCCGGACTGGCTTAAATATGCTGAAGTTATACCTCTCCACAAGAAAGGGGACAAAGAAATGCCATCAAATTACTGACCGATCTCACTTCTGCCAGCTTTTTCAAAAATCTTTGAAAAGGTTATGTTCAAGCATCTCCTTAAGCACCTTAGTGAAAATAACATACTGTCAAAGTCACTGTTTAGGTTTCTTAAAGGTTCTGATATTGAGAAAGCTATTTACGTTTACAGCAAAAATGACCTTAATTCATTGGACAACAAATTAGAGGCAACTGGCATATTCTGTGAGCTGTCAAAGGCGTTTGACTGTGTGAATCACATCATTCTTTTAAGTAAATTAAGATATTATGGTGTCACTGGTAATGCTGCAAAGTTGTTTCAGTCATAACTTACTAATAGAAAACAAAGGGTGTCATTATGTAACACCTCAGCAGTAGGCAATCGGACATCATCTGACTGGGAAGAAATTACATGTGGTGTTCCCCAAGGTTCCATTACTAGATCCACTACAGTTTCTTGTGTATATTAATGCCCTGTCATCTGTTACATTACCAGATGCCAAGTTTCTTATTTGCAGATGATTAAAACATTGCAATAAATAGTAAATCAAATATACATTTAGAAAGGGCAGCTAATCAAATTTTTACTGACATTAATAAGTGGTTCATAGCCAACTCACTGTCATTAAACTTCGAAAAAACTTTGAAAAGACCCACTATATGCAGTTCAGAACTTCCAAGAGATTTCCTTCTAGTGTGTGTATAAAATATGACGACATGGAAATAGAAGTTGAGAGTGTAAAATTCTTGGGATTACAACTTGATAATAAATTCAGTTGGGAGCAACATACTAATGAACTGCTAAAGCGCCTAAACAAGTCTGTGTTTGCAATGTGAATGATGTCAGACAAAGGAGATATAAATATAAAAAAACTGGCATATTTTACTTATTTTCACTCGATTATGTCATATGGTATCATATTTTGGGGTAACTCCACAAACAGAGAAAAAAGTTTTAGAGTACAGAAGCGTATAATAAGAGTAATGAGTAGTGTGAATCGAAGAACATTATGTCGAAACCTATTCAAAGAATTGAGCATATTAACCACAGCTTCTCAGTACATTTATTCCTTAATGAAGTTTGTTGTACATAATACATCTCTTTTTCCAACTAACTGCATAGTACACAGTATCAATACTAGGAATAAAAACAATATACATAAAGATTTAAAATCACTTATCCTTGCCCAGAAAGGAGTCTAGTATTCAGCAATGCATATTTTCAATAAGTTGCCAGCAACCATTAAGAGTTTAGTTCCAGACAAGGCACAATTTAAACATAATTTAAAATAATTTTTGGTGGCCATGAGTTTTTCAACAAGTGCAGTAGTCCATTTTAATGAAAATTCATTATACTTTAATTTTTGACAATACTTGGTTGTAATAGCCAAGAAACTAGCAAATGTCTGAATGTTGGATTTAATGAAAGCAGATGTAAGTATTAAACCTGTAAATATTAGAAGTTTAAATTTAATTCGTGTACATAATTATACTGTTTATTGACTGAGGATCATTAAAATTAATGACTCAAGTTTTTCTAACTACATTTTTGGGTGTTTATCTGATATGTTCCACACCCAGGAGGATTTCCTCTTTTATGGGTCTATGGTATGAATAATTAATCTGATCTAATCTAAAATGATATTATTTTATGTTCACTGTTTATTGAAAATACGAAACAGGTATTAAGAGTTAACTTGTCCTATATATTTTACTTTTAGTGACATGTATATTTCTCTGCCATGGTAAAGTGCTCACAGATTAAGAGAGCATCTCATTCATTGTGTTAAATGTTGCAGGAAATTAAGCTGGTAAACGTATGTGCTCCGACACAGAAATCCCTCGACACTTTTACTGATGACCTTTCCTAGGTTTTCCTTTACACAACCACCACCACCCCTTTGCTCCTTGACCTCCAGGGCACTGCCAAGCCATAAGCCAAAGTATAAGTGGGCCCCCACAACAGGTGGAGATGCACATTTGTCGTTGCTCCTTGCCGACATGCCAGGATTGCCAACATTTTTCATCCATTTGCACTTAAAAATGAGGGCACATTCAGTGAGGTGGTCTACTTTCAACAGCTACCTAAATTACGTTTTCAATTCCCACAAACATCATCTTTTCGTCAGCCTAGGAGGATAAACGTGGAACATGTTATTCCAAAGAATCCTAGGTTACACTACAGTAGGAAGTTCTAATAAGATGATTTAATGTGAGCATGCAATATGTAAGCTTCTCATTCTATTAGGTTTAATTTTTGGATCTCTGTTTACTTGAGGCAAGTTGTGATGTAATGTACAGTAGAAATGCTAAGTATTTTTCTCATAAATTTCCCTTACTTTGTTTCTGCAGTTTTTGGGGAAATTCATGTTGCATCCCCCACATTATTTTCTTCTTGTTCATATTTACATCATCAATATTATATCTTCACAAATTAAAAAAAAATGCCCTAATTATTTTCATTTTTCAGACCTCCATGTCTCAAAAGACCAGTAATGATCATAGGGGCAGATGTAACGCATCCATCGCCAGACCAGCGAAATATTCCGTCGGTGGCAGCAGTGAGTACTTTCCTCGTACAGTACTATTCTACAAAAAGCATTGTACAGTGCTGTAAATGAATCTTTAAAATAATGTGAATTTTATTCTCTTGAGTGGTTGTTCCTGTCGTTATGTTAAAAAAATCTAGAAAATGCAATCATTTATCAACCATCATACCGGAATTAGTAAAGGTACTGATTAAGAGCATTAAAACTGAAAGGGGTCACACTGCAAAGTTGAATTTAATATAAATGATGTTATTCTTTTCCATGCTGTAGGTGAGTGTCTAAGAACATGAACATTACAAATCTAATAGGACAGAGTGGGAGTGTCCAGACTACAATTCCAGTGTGTGTAGTACCGTTATCTTGTCGGAGTAGGAGGAATAGGAATAGATAAGATGAAGAATGGACGAATAGGTAACGTGTTGTGCTGAGACAAGGATGAGGAAACAGCAGGTGGTGTGGCCACAACTAACCTCTATCCCATCTTGTGTTAGCTCAGTGGCTCCCTGGACGAGTGAGGGAGAGATTCCGTGCATGGCTGCTTGATGAATATTTGTACACTTCACTGCAAGTTTGTTTGGGTGAAATTAGAGACAGTACAGACAGTATACAGAATAAATACCTTTGAAGTTTCACAAGTTGTTTTGCAACAAAAAGTTTTGTGGAAGATGAGACAGCATAGATATTGCACAACATCAGAGATGTCCTAGGACAACCATTGTTACTGGTAATGGGAAAATTTTAGGTGACTGTCATTTGATTACAGCGGAAGTTCAGAAAGTCAGATCTTTATCAGTGCGGCGTTATTTTGAAAGAATTATAAAGCTCTTGCCTACTGTGAACCAAACTATTGAGAAATTGTGATGTTTTGGTTTGTGGGGCGCTCAACTGCGTGGTTATCAGCGCCCGTACAATTATCCAATCTTTGCTCAGTCCAATTTCGCCACTTTCCTGGATGATGATGAAATGATGAGGACAACACAAACACCCAGTCATCTCGAGGTAGGTGAAAATCCCTGACCCCGCCGGGAATCGAACCCGGGACCCCGTGCTCGGGAAGCGAGAACGCTACCGCGAGACCACGAGCGGCGGACTATATTGAGAAATTGCAAGGAACTGGACTGAAACTTCATTGTTTAAGTAAAATAGTAATTGTAAACTTAAAAGCACCAGCTAGAGTTTAAATTTTCAGAGAATTGGCTCCAAAGTTAGCATGACCTTCTGTCTATTTTAACATATTGGAGTTTGTGCTTGAAGGCCATATGTTACTATGTTAAACATTTCAGTGGGGCAGTACAGTGCAGTTACTTCTCAATGCTACCAGAATTCGTAAAGGAAAATCAGTCTAGGAATAACTCATTTGTTAGTCTTTGTCCCTAGTGAACCCAGTATTACATGCACTGTTCTTCAAAATATGTGGATCTGCAAAAATTGTTTTTGGTATGTTGAATACAGTTTGCAGGCTATAAAACAGTTTGTGAGATTCCAAAACACCAGACTAGAGAACTGTGCCAATTGAAGGACTTAACAAAGAAAGGATGTGGATTTTCTTTCATGCACGGATGACTTTTGTGATGTAGAGTGGTCTTTTTTACTCAGTAAAACCACCTTTAGGGACAAATGAAGTTTCACTGCAGAAAACCCCTGGATGACATTTCTCGCCTAGCAGCAGCAGCAGCAGCAGCAGTGTGTGTTTCCAACAACATATTCTTTATTTCTTTTCCATTTAAGATGTTGATTAAGGTAGTGCAATATTTTTCTACAGTAATTCAACTGTTAACTAATAATTGTATTTGTTAAATGTACCATTATTAATGCCTTTTATTTCTGTATACCAATCTGTGTTCTGGTTATTAACGTCACCATTTTTATTCAACAATCTGTGAAATTACCCTCATATATGACTAAAGCCAGCAGATAACACAAAGAGTAACAAAATAAAGCTAGAAAATAATCACAATAAAAATTTTCACGTTCTCGTAGTGTCGAGTTGAAAAATATAAGTATGAAATAGGAAAAAAGGCAAAATGGCTAAGAATATCCTGTTGGACATCAAGGAAAACAATGAACAAACGTGCCATTAATGCTCTTAAGTGAAAAAATAAGAATAAAACTTGAAACAAGTCCTATTCACCTTTAATGTCATTTACAACCATGGTCACTATGAAACTTAACATCTGATTATGTTAATGGATATACTGGACTATTTCCTTGCTCTTCATTTTTTAATGTTGAATGGGATAGTTAAAACTGAAAAAGATGTAATTGAACTCTACATTCTTTGGGTCGGTTGGAAGAAAGCAGTCTAGGGCCAGTATATGGCCATATGAATGTGGGAAATCTCCCAAAATCAGCCTCTAACTGAAACTTCCTGACAGATTAAAACTGTGTGCCGGACCAAGACTCAAACTTGGGACCTTTGCCTTTCGCGGGCAAGTGCTCTACCAACTGAGCTACCCAAGCACGACTCACGACCCGTCCTCACAGCTTCAGTTCTGCCAGTACCCCGTCTCCTACCTTCCAAACTCCACAGAAGCTCCTCTGTGGGGTAGCTTGGGTAGCTCCGTTGGTAGAGCACCTGCCCATGAAAGGCAAAGGTCCCGAGTTCGAGTCGTGAGTTGTGCTTTGGTAGCTTAGTTGGTAGAGCACTTACCCACGAAAGGCAAAGGTCCCGAGTTCGAGTCTTGGTCCACCACACAGTTTTAATCTGTCAGGAAGTTTCATATCAGCACACACTCTGCTGCATAGTGAAAATCTCATTCTGGAGCCTCTAACTGGCTGGTAAAATCTACTTTCAAAAGCATAGGACTGAATCAAGACAGTCCTTTTCTCTCCTGTCTGTCACATTTTTCTGCAGCCCAGGAAAGTGGACTGCAGAAATTGCAGCCCTCCAATTTCATGTGGCACCATTTACTTCCCATAGCATTGAGAAAGTCCCAATTCCTGGAGGGGTCATTTTGGCCCATAGATTATAGGCATGCCCCTCTACATGGTTGTGTTCATCTGAATCTGCTACACTAGCTCTGTTGTGTGAAGCTGAACATAAAATTAGCAGGCCATAATAAGTCTTTCTTAGCCACAGGTTAATGGTAAAATCCGTGATGCAGAAAGGGGAAGCAACATCACTGTAGGAACTGAGGGCAGAAGATGGGCACATATATTTCTCCCTCATTTATTCATGTAGGGAATCTAGGCATGATGATGCTGTGGGATTCATACCTTTCTCCCATTTAATTACTGCTGCATGAAGAATGGACAGAAAATAATAATAATAAATCATTTTCCAAGGTCACATTATTTCCCACTGCACTCACCAATGCTAAATCTGCAACTTTGTCGAACTGCAGACAATCATTCCTAGAAATTCTTGAGCATTCTGTAATGAACAAAAAGCTTGCCTCTGCATCACCACCCCTCATAGGTGCCTACGCGGAGAAAGTGCAGGTATCTCAGATGTCTGTGCAGTTGGCTGTTTACAAGCTCGAACCACTTCTGCATGGGTGCAAACTGCTGCTTTGATCTGATCAGATAAGAATCCAATGATGAGAATGAGAGAGGGTATATTTTGGGAATCCAACAACAGTTCCATCAACCCATGCCTGGCCCCGGCATTCTCACATGAGAGCAGCATGGCTCAGACAGCAGCATTGTGTATGGTGTACAACACCCTCACTCGCTCCTCTTTCATCATTCAGTGGCCACTTGCTGGTTCGCACTGATTAGACTTCAACTGCCGTGTTTCCCGGAACAAATTTGCCTCATCATCTTACAGTGTAAGCTTTCACAGCTGGTATTAACGTTGTGTAAAACTTCCAGGTTAACAGGCTGTGGTTGATATATCGACCACAGCCTGTTGACTCGAAAGTTTTAATTGATGTTTGTATCGTGAATTCCCCACACGGTGACAGGGAACAGCCAGGTATTCTAAAAAACCTTATTCTGGGGAAAACTTCCATGAAAACATCAGGGTGAAGTGAGGAACACTGTAAGGGAGTATAAAGTGTTCATCAGTTAGGAGAGACTGTATGTATAGAGGTAGTGAGGAATGAACAGCAAAAGTTGACACATCCAGTCCGCAGATCCCACCAATGGAAAATAGTCAGGTCCCCCATTATCTCTTCCTGTGAGTGACTATTGCAGAATTAATAATGTGTGTGATCTTGCAATACTGAGTCCTAAATAGATTCAAGTACCAGTACAAATTTGTTAAAACAAATCATTACAAATTATTGGGGAGACAAAGACAGAAAGGGGGATTTCATTAAATATTCACTACAAAATATTCAGCTAAATAAAATCTGTAAGCATGGGGAGAATAGATCACTGAGAAATACTGATTTGGCTTGATATTTTTCAGTAGTAGTAAGCTTGATATTTTTCAGTAGTAGTAGTAGTAGTAGTAGTAGTAAGCTTGATATTTTTCAGTAGTAGTAAGCAGCGCTATTAACAACAGTACAGAGGTCTGTGTTCCTTAAGATTTCACAGTCTTCATCTACTTTACTCTGGAAGAAGAAAACCTACAGGTTCTGTGAGTGAGAAGTGGGAGAGAAGTACTTTAATGAAAATTTTCTTGACATTGGAAAAATAAGGTCAATTCCTGGCTAATAAGATTTCACTGTTTCTGCTCTGTGGTGTAGCCCTTGGATTAAACAGGTTTGGGGTAAGGAACTTTTAGTGTATTTTCTGCTTTTTACAATGTGTGGAACAGCATCTGTAAGAAATATGTCGTACATTCCGTTGGGCCCATGCAATGTACTGTATTTACTCGAATCTAAGCCGCACCTGAAATATGAGACTCGAAATAAGGGGAAAAAAAATTCCCAAATCTAAGCCGCACCTGAAATTTGAGACTCGAAATTCAAGGGGAGAGAAAAGTTTTAGGCCGCACCTCCAAATCGAAACAAAGTGGGTCCATTGTAATATGAGACACAATTTAGGTCGAATGAATGACGATACAGCTACAGTAGTTTGGTTCGAGTCGAAAGCTTAGCAGTTAAGCTTTACCAGGTAGCCATTGCTATGCGTCAGGTGCTCCGTCCGTATATGGATACCCTTCCTTTTTCACGTGCTTCGTCTGGTTTGAATCGATTGCTTATTTTGCTTTGATCTGATAAGTGCCGTTTTCAATGTTATAGGTGTTTACGTCAGTCACTCTAAGCTGAAAATGCATTACTATACTGTGTCATGCATTGTTTGTCACATTCTGATAGTGCGTGTTTAGGGCCTGTCGCTGCTCGCGGCATGGCTTGCTTTTGTGCGCGCTACCGACGCCTACAATTAAAAAAAAGAGAGGAATCGTCACATTAGCGAAACAATGGCAAGAGACTGCTATTTGTTGTTACTTACACTGCTGCTTTCTTTGATAATGATCAACAAGAACCAAATAATAGACTGCGTATGATATAACATGTTCTGAACGAAAGTTTGGCGAAAATTTTTCTCCGTTTGAAAATCTTTGCGGCCGCTTCTTTAGTACATCAAATTCTGCACAGAAATTAGTCGTCTTAGATTTAAAAATCTAGTCAGTTGCCGTGCTTCATTTCTGACTGTATCACTATTAGGCATAAGAGTAATACGAATATAAATATGACACGATACGTATATTCTTCCGCGTTTGCTGTTGTCTCACTCTAGTTTCGTAGTTTATTTGGCAGACAGGATTTAAATGAGATAGAAGCAAACACGAAAGAATACATGGCAAAATGTTTATATTCGTATTATTCTTGTGGTGAAGAGAATACTGCATGTGATTCACATTTCATCAGGTTCCTATTAGCAACCATCTCTTCTCACAGGTAGGAAAAAATTCAGAACGTAGAGTTGGCCATATTGACAAAAATCCCAGTATTACCAGTCGGATTTTCGTTGTACATTGAAATTCGAAGATGAACAATACGGAATTTGTATTTACTTCGTTGGATAATGTATGAAAATGCAGTGGTCGAAACTCGGGCGGAGAAAAATGCTCGTCTTCCAATTTTTATTTTATTTTTTTCTTAATTTTATTTACTTACGCAGAGGTTTTGCCGCCAGTATTTATCTTTGTGCCTACAAAGGATGCCTGTGTAGCGCTACATATATTCGACGGCAGAAGTTAGTTGTGGCGGCACCTATCAACATTTTTCAGAACTTCCGATTGCTTTGCACTCGATTCTAAGCCGCAGGCGGTTTTTTGGATTACAAAAACCGGAAAAAAAGTGCGGCTTAGATTCGAATAAATACGGTATCCATTGTGTCTTATAGTTGTAGAGTGGTTTATTCTTTCTAATGTTTGAATATGTAACAGCTAAATTCTGCTTCCTGATTGCATTACCCTGATTACTATGATGCAGACACAACAATCTGAAATGTCTGTGGTCTCGTCTACTGAAATCCAAATGTTTTCACATGTTAATGCTCCCCAGATATCACGAACAACTTCATTGCAACGCTCATGGTACACAAATTTTGTGAAGGGTAGATTCATGAGGCACTCTAGTATATTTTTCTAAGAAAGTTTTAATATTATTTATTTTTCATAGAAGAATGTTTGTACTTACAAATGCTGGACGTCTTTCCTTGGCAAATGAGTCACATGAACTTTCTGCAACATCAACCTGTTCCCTAAATGACATAATTACAATTTTTTTTACCTAAAACACATCTCGTGTCTGCATTTTGTTTGCACTTGACATTATGCAGATGCTGTACTACTTGGAACTTTTTGTCACAAGCAATACTTCATTCACATCATAAACCAAATATAATACTTGTCCATCCTCACTGAAATAATCACTCCTAATCTCCTGAACATAATTACATAACACAGCCAATCGTGACAGTTTCCTGGTGGCATAACAGAGCAAAGTATTATTCACTCCATATTCTTGCTCTGCCTCCCCCCATGAACCATGGACCTTGCCATTGGTGGGGAGGCTTGCGTGCCTCAACGATGCAGATAGCCGTACCGTAGGTGCAACCATAATGGAGGGGTATCTGTTGAGAGGCCAGACAAACGTGTGGTTCCTGAAGAGGGGCAGCAGGCTTTTCAGTAGTTGCAGAGGCAACAGTCTGGATGATTGACTGATCTGGCCTTGTAACACTAACCAAAATGGCCTTGCTGTTGTGGTACTGCGAACGGCTGAAAGCAAGGGGAAACTACAGCCGTAATTTTTCCCGAGGGCATGCATGGAATGTGTGGAATGTCAGATCCCTTAATCGGGCAGGTAGGTTAGAAAATTTAAGAAGGGAAATGGATAGGTCAAAGTTAGATATAGTGGGAATTAGTGAAGTTCGGTGGCAGGAGGAACAAGACTTCTGGTCAGGTGAATACAGGGTTATAAATACAAAATCAAATAGGGGTAATGCAGGAGTAGGTTTAATAATGAATAAAAAATAGACGTGCGGGTAAGCTACTACAAACAGCATAGTGAACGCATTATTGTGGCCAAGATAGACACGAAGCCCATGCCTACTATAGTAGTACAAGTTTATATGCCAACTAGCTCTGCAGAAGATGAAGAAATTGATGAAATGTATGATGAGATAAAAGAAATTATTCAGGTAGTGAAGGGAGACGAAAATTTAATAGTCATGGGTGACTGGAATTAGACAATAGGAAAAGGGAGAGAAGGAAATACAGTAGGTGAATATGGATTGGGGCTAAGAAATGAAAGAGGAAGCCGTCTGTTAGAATTTTACATAGAGCATAACTTAATCATAGCTAACACTTAGTTCAAGAATCATAAAAGAAGGTTGTATACATGGAAGAATCCTGGAGATACTAAAAGGTATCAGATAGATTATATAATGGTAAGACAGAGATTTAGGAACCAGGTTTTAAATTGTAGGACATTTCCAGGGGCAGATGTGGACTCTGACCACAATGTATTGGTTATGAGCTGTAGATTAAAACTGAAGAAACTTAAAAAAGGTGGGAATTTAAGGAGATGGGACCTGGATAAATTGAAAGAACCAGAGGTTATAGAGAGTTTCAGGGACAGCATAAGAGAACAATTGACAGGAACGGGGTAAAGAAATACAGTAGAAGAAGAATGGGTAGCTCTGAGGGATGAAGTAGTGAAGGCAGCAGAGGATCAAGTAGGTAAAAAGACGAGGGCTAGTAGAAATCCTTGGGTAACAGAAGAAATATTGAATTTAATTGATGAAAGGAGAAAATATAAAAATGCAGTAAATGAAGCAGGCAAAAAGGAATACAAATGTCTCAAAAATGAGACTGACAGGAAGCGCAAAATGGCTAAGCAGGCATGGCTAGAGGACAAATGTAAGGATGTAGAGGCTTATCTCACTAGGGGTAAGATAGATACAGCCTACAGGAAAATTAAAGATACCTTTGGAGAAAAGAGAGCCACTTGTATGAATATCAAGAGCTCAGATGGAAACCCAGTTCTAAGCAAAGAAGGGAAAGCAGAAAGGTGGAAGGAGTATACACTTGAAAGATAATTGTGAATTATGCTTGCTAGCTGGCACTGACTTTAGTACGGAATATAGTATGAAATATTGTCCTGGTTAGCACAACTTTTTTCTTTCCCCGAAACGCCTGGATCATTTCGTAAATGTTGACGAGGTGCACAATTAACTGCTCCAGTTCTTCAGCTGTATCATGTCATTATCGAGATGACTACAAACAGTAAATTCCAGAGAACTGAGGACAGGTGACCTTGGACTGGCTGTGCTCAGCTTGCATGTTTGGCACTTTAGACAAGATATTACATGAGCAGCAAGATGTGCCTGTGCCTCATCATGTCAGTAACACACAGAGATTTACATTTGTACCTAGTATGAAGGAAGAAGAAAAATTATTGTTTAACATTCCACCATCATCATCATCATCATCATCGTCGTCGTCCTCATTAGGTCCCCCTCCTCCCTCCAGTTTCAACATTTTGGTGATACAGGACCTGCAACCTTTTTTAAATATTTCATGAAGCTTTTATTAACAAATCTCTCAGTTGCATTACATATGTTGTTAACTAGTTTCAAACCAACTGATTCATTCTCAGGCCAGGCCGAGGCCTACGAGAAAGACGGGCCGCGGCATGTACGTCGCGGAGGTAGACCTGAGTTCGCCCACTCGCCTTGGCAGGCGACCTATGTTTCTACACCTGTTAACTTATAACTAGGTGTGTATTTACCAACAAGAATTGCATCTTCTACTTGAATACGCTGTTACGGAGTCTTACTGTTATTAGTCCTATAATGATTGGAAGTTCATAGGTCAACTTATAATTTGTTACAGCTGTACTGGGGTACAATAAAATTAAAATCCTGCCAAAATGATCATCAGTCAGTTGCATAAGGCACCACTTCTTATATGAAATGAGGACTTACAAGCAAATGAGACTAAATGTTATAAACAAGCCCTTATAATTTTATTAGAAGGAAAGTTACTGCTCACCATATAGCAGAAATGCTGAGTCGCAGATGAGCACAACAAAAAGATTTTCACACCTAAAGCTTTCAGCCTATGGTCTTTGTCAACAATAGACACACATGTGCATGCACACACACATGATGGGAGTGGTGACTGGTTGGGGGATAGGAGGAGGCTGGGGCGGGGAAGGGGAGGGATAGTATGGTTGGTATAGGGGACGGTGAAGTGCTGCAGGTTGGGCGGCGGGCAGGGGGGGGGGGGGAGGAGGAATAGCAGAAAAGGAGAAAAATAGAGAGAAATAAATTAATTAAATAAATAAAAAAAGACCGAGTGTGATGGTGGAATGACAATTGTGTAGTGCTAAAATGGGAGCAGGAAAGGGGCTGGATGGGTGAGGACAGCGCCTAACAAAGGTTGAGGCCAGGAGAGTTACGGGAACGTAGGATGTATTGCTGGGAAAGTTCCCATCTGCGCAATTCAGAAAAGCTGGTGTTGGTGGGAAGGATCCATATGGCACAGGCTGTGAAGCAGTCATTGAAATGAAGGATGTCATGTTTGGCAATGTGTTCAGCAACAGGATGGTCCATTTGTTTCTTGGCCACAGTTTGTTGGTGGCCATTCATGTGGACAGACAGCTTGTTGGTTGTCATGCCTACATAGAATGCAGCACAGTTCTTGCAACTTAGCTTGTAGGCAACGTGACTGCTTTCACAGGTAGCCCTGCCTTTGATGGTATAGGTGATGTTTGTGACCGGACTGGAGTAGGTGGTGGTGGTGGTGGTGGTGGTGGTGGTGGTGGTGGCGGTGGCGGTGGGATGTATGGGACAGGTCTTGCATCTATGTCTATTACAGGGATATGAGCCATGAGGTAAGGGATTGGGAGCAGGGGTTCCATAAGAATGGACGAGTGTAGGTTTGGTAGACAGGGGAATATAACAGAGGGCGGAGTGGGAAGGATAGAGAGCAGGACATTCCTCATTTCAGGGCAGGATGAGAGGTAAGCAGAACCCTGGCAGAGAATGTAATTCAGTTGCTCCAGACCTGGATGGGACTGAGTTAAGAGGGGAGTCTCATCTGTGGCTGGACTTTGGGGGGTGATGGGAGACTGGAAAGATAAGGCATGTCAGATTTGTTTTTGTACAAGGTTGGGAGGATAATTATGGTCAGTGAAGGCTTCAGTGAAACCCTCAGTATATTTAGAGAGGGACTGCTCATCACTGCAGATGTGACGACCATGGGTGGTTAGGATGTACCAAAGGGACTTCTTGGTATGGAATGGGTGGCAGCTGTCGAAGTGGAGGTATTGCTGGTGGTTTCTTATGGCGGACGTACTGATGTAGCCATCTTAGAGGTGGGGGTCAACTTCTAGGAAGGTGGGCTGTTGGGTTGAGTAGGACTAGGTGAAGCAAATGGGGGAGAAGCTGTTAAGGTTCTGGAGGAATGTTGATAGGGTGTCCTCACCTTTGATCCAGATAGGAAAGAGGTCACCAATGAATATGAATCAGGTGAGGGGTTGAGGATTCAGGGTGTTCCGGAAGGATTCCTGTAGATGGCCCATGAATAGGTTGGCAAAGGATGGTCCCACGTGGGTGCCCCGGATTTGTTTGTGGGTAACACCTCCAGAGGAGAAGTAATTGTGGGTGAGGATATAGTTGGTTATGGTGACTAGGAACAAGGTTGTTGGTTTGGAACCTGTTGGACTTTGCAAAAGGTAAGGCCATAGGCATTAGGAACATTAGTGTACAGGGAGGTGGCATCAATAGTGACGAGCAGGGCACCGTCTGGTAAAGGGACAGGAACTGTGGAGAATCGGTGGAGGAAATAGTTGGTGTCTTTTATATAGGAGAGTAGGTTCTAGGTAATAGGTTGAAGGTGTTGGTCTATGAGAGCAGAGATTCTCTCAGTTGGGGCACAGTAACCAGTCACAGTGAGATGTCCTGGGTGGTTAGGTTTGTGGACTTTGGGAAGCATGTAGAAGGTAGGAGGGCGGGGAGTGGTAGGGATGAGTAGAGAGATAGACTCTGCAGAGAGGTTCTGGGATGGCGCTAAGGATTTGATTAGTGACTGGAGATCCTGCTGGCATACTGGAGTGGGGTCACTGTGGCAAGGTTTGTAGGTGGAAGTATCTTACAGCTGGCAGAGTCCTTCCACCAGGTAATCCTTGCAGTTCAGAACAACGGTGGTGCAGCCTTTGTCCGCAGGTAGGATTATGATGTCGGGATCAATTTTTAGATGGTGGACTGCAGTTCTTTCTGCAGATGTAAGGTTAGTCTGCATGTTGAGGGATTTGGGGAATGAGGGTAAGGCAAGGTTTAAGGTTAAGAAACTGTGGAAAGTTAACAGGGGGTTGTTTGGGGGGCAGTGGGGTTGGATGACAGTTAGATGGAGGAGGGAATTGAGTTAGGCAAGTTTCATATTGGTCTTCAGTTGAGTCTGATTGATAGGGTTGGTTGCGATAAAGTGTTTCCTCTGTAGGGACTGGGTGAAGTAGAGAAGGTCTGTAACAAGTCCTGCATGATTGAGTTTGGGAGTGGGGCAAAAGGTGAAGCCTTTGGAAAGGACTGATATTTCTGTGGGGCTAAGGCTTCTGGAGGAAAGGTTCACGACTGTTTTGCGGGTCTGTTTAGGTTCTGGATTCTGTGTGGTGGTGGGAGGGAATTTTGGATGGTGGAGTAAGTGTAGTAGGTCTGCGAGACAGGGTTGTCAGTCATGAGGGGCTGTTATGCCATTTATATAGATTATTGATCTTAATTTAAATTTTGTTGTAGTACTGTTAATCAGTAAGAATTCATAATAGCAGATTCCAGTAGAAGATCCAGTTCTCACTAGAACATATACATCCAGCTGTGAGTTAACAGGTTCAGAAATGCATTTTGTCTGCTGAGCTGACATACGGGCTGTGGCCTGTCTGTCTTTAGGGCCTGGCCTACCGAGGCTGCACTGAAGGTGCTGTGATCTTCACCCGTTTTATTTCTTCGTTCATAGTCCTCGGTGGTGGTGTACTGCATTGTCATACTGGCTGAAAAACGGGATTGGAAGTTAAGTACCGACTGTAAATGATGTAGCCGATAGTTGCACAATTGCTTTTCACATTTACTTACTTTCACTGTTCACAACCCTCCAAATATTACACAATTATATGACCAGTTCACTATTAGTAAATGCTGATAAGTCTCATTAATAGGTTGCAGGCAGCATCAGCATACTGCTACAATAGTTCGCTGTTGAACACGTATGAGCAGTAAAAACCTAGCCACACAGTTCACAGTTCTTGCAGAATAATACAGTATGTGTGACACTATTTTTCAAATAAATTGAACAGGCATTGTCATCAATTGTACTAACGCACAGCCTATTTGTGTTTCACTTATTCCTATGTTAAGTTTATGCATTGTTATTAATCTAACCAATACATGTTTCACATCTGAAAATCGGCCGTGGACTTGCTGTCTCAGGACCAAAAATCAGTCCTCACAATAATAAGCATTGAAACTATACATTGTTCGATATTTAAGTTACAGAAATTACAATTAAAACGCAAATCATTCAATTACCTGAATACTCCACAAATTCCTTCTTTTTAACGGTTCCTTCTACCACAAGGGTTAGGCCGAATTATTTGTTTAAATAATGAAATTAACAGAGATAGTTACACAAACAATACTTTTGTCAAACCTATTAATTATTTTTGAATTAAGGGCTGGCTTTGCTAATATGTTTTCAAATAGAGCCAAATAAATACTTAAAGAATCCCAGTAATTCTTCTTCCAAATATTTATAATTAGTACAGAATTTATATGTGCTTATAAGTCAACAATAGAATCTGTCATGAAACAATTACTGATTTCACCCTATATTAACTAGGAATGGTCTAAATAAATTAGGAAATTAATTACATACACAAAAGTAAGCACAAAATTAGACCTGCTGCTATATTCCTTAAGACTTAGGGCCAACCTCTCTTTTATGGAAATGCATTGTGTATGTCAATGGTAATTAGGCAAAAATGAAAAAAAAATAAATTTAAGGAGACAGATGGGAAAAGAAGAGACACAGTAGAGAGATCCCAGCTTGCTTCGTCACAGTGCCTGGGCTCAACCCTCAAGTGGGTGCGCCGTTTTTCATATCGTGAGCGGGTGCACAATATACTTGGTGCACATGTAATGAATAGCTGTCTTTACGTTACCAAGATAAACATGTATTAGTGGAATCGCAGTTAAATCTTAGTACAATTACACAATGATAAAATAAACATTGTTAGCTAAATCACTTTTTAATTAAACAGTAATAAAATAAACTTTCGTTATATCACTCTCTTGCCACACACAGGTGTTGGCCCAAGCAGTGACCCACTCAAAGCATTAAACAGTGCAGTTGCATCAGATTCCTGCCAGTCACTTATGTGATTACTGATTATCTCATAGACGACTGCTTCACTGCGGGATTGTGCTGCTAGTTTTGAATGCGGCTTGTTGTGTTCCACGGATTCTACTTTTCCCTCACTTAGCCCACTATTTCTTACATTATTCCTGCTCACTTGACCGTAAAACAACAAAAGTTATCACTGTGTTAGCTGAAGCAGTAATGAAGGAATAAGTTGTTGTTGTTGTTGTGGTCTTCAGTCCTGAGACTGGTTTGATGCAGCTCTCCATGCTACTCTATCCTGTGCAAGCTTCTTCATCTCCCAGTACCTACTGCAGCCTACATCCTTCTGAATCTGCGTAGTGTATTCATCTCTTGGTCTCCCTCTACGATTTTTACCCTCCACACTGCCCTCCAGTACTAAATTGGTGATCCCTTGATGCCTCAGAACATGTCCTACCAACCGATCCCTTCTTCTAATCAAGTTGTGCCACAAACTCCTCCCCAATTCTATTCAATACCTCCTCATTAGTTATGTGATCTGCCCATCTAATCTTAAACATTCTTCTGTAGCACCACATTTCGAAAGCTTCTATTCTCTTCTTGTCCAAACTATTTATCGTCTATGTTTCACTTCCATAAATGACTACACTCCATACAAATACTTTCAGAAACAACTTCCTGACACTTAAATCTATACTCGATGTTAACAAATTTCTCTTCTTCAGAAACGCTTTCCTTGCCATTGCCAGTCTACACTTTATATCCTCTCTACTTCGACCATCATCAGTTATTTTCCTCCCCAAATAGCAAAACTCCTTTACTACTTTAAGTTTCTCATTTCCTAATCTAATTCCCTCAGCATCACCCAACTTAGTTAGACTATATTCCATTATCTTTGTTTTGCTATTGTTGATGTTCATTTTATACCCTCCTTTCAAGACACTGTCCATTCCATTCAACTGCTCTTCGAAGTCCTTTGCTGTCTCTGACAGAATTACAATGGCATCGGCAAACTTCAAAGTTTTTATTTCTTCTCCATGGATTTTAATACCTACTCCAAACTTTTCTTTTGTTTCCTTTACTGCTTGCTCAATATACAGATTGAATAGCTTCCCTTTCATGCCCCTCAACTCTTACAACTGCCATTTGGTTTCTGTACAAATTGTAAATAGCCTTTCACTCCCTGTATTTTACCCGTGCCACCTTCAGAATTTGAAAGAGAGTATTCCAGTCAACATTGTCAAAAGCGTTCTCTAAGTCTACAAACACTAGAAACGTAGGTTTGCCTTTGCTTAATCTTTCTTCTAAGATAAGTCACAGGTTCAGTATTGCCTCACGGGTTCCAACATTTCTACGGAATTCAAACTGATCTTCCCCGATGTCAGCTTCTACCAGTTTTTCCATTCGCCTGTAAAGAATTCATGTTAGTATTTTGCAGCTGTGACTCATTAAACTGATAGTTCGGTAATATTCACATCTGTCAACACCTGCTTTCTTTGGGATTGGAATTATTATATTCGTCTTGAAGTCTGAGGGCATTTCACCTGTCTCATACATCTTGCTCACCAGATGGTAGAGTTTTGTCAGGACTGGTTCTCCTAAGGCCATCAGTAGTCCTAATGGAATGTTGTCTACTCCCGGGGCCTTTTTTCGACTTAGGTCTTTCAGTGCTCTGTCAAACTCTTAACGCAGTATCATATCTCCCGTTTCATCTTCATCTACCTGCTCTTTCATTTCCATAATATTGTCCTCAAGAACGTCGCCCCTGTATAGACCCTCTATATACTCCTTCCACCTTTCTGCTTTCCCTTGTTTGCTTGGAACTGGGTTTCCATCTGAGCTCTTGATATTCATACAAGTGGCTCTCTTTTCTCCAAAGGTCTCTTTAATTTTCTTGCAGGCAGTATCTATCCTACCCCTCGTGAGATAAGCCTCTACATCCTTACATTTGTCCTCTAGCCATCCCTGCTTACCCATTTTGCACTTCCTCTCGATCTCATTTTTGAGACGTTTGTATTCCTTTTTGCCTGCTTCACTTACTGCATTTTTGTATTTTCTCCTTTCATCAGTTAAATTCAGTATCTCTTCTGTTACCCAAGGATTTCTACTAGCTCTCGTCTTTTTACCTACTTGATCCTCTGCTGCCTTCACTATTTCATTCCTCAAAGCTACCCATTCTTCTTCTACTGTATTACTTTCCCCCATAAGTATGACGTTGGAATTGTAAAACAACAGTGAAATAGTGTGAAACTATTTTTTTGTGATAAGTGCACTTTATACATAAGCACGCCCACTCAGGAGCTAATAATGAACATCACAATGGCAGTAAATGCTTTACAGAGTAGTTGTAGATGACTGTCACAGTCAACTTGTGCCTACTTAGCAAATCAGAATAAACTGAATATTTTGCTCCATCAGTCTTTTGACTAGATTGATGTGGCCTGCCCCTGACTCTGTGTATCCTCTCCATGATCTCCCTATAGATTGCTGATTATTTGTGCGCCGTTTTACAGATGCCAGAAGATAACTCGCATTCCTTCGCTAATGATGAGTCTCCATACCACCTGTGATTCTGAGTCGAACAGAGTCAGATAAGGCTAAGATTCTGTGCATAATAGCAGTATCAATGGCTGTACATAAATTCCTCTCCTGTGCCAATCTTTTCATCTCAGAGCAACCCTTGCACATCACATCCTCTGTTATTTGCTGGATGTATTCTACCTCTGTCTTCCCCTCCCCTTTGTCTCTCTGCAGGTCACTCTAGTACAATGAAGGCTGTTTTCTGATGTCTTAACACATTTCCTATCATCCTGTCCCCCCCCCCCCCCCCCTCCTTGTTAATGTTTTCCATTTGTTCCTTTCTTCATGGATTTTGCAGAGAACCTGCTCTTTTTGTATCTTATCAGTCCATCTAATTATCAACACAGTTCTGTAGAACCTCTTCTCAAAACTCTTGGATTCTCTTCTGTTCTAAATTTTTCCACTGTCGATGATTCACCACAATGCTGTGCTCCAAATATACATTCTCAGTAATTTCTTTCTCAAATTAAGCCTTATTCAATGTCAGTAGACTTCTCTTGGCCAGGAATCCCCTCTTTGTCTTTTCCAGTGTGCTTTTTATGCCTTGCTTACTCTGTCATGGGTTTTTTGCTCCCAAGGTAGAATAATTCTTCAACTTTGTGTGCTTCATGATCACCAATTTTGATAAGTTTCTCGTTACTTCACTCCTTTTCCAGTTTACTGTCAATCTATATTCTATACTCACTAGACTGTTCATTCAATTCAACAAATCCTGTAATTCTTCTTCACTTTGACTGAGGATCATAATATCAGATTTATTTTTGTTTGTCGAAGAGTAGCACAGGAAGGGTTTAAGTCCTCACATATCATATATGATACAAATACTCTCTCGACACTAGGCAGCATGAAAACAAAACACTGTAATTACCTGAATGTGGATTGTGATCTTAAATGTGCTTTAATTAGTTTGAAACCAAACATTAAAAAGCTGCATAAAAGAAATATCAACCGTCTCATTGATGTTCTAAATTTTTCATGCAACCTTCATCTTGCAAGAAAATGCTATACGTGGAAATTTTTGTTTGGATGAAAACCGTGTCATTAGTTATTTAAGTAAACAATGAAGTCCTTTGAAGCAATATAGTTTTGTTTTGCTCTACATTTGGTAACCATCTTTTATTGAAGTATGAATTGCAAATTACTGTCAAATAAAGTTTATTGGGAGAAGGAAATGAATAAATAGGTAAATAAAACAAACAAAAATAGGGGACATGAGATATTCTGGGGTTGCAGTGGGGGAGGGGGGGGGGGCACCATCTAGAGGAGGTTGGAAACCACTGGTTATCCCTTCCAGACCTCTCAGAAATGTATTAATCATTCATTGAAAACCACCTGGGGCTCCTTCCAGCCACTTTAGGATTTGTTTTTACTCATAATGTTGATAGTGTGAGCTGAACGCAATCTTCTCTCTGTTCTCCTCTACCATCAATATTTGGAAGTACTTCACTGCCCTTGTTGGTCCAAGATAACAGAGATATTTGGTAGTGGAAATGTATCACCTACTGTGATGTCCACTACAGTTCTCTATTTCTGTTTGCCACTAGCATCATCGCCCCCCCCCCTCCCCACCCCCCCACCCCCCGCCCCCACCGCCAGAACTAACAATAAAGGTGCATTTCATGTGCTCTTGCTCTTGACAATTAAGTCATATTTCAGCATCTATTTTATCTGCTCTTTTAAGACCACTTCCTGTGCTTCAGTTACTCTGTATGTTCTAGCGTTCAACCCCATCCCAGTGTGTTCCAGTGCTATCAGTATTCTATGCGTCACAGTGGATGTATATGACAATTCTGTCATCTGGTAGATGGAATACAGCTCCATCCTCTGTGCAGATTTCTATTATTATTCTTTTCTTCCACGTTTAAGTGAACCACACTGTTGTTTTCACAAAGTCCTGTCTCTTTTTTGGCCTCCTTATTGCCTTGGATTTCACGCTTTCATGCTAAGTGCACTAATTATTGAGTCACCTACTCGATGTTTCTATGCACCTGCCATTTTGCACTCGCACAAATGACTCCAGTACATGCATCATGTGTAAAGTTTCGAGTTTTGGGATAACCGTGTGCCTTTCACTTTACCGTCCACGTTCAACCGCATTATCTTTTTCTCACATGGCCCAATTTCCCCATCAGACTCCTGATCAGCCTAACTCGTGTCCTTTTGGTTCCTTCTCCACTGTTAAAAATATTAGTCTAATTTAATCTCATGCTGTGTTAGAAAACCTCTACCGGTCAACCCGTCATATGGGATGTCTGGTCCTGACCTATACACATGAAACTTGTCCTATTTCCATGGCACCTTCCAAACTTAGATGTATTTCCACCACACCTAACGTACATGCTGCTTCGATGATGACACCTTTCAGCTGAAGCCTTTCTGCTTTATAGATTCTGACTATGCTATTCACAGGAATACTCTCTCTCGTTAAGAAGCACTACTCCACACTTGTGTATTTTACAGCTTTAATTTCTTTTGTAACTTCATGTAATATAGGATGAGACATTATTTTCTGTAGTACAGTCAATTACCCTCACCATGGGCTTTCTCAATGAGACAAAGCCTGACTGTGTGGCTTTCTCACTTTTTAGTTTCCCTGAAGTGCTTTCCCTGTCTTGCTTGACACTGGCATTCAACCCTTCCCCCATGCATGCCAATGTCCTTGAAGACAGACGTTAGCATAGTGCCTGGTTCGTTTGCATTTGAAACAAGCGACAGCTCTTACTCTGGTATATGGCACACCACAGTTACCAGGTAGATTACACTGTTAGCATCACCATTCACATAGGGAATGCAACCCATTAGCCCCTCTATAATTTCCTTTCAACACGCTGGGATCTATTTGTCACTTTTGTTGCCCATGCCATGTATTCCGTGCCTGTGTAACATGATTTGTCAGATCGCTAGGAAAAATTTGTGAGCTGTTTTGCTGTCATAGAGCATATCCTTCCTTATGTCCTGTTTCTTCTACATTTGCTTGTTATATGCCTTCACAAGCCACATGTAAAGCATCTCATTTTATCTACCTTCCCTAGGCTCTCTTCCTAGTTTGTTTGCATGCTCCATCCTTGTTTGTGGGGCTGTTCGCTTTCTCTCATTGACAGTAGAGAACTGTCTTCCTGTAGTGCTAACTCCACCACTGCTGCTGACCCAGTTTCATTAACACAACTTCTGTTTTTTTAAGTCAACCTTCATATGAAACATACTCTCCCCAAAGAGTCTACCAGCTCTATGGCACCTTTCTGGTTCTCTCGACTCGTAACCCTGTTTACAGCTTCCCCAACGTCTCTCTGTATTTTTCCAGTCTTATTTGCCCACAGCGAGACTGATTCCTTGTTGCCTTGTCCCACCTCAAATATTCTCTGCAAGCCTAGTAGTCTATTGACCTCCTACATAGTTTGCTTCCAAAGCAAACCTTTACTTCTTCCCACATGCCTGTTCTCTCACGTACACCTCCAGTCTCGATTGGGCTTCACCCGTAATTTTGTATTTCACTAATCCAAACGTGGAATGTACACCTTCAATGAATTATATAAGGTCCCACTTGTTAAAATCAAAAGATTTCAATATAACTTAAGTTACCATTTTCCACTGAACTTATTTTGCTTTGGGGAAGCCATTTTAAGCACCATTCAGCTAACAATTTAGAATTACAGTTACAACTATTAAAAGTTAAATAGGATATGTAACGCCTTATTGTGGTGCTTCGATAAAAGTCGTCTATGCTGTATTGAACATGTTGCGTGCTCTGATTGCCGCCATTACTACTGAAACTGGGCCCCGGGCCTCGAACACATCCCCATCTGGCTGCTTGAACATGCCCTCGTGTCCCCAAGCTGCAGTGCATCGGCTGTAGCCGTGCTCGATTGTGCCAACCCTGTCACTCACCATCGACACCGCCTCTGCTACCGTTGTCCGCTACCCTCTCATCAGAGTCCATTTTGAACTCTGCTGTTGTAGTGCACAAGTTCTTCTAGGCTTAAAGCTGTGTATCGGCACAACTTCCTGCAATTTTCCACAGTCTCTGTAGCAAACTGAGTCAGTAGGTTACCTTCCAAATGCCATTGTGAATGCCTTTTATGTACCTCACACCTGGTGTAGTGGTTCCACCTGCTTTTATTCATTCATTTGTCATCCTTGGTGTCGACGTACTGTGTTGCTACACTGGCTGAAAAAATGGGGCTTGTAATTTGAACACTGACTACTGTAAATAATGTGTAGCCGACAGGTACACAGTTATATATGTATGGCCAGTGCACTATCGTTTAAACTTTCATAAGCCTCATTAATAGTTCGCAGGCGAAAGTCCACATACTGCTACAATAGTTTACTGTTGAACATTTGTGAGCAGTGAAAATATGACCCCATAGTTCAGTCCTTCAAATACATTGAACAGTCGCTGTCATTGCTTTAACACACGGCCTATTGGTGTAACACTTATTTCACTGTTAAGTTGATACATTGTTGTCGTTCTAAGTAACACAGGTTTCTCGTTTGAAACTCGGCCGTGGACTGACTGACTCGTGACCAAAAATCGGGCCCTTATATATCGTCACAATAATAGGTGCTGAAACTACATTGTTCAAAGTTTAATTTACAGAAATTACAATTAAAACTTAGCCCATTAAATTAACTGACTACATTGAAAAATTCTGTCTTTTTAACAGTTTCTTCTACTGCAAGGGTTAAGCCGAATTATTTGTTTAAATCATGAAATTAACCAATACAAGTAAGCAAACAATACTTTGGACAAAACTGTTAATTACTTTAGAATTAATTCGTGGCTGGTTTTGCTAACATGTTTCCGACTAAAGCCAAATGGATCCTTTTAAGATTACTAGTATTTCGTCTTCCAAATGTTTATAATTCATTCAGAATTGATGGTTGGTTGTACATCAACAATAGAATTTAAGTTATGAAACAGTTGCCGATTTCACCCAATAACAAAAGATACTAACTACTAATAGTCAAAATAAATTAGAAAATTAGTTACATACTTGAATCTAAGCACAAAATTAGATCTGGTGTTATATTCTTCAAAATTGAGGGCCAACCTTTCTCTATTACGAAAATACAGATTATACTCGTGTATGTTAATGGTAATTAGTTCAAAAATGAAAAACCGAATTTAAGTAGGCAGATGTAAAAACAAGAGGGGAGTTAAAAATATCCCAGCTTGCTTCATAACATTGTACCAAAATTATTTCTTTCCATTCAGTTCTGAAGCACCATTCCATCTGCTTTGAAATGAGACTGGCAGTATTAACTGAGCCCCCACACCCACTGTACATCACATAGAACTCCCCAGTTTCATTAACAGTACTGACACTATACTGCAGCTACTTCTGCCTAACCCTTCTGGTCTGCCTCTGCCTCTTGTGACTTCACAGACTTCCTGCCACCAAAGTTGGTTTGACTTTCCCCGTTTGCTTCCACCTGTCCACAGTGATGTGACACTGAAGGCCTCTCGTCACCTCATTGGCTCGAATTTTGCACTGCTCTTCAGTAGTTTTTCAGAGGCTAGGTGGCAGGAGAGGTGTCAGTACCTATGCGGTCACACACTGAATTCTAAGCCTGCTGCCTTTGGCTTTTCATCTTGTACCCATGGCCCCAAGACGATCTGTCTCCATCCCTCTCGTCCCGTAGTATCTGTCTAGGAAGGAAATGATGTAAACATGTGTACTGAGTACTTTGTCATGTCCTTGCACCACTCATTGATCATAGCTTTTAATGTTATCACTATACATGGTCCCCCGACGTTCTAGCCAGCTGGCAGTGTTGTGACTTTTCCTCGCCTCTCCCTAAGACTCAACGTTATTACCCATATGTTACTGTTTTTCTACAAGACTTGAATGTTTTTCTGTAAATAGAACAACATTAACAAAACATTTTGTAGTCTTTTCACATTAATTTGTTACTACTATTCATTCTTTACATAAAATAAATGTTGAACACAATGTATGTCATAGATTTGACTGGACTACTGAATGACACATCAATGTATGACAGATCATTACACTCCCGCATATTATTCTCGTTATGTTTTCATGCGGTATTTACAATGCAACTTTTTCCCTGTCGGGAACTATAACAGATGCACAAATAAATATCCTTACGGCATGTAATTACTGTACATCCCATTTCCTCCTGCATCTTTATTCTCAAATCTTCAAACTGTTATCCACAAAGCCTTCTTCAGCCTGTGTTCTTCTGTCCATTTTCCACATCAATTTCAAATGTGTAGCTCCCTTTTTACATTTCACCATACACCACCTAGTTTTACTTCCAATATTCCATTATAATGTGTACCCATAAGTACCTCTGCCTGACAACACTTAGACAGTGACCTACGTGAGCGACAGAAGTAACCAACTGTGTATGACACCTAGATGCACAACAGTCCTGGTAATGAGCAGCAGCACGGAACTACATGCTCTGGTGTCTTGTACGAGAGTGACAACTCCCGCTGCGAGATGGCTACAAGAACCGAGAGCCAACCAGATGTTTCCAAGAAATGGGGCTCATAATGGCTAGCAGTCTAAATTGTCATGTGTCCCAGGTTTGAACCCAGATACTTTTTAACTGACTCGGCTACAATCATATCACCTTTTGAGTGTACTAAATCGTATCTATGCTTCTTACATTGCATCTCAAAGTATACTTTCAAGGTCTTGCTGGTGTACTTCAAGTGTATATCCACCTATCCCAATATATTGGGTTGGAGTTGGTGTATACATTCGTTGCATTTTTGCATAAGTTTAATAAAAGACCACAGATACACACAATACAGACTTCAGTCATCAATAATGTATTCTCCTTTACTATTTACAACAGTCTATCAATGCTGGGGTAACTTTTTATTTAGCAGCTGTAAAAGTGAGGTGGTTTTGATGTAAAGAATTTATCGAGCCATGTTCGGAGCGCATTTTCATCTGCAAGGGAAGTTCCTTGAAGGTTGTTCGATAGTGTGGAAAAGGTGAAAATATGAGGGTGCAAGATCAGGTGAATAAGGTGGATGTGGAATGATTTCCCAACCCAACTTCCATGTAGTGTTCTTTTTGGCAGCCTTGCAGAATGTGAGCAAGCGTTATTGTGGAGAAGCATCAGTTCACACAGTCTTCCTGGTCATTGTTCTTGGATTGCATCTGCAAGATGTCTCAGTTGTTGACAATCAATGTAAGCAGTCATGTTTACATCCCAGGGAAGCAATTCATAGTACACCACACCGTCACTGTTCCACCAGGTGCATAACACTATCTTTTGTGGAGCCACGCAAGTCTTTGTGCAGGGAGTTGATTCTTTGTTTGGGCTCAACCATTTCATTCTTTTCCTTGTGTTACAATAAAGACACCATTTCTCTTCACCAGTAATGATGCGGGATAGAAATGGTCAGTGTTGTTTTTGAGTCAATTGATGACCTGCAAGCAGAGTGCACATATGGCCACCTGCTGATTTTTGTGATTTTGGATTAGAGCATGCATTACCCATACACCCAAAGCCTTTCCCATTGCCTGCAAATGTTCCACAATGGTGGAATGATCACAGTTCATCGCATTTGCCAGTTCTCGAGTATAATGTCGTGGATCATTGTGGTTTAATGCGTTTAAACAATCATCATCAAACCCTGAAGGTGTTCCTGAATGTGGAGAGTCACTAATGTCAAAACGATCTTCCATAAAATGAGAGAACCATTTTCGTTCCATGCTCTGTTCAGCGGCATTGCCCTCATACATGGCACAAATGTTTCTGGCTGCCTCCACTGCTGTCATCCCTCTGTTGCACTCAAACATAAGAATACATTGGAATTATTCCGATTTCTCCACTTGGCACTCCATTCTCTAGCATCACATTCCACTCACTATCTCCAAAATGACATATGTTAGCTCATGTAGTAACAGGAACTACAATTTAAAAAATAACAGTTGTTAAATAAACCAATAGCTACCAGAATACCAATATGCAAACCAAAACGCTACAAAATTATGCACTAACCTAATATAACAAACATTAAATTGCTAATAAAACACATTAAACAACCAAGAAATTGTGTTTACCCTTGATACTGTACACAATTCATCAACAATCAATGTTAATGCCAAGTTTTTCAATTTACCTAAATGGTCTACCTAATTATTTTAAAGTTTTGTTCAAAGCACATGTTCTTATTGGCGTCTCGTGTTTCTAATGTCCCAAATTTAGTATTTGATTTGAAGGAAACCTTTTTGTCAGATAAGTCACACCAATGTATCGTTTTGTGTGCAAAACGGTTAGTCTGGAAGCGATGAATTTTTTTAACACTTCAGGTACATAGCTAGCAGTAGTTGTTCGTGAAATACTCCAGTTTTACCACAGACTGCTAAGCTTGTCTTAATTACCCTGATTACTTTGAAGTTTTTTATTTTTTTTCTGTTTTTTAATTTTTCAAAACTAGCCCTCTCAGTGATCTATTTGATAATCCAATTCTCCATTTCCCTCTCTTTGTTTGGCCATGAAAATTTGAATAAAACTACGTTGTACAGTTTATAGGGAGTTTTGTTTCTGCTACACTCAACATTAGACCAAAAAGTTTTGACCTATGACAAAACATGTTTTTCTGAAACCAGTTTCCATTCCATAAGGCTCTTTTTTGCTCCTTTGGTTAACAAAAGTCCAACTCCATTTCTGTGCTCTGCATCCTCTCCAGTGGGTCCAGAGTATAAAAAGGTGTATCCATCTTGTGTTTGGATTTCTCCAAAATCTAGCCATCTCACCTCACTAAGTCCGAGAATGTCCAACCTGTAACTCGTTATCTCCTTTGGAAACTGTTTATCTGCTGGCTTCTCTCACTGTTCTAATACTCCAGAAACCTATTTTTGTTGTCCTTTTCATGCCAAAGGTCATCATATTTGAGTTTGTCTGGCTGTTCTTTTCCGCTGTTTCTTTAATCATCTGTTTTTGGGAGTGCCGGTGATTAGCCCACAGCTCCCTAGTCTGGTGGTTGGGCTGCCACCTAAGAGCCTCCAGACTTGTCCGATTTTCTTTTAAGGGTTTATTTCCCTACAGCAGCTGGCTTCCCTATGCCTAAGAGTCACCCCTACCCTTTTTTATGATTTGAGGTGGCAGGAAAAGGACAGGCTTGGGATAGGTGAAAAGGACCAGTGGGCCATTGTGGGACACACTTCGTCTGGCTCCTCCCCCTCGGCCAATCTGGCATGGGTGACCGTGCTGGTAGCTAAGCTACCGTCGGCATAGCTCTCAGGATTCAGCCCACACAAACCACCTCGCCCGCACGGACAGTGCTGCTGTAAGGCAGTGTCCCCTGAAGAGGGAGAGACTACTGACAGCATGTTTGAAGACAAACATTCAAAATGTCACAGTTATCCAATGCTATGCTCCTACAAAAATCGAAGATACTGAACAGAAAAAGAGGGGTCTACCTCTCCTTAAGCGACACCATTAAAAGTACTAGTAAGAGAGGCATCTTGATTATTATGGGAGACCTAAGTGCAATAGTCGAAAAGAACAATGAAGGCCTAGAGCATGTAATGAGAGTCCACAGTATCAGAGAAATGAATGAAAATGGGGACATGTTGCGAAATTTCTGTGCCAGTCACGATTTGGTGATGGGGGTACATTATTCCCACACAAGAATTGCCATAAGGTTACATGGGTGTCCCCTGATCACACAACAGAAAACTAAATTGATCATATAGCGCTAAGCAAAAAATTTAGAAGGTCGCTGATGAACGTGAGAAATAAACGTGGGGCTGATGTTGGCAGTGATTGCCAACTTATTGTTGCAAATTTTATACTAAAAATCATGGCTACAAATAAAGTTCGAACAATGGAACAAAAAATATGATGTGGGAAAACTTAAAATAACAGCAAAACAAGAACCTTTCTGTATGGTAGCTAAGGAACCGCTACGAGGCACTCCAAGAAGCACAGAAAAATGATGAAAATAGTGTTGATGATACATGGACTCAGATTAAGGACGTCTATTGCAATGTGAGCAAACAAGGTCCTTGGCTTTAAAAACCATTTGAAGAAAGATTGGATGTCTGAGTGAACATGGAATTTGATCAGCTGTAGGAAGGAGATTAAGGCAAAATTAAATATGAGTAAAACAAGATAGCAGAAAAATCGAATGCAAGCTGAAAGATAACAAATATTATTAGAGCCATGTATGATGGATAGCAGTGTAGGGTGCTACACAATGGGAAAGTTACTGAATATATCCAAACAGATGCTGGGGTGAGGCAGGGATGTATTCTGTCATCTACCTTATTCTTGTTGGTACTGTACAGCGTAATGAAGAGTTGTTGATCGTAGGAGAAGAGGTATTCAGTGGGAATGCAAGACAGCCTTGAAGACCTTGACTTAGCTGACGATATCTGTCTGCTCTTGCAAAGATTGCGTGGCATGGAAGAAAAGCTGGAAAGACTGAAAGAGGAAGCAGAAATTGCAGGACTTGAAATAAATGTTCAGAAAACTAAGGAAATGAGAATGCGATCTAAAAAAAAAAGTGAAGCTAACCGCGTATAGAAAGGAATTAAAGGAATTGGAAGAAGTAGACTCTTTTGTATATTAGGAAGTACCGTCGGTAAAGATGGAGGGGCCGAGGAGTATGTAAAGAGTATGGAAGCAAAATAGAGCCTTTGTATAACTGTACCCTGTCTGGCGTAATAAGAACATCTTGAGACGAACCAAGCTGCGCTTATTCAATAGCAACATAAAGTCAGTCCTCCTGTATAGTTACAAAACATGAACGGTAACAAACATCATTGTAAACCAGCCTGCAAGTCTTCATTAACTGGTGTCTTCATCATATTATAAATGTGAGGTGGCCAGATGTTATATCAAATGATGAATTCTGGGAAATGACAAACCAGCAACCTATCCGTGAACAAATAAAGGAAATAAAATGGAGGTGCATTGGTCACACAATACGCAAACAATGAGGAGCTTTTGAAAAGGCAGCACTGGATTGGAATCCACAAGGAACACGTAGATGTGGCAGCCCGAAAAAGACATGTAAAAGAACAGTGGAAGAAGCAGCTCTGAAAGCTGGTAAAACATGGAATTAACTGAAATGAAATGTTTAGCTGTCAACAGAAACAGATGGAAGGTCTTTACTGCTGCCCTATGATCCAACAGGAAATAAGTCAGGTCTATGACAAAATATGTGCCTCTTTGTATGCAATAATTTGCAAAAAATCATTGATTTGGTACCTTGAACTCTTTATGAAATATGATTTATACAACTACATGACTGCCAATGCACAAGGGCAAATTGGCCACTACACATGCAAATTGTTTGCCACATATGCTCTCCACTTTAAATACAATTTAGGTTATTTTTGCCACATTTCTTAAGCAGAAATGTATGAGCTAAAATGAACTATATGCAAAGTGTATGCAATGCATTTCTACCTCTGCAAACTCTTAAAAAATTGTTGTGCAGCCATTTACTTTGTTTCGTGCAGCACATTAACTATTACAAATAGTAGAAAGAAATTCAGCCCTTTGTCATGCAAAGTTATTACATTGTAAGGTGCAAGGGAATCAAAATTTTTCACGAGTAGTTTTCGTAAAACTGGATAAGTATTTCATAGCATCCAGTGTGTCCACTCCAGCACTTCACTGAGAAAACACGTCACTGTCGCTGTCCCTGTACCTGTCTCCCCTAGTGAAGTGACAAGATTCAAATATGATTGAATTCAAACGTCACCAGTTATAGCAGATGACAAGCAACCTTGTGGACATTGCCAACCTAGAACACATCCACAGCTACACCTGCAGTCTTGTTTTGTCACTTAAAGCTGTCACGCACTGTCAGTCACTTCTGTCACTCAGGTATCACATGGCCTTACTCTCCTATTCCTTCCCCACACGGATCCCTGCTCCATTTGTCAGTCAGTTCCAAAAAAATATTTCTATACCCTTCCTTAGCTAAACCCAGTCCCACATCCTTTTCCTGAAATGCTGCCTAAGCCATGAAATTTCCTCCTCACCAAACCCCCCCCCCCCTCCCCTTGCCAGCCAGCAGCCCAACAATAAAAGCTACCTCTCTTGGTGCTACCACACCTTAAATAATTACCTTCAAATATATATTCAGTTTCGGCCAATCGCTCTCTACACAACCTTATGCTTGAGGAACAGATCTCTGTAGCAAAGTCATCCCTGAACCACCACTTCTGTCGCCAAGACACTGTTCATGTGCAACTTAAGTAATCTATAACCTCTCTCTCAAATTGAAACCAGCTGACCTACGTCTGGATGAAACGTCCAGACGATTACATCCGAAATTTTACCAGTTTGCCGACGTCCTACTCAGAGGACCATTACCCATTAACACAACACGCATTCTGCTGTCGTCTCCAAAGTTCAATCTTATTGGACTCTTCAGAGACCTGCTGTTTTCCCATTCCTACATTTGAAACACATTTTTGCCACTGATTCATCCAACCAAAGCTCTCCAAAATCCTGCATTTCAGATCACACACACACACACACACACACACACACCTATTCCCATTTGATCCTGCACTGCCGAGCTTGCAGAGCGTCTCGAGTAGTTCGTACTGTCTGACACGTACTCGAGCAACCATTTCCCATGTGCAATCCACTTACTGACTCCTACCCCACCTGCATGCACACCGTGGGCGCTAATGACCATAGCAGTTTTGCGCCCTAAAACCACAAAAAAAAAAAAAAAAAAAAAAAAAAAAAAAACTGCATGCACACCCAAATGGCAGCTTTTTAGGGCTGTCTGGAGGCTGGTCCCTCAGAGGACTGAGGCATGCTGCGACGCAATTCACACGCGGAGACATGCTCTCCACATTTTTAACTGTCATCCTACGATGGCAAAGTGCATTTTTTATAAAAAGTTGCGTGCACAGTATCGTCGCATTCTTCGGGATAGCAAAAAAGCTAGTTGGATTTCATTTACTAGTTCTTTTAACAGTTCCACTCCCTCTGCCGTCATGTGGGCCAACCTCTGATGGCTTTCTGGGACCAAGGTCCATTCCCCAATTTCTGGCCTGACAATAGTATATGATATCATAGTGGACCCAATTGCTATCTCCAACACCTTGGGCTGCTATTTTGTGGAGATTTCGAGTTGCACCCACTGTTATTCTGCCTTCTTCCATTGGAAACCAGTGAAGGTGGCCCGGTGATACCTTTCTCTTCTCAGAATGGTGAGTGCTTCACTGCCACTTTTACTATGAGGCAGCTAGATCATGCACTCACTTCATCTTGATCCTCTGCCCAGGGCTGGACAATGTTCACGTTCAGATGATGCAGAACCTTTCTCTGGCGGGAAAGCACTTTCCCTTCATATGTACAATGCATTTGGGCAGAGGGCGCATTTCGCATAAGCTACCGAGAAGCCACTGTCATACCCACACATAAGCCTGGTAAGGACAAACACATTCCTTCTAGCTATTTCCCCATTTGTCTCACCAGCTGTGTTCACAAGGTAATGGAAAGTGAGATTTATCCACGGCCGGTATGGTGGCTCAAGTCTCACAATTTACTAGCCACCGCAAAGTGTGGATTTGAGTGAGCTATTCTGCAGTTCATTTTGTCACTGGCTCCCTTTTCGTTGACGATTATGATTGCAGTTGTCCACGGACTCGTCTCCTCGAGAGGCGTCTTCAGCGACATCTCGATTGTCTTTACTCGTGGAGCATTGACAGTATGGGCATGTTGTTCTTCCGTTTGTTGAAACTACGAAATTCCTGGTGCTTGTACTCGATAGGAATCTTTCTCGGTCCTCCCACACGTCTTACCTGGCAGCCTTCTTTACACGTTCCCTCAGTGTCCTGTATGTCCTCAGCAGTACCTCCTGGAGAGTGGATCAGACGACCCTCCTCAGTTTGTACAGGTACCCTGTCCATTCGAAACTATACTACAGTCTTGTTTGTGCATCTGCACGTCCATTCCTCGTATTCTGTCTCGATGCTATCCACCTCTGTTGCATTCGTTTTGCTACTGGCACCTTTTACACTAGCCTGGTTGAGAGTCTGTATGCAGAAGCTACCAAACTACTGCTGTCATACCACCATGACTTTCTCCTCGGCAGATACGTCTACCATGCCTGGCCACCCATCCTATACCTCCATCTTGGATGACTCCTTTGTTCGCCAGTATGGGGCACATCCCTCTTCTGTTACCTCCTGCAGTTCGCTTGCAACTCTTGCTCTGTCAGCTTTACTTCACGCCTCTGCCACTTTGTCAATGGGTGTGAACCCTTCACCACCTTGGCTTCGTGCAGTGGCCCGTGTTCACCTCGGCCTTCATTCGCTTCCTAAGGACACTACTCCAGCCGTTCTCTATCGCTGTAAGTTTCACGACCTTCACGTGGAACTTCGTGATAGCACCTTGGAGTACACTGGTGGCTCTTGGACTGTCTGGAGTGTCATGTGTGCCTTCACCATTGGCACCAACGATTTTCAGTATCGGTTTCTGAAACACTGCTCAGTATTTACAACAGAGCTCTTCGTCCTGTATCGGGCCACACAGTGCATCCTGCGGCACAGACTTTTCGATTGTGTCATCTGCTCTGACTCTGTGCCCTTCAGAGCCTTGTGTGCTTTACAATGTCCATCCCTTAGTGCAACAAGTCCAGGAAGGCTGTTACTTGCTCACCCTCGATGGAGTCACTGTAATGTCTATGTGGTTTCCTGGTCGTGTCGTTCTGACAGGGAATCAGGCCGCTGACGCTGTTGCCGAGACTGCAGTCCTCTTACCTCGGCCCGCTACTCTTCCTCCATTCTGTGCGATGATCTCTGTGTTGCCATCTGTCAGCAGGTGGTGTCATTTCGGCATCAGCACTGGTCCTCCCTTTGTGGGAACAAGCTCCAGGGAATTAAACCTCCCCCAGCAGCTTGGATGACCTCCTCTCAGCCCTCTTTCCGTGAGAAGATCATTTTAGCTAGGTTGCATACCGGGCACTGTCTTTTTAACCATCCCCATTTGTTAAGTGGTGCTCCCCCACCACTTTGTGCCCATTGCCCTCAGCATTTGACGATTCGCCATCTCCTGACAGAATTCTCTTTTTTTAGCCACTTATGTTCTCATTTATTTTTCCCATCTAAGTTATCACCTGTTTTAGTGAACGACATGTGGGCTGTTGACCACATTTTACTTTTTATCTGTTGTAGCAATATGGTGACAGACATTTAATATTTAGTACAGGACCTCCATTTCTCTGTGGCATATTTTATGTACCTTTCTCCACGTCCTTGTTTTTAGCTGTCTTCCTTTCCTTGTTCTTAGCTCTCTTTCCTTCTTTTGATTGGGAGTAACATGCAGTTGTTTTAACTCCTTTTTTTGTCTTCATGTTCTATGGTTCTGACATGGGCGCGTATGGGCTAGTTGTTTTTGCGCCCTAAAACAAAACAAACAAACACGATTGGTACCTTACAGGAATTTCTTAGTGCCAGGCTAGCCTCACCCTCCTTTCCTAGATTTGTTCCCCAAGAACGCAAACCTCTGCTTCTTCAAAAATGGCCCTGTATCAGACAAAAGCCCCCACCACTCTAGAGATGATCCACAGTGATTACATGACAGAAGGCATCCACAGACAGTCTTTGACTATTGAAACACTGCTGCGAAGATGCCATCGTAGAAGTCCAGCATATGCTCAAAGTGCCTACGAAGTTCTAAGGCCTATACCACAGTCTCTCCACTGAATCCACTCACTCCTCGTCCCACCTATTCACCGTCTGTGATGCACACCCATCTTGGATACCCCATTGCAGCTGGTTACTGTGCTCCCACTGAAACAGTATCAGCTCTTGTTGACCAATACCTCCAACCAATTGCTCACAGCCTTACTCACCATGCAAAAACATGAATCACTTCCTTCACCATTCTCATCCATCCCAACCCCATTATCTGAATCCCCTCTCGTCAGTGTGGACACCCCACCCCCTGTACACTAACATCCCCATTGTCCATGGCCTTGCCTATCCCAATGCCGTACCAAATCCATATCCACCAGCTCATTTCTTACTTGCCACATGGAGAGCATATGTGGCAGTCTGAGACATAATTTGCCCTTTGAGGGAAGTTATACACATCTGCAGTATAGTCATGGGCATCATCCTATGCCAACACGTTCATGACTTACAGCCAATCTAACTCTGGATGATGCATCTGCATTGAAGAGTGATTTCTTGCCCAATGTGCTGACAGTCTTACTAAGGCAATTAATTTCCAGTCCTAGTCTACAAATGATTTCCTGTCCTAGTATGACCACCCAGGACCCTGCTGCAAAGGAGCAACTCCACCCCCACTCCCCCACCCCCTCCTCTATCCACCCTCTGATCACTCACTATTAAGCTGGCCAGAAACAACTGAACCATATCCTATGCTTGGGCTTTTATTGATTATCATTGTGCCAAGAAATGTGGAACGTCATACCCATAATCCTTTGCACCCCCTCCCAGAGTGGTATTCTATCCAATTTAAGGAATATTATAGTCTATCCTTATGACACACTTGCTCCCAACCTGTTACCACTCAGTTCACACCTCTATGGAAGACCCATGTGTGAAACATGTCCAATGCACCCACACATCATATTTCATTCCATTTATGTAGCAGGCTTGTCTTGTCCTGTCCTATCAAAGGCAAGACCCTCTGTTAAAGCAGTCAAGTCATATACCAGTAATTTCTGCACATTTTACATAATCATTTCCACCACTCATCTGTCCATCCAAGTGAATGGCCACCTCAAAACTGTCGGCCAAATGAGATTTGGTCATATAGTGACAGAACTTTCTACCAAGCACAGTTGCCATATTTCAATGCCTTCTTCACAACCTGTTTTATCTGTATTGTTCAATCCTGTAATCCCCTGGCCTCAGTCTGCACTACTTCATGCCCTACATGCAACTCCACCCTCCACCAGCACTCTCAACTTCTCATTCTGCATTCACAGCTTTCCCTCTTCCTCTGTTTTGCCTCCCACTGCCATTGCACTCCTCCTGCACTGTGGACAATGTGCCTTGCTGGCAGCCAGAACTGTCTCACCAGAGCTACATACCATTCTAAGCACTTGATGTGTCTCTCCCCCAGATGTCAGCTTTCCTTCCCTCTCACTCCCTGCATCCTTCCTCTCCTTGCCTGGTCTGGTCTACCTATCCCAACTCGTCACCCCACTTGAGCTGCAGTGCTGGCACAAGTTAGATAGCTCAGACAATTTAGCTGTATAGGTGTGTGTCCATTTCTTCATTGCACAGGTCTGAAGAATGATGCATCCAAAAGATAATTTACTGTGTGATACTAATATTACTGTGTGTTTCCTTTTCTGTGTTTAAACACACAAATGAAGAATTGGAAAAGCTACCTGTAAATGGAAGGAAATGTTGTACTGAGAGTTAAAAATTCTGTCTTAGTTACAGATGTAGGTTTTGATTTTTTATATTTTCTTGTGTATACTTAGTAAATTGTTGGTCTGGTGTTTACTCTGACAGGTTTGTGCAAGCCACGATCCAGATGCCTTCCAGTACAATCTTCAGTACCGTCTGCAGTCACCGAGACAAGAAATTATTCAAGAACTGAAGGAAATAATGCTTAGCCAACTAAAGTTTTTCTACAAAAAGACGGGAGGTCTCAAGCCAGAGCGCTTGATATTTTATAGAGATGGAGTGAGTGAAGGTCAATTTGCAGTGGTAAGTCAGTTGTTCAATCTGTTTTTCTGCATCTCACTAGATTTAAGATAACAGATGTATGTGTGTAATTTTAAGTTTTCTGTAATTTTCACGTTTTTACTGGTGGCAGTAAAGCTGAACACCATTTCCCGATTTGTTTAGATATCGCCTATCCTGGTTAATATTTGACTCAGCTTCTAAGTTTTACTGTGATAATTCTATTTTAACTGCAACGTCTTGCATGCCAGTGAAAAGGAGACAAGTTGCTATTACAACATTTAATGTTAGTAAAATTTGCGTATAGATATGTAATGTTCCAAACCTCTTTTTCCCCAGGTTCTCAGAGAAGAGTTGAATGCAATAAAGGCTGCCTGCCGTACCTTGGCTGGAACTGGGACATATGAACCTGCCATTACTTTCTTGGTTGTACAGAAGCGTCATCATACACGTTTTTTTCCAAAAAGACCAGAAGATTCAGATGGCAAAAATAACAATGTTCCAGCAGGAACTATTGTAGATACTAAAATAACACATCCCAGGCACATTGATTTTTACCTTGTCAGCCACGCAAGTATACAGGTTAGAATGATGACAATATGTTGCATTTTCCACAAGTTAGAGGTTTCTTATTTATAAGACACATCAAAATGAAAATATCAGTCATTCAGGACCTGACACAGAAAGTTATAGTCTACATTCAAATTAAGTAGAAAAGCAAATGAAAAATGTTTTATCTAATGTATTTCTTAATTCATTAGGGTGTAAGCCGACCGACAAAATACCGTACGCTGTGGGATGATTCCAATATGAGTGTGGACGAGCTGGAGCAGTTGACATATTACCTATGTCACCTGTTCTCAAGGTGCACTCGCAGCGTTTCGTATCCTGCTCCAACGTACTATGCCCACCTCGCGGCGTACCGAGCACGGACTTATATTGAAGGGTAAGTCTCTCTAGCTTTGTTTCCCTTCATGTCAGTTACTTTCATTTGTGAGATGTGTCATTTGAAGCTGTCCATGATGGGAACTTATATTTCATAGAATCTTTTGTTAAGACAATTTTTACACCATGGGGCTTCCTTTAATACTATGGAAGCTCTTTCCTGATTGCCTAACAAATGCTGAAACACTTTTTTTTTTTTGTAGTCTGTGTTTTCCAGATACTATGGATAGTCATAAAATTTTAATTATCACTTTGAAAATAGTAGTCACATAATTAATTTATTCTTTCTCTGCAGGTGTTTGTTTGTACTCCTGGCACACACCAAAATCCCCACAGCACCATATTGTAGCATGCTGGCATGAGCCAAAACGAAATGGCATATCATTCCCACCACCCTCTTCGCCATGCTACAGTGTTGTGGTGCGCAGATTTCAGTGTGTGCCAGGACTGCAAACATTGACCTGCAAATAAACGAAGAATTAATTGTGTGACTCTTTTTTTTCCAGGTGATAATTAAATCTTTGTCTACCGCTTGTATTCCTTTTGTTGCCAGTTTTGTAGACACCACCTCATTTTTATAATATCTGTTCATATTTAGTGTTATTCTCTTAACACCTCATCTCAAGCTCTTTCATTCTCTTCTTTCCTTGTTTTCTCCGCATTGTGTGTCTGATTTCCTTGTGATGCTGTATTACAGGTGAAAGATGGGGTTCCTAACCTGCTAAAATAGTACTGCCCTGGACAGAACTTGCTTAATACACAGCTTCCTTCCCCCCCTGCAGGTTCGGGGGTTAGAATAGGCCCGAGGTATTCCTGCCTGTTGTAAGAGGCGACTAAAAGGAATCCCTCCCCCTCAAGGGGGTAGTTAGCGCCTGCGTCCGGAGACGGACGGTTCCACAACCTGTATTTGTGGTCATTTTGGTTTTTCGCTTCGTCTCGTTTCTTCCTTCCTTTGGTTGGTTCCTTTCTTTGTTCTTCCCCATCTCACTGTCTTCCTTACTCTTTCCCTTGCCTTCTTCTCCTTGCCTTCTTCTCCTTGCCTTCTCTGGTCTCCGCCTCGGCGTTTGAGACAGTCTGTACTCTCTCTCTTCTTTTTCCTCTTCTTCCTTCCTCCCTGTGCGCAATGGGAATGTTCCCTCTCTCACAGCCAGTTTTCAGCCAAAAACAGCACAATTCCTTAGCCCCCATATGTTATACAGTTGGTTAGCTCCAAGCTGTTCATTTTTGTTTGTTTATTCTTATTCTACACATATGAAAGAAAGGTCACCGACATGGTGTGGCGATAGCATATTGTCATGTCGGTCTGATGGGAAACGAGACTGCTGCTGCCAAGGTTGCAGTCCTCGTACCTCAACCCACTAATTCTTATATTCCCTCCGATGATCTCTGTGTTGCTGTCTGTCAGGAGGTGTGGTCACTTTGGCATTGCCACTGATCCTCCCTTCGTGGGAATAAGCACTTGCAAAATCTGTCTCCTCCTCCTCCCCTCCCCTCCCCACCCAAGGCAGTCAGCAGAATAGTGAAAGTCTTTGGCAACTCTCATGATTTTCATTAAAATTCTCAGCAGTTGTTGGGGCTGAACTGGTTGCCAACAACACAATCCCTAGCCCACAGTTACGATGTTGTAACGCAGTAACTGTAGGCGTAAGATTTTTTACACTTCCAGTGTTGGGATTTTACAAATTATTCTGCACTAGGCGTTTGAGGAAAGAAATTTCCATATTAACATGTAATTAAATTGGGTCACTACATTAAATTTAGTGTTTTTTGATACTATCTGGCATATTGAAACTGATGGATAGTAGTGTTCTTTTAGCAGTCAGAATTGATGGATAGTAGCAAAATGAATACTGAATGGCAAGTTGCAGCTTTGCAAGTGTAGTTCAGGCACTTTCAGTTCAAATACTTTTGAGAGATGGGCTTGTTAGACTTTGAAATATTGGCTAATTAGTGTCATAACTCCACACCCTATAAAGGCTTGTTAGTTATTCCTATGGTCTTTTCCACTGGCACCAATTTTCAATATGAACAAAGGTTTTAATGAAGTATAAACATGAAAACACTTATTAATTTGTAAGAATTACATAGTTGTGAATTTATATTTCCTTCTCTCTTCCCCTCAAAGTATATAACATAGTTTTCCTACCAATCAATGAACTGTATATAGTACATCTCACTAAAGGGACAGACAGTAGTCTCCCATCTTGATGATATTCCAGCAGATTGGTACCATATTTCTGTCACTTTGATGTCTCAATGAAAGTGGCACCTTGATCCTCATTGACATCATATACAAGTCAGGGAAAAGTCAAGGCAGCTGTTTAGACAGTGAGCCTTGAGGGTTGTCAAACAGCTTCCTCCTCTCTCTCTCTCTCTCTCTCTCTCTCTCACACACACACACACACACACACACACACACACAAACCACAGCAATAATCCAGAAGAGGGCAGACAAGCACTGAGTAGACCTACTGCTAACTCCAGCATTTCGGGTTGGAATGCAACATTGTGTAGGATCGCAAGCAGCAATTTTGAGGGGGTGGGGAAGGGTAAGGGATAGTAGTGTACAGGTGGTGAGAGAGACAAATGCTCTCTGGTGAAGTGTGCAGGGACTAGACCGCCAACAGGCACAGCATCAGGAAGTTGTGGGGCAGGGAGGTGGGAAACAAAAGGAGCAAAAGAGGAGAGGAAAAGACTGGTGGATGCATTGGCAGAGGACTGCAAATAAACAGGGTGGGAGATGAGAATGGGGAGGAGAAGATAGGACAGAGGGGATGGAAACTGTTGGGTGGATGGTGCAGGGACACTATGTTACTGTAGGTTGAGGCCAGGACAATTATTGGAGTGGAGAATGTGCTGTAAGGTTAACTCCCAGCTGCACAGTTCAGAAAAGCTGGTGTGGAGGGAAGGATCTCCCACATTAAAGACACCAACCACTTTCTTCCCAACTCTCCACCATCCCCCCTCTCCCTTTGCCTCCTGGATCCCTAGTCATCACTGTTGATGCCATCTCCCTAACAACCAACATTCCCCACGCCCATAGTCTTACCGCTATTGAACGCTGCCTCCTCCTCTCCGATGGCTCTATCTGCTCTGTCCACATAAAGCCCACCAACCACCAATAGTACCTGCATTTTGACAGCCGTCATACCTTTCACACCAAAGACTCTCTCCCATATAGCCAGGCTATCCAGGAACAGCATGTCTGCATTGACAAACTCCTTTGCTCAGTATGCTGATGGTCTCCCAAGGGCCTTCACAGACTGGCACTATCCCCCAGACTTAGTCTGCAAACAGATCCCCATGCCATTTCCCCTCACACCCCCATCCCTCCCACCACCTCCAAGAACCAGCCACAAAGGAGTGTCTGTCACCTTCATCACCCAGTATCACCCGGACTGGAACAGTAGAACCATATCCATCACCATGGCTTTGATTACCTATCATCGTGTCCTGAAATGAGGGACATCCTATCAGACATACTAACCACCTCTCCTGAAGTGGTGTTCCGTCGCGCGACCGACCTCCACAGCATCATCCCAATTCGGAACACTTGCTACAAGGATGATATCCCTGTGGAAGACTCAGGTGCAAAACCTGCCCAATCCACCCAGCCAGCACTTCCTATTCCAGTCCTGTCACTGGTTTATCCTATCCCATCAGGGGCTTGGCCACTTTTGAAAGCAGCCATGTCATTTACTAGATCCGTTGCAATCATTGCTCAGCTTTTTTTATTGGTATGACTGCCAACCAGCTATCCACCAGGATGAATGGCCTCGGGCAAACTGTTGCAAAGAGCAAAGTAGACCATCCTGTGGCACAGTATGCAGCTGAACATAACACACTTGATTTCAGTGGCTGCTTCACTAAGCAAGCCATCTAGATCCTTCCATCCACCACCAGCTTTTCTGAACTGCACAGATGGGAGTTCTCCATACAACACATTTTCCACTCCCGTAATTATCCCGGCCTAAACCTACGGTATCGTACTATCCCCACACCGTAGCGCGCACGTTTTACTGATGAAGGCTGTGGCCGAAACACCTATGTGTAATTGTGCCTGTCTGTAACTTGACGTGTCTTCTTTACAGTAAGGAGCTATCTGTCTTTTCCTACATTGTTGATACTCTTACCTGGAGTTTCCATTGTTTGATTTCAGCCTTTAGGTTTGTGTTTTTTTATTCTGTAACAAATTTAATGGATTCCTTTTAGTACTCGTGTGCGTAATTTCACACTTTTCATTATTTACAGTCAGTTTCCACTTTTCACACCATACAGATATCTGAATTGTTTTGCAATTTGTTTTGATCACCTGATGACCTTATGTGATGGTAAACGACAGATCATCTGCAAATACTCTAAGAGGGCTACTCAGGTTGTCTCCTAAATCGTTTTTGTAGATGGAGAACTGCAGAGGTCCCATAACACTTTGTTGGGGAATGCCAGATTTAATTCTGTTTTGCTTGATGGCTTTCCATCAGTTACTAAGAACTGTGACCTTTCTGACAAGAAATACAATTTGATATTCCCTATTAATAGCAGTCATTACCTTGTGAGAATAAAGAAAAAGTGGAATTTCACGAGAACAGTATTTTATGTATCCATGTTGGTTGTTTGTCAATAAATTGTTCTCTTTGACGTAATTCATGTTCGAACACAGTGTATGTTCCAAAACTCTACTGCAAAACTGCATTAGCGATAGTGGTCTGCAATTCAGGAGGTTACTCCTATTTCCTTTGTTCGGTATTGGTGTGACTTGGGTAACTGTCCAGCCATTAGGTACGGATCTTTCAACAAGTGAGCGGTTATATATGGTTTCTAAGAGCAAAGCTGTTGTGTCAGCACACTCTGAAAGAACATTTTTGTCTAAGAAATGAATAACAGTTTCTTAGTGATACCCAAGTTTCTTTTACACTTGCAGCCACTTTAGATTCTAAGTTGGAATTCATCATTATTTCCATTCTCCACTTCCAAAGTATAAGACGTATACTCAATTTAGGAAATCTGTAAAGGTTCATCCACACGATGCCTCCCCCCCCCCCCCCCCCACACACACACACACACACACACACACACACACACACACACACACAACCACGTCCCAATCTTGCACATGTGCCTAAATTTCCAACAGGGCAAGCAAGCATGAGAAATTTCTTTGAATTTGAGGGCATTGTTGTAGCGCATTGCTTCCAGGGTTTGGTGGGAAACTATTGCGCTGCTTACCAAGCGAAAGTCAATTAATTGGTTCTGCTTGTGCAGGTGTGGGCATGTGGGCACATGTTTCATTGTGTACTGTGTTGTGGTTTTCATTTCACTTATTCAACATGCGCTATTACAATATTTATAATACTAAATGTTTAGATACCAAAATACACGAGAGTAATAATCTTAATTATAATGAGTTACGATCATATGGATGAAAAGTATTCACACTAGAAAACTTCTGCATGATTGATTTGAGGCTTTCAGGTAGTACATATTAAAAAAAAAAAATGCTAATGATTATATTCACAACAGTAAACGTGTGTATGATCGATATAAGGTTTTCATGTTTTATCAACGAGCGAGCTGCCTGTGTGTTGTGGTTATGCTTTAAGGTGATGTATGTGCAATGATATCTGTTGACAGGCAGTAACTAAGAACCAAAATAAACAGCTGTAAACAAAAAGAAACATTGTCATAATAGTTACTGTGTGTGTATTAAGCAATTCAACCCTAGCCCAAATTTTCAACTCTGTACTACTATGGTAACAGGGCTGGAATTACTAAGTGATTCTAACAGCTTTATGGTGATAAAATGTAAAATATTTCTACAAAAATAATAATGATTTATTGAGAGATCCATGCACAGCGTTGAAATTATTAACTCCATAGTTGCTTGCTATAATTAAGCTATGTATAAGTTGTAGTTATGTATTATCTACATAATAATACTGTAATTTTCCCATGTGCCTTGTTTAACACAGGTATTATTAGTAGACCAAAGAATGCCTGCAGTTCTGTAGAGTTAAGTTGAACCTAGGGTTCAAGGTATGAGTGTAGAATTTTACTGTCATCTGCACAATTATTGATATGCATTACTGTTACATTCTGCATTTGATTGGTGATCAAAAGCCTGAGACAGTCTGTCCTTGCTGTAATTGTGGTCTAAGGTGATGTGTAATATGTGCAGTTTCACATATTACGTTCCTTGAAGCCTGCTTGTGCACATTAGGTGGTACAGTGTTACGTACTGTATTTTACAGAGTGCACTTCTTTCTTTGAAAAATTGCCTCCAAAATTCAGGTACATCTTATACTCTAAAGTAATATAAAAATATCCAGTGTTTTATGTAAAATTCCCACCAGTCTTAAAAATGACTATATATTCGATGCTGTGGGAAAACCCTCTCTACCTGGCAACAATGGATTCAACTGACAGTAGCAGTACACCAATGCTTTGAACAAGAGTTGTCGGGATTCAGAAGCTTGCTGACACTGTCTCCCTCTCACCCTTCCATCACAAACCCAGAACACTGTGTAGCCTGTGATGCATCATTGCAGCCTACATTGCCAGTGAACTTGAAACAGATGTGTGTTATTGGTAACTAGATACTTTCGTAATGGAAAAAAATAAAAGTATTCATATGATGTGGGCTATAAATCGAAAGTAATAGCATATGCAGAACAACATGGAAACAGATCAGCATTTCGGCCTCCACCAACAGAAAAAAATCATTTGTGATTGGTGGGCTAGTGAAGAACTGAAAAAAAATGAGAAAGAGGACTGAATGAATGCAGAGTGACCAAAACTAGATGATGACTTATTGTAATGGATTCAAGGAAACTGTCAAAATGGCATTGGAATACAGAGATGATTCAAAAACGTGCTTGTAAGCTAGCACTACAGTGGAACTTAACAGGCTTATAAAGCATCATAAACTTAGCATGCAAACCAAAACCAAAATACCTCAGAAAATGCCACAAGAATATGAAGAGAAAACATTATCCTTCCACAGCTTTATTATTCAACATGAAAAGAAAACCAGTGTGGGGCTAAACCAAATATGGACAAAACTTCTCCAACGTTTGATGTGCTGAGTAACAAACTGTTGCTATGGAAGGTGCTAAAACTGTAACTGTAAAAACAAGCGGTCATGGAAAACTGCACTACATTGTTGTCCTTTCATGTTGTGCTGACAATACTAAACTTTATCTAATGATCATTTTTAAGTGCAAAACAGTGCCAAAACCTGAAATACTGCACAGATGATGTTGTTCACATACATGACAAGGTTTGGATGGCTGAGGCGGGTATGAAATTATGGATTAACAGAGTGTGGGAGAGAAGGAAAGGTGCTTTATTCAATAAGAGTTCTCTTCTGGTACTAGATCAGTTTAGTAGCCATTTGAAAAATTCTGTGGAACAGAAATTGAGACAGGGAAACACAGAGCTTGCTGTAGTTTTGGGAGGACTGACTTCACAATTGCAGCCTCTTAATGTCTCGATAAATAAACCATTTAAAGTGTATGAAGAAGAAGAAGAAGAAGAAGAAGGTTCACATGATGATTTTCAGGGATTTTAAAGATCATTTCGGTTTTATAAACAATTTTTTTTAAAATCTGGCTGTGCAGTCTATCACTCACATCCGCTTCATCTCTGATCTGTATATCTTCCTCAATCATATCTGCATCATCATCATTCTCATCTTCATTTCCAAAAATTGATTCATCATCACTCTTTTGTAAATCTGCTAAAACCTGCTCAAGACTATAGCCCATTTCAAAATGTGTATCGTCATCCATGATGAATAAAATAAAACACCACATGTCAATTCAACAAAATGCAATTCCTAACTGTGAATGTGTCGTGTGTGTGTGTGTGTGTGTGTGTGTGTGTGTGTGTGTGTGTGTGGAAAGAGAGAGAGAGAGAGAGAGAGAGAGAGAGAGAGAGAGAGTAGGAGCAGTATTGCCAAGTTCTTATTTTCATAGTAAAGTTGAATAGAACATTGGAAATCACATATTGTCTACCAGGAATATTTCCAGACCCCATTGCAATAATTTCAAATTGGTGTTCTACAAATGTGATATGAACATAAAAGTCTTTAAAACATATCTGGAGGATGAGAAGTCCACACCAACATTAAAACTGTTTCTTTGTAGTTAAATGAGCCTTGGGCTCTAAAAAGACCCCAGACACCAATAAAAGCTTCAAAATAAAAATAATTCATTCTCAAAAATTTCAGAAAAGGTAATATAAAGGCAGCTTCTTAACCAACTGACTGCAAATAATACATTGCTAATTGTAGTTCGAATTTCTAAAAGGTTCTGATATTGAGAAAGCTGTTTATGCATAGTGCAAGAATGTACTTCAATCATCAGAAAAATTACAAGCCACTGGTATATTGTGCAAACTGTCAAAGCCATTTGACACTGGAAATCACAATATCTTTTTAATTAAATTGGAGTATTATAGTGTGGCAGAATATGCCATTTTGTAAATGGTTCATATCATCTCTCTTTGACAGTAAGTAGGAAAGAGTTCTGTATTAAGGTTTCATTCATCACCCAACTGAGAACTTGTTACAGCAGTGTTTGACAACGTTCCACCATATGCCCTTTCCCTTATGTGTGTTAATGATCTTTCATCAGTGACATTGCAAGATGCCAATTTTGTTATGTTTGCTGTTGATACAAACATTGTAATAGCAAATGAAGTATAATTTTAGAAACAGTGGTTAATGAAATATTCATGGACATTAATACACTGGCGTGCAAAACTTCCACGTGATGTGTCACTGCCAAGTAACATAGCTTGAGGAAACTTTGTCCGTGTGTGGAAAGAACTTGTACTGATAACGAAAAGAAATCCACAGTAAAATGAACAGAAATGTCAGTGTATTCAAAGACAATAGTTACATTCAAGCCATGACAATTTATAATGGTCTCCTGGACCTTACAAAAGATAGGATATGGTTCTTAATAGAGTGCATGATCACCATGGATGGCAGTGTGTTCTGTGCAATGAGCTGCCACGCTGGCCACAAGGAAGGAAAGGTTCTTGTAGTAGGGCATTCAATTCCTTCAACAATGTTCCTGGGTGCATTACGTATTTACACATCTTGCCATTTGAGGGTTCCATCAACAATGTTCCTGGGTGCATTATGTATTTACACATCTTGCCATTTGAAGGTATGTCCAGCACCGTCGAACTAATCATTTTGATGGTCCAGGTGTTATGGTGTGAGGAGGCATAATGTTGCATGGGTGATATGATCTCTAGATCCTCAGATGTGCTACACATTGAACAGCACAGGTGGAGCAGCTCTTGGAATGAGAGGATATTCAGCAAATGGACTGGTCTGCTTGTTACCCTGACTTAAATCCCATCAAACATGTGAGAGATGCATTGGGGAGACATGTTGCAGCACATCCTCATACACACACTCGTGTGTATTTCTTGCTGTTACCTTCTGTACTGTACTGCAGCAGTTCGTTCTACATACAATCAGGGTCTTTGAGCGATGTTACTTGGCAGTGACATATCACGCAAGAGCTGCTTTTGTCATTAAGTTTTCCGTACGAGTGTTTATGCAGTCCAGCATTTACTATAGATTTTCTCACATTATATGTCTAAAATTTTATTTCATGTGTAGAGAAGAGGTTGAAAGTGTTAATTCTTACGATTACAACTCGATAGTAAATTTAATTTGGAGGAGTATATGATAAAGCTGCTGAAGTGCCTAAACAAATAATTATTTGCAATGTGGACATTGTCAGAGATTGGTGATATGAAAATTTAAAAAAGGCTTTCATTCTTAACTAATTTCACTTCCATAATGTTGTACAAGGCTATTTTTGGGGGAACTCATGAGGTCAAGTGAAAATATTCTGAGTCTAAAACTGTTGTGTGAACTCAAGTCATGCAGAAGACTCTTCAGGGAACTGGAGATTCTGAGTGCTTGCCCCAGAATATCTACTCCCTCATTAAATTTGTTATAAAGAACTATGAAATTCATACAAGAAATAAGAATAATCTTCAAAAAGATTTGAAGTACCTTTCTTTGGTCCAGAAATAACTTGCCAGCAGCTGAGGAAAAAAAAGAAACACTTAGCTAGTAATAAAATTCAGTTTGACTTTTCTAAAGTTTTGGTGGCCAACTCCTCCAGCTTCATTGTCAAATTTCGTAGTAGAATCAATTGATGTGTATATTTTATTAATAATATCAAATAACAAGTATTATTCAAAATCTTATTTGTGTATTTCCTCGGTGCAGTAATGTGATCAGTGTAAATAAGTGAAAAATTTATTCTCTGTAGGTCTTGCATATTATGACTCGTATAAATACTTGGAGTGGCATTGTATTATTTTATCTTATTCCGACATAATCTGTTTTCCTAAAGATGTCAGTAGAATTCAGAAAAATATGAAAGCTTTCTACACAAATAGAGAAAAATAATTTAGTTTACTTCTGGGGTGCAGCTGTTCACATAAACCTGCAGTAATATTTTACCAATTACTCATTACAGATGGACTTTTCCTTGTTTTTCATTGTGTAATTTTAAGGGTTAAATGCATTAAGGTCTTGTTTTCACTAATTACTTCCTTTTACATTTTCAGACAACCTATAGACCTGGACAAATTGTCAGAAGAACAAGCTCAGAGAGACATTAAAGACAACATTATCAAAGACTTTCCAATGTTTTTTGTATAATCTTGGATTTATATATACTGAAATATTGTTTTAAAACTGTCATAATTATGACTCCATCATACAGCAGTGTGTTAGTATTATGCTGTTTTTGTAATTTATGAAGTTTTAATTTACTGTTAACAATTATTGTGGAATTCTAGGTAACATGACTTCCGCAACTTTTTAATGGCTGAGGAAGTAGTGTACTGTGGAAATGGAATGGAATTAGCTTTCTAATAAAACTTTTTGCTTGCATAATTCAGATTATTATTGACCTGTTATGTAAATGATAAATCGTTTTGTATCGGTGCTGCAGTTTATGCTGAGCTAATGGAAAGAGGGAATGTTGGTGCTTTTAAGTAAAGTGTGAGGTTAGCCTCGTTCCATCTCGTACTACAGCTGAGTGCTCTGACATGTAATTAAAGACTGTCAAGATTGTCATATCCATTTTTTGCTGTGGGTTCATCTCTTGTGGATACTATGTTTAATTTTCCGGTATTTGTGCAAATGAGCATATGCAGGACTGAGCAACATACTTAGAAATAGTTGATAGCTTTCCCCTGGATCCACATTTTTTCTTCATTATTTTAATACATGCTCATATTCTCACTTCAGGCAAAATTGCTTCAGCCTCCTCCTCAGTTTTTTGCTCTTGATCATCTCGCCATTGCTGAACTTTCAATAAATTGTTTGTGGTGTTAACTGTGTCACGTCCTTGGTATTATAATAGCAGAACAGTTATTTAGTGGACTGTGTGCAGAAGCCTCACATGTAATCCATTACAAATTAAGCACTTAGGCTTACACAATTTCAAAACAGTGAGCATCACTCAGCTTTTTCAATTAATTGTTCGGCCACACATTGTGTTGCTTTCATACAGAATGTGGTATTTCTCTACATTGCATAGGTGGGAAGGTATGCTAAATACCATTCTACAAGTTAGGGTCACAATGGCATGTATTTTGAAACACTTACTGTGTTACGCTTTAAACAAATTAATATACATTTATTTGTTAGTGACCAGGACAGACCTTTATCACAGTTAAGTCCTGCTGCTGTTTAACAAGGTTCCAATTGTGATTACTGAAGTTGTTGTCTTTGATTTAATTGTGCTGCATTTCAATACATTTTTTATCAAGTTAGCAAAATATTGCAGTGCTCGTACTACTCTGCGCCTGGCAGTGTCGCATGATTGCCTATGTATTTCTCCTTTAATTGGTTGCTTCCTGTCCATCAGATCCTATTTGTATGCTTTATTAGAACAAGCCACTTGTTGCTATACTATTAAAAGCACATTAAAATCATGTTATGCGATTGGCAGTGTTCGCCCTGACTGTCCAGCCCCATGATATACAGGGTTTCCCATTTATCTTGACTGCCCTAAATAACTGTTTGTCCAGATACAAATTACAAAATATTTCAAACAAATGTCCTTTAGCCATCAGGTGGACATCAATCAGCATTAGTGCCTTCGTTGTACCTTTGTTTTTTTACAAAGATATGAACAGCGGTATTACTTTTTTAAGTGACACTGTATTTTTTATGCAGTAATTAATTTCCTCTCCTAAAGACCTATTCAAAAATTTATCACGGTGTACCATTCGTTGAAACATGATGACATAACCCAACATTGACTCTGAGCTTGGGATCACAAACTCGTCCACTTGCTGGAGTTGTCAGAAAACAAATGAAAACCAAGTAAAAACATAACACAAAACTGGCTTTGACTCTCCTGTACCATTGCCCAGGAGTAGAACATTCAGAGGCACTCAGAGTGGTGAACCTGGACACCGATACACTGGTGCACTCCTTGAATGATGAATTATTTACTGCTTCCAGTGTTGCCTGCTGAAGAGAATGACAAGCAAGCACGATACGTTCCTGCATGTCCTGTGGAGTTGTTGGAAAATCGTGATAGACGACTTTATTGCATCCCCAAAGAAAAAAGGTCAGAGGATTTAAATCAGGAGACCTTGCAGGCAAAGTAACTGTTCCTCCTCGACCAACCCAGCTGGCAGGATACCTTCGGTTCAGAACACGACTTGCACGCAAGGCATTATGTGCTGGACATCCGTCGTGTTGCTACCACATAAGCATTCTGGTTCTTAGCGCCACTTCATCCAGAAGTGGAGGAAGAATTTGTCGGGCCAATAATTGTAGTACCAAGCATCCCACACCAGACGTTAACTCTCCATTGACACTGATGTTCCTCCTGTGTAAACCATTGTGGGTTGTTCTTGGACAAATAATGCATGTTCTTGTATCTACCTGTTCTTTATTTGAGAAGGAACATTCATCTATAAATAGAACATTGGAGAAGTAGTTGGGGTTGGCAAGGATTTGCTGCTGTGCCCACTGACAGAACTGTACACGACTCTGGAAATCATTCCCATGCAATTATTGATGTAGAGGTACATGGTAAGGATGGAACCGATGACGTGTAAGAATACAATGTACACTGGTTTTAGGAATGCCAATCTCGTGTTCAATCTGTCGTGTGTCACATGTGGATTCATAGCAATGGAAGCTAGAACAGTAACTTCGGCAGCTTCATCTGTGTGAGTACGACGACGATTGCATTGTCGTGAGTTGAAACTTCAGGTTTCCTGAAGCGTTGCAACAAGACGAGAAAACACCCGTCAGGAAGGTGGGTTCTTGTCAGGATATCATTCTCTGTACAGTTCTGCTGCCTGCATAGTATTTCACTTACCTTCAACAACAACAATAAAAGAAACATTATGTTGATGCAGTTTGTAGGGAGGACAGCCTTTACTTCATGCCTACTCTACACAACAGTATCCAAAAGGACTAAACTACTGTACTAAATGTACCCATACATAAGCAAACAGTACTGCAATTACTGTTCTGCTAACTTACATTCCGCATAGATGTAGCATTTCTACTGTCTCTTCGCTGGTGTACATTCTACTTATGCTTACATTTGTCTTCTGTCAATGTCAGCACTTGCATGTGTTCCATTACCCCAAGTATCTGCACTAAGCACTGGGAGCATCAACGTCATTGTTGTGTTAAGTAATTAATAACGCTGTGTTCCAGTGAATGGTACATTGTGATACATTTTTGAATAGGTTTTTAGGAAAGGAAGTGAATTACTGAATAAAAAATACAGGGTGCCATTGAAAAAAGTCATACTGCTGTATGCTGCAACAAAGGCCAATCATGCTGACTGATGTCCCCCTGGCGGCTAAAGAACATTTGCTTGAAACAATTAGTAATTTGCATGTGGACAAACAGTTATTTAGGATGGTCAAGATAAATGGGACACCCTTTATATCTCATCCAGACTGACGCACATAGTCTGGAACAGAGCTAAAAATGCACTGACATTGTCCAGGAGCATTTGACCATGCTTATGCATAACTTCAAATGTTCAAAGATGAGGCTATGTCAAAACGACAGTGTGATTAAAGAGATGGGATATTGCTACAGTTTTAGTTACCTCTGAAAGTTTTCAATAGACAGTGTTAATATCACTTGAGGTTAACATTTCAGTATTTCTCAGACTAGAGTAGCTGTGCTCAAATCATTCAGAGTCACAATAAAAAGATATTGTATGTATATATACTCTTTGATGGAAGAAACTTGGTAAACTTGAGGGGACTGTTTACCTGTGTTAAGTGTTTTGTGTAAATTAAGATATGGGAGGCAAGATTGAATGTCTATGAAGAATGCATAATGCGTGCATAATTAGTTTAATAAACACTTAACATATTGTCTAATGAAGTGAATGTGATCCAGTTACTACAAGATAAAAAAGATTTTATTCAGTCCTCATCACATAATGACATACCTAATACTGGTTCCTGTTGTGACAGTAATGTTCTTGTATCTACCTGTTCTTTAACCTGTTGTGACAGTAATTTAAACCAAATACAGAGTTGAGGGTTTTTTTTTTTTTTTTTTTTACACAAAAACACCAAGTCTGAGTATGGAGCAGTCTGCCGTTACATAAATTAGAAAGACACCCAATTGAGGATGGTGATCTGGCACTGTTCCTCTCACAACTAATGAAAAGAAAGCAACAGGTAGTTATAAAATCAAGTCAAGAAAATTATTCACAAGATGGGAGGAAAGAAAAAAATTATCAGGAAGTCCCATAATTTTAAATTTGTCACATATCTGCTTTATTATTATTATTATTATTATTATTAATGATTTTCCATAAGTAAAAATTTCTGTTCTGTTTTATTTCCATGTACCCCACTCCTGTATATACTGCAAATGGAATTGTAGAATCAGATTTTGAAAACAGTCTCAAGATGTATCTGATACTTTAATGCAGTGTTATGCAACTGTTGTGCTGTGGCACTCTAGTGTACCACCACAAAATGACAGGTGTGACATGAACATATCCATATTGTCATAAGAAATTAACAGATTTTGCCTACAGACAAAGTGCAAACTGTATGTTGTTGTTGTTGTTGTTGCGGTCATCAGTCCTGAGACTGGTTTGATGCAGCTCTCCATGCTACTCTATCCTGTGCAAGCTTCTTCATCTCCCAGTACCTACTGCAGCCTATATCCTTCTGAATCTGCTTAGTGTATTCATCTCTTGGTCTCCTTCTACGATTTTTACGCTCCACTCTGCCCTCCAATACTAAATTCGTGATCCCTTGATGCCTCAGAACATGTCCTACCAACCGATCCCTTCTTCTAGTCAAGTTGTGCCACAAACCCCTCTTCTCCCCAATTCTATTCAGTACCTTCTCATTAGTTATGTCATCTATCCATCTAATCTTCAGCATTCTTCTGTAGCACCACATTTCAAAAGCTTCTAATCTCTTCTTGCCCAAACTATTTATCGTCCATGTTTCACTTCCATACATGGCTACACTCCATACAAATACTTTCAGAAACAACATCCTGACACTTAAATCTATACTAGATGTTAATAAATTTCTCTTCTTCAGAAACGCTTTCCTCGCCATTGCCAGTCTACATTTTATATCCTCTCTACTTCGACCATCATCAGTTATTTTGCTCCCCAAATAGCAAAACTCCTTTACTACTTTAAGTGTCTCATTTCCTAATCTAATACCCTCAGCATCACCCGACTTAATTCGACTACATTCCATTATCCTCGTTTTGCTTTTGTTGATGTTCATCTTATATCCTCCTTTCAAGGCACTGTCCATTCCGTTCAACTTCTCTTCCAGGTCCTTTGCTGTCTCTGATAGAATTACAATGTGATCGGCGAACCTCAAGGTTTTTATTTCTTCTCCATAGATTTTAACACCTACTTCGAATTTTTCTTTTGTTTCTTTTACTGCTTGCTCAATATGCAGATTGAACAACATCGGGGAGAGGCTACAACCCTGTCTCACTCCCTTCCCAACCACTGCTTCCCTTTCATGTCCCTCGACTCTTATAACTGCCAACTGCTTTCTGTACAAATTGTAAATAGCCTTTCACTCCTTGTGTTTTACACCTGCCACCTTCAGAATTTGAAAGAGAGTATTCCAGTCAACATTGTCAAAAGCTTTCTCTAAGTCTACAAATGCTAGAAACGTAGGTTTGCCTTTTCTTAACCTAGCTTCTGAAATAAGTCGTAGGGTCAGTATTGCCACACGTGTTCCCATATTTCTATGGAATCCAAACTGATCTTCCCCGAGGTCGGCTTCTACTAGTTTTTTCATTCGTCTGTAAAGAATTCGCGTTAGTATTTTGCAGCTGTGACTTATTAAACTGGTAGTTCGGTAATATTCACATCTGTCAACACCTGCTTTCTTTGGGATTGGAATTATTATATTCTTCTTGAAGTCTGAGGGTATTTCGCCCGTCTCATACATTTTGCTGACCAGATGGTAGAGCTTTGTCAGGACTGGCTCTCCTAAGGCCGTCAGTAGTTCTAATGGAATGTTGTCTACTCCCAGGGCTTTGTTTCAACTTAGGTCTTTCAGTGCTCTGTCAAAACTCGTCATGCAGTATGATATCTCCCATTTCATCTTCATCTACATCCTGTTCCATTTCTATAACATTGCCCTCAAGTACATCGCCCTTGTATAGACCCTCTATATACTCCTTCCACCTTTCTGCTTTCCCTTCTTTGCTTAGAACTGGGTTTCCATCTGAGCTCTTGATATTCGTACAAGTGGTTCTCCTTTCTCCAAAGGTCTCTTTTAATTTTCCTGTAGGCAATATCTATCTTACCCCTAGTGAGATAAGCCTCTACATCCTTATACTTGTCCTCTAGCAATGCCTGCTTAGGCATTTTGCACTTCCTGTCGACCTCATTTTTGAGACGTTTGTATTCCTTTTTGCCTGCTTCACTTACTGCATTTTTATATTTTCTCCTTTTGTCTGTTAAATTCACTATTTCTTCTGTCATCCAAGGATTTCTACTAGCCCTCGTCTTTTTACCTACTTGATCTTCTGCTGCCTTCACTACTTCATCCCTCAAAGCTACCTATTCTTCTTCTAGTGTATTTCTTTCCCCCCATTCTTGTCAATTGTTCCCTTATGCTCTCCCTGAAACTCTGTACAACCTCTGGTTTAGTCAGTTTATCCAAGTCCCATCTCCTTAAATTCCCACCTTTTAGCAATTTCTTCAGTTTTAATCTACAGCTCATAACCAATAGATTGTGGTCAGAGTCCACATCTGCCCCTGGAAATGTCCTACAATTTAAAACCTGGTTCCTAAATCTCTGTCTTACCATTATATAATCTATCTGAAACCTGTCAGTATCTCCAGGCTTCTTCCATGTATACAACCTTCTTTTATGATTCTTGAACCAAGTGTTAGCTGTGATTAAGTTGTGCTCTGTGAAAAATTCCACCAAGCAACTTTCTCTTTCATTTCTCTACCCCAATCCATATTCACCTACTATGTTTCCTTCTCTTCCTTCTCCTACTATCGAATTCCAGTCACCCGTGACTACTAAATTTGTGTATCCCTTCACTATCTGAATAATTTCTTTTATCTCATCATACATTTCATCAATCTTTTCGATATCTTCAGAGCTAGTAGGCGTATAGACTTGTACTACTGTGGTAGGAGAGGCTTCGTGTCTATCTTGGCCACAACAATGCGTTCGCTGTGCTGCTTGTAGTAGTTACCCGCATTCCTATTGCTTTATTCATTATTAAACCTACTCCTGCATTACCCCTATTTGATTTTGTATTTATAACCCTGTATTCACCTGACCAAAAGTCTTGTTCCTCCTGCCATCAAACTTCACTAATTCCCACTATATCCAACTTTAACCTATCTATTTCCCTTCTTAAATTTTCTAACCTACCTACCTGATTAAGGGATCTGACATTCCACGCTCCAATCCGTAGAACGCCAGTTTTCTTTCTCCTGATAACGACTTTCTCTTAAGTAGTCCCTGCCCGGCGATCCGAATGGGGGACTATTTTACCTCCGGAATATTTTACCCAAGAGAACATGATCATCATTTATCCATACAGTAAAGCTGCATGCTCTCGGGAAAAAATTATGGCCGTAGTTTCCCCTTGCTTTCAGCCGTTCGCAGTACCAGCACAGCAAGGCCGTTTTGGTTATTGTTACAAGGCCAGATCAGTCAATCATCCAGACTGTTGCCCTTGCAACTACTGAGAAGGCTGCTGCCCCTCTTCAGGAACCACACGTTTGTCTGGCCTCTCAACAGATACCCGTCCGTTGTGGTTGCACCTACGGTACAGCTATCTGTATCGCTGAGGCACGCAAGCCTCCCCACCAATGGCAAGGTCTGTGGTTCATGGGTGGTGTATGTTTTCAAAGCAATTAAATATAATTTGTTTCCCTCCGCTCTCCTGATATGGTTAGGTTCATTGTATGGAGTGGTCTCTCCTTGAGTGCAGGTAATGAAACCATCAAGGCTCCCCCCCCCCCCCCCCCCAAAAAAAAAAAGAAAAAAAAACTAAATATAGTTCAAAGGCAATATTGCGATAAGTAATTATCTTATACATTTTTTTATGGGGTGTTGGCAAACATGCTCAGTCCCAGCATGTGTTGTGTTTGGTGACAAACTCTCAGTAATGCTACTATTGTTCCAGTAACTTGAAACAACATGAATCAACAAAAATTCCTGTCTTTTAAGTAAAGATGTGAATTATTTTTGTCAGTTGTTGGAAAAGATAAAAATAAGTGAAGCTCATGACTGTGTCAGTATGTGTTTTGCAGAAATTACAGGAATCTATCTGTAAGGTAGCCAGACTTGTTGTAAAGGCCAAAACACCATACACAACAGCAGAAACATTCTTAATGCCAGCATGTAAAGAAATTTTAAAAGTAGTGCTTAGTACAGAAGCTGCTACTGAAATATCATGAACTCCTATTTTTGAAGGAGAAAATATAGAGCAGTATATTTATTACACCGATACAAAACACTCACTCTGACGTGCTTGGGGTCACACTGCATAGCCTACAGACCAGTTGCAAACTACTCTTTTTAAATCACCGAAATAATGCAATACACTAATTTGTAGACACGAAAACAACTCGTAAATTGTCAAATAATGTATTTTTAAGGCTCTGCAAACATGCTCAGTAACTGTAAACTGTCGAAATAATGCATTGCACAGCCTGCAGAAATGTTCACAAAATAATGCAACAAACACGTCCACTACTTGTAAAATTGTTAGAAAATAATGCATATTTAATGATCTGCCAACATGCTCAAAAAGCTTAAACAGCAGGGAATAATGACCTGCACAAACACTCACTGCACGTAAAAAATGGTTTTGAACTATCATCAACTGCATCATATCAACGAACTCTTCCCTACAGAGCTCCAAGGTGTGCATGCCGGACGGCGGCACTCACACCGGTCCCATACGCGAAACACCTCTGGGCCGCGCGCACATGTTTTCCATTGCTGGTGCGATGCCTTTCTACCTGCGGTCCAGCAAAGACCTAATTGCCAAGTGACTCTCCAATGTAGGTGCAGCTAAAAGGTTCTCGATGTTATGCTGACATCACATGTCTATGTAAATAACAGCCAAATCTTCCTCTGAATGCGCTATAGAAGTCTGTAGTAATGCTTCCCAGAATAGCACAGGGTACTTTCTCCCTAGCGATCCTAAAGGGACACCTCCGGCCACGCACATGTTTACCCAGCCACCAAGTGTACCTGCAAGTAAAGCATCAAGTAATAGATGTCTGACTAGCTATTCACCATCGCAGGCGCAGCTAAAAGACTGTCAGTGTTATACTGATGTCTTGTGGCTATGTAAATACGAGTCAAGTGTACCTCTCGGAAATACTAAAGTGCCACAGAAATAGTTAACGGTCACTTTTGTAGGAGGTATCATGATGCCTCAGCTTGTCTGCTTGGAAATTCTTATTCTAACAGGACCTTTTTATAATAATAGCCTGGAAAAATGCCAAATTCATACCTCCTGATGGCACCCAGTCCATCACGTGTTACCCTTCCTGGTAATCGTTAAGTCCAGCTTCCAACAAACATCACTGAAACGCGAACATTCTCACTGCTATGTAGAGGCTCCTATGTCCTAGGACAAAGGGTGTCTTGTGAATGAATGGAGCAGTCTGATCGGCTCTTAGTGAATTTACCTGCAAAATTACTGATGCTGTCGGTGTGGAAGCATTGTCCGCCTTTTTCTTTCTGCAGATGAGATTTCAGTGGCAAAACTATTTTGTAAAGATCGCCATATCACACCGACAGTTAAACCCTGCATGATCAAATATGGGAAGACACTTCCACAATTACACTGCTCTGCCCCTGACGACAGAAGCTTGAATATTTCAGCGGGCAACAGATCTCCACGTACCATAACGATGTAGTAAACACACAATTAGTATCCTTCACCATATAAAATCGCCACTTCTGCATCCTGAATATAGCTATTGACCATCAGACTCTCGTACATATACTGTGAAGACTGTTGTACAATGGCTGGGTTGGTTCCCCTCGGTACAAAGGCGTTACTGTTTCTGGTCCCCTACCTGCTTGCTTGCTACATCCATCTCCAGACTCTGGGATTACAAGAACATATGTATTGTCCCATGGTTTACCCAGAACATCATACCATTTTTGCGAGATACTTTTGATATCAAGCAAACAGCAGTATGCTACCAATCGCGTGCACAGTATAATTCCAAAGATATAGACTGGAAAATATTTCTCTAGAAACCCGAAACTTTACTGAGGTGCAGCATGTTGTAAACCACTGAGAAACAAGAAACTTATCCCATCTGCAAAGATCTTTATGTGAAAACTCGAAAAAAATAGAGGAAACTGATATTTCCACTCGTTACCGATGTCGGTGATATAACAGATTCCAAATCATCCTTACAATTTACAAATGCAACTAAGGTGCTTCTCATGTCTAGAGAACCAGCAAACATGTCTTCCGCCTGTCTTTCATCTGCTAGATGCACCCACCACAGTCGATGTTCTCACAACCAAATAAAAACGGGAAATGTGCAGAAGCAGTCAACCACACAATTTACAATGGAGGGAGTAATGGTCCAGCACAAACACATGTCCATATTGACTCTTCTCAAATTTCCATGGAGAACACGCGCAATCACAAAGGCTGCCCAATACATACTAAGTATTAGTCTGCTATTCAACCATCTCGAGGGTGACACAGTTGGTCAGGTACATTCCGGCACACCAACGGGCCTCTCCATTCGGACAGCTCCTGTCATTAGCCGGAAACTTGAATCATTCCCACCACAGGCCACTGCCGTTGTGCGCCACAAACCACTAGACAGAATCGTCATAGGAAACCAGCCACATACATATTTGATCGTCATACTTACAATTAAATATTACAATCACGGTCTAAATTGGACGACATTCGACAAAGCGAAGTATTGGAAATACACCCTGCTGATGGCCTTGGCCCAGGAAACAGAAATATCTGTACCATTCTTATGACCTGACATACTCCCCTCTGCTATCACAGTATTCCATGTCAAATCCAGACCTTCCTTATGACTGAATATCATCATTTTCTTTGCACGTGTCTGAACACACTCACATACTTTATAAGCCTGATGCTCAAGGCAAATGTATCGAGCATTCCCTGCTACTAAGTACAATACTTCATCAATGACTGATTGCTGGCAATAGGAAACAATACTGAGCGAAAATCAGCAATAGGTGGACATGTCTCATAAGTTTTTCCGGCGAGTGGTACCACCATGTCTTAGAAAGATGTTAAAAAAACATGATCGCAATGGCCATTTTACTGTCACAAGCAGTCTTGGTTCTACAGGTGCTCACAAGTATCCATGTTAAAAGCTATACTGGCTTTATAAATCAAGATATGACATTATATCCGAATGAAATGGTTTTTCCAGATTAATACTGCGACAGTGATTATAGACTTTGATAGCAGTAGTGTATATTATCAGACCGAAAATGCGGTTACACATCACCGACTGGTTTAAGCTCATAATAAGATCACCAAATTTAGAAAGTGATTCGGCGAAGGAATGTGTTATGAATCTGGTATTTGCAACTCCCACATGCCGCCGCTAGATATTCCTCCAGTATTTATAATGGATTCTGCCTCGGTGCCACGTCAGAGGTTTTGCGATATATCTTGATTGAGAATGATCACAAACAGCAGGTTGTGTGTTGTTTGAGGTTGTAAGAAATGTAGACCAGCTTTTCAGATCACTAGTGCTACGTTTTCCGGTAGAAATGCTGTCTACAATTTGGAATCAAGTCTTTCTATTCAACTACACACCTGCGCTGGATCCTATGGAGAAGTCTTTTAGTGATTACAGCCACTAGTGAACCATATTTCTAGCACACTCATATCTCAAAACGAGTTAACTTTTTCAAATCCTTCTGCTAAAGTAAAATTTTAGACTGTCCCTGTGCCTCTTGCAACTGCTGCCATTTCTGCAGCTTTGCACATGTGATTGTTTTAATTTAAGTCAGAACTGACCAGAAGTCGGAGAGAGCTATATCCGCCATCTTATGCAACCCGTGTAGAAACAGTGACCTGAGTTAGTGTGACAGGACCATGTTTTGACAATCCAGTGGAAGTGGGAACATGTTGTGTAGCTCCGCCAACAGTGTACGGTGTGTAAGATCAACGCCAAACGAAGCCTGCTCCTTCAACACGAGGTAGTATGAAAGACAGTACAGGAACTGGGAGAAGAGGATTTTGTTACTGCATTGTGATGTGTCCTCAAACTAAATACAGGTACTGCAGTCTAAAGCAGATCCGCATCCCTCCATACCTCGGGGCCCATTCACCTCGACCACCTCAACATGCTAACACCGTTATTCTGTAACATCCAGCAGAGAAAAATTATGATCTATGAAAGCTCCACTAACTTCATCCGATAGAGAACTCAATAAGATTTTTGCCGCATCTCTCTCCTCCCACATATCAAAAACAAATACTGTCTGCATGCTGGCATCGAGCACATGGGACAATCCTATTAAATATACAGGTATTGATCCATTGCACAGACCAGTTTAAAGTTTCATCACGTGTACTGTAGGAGGATGACCATATCCCACAAACTGTACTATAATTCAAAGAGGCCCTCCCTGTGACCCTGTATCGTTGTTTAAAACACTGTATTTTTTTCTTCTGTAACACGCTTTGTACACTGCCATACATTTTGTTTTTTCCCCCACGATTTCGAGGTCTGTGTCAGGTTCTAAACTGACATTAACACATTTTGATCCATTGCTTCCCACAGAAAACTAGACAACACATGGTATAAGTCATGTTGTTACTGCTGCTACTATAACACATCACACACACTGGATGATTTTAAATAAAAGACAGTTACAACTTAGGAGCATTTCCAAACTGCTGCACAAAGCTGACTGACGACTTCTACATTTAAACTCATCTATCACAGTGAGAGAATAGCTGAGGGCTCTGCATTCCATTTTGACTGATTCCTCATATCGCAGTCATGTATGCGATCATTGTTTCAGTACTAGCCATCCCCAGAAGGTGTTGCATCTCCACCAAAACTCTTTCTCCATCTCAAACAAGTGATGTCAGTCAATCATTATGTGGTAACCAACAGCATACCAGTGGAAGGATGGGATGGAAAAGACACTGTCAATGTACTGTAATAATAAGCATCACAGTTGATAGTGTGGACAATTTCAGCAATTTTACAGTAATTTCAACACCAACCAATGGCGCTACAGTATGCTTCCCAATTTCAGCATCATTGCTAAACGGAACCTTCTCTACTTTTCGAGTATCATTGCGAATGTAGATAGATGACTGCACAGTACCATCCATTCATTGTTAATTCTCAAATATGTACATCATCAAAGTATACCAGACAGTGATCTACATATTTCTAACACCTCAAGCATAGTGCATAATTTACAGTCTTACTCTAAGCGGATGGGAGTCACAGAACATTCTTGCATTCTTAGGATAGAGACTGAAAGACTCCTCCACACTTGTCTTTAACCAACCCACCCTGCAGCACTGTTACTTATTTAATCTGCAGCTGATCAGAAGTAGACCGCTACATTCTGCATCTCATGAATGAATGGAGCTTGCCGCACCCTACCAGGGGCACAAGATTTTTACAGATGCGCGCTTATCGAGCAGGTTAGGACACCTTATCGGTGTTTAGTAGTAGATTTGAAAGTGCTGTGATGTAATATCAGACGGTTAAGAACAACAAGAAATGACTGGTTTTGTGCATGTTGGAGCTCCGGGCGGATTGAGTTCGAAGCACTTTTTTACGTAAATCAACCACATTATCAACTCTAAAGTATTGTTCTAGAATCTGAGATTAGTACTGTGAAGGTATTGGTAAGAGAGAACGTAAACAGATGCACTCCCAAGGTTACATGGTTCTTCACTTAAAATAGGCTGTAATGTTAGTTCGCTTCACTTTCCGACCTATTAGTTGTATGGAATGTAATGCTGTTAATATTCCAATGTAAGAAATATATTTCCAGCGTATGACATACATCCTTCTTGCCTGTTTATCTACCATAAACTATAGTAACAAACCGTAAAATGAAAAAACTACTTCCTAAAAACATCGGTTTGGCACGATGGAAGCACAATGTAATAATCCAGAGATGTATAGTGTCCACTGTTCACATACGATCATGGTTCAGAAATTGTACTACGTATGCCCTCATCAGTCCTATATAAAATGATCGTTAGTAACGAAGAATTAATGCATAGCAGCGGCATCTGATATGTGAAATTACATGTCATACCGCCACTAACTCTGTAAACAGCACATTTGTCAAGCAGATGTATACAGGGGGATTGCAGTGTCCCATAGACACCTATCACCAACTTAGAATCATCTTAGTTATGAAACTGAAGTCTTGATTGTATACCCAAGATACAATAGGGGAATGGAGTACATCGCATAAATCTTCGTTTGTTTAGAGGAATATGGCATAACAGGATGGTCACGTTTCACCACACATGAGATGGAAAGCCTCTCATGACCGAGAGGTTTGCTGTTAACGATCGCCAAGTAGACAGTGCTCGAAGACACACACAGAACACGCGGTTGTATATGAGTTGAATGCAGGCTGTGTCACACTACTGATGCATCCTGACAAACATTGGAAAAAATGGAGAAATGACCTGCAGCAACCTCTCCCTCTCTCTCTAGAATGCGTCATCAGTCTACCATTAAATCGTACCTCATTACAACTCCATCTCAACCGATCACTCCATCCACTCTCTGTCTTCCTTTAACGCAGATGCATGTAAGTTTAGAGGCAGGTAGTTCTCTGTATTTCCAGGAAAGCATCAAAGACAGCAGTCAACTTATGTATATCACTATTACCTCAATAGACATAAAATAAAATTACTGTTTCTCCAGTTCCCAATGCTTCCATGTCAGTGTTTTCTCGTATTCCTCAGGCTGTCACATACTCGCACCGTTTTCTGTATGTCTGTGTATGTGCATGTGTCGCGGATGTGAGCGTTCCGACATGTGTGTCGCGGATGTGAGCGTTCCGACATGTGCAAAGAAAATGACTATGTCTAATCGTAAGGTAGGCATGGATTTCAGGAGGAGTACTGCGATAACAAAGGGAAAAGTATGTCAAGTCATAAGAATGGTACAGATATTTCTGTTTCCTGGGCCATAGCCATCATCAGGGGCGTATTTCCGATACTTCGCTCATTGTTGAATGTCGTCCAATTTAGACCGCGATTGTAATATTTAATTGTAAGTATGACGATCAAATATGTATATAGCTGGTTTCCTATGACGAGTCTGTCTAGGGGTTTGTGGCGCACAACGGCAGTGGCCTGTGGTGGGAATGATTCACGTTTCCGTCTAATGACAGGAGCTGTCCAAATGGAGAGGCCTGTTGGTGTGCTGGAATGTACCTGACCAACTGTGTCATCCTCTAGACGGCTGAATAGCGAACTAATACTTAGTATTTATTGGGCAGCCTTTGTGATTGCGCATGTTCTCCATGGAAATTTGAGAAGATTCAATATGGACATGTGTTTGTGCTGGACCATTATTCCCTCCATTGTAAATTGTGTGGTTGACTGCTGTTGTGAGAACATCGATTGTGATGGGTGCATCTAGCAGGTGAAAGACAGGCGGAAGACATGTTGTGCTGGTTCTCTAGACATGAGAAGCACCTTAGTTGCGTTTGTAAATTGTAAGGATGATTTGTAATCTGTTATATCACCGACATCGGTAACGAGTGGAAATATCAGTTTCCTCTATTTTTTTCGAGTTTTCACATAAAGATCTTTGCAGATGGGATAAGTTTCTTGTTTCTCAGTGGTTTACAACATGCTGCACCTCAGTAAAGTTTCGGGTTTCTAGAGAAATATTTTCCAGTCTATATCTTTGGAATTATACTGTGCAAGCAATTGGTAACATACTGCTGTTTGCTTGATATCAAACATATCGTGAAAATGGTATGATATTCTGGGTAAACCATGTGAAAATACATATGTTCTTGTAATCCCAGAGTCTGGAGATGGGTGTAGCAAGCAAGCAAGCAAGCAAGCAGGTAGGGGACCAGAAATAGTAACGCTTTTATACTGAGAGGACCCAACCCAGCCTTTGTACATCAGTCTTCACAGTATATATACGGGAGTCTGATGATCGATAGCTATATTGAGGATGCGGACATGGCGATTTTGTATGGAGAAGGATACTAATTGTGTGTTTACTACATCGATATGGTATGTGGAGAGCAGTTTTACACTGAAGTATTCAAGCTTCCGTCGCCAGTGGCAGAGGCAGTGTAATTGAGGAAGTGTCTTTCCATATTTAATCATGTACGATATTTTTGCAGGGTTTAACTGTCAGTACAATATGGCGATCTGTACAAAATAGTTTTGCGACTGAAAGTCGACAGTGCTTCCAAACCGGCAGTATCAGTAATTTCGCGGATAAATTCAGTAAGAGCCGACCAGAATGCTCCATTCATTCACAAGACATCCTTTGTGCTGGGACATAGGAGCCTCTACATAGCACTGAGAACGTTTGCGTTTCAGTGATGTTTGTTGAAAGTAGGACTTAACGATTACTAGGAATTGTGACACATGATGGGCGGGGTGCCACATTAGGACTATCAGGAGGAATGAATGCGGCGTTATTCTGGGCTATATTGATAAAAAGGTTCTATTAGGACAAGAATTTCCATGCGTACTCTGGTACTGCACGCTGCAGATTTGGAATACGCGCCAGACGGCACGGACGTCGAAGACCCCTAGAGGTCGCTGCACCATTGCGCCGTAAGCCGTGGCAGCGCGCGCCTCCTGGCCCATGTTCAGTGTGAGGGCGCCACAGTGGAACACGTGGTGCCAGCGGCCAATAGCAGCGCCCCCAATCATGTATTTAAGCGGCTGCCTCTCGCTCAACCAGTGAGTCTAATTGTTGCGTGCGTCTTGACATATCGCCTCGACAACAGACAGCGTGTTTACCGATCTTTGTTTTCATTACTAGTGGACGTCTTGAATTCGTGTGGTTGTCTCTGTCACCCCGTTGCTTCTTGCGTGTTGTCGTCGTAAGGTCTCTCTCAATCGTTCGTCGTTGTTTCGTGTCCGTCCTTTCCGTTTGTTTGTTTGTTTGCGGGCCGCTCTCTGTTGGGTCCCGCCGCACTTTCTCGGCCACCCTGCGACCGTTCCGGTCGTGGTTACAACATTTTTGGCGACGAGGATGGGTTGGTGGTTGTTTGCATGGAGGCGAAGTTGGTCTGTCTTCTGGAGCAACAGCAGCAGCTCATGCATCAGCAGCAGCTCCAGTTAGACATCTTACAACAGTCGCTGTGGTTGCTAACAGACAAACTCGATGTCCGGGATGCGTTGCCACAACATCTTCCGAGTCCCTGGTTGTTCGATGCTTTCCCACATCCGCCGTCGTTCCCACCATTTTATGACGCTAAAGAGGACTGGGAAACCTACTTACAACGGCTGAAACAACATTTCATGGCTTTTCAAGTCACAGACGACTCCTTGCAGTGGTCGTTGTTTTTGTCTTGGGCCTCCCCAGACACGTTCTTTCTTCTCCGCAAGTTGGCACCGTAGTCTGATCCTGTGGCTCTCTCTTTCCAGGAGATATGCCTTTTGCTGACAAACTATTATTGTCAACGCTACCATGTGGTCGCCTCTTGGCTGGAGTTCCACCAGTACCATAAACAGCCTGGTCAATCTTACCATTCCTGGGTCACGAACTTGCAGGGTCTCGGCTGTCAATGCGATTTTACATGTACCAATCAGCAGTGTATGTGGACACTCTGATCTGGGATGTGGTGGTTGAGCTGACTCCTGATCCTGAGGTCCGTACTGCGGTGTTGATACTCGATAACCCCTCCATGGAAGAGATTCTCTGCATTGCCCACTCTTTGAAATTGCTCAAGCGGCTAATGAGCATCTTATGGCGCAGCCACAGGTGGCGGCGATTGAGGCGTCAGAGCGGGTTCCGCCCTACCGACGTCGACGTGGCCCGGCCGACAGAGGCCAGCGCCAATGGGACTCCTCATTGTCTGATGTCTCTACAGCATCGGCGCCTTCGGTCGCTCTCGTCGCCGGTCGTGCGAGCCACAGTGTTTACTGCACTTTCTCGAGCTGATTTTCCCCACTACTGGAAAACGTGGATGCTGTGTAACAAGGAGGGCCTCAACTCATCAGTTTGTCGTAGTCGCTCGACTTGCTCCCATCCTGCCCCTCCTGGGCCTCAAGATACCGTCCATGCTCTGCAATCGGTCGTCCCACAGGATGACCTGTCAGCATGGAAGCTTTTTGTTACGCTCTGCCTTTTCACTGAGGATGTCACTTTTCAGGTCGACACTGGGGCCACCGTCTGCCTGATTAATATGGCCACATACAACCAGCTGGGCTCTCCTGAATTGTCACCTCCCTTCCCGTTTGGTCGCCTACGGAGACGGTTCCATTTCCCTTCGTGGGCAGTTCGTCGTCCAGGCGACGTATAAGTGTGTTCCTCGGCTCCTTACCTTCTTCGTCGTCGACCATCCGTCGGTTTCGAATATTTTTGGCCTGGATGCGTTTCAACTGTTTGGCTTTTCAATTTCCGACGAAGTTAAGGTCGTTTCCACAGCTGTTCCTTTTCAGAACTTGCACGATCTGTGCTCCGCTTCTGCGTCGTTGTTTGCAACGGATCTCGGATGTGCTACTAATTTTCAGGTGCACATCACCCTAGGGCCGGATGTGCAGCCTCGCTTTTTCCAGGCCCAGCCCCTTCTGATGGCCTTACAGCCAGCAGGCCTTACAGCCTTCTGACTGGACTCCTGACTGTGACCAGGCTTTTCTCCATTTAAAGGCAACGCTGAAGTCCTCCTCTTGCCTTACTCCCTTCTCTTCAGACCGCCCCTTGGTTGTAGCGGCTGATGCGTCGGCATACGGCGTTGGAGATGTCCTCACACATTGGGATGCTGATGGCTGTGAACAGCCCACCACTTATGCCACTAAGACATTGACCCCAGCACAACAGAACTACTCCCAGATTGAAAAGAACGCCCTGGCGACTGGCGATCGTGTTCGCCGTCCAAAATTTTCGCACCTATCTCTTTGGGGTCAAGTTCACCCTCCTGATGGGCCATAAACCCTTGATTACGCTTTTTGGACCCCACTCTCACCTTCCAGAGTGGGCTCAGTGTCTCCAGTGCTGGGTGTTGTTTTTGCAAAATTATGCTTATACCATCCGGTATAAGCCCACCACCCACCATGCTAAAGTGGACGGTTTGTCACATCTCCCAGCAGGCCCCAATGCTGCCTTTGATCAACAGCAGGTCCTCTGCTTTCACATTGATTCCGCCTGCCGGGATGCACTTGACAGTCTGCCTCTTATGGCTGCTCACATTGCCATGGCTACCCACCGTGACCCTACCTTGCAGCAGGTTCTCCACTACGTGGTCCACGGGTGGCCCTCCTATGTTACTTGTCTGATGCAGTCCGATTTCAGCCACCTGTCCCACAGGCTCTCCATGGTTGATGATGTCCTTCTGTTGGCAACAGAGTCAGATGCCCATTGGGTGGTCATCTCTCTGGATTTGTGGCTTTGGGTGCTCCGTTTCTTACACCGCGGGCACTGAGGTATGTCCCATATGTAAGTTTTGGCTCGGCGGTAAGTGTTTTGGCCTGGCATCGATGGCGATATTGATCACCTGGTGCGTCGGTGCACTGTGTGTGCGTGTCATCAGGTAAGCCCCCCTCAGTCGTTTCCACCCTGGCCTGTGCCTCGCCGGCTTTGGGATCGCATCCATATCGATTTTACAGGCCCGCTTTTGGGGTCCATGTGGTTACTTATCGTTGATGCCTACTCTAGATACGCATATGTCGTCTGCATGGCTTCCACCATCACAGAGGCGACTCTCTCGGCCCTGGCCCAGGTTCTCCTCATTGAGGACCTGCTACAGACATTGGTCTCCGATAATGGCCCCCAATTCACGGCGCCCTCCTTCCACGACTTCAGGGCAATGGTATCAAACATATCTGTAGCCCACCTTTCCACCCTTCATCCAATAGCGTGGCGGAGAGGCTTGTCCGCACTTTTGAACGACAGTTGACAAAGGTGGTCGAAACACCTCCAACCATGTTGGCTCTCACCCTGTTTCTGAGCACCTATCACACTATGCCAATTGACAGACATAGTCTGGCGGAGCTCCTTCATAGGCAACAGCCATGGACCCCGCTCCATTTGCTGATGCCTTCCCCCTCCCGCCCCCCACTCCCAGCCCTCTCACTGTTATGCTCCTGGTGCGACCGTGTGGGACCACGAGTATGGGCACAAGGCGGGTTGGACGCCCGCCACGTTAGTCGCAGCCCATGGGCAGCATGTGATGTCGGTGCAGACGTCGAAAGAGTTGGAGCGCCACTATCATAATCAGCTCCACCGGCGTGCCCCCATAGGACTCGCATCGCCGCCTCTTCCCCTACCTTCTTCGGGTATGGACGTCGTCCTCGAGTCACCACCCCTGCCCCCAGAGCCGTCTTCCCGCGGGCCTGCCGCCAGCCCTCCCCATTCCTGGGTGGATCAGCAGCTCTCTCCCCTGCCGTGGACTCTGGGTCGGCTGTCATGGATACCTCGGGTGTTCCCTCCTCCCTGCCAACCGCAGTTGATGAGGCCAGCTCTTCTTCCCACTGCTGCCCACCTCGGCACCGTCTGGGGCATTTCTGCCCCTATGTGCAAGTTTCTGGGGGAGGGATCTGGTACCACGTGCTGTGGATTTGGAATACAGGCCAGACAGCATGGACATCGAAGACCCCTAAAAGGTCTCTGTATCATCGCGCCGTAAGCCATAGCGGCGCCCACCTTGTGGCCCACGTTCAATGTGAGGGTGCCACAGTGGAACACGTGGTCCCAGTGGCCAATAGCGGCGCCCCCGATCATGTATTTAAGCGCCTGCCTCTCGCTCAGCCAGTGAGTCTAATCATTGCGTGTGTCTTGACATATCGCCTCTACAATGGCCAGCGTGTTTACCTTTTTTTGTTTTCTTTACTAGTGGCCGTCTTGGATTTGTGTGGTTGTCTCTGTCACCCAGTTGCTTCTTGCGCTTTGTCATCGTAAGTCACTCTCGATCGTCTGTCGTTGTTTCGTGTCCATCCTTTCCGTTCGTTTGTTTGTTCGCGTGCCGCTCTCCGTTGGGTCCCACAGTGCTTTCTCGGCCACCCCACGACCGGAACGGTCGCAGTTACAACACAGACGAGCTGAGACATCACGATACCTCCTACAAAAGCCATCATTAACTATTTATGTGGCACTTTACTATTTCTGAGAGTTACACTTGACTCTTATTTACATTTACATCAGTATAGCACTGACAGCCTTTTAGCTACGCCTGAGATGGTGAGTAGCTAGTCAGACATCTCTCGCTTGATGCTTTACTTTCAGGTACAGTTGGTGGCTGGCTACAGATGTGCGTGGCTGGAGGCATGTTGCATGTCCCATTAGGATCACTAGGGAGAAAACACCCTGTACTATTCTGTGAAGCATTGCAACAGATTTCTATACTGTGTTCAGAGGAAGACTTGGCTGATATTTACATAGACATGTGATGTCAGTATAACATTGAGAACCTTTTAGCTGCACTTACAACGGTGAGTCGTTCGGCTATTAGGTCTTCACTGGATTGCAGGTAGAAAGGCATCACGCCAACAATGGAAAACACGTGCACGCGGCCCAGAGACGTCTCGCATATGGGACCAGTGTGTGCACAATCCGGCATTCACACCCAGGGAAGAGTTAATTGATATGATGCGGTTGACAATAGTTCGAAAGCAGTTTTTTATGTGCAATGAGTGATTGTGCAGTGCATTATTTTCGACTGTTTAAGCGTTGTGAGTGTGTTGGCAGAGCATTAAACATGCACTATTTTCTGACAATTTCATAAGTAGTGGACTTGTCTGTTTCATTATTTTGTGAACAGGTCTGTTTGCTCTGTGCAATGCATTATTTCGACAATTTACAGTTAGTGAGCATGTTTGCAGAACCTTTTACATGCATTATTTTGACAATTTACGAGTTGTTTTCTTGTCTGCAAATTAGTGTACTGCATTATTTCAGTGATTTCCGAGTAGTTTGCAGGTCTGTTGGCTATGTGCTGTGACCCCAAGCACATTAGAGTGAGTGTTTTGTATTGATGTAATAAATATACTATGTCAAATCCATTGCCAAATAAATTGTTCCAAAATAAATAAAGTACAGCCCGTTCTATCCAGCAGCCCAAAACAGGCTGAGTCTTCCCTCCATTTTTCCCCCAGACCACCATGGGGTGTGATCGCCCTCTGGTGGCAGTACTGTGTACTAGGTCAGTTGGACTGCAGACCTCATGGTGAACACACTGGATGGAGCTACTGCCTCAAATTGTTTAAATAAAGACTGCCTGCAAAATAAAGACTTACATCCATCCTATCGAGCAGCCCAGCACAGGCCAAGTCCTTTGCCCACCAATTTCAAGGAAGAGGTGGCGGTCGGATTACTTAGGTTAGTGGAGGTAGCCCAAGTGACCTTTTCCCACCAAAATTTGAACTTCCTACTAGTTTCTGGGGGAGGGGGTTAACTTAGTGGAGGTAGTCCAATTGACCTATTTTGCTGCCAAAATGTGAACTTCCCGCCATGATAGCATTGCGATGTTGCCATATCTATCGCCTCCATCGTGAAAAAATTATGCAACAATGCAACGTGGAGTACTGCTCTCTTTTTCCCCTACTACTGTCATAGTCTTCAACACTTTCTCTTCCTTCTTTGAAAAGTTTATATCACTCTTAAAATCTTGTTTTACCCATAGCATATTCGCCAAAAGCCACAGTCAACATTTCGTACGAGGTGCTGCACTTTATTCCACTTTTCAAGCAAAATTTAATGCAAATTCTTTGATCCCGAAAGTAAAAATAACCATTTTGACTGACAACAACAAACTAAACATTCAAAACTGCTGAAAATGCAAACATTAATCAGGAACATATATACCACCAAGATAAAAAGAATTTTGAAAATCGGATGTACAAAGCCTGCTAATTTAAAAAAATACCATTACTTTTGGTCACACCTGTTATGATAAAAAGCACAACATAGGCTGTCTTGAGCGTAGCCCTTTTTGCCATAGCGATCAATCCAATTATGGATTGCATTCCTAATGTCTCAGGCTCTCTTTTTGTCAATGACTTCGCGATCTACTGCAGTGCCCAGAGAAAATGCCTCTTGGAGCGCTGCCTTCAGCGTTGTCTAGACAGCCTATACTCATAGAGTGTGGCAAATGGCTTCCGGTTCTCTGAAGAGAAGACGGTTTGCATCAACTTTTGGCGATATAAAGCGTTCCTTCCGCCATCCTTACATCTCGGTCCCATTGTTCTCCCATTCGTGGAAACAACTAAGTTTCTAGGGCTCACACTGGACAGGAAACTTTGTTGGTCTCCGCACGTCTCTTATTTGGCTGCCCGTTGTGCACGTTCCCTTAATGTCCTCAGAGTTCTTAGTGGTTCATCTTGGGGAGCGGATCGCACTGTCCAGCTTCGCTTGTATCAGTCCATAGTCTGATCAAAGATGGATTATGGGAGCCTCGTCTGCTCGGCCATCCCTCTTACGCTGTCTCAACTCCTTCCACCATAGGGGGTTGCATCTTGCGACCGCAGCATTCTACACTAGTCCCGCCGAGAGTCTTTATGCTGAAGCTGCCGAATTACCATTGACCTACCGGCGCAACGTACTGCTTTGTCGGTATGCCTGCCAGCTGTTGTCAATGCCCGACCACCCCTCTTATCAGTCCTTCTTCGCCGATTCTCTCGACCGTCAGTATGGGTTGTATGTGTCTGCCCTGCTGCCCCCTGGAGTCCGCTTTCGTCGCCTGCTTCGACAATTGGATTTTGCCCTCCCTACCACCTTCAGAGAGGGTGAGAGCCCAACACCACCTTGGCTCCAGGCTCCGGTTCATATTTATCTCGACCTCAGCTCGCTCCCGAAGGAGGGTACTCTGGCTGCAGTGTATTGCTCACGGTTTGTCGAACTTCGTGTGCGACTTGCCAGTCACACCTTTATTTACACTGATGGCTCCAAAACTGACGATGGTGTCGGCTGTGCCTTTGTCATCGGGCCGTCACCTTTAAATACCGGCTCCTCGACCAGTGTTCCAGCTTTACGGCCGAGCTTTATGCTCTCCATCAGGCCGTTCAGTATGCCCGCCGCCACCACCATTCATCGTATGTACTCTGCTCTGATTCACTCAGTGCTCTTCAGAGCCTTGGAGCTCCATATCCAGTCCATCCCTTGGTGCAACGGATCCAGCAGTCCCCTCCATTCTTTTGCTGATGGTGGCTCTCCTGTCAGCTTTCTGTGGGTTCCCGGCCATGTAGGAGTGTCTGGGAATGAGGCTGCTGATGCTGCAGGCAAGGCTGCAGTCCTCCTGCCTCAGCCAGCCTCCCATTGTGTCCCGTCATCTGACATTAGTGGGGTTGTTTGTAAGAGGCTTGTGTCGTCGTGGTGGGATACTTGGTCATCACTTCAAGGAAACAAGCTCCAGGCAGTAAAACCGTTCCCAACTGCTTGGACAACCTCCTCCCGACCATCTCGGCGAGAAGTGGTCCTTCTGACCAGGTTGCGGATTGGGCATTGCCGGTTTAGCCACCGCTACCTGCTCTCTGGTGACCCAGCCCCGCAGTGCCCTTGTGGTCATGCATTAACAGTGCGCCATGTTTTATTGTCGTGTCCCAGTTTTAGTCAATCTCGTGTTGTCCTGTCACTGCCATCTACTTTACAGGATATTTTAGCTGATGACGCTCAAGCAGCTGCTCGTGTTCTTCGTTTCATTACTTTGACTGGCTTGTCCAAAGACATCTAACTCTTTCACTTATTTTATCTGCATCTTTGTAAGAACTTTCTGGTGTCACCCCCCCCCCCCCCCCTTTTGAGTTTTACTAGATTCTATGTGCTCTAACAATTGTGACTGGGCGCTAATGACCTCAGTAGTTGAGCACCGTTAAATCCCCCCAAAAAAAAAAACATAGGCTGTGGAGAAAATATTCTTACCATAAATGTGCTTAGCAAAGTCTTCAATGTGTGATGTGGAATGACTATCAGGTACCATTACAGCAGTAAGTTGATGATAGTCAGCACGAGGGTACCACTGTTACTCTTACTGAGGACAATTTGGAGTGGAAGGACCAATGAAGGGTGACAGCTCACATCCCTTGTGCTAACATCAAGAAGCAACTCTTGCCTTGCAGCCTTTAATTTTGTAGGATGCAGACGATGAGTTCGTGCATGAACTGGCAGTCTTAGCACTGTGACAATGAGATGTACCATTGAATGTCTTAGCAGTGCTGGTGTAGGTGAAGGACAGGTGACTTCATACAAATGATGAACCAGGTCGTTCTGTGGTGAATCACCTGCAGTCACTCTGATGTCAGCGTGATTGGCATGAGGTGTCAATGAGTAGGCAGATGTGCAGGTGTCAACTGCAAAGATTTGGAAGGAAGCTGTAAAACAATAAGAAATTCTCTCCAACAACTGTGTACAACATGTTGCAAAAACTCAATCTCCACACAAATTCACAGCAGAGGCTGAAATTTAGATGTAAGTCAATGCAGCTGTAATTCTTAAAGGAAGATCCATTTGCAGTATACAGGTAATTACATCAGTATTCCATCGTGGAAGACGTGAAGGAAAGAACAGAGATCAGCTTGGTAGTGTGTTGTGCTGTGAACATTCGATGTCTGTCTTCGGTCACCTTCGCTACTGTTTCCTGGTGGTGTTCCCCTCATCACAAGGAGGTCAACACAGACCGAGTTGCAACGCCAAAATTTTTGTGATACCAGCAGATATTCTCCCTGATGGCTCTTTAGAATATAAGAGTCCCTGCAATGTCATAAAAAAAAAAACCGTAGCCGACTTGATCTCTAACATGTTACTACTCTGATGAGATATAATTTATGGTTCATACAGTTCATGTAGAACTCATAATTGCAGCCCTATTACATGTTTGTGCAACACAGTAATTTAAATTTACTCCACAGTTTACTAGTTTTTCTTGATGTTGACTAACAAAGAAGTAGCATGCAACACTTTTGCACGCTAGAAGTCTTTTGGATATGTTGCCATCTAAAATTGATAGTGGCTAACAACAAGTCATTGAACAATCTTTTGACTCGTCAAACATTAGTGAAAAATATTGAGCTTCTTTCACTTCATTTGAGATATTTTCTAGCACAATAACACTCATGGTGCTATGAATTTTATTTTGTATACCATGATGTGCGTATTTTTCACCTTTAGATTCCGCATGTGGAGATAGCCTTTGTCCCTTTGAGACTTCATGTTGACTTTTCGTCAGGGCGCTGATGACGATGATGTCGAGCGCCCCCTCAACCCAAATCATCATCATCATCATCATCATCATCATCCTATCACCTGGACATTTTTTTCCCTATAAGTTCTATTAACCTGAAAAATTTTTCTTAATTTGCATTATCTTTCGATTCAGTATGACCTCTTGGACCTATTCCTTGAAGGACGGTGTACCAAAGAACCATAAAATAAGCTAACTTCAGCCCTTTTTAAGTTGTTTGTGAAGATAAAAACTAAATGTTGTAATTCAATTAGAGACCATTCTCCATGGTATATTTCACACAGTCATGAGGAAATATACAGTAACTTCCAGGTGCATGCATTTTGTTTGCTATACAAAATTTTTAGGTGTGGCTGAAGTTTCCCAGGAAATGGGGTAACTTCGGCTAGCAACGAATTATTACAGAAACACGAAGTTACACTCACCTCTGTTAGCATCTGCCGCTGAAAATGAATGTTACAAGATCACAGTAACTTCCTATAATTGTCTTGGACTAAATGTTATACTGGGACATTAAATACACAAATAATTTTATTACTCAGTTTATTGAAAAGTAAGTTAGAGCATCATCATAGCCTATAACTTAAATACACTTCTTTTTACCGTTAAAAGACTGCCAGTTCACTAATGGCGAACATTATAACATAAGAATATGAATGTATTTACACTTCAGTACGGTATTTCAAAATATGTACAAAGTGTGTTTTAAGTTCTTGAAAAGACACATTACGAAATTTGAGCATTTCAGAATATAAATTTCTAAATAAGAATAGTAATGTGAAAATTAACAGATCTCCACTGACAGGATGCAAGAATGCCCGATTTTTCCTGTATGAATTTCTTTCATTTTGCCTTGTAGAGTTGTTCAAAGTGCAGCGTAAATTTTGTAGGACTGGCGTAACAATATTTTCTCTCTGCGAGCTTCTTTTAGTGCATTTTTGTAAATAAACCTGGTTGTAATTACAATTGACGCGGCTTCGTACTTTTCTTATTATATTTTCGACATGGCCGCCGGAGTCACCATTAAAATTCACATTGGCGATTTTAAAACGAGCTCAACCAAACATTAATTGTTGCTTAAGAATACCTTTTGTGTGTTTTGTTAAAGAGATACCTACACACACTTCCGTTAAGTATACAGGGTACTTCTCTGGCTCAATATTATCAACACCTATTTCGTTCATTCACTGTTTATAGTGTATATGTTTTACAGATTTTTTGTTGATATCAGGTAATGCAGCACACTTTCTAAACAAATTAGAAGTATTTTGAATATTTTGGAACCTGCTTAGGGTTATTAAAAAATTACAAAGCAATTGATACAATTTTTCCCCAAAATGCTTCCTCAAATTGAGGTACAATTTAATCCAATGTTATACATTTGAAGGAGACCAAATTTTTACCAGATATGCATGACATGATGGCTGAGGTACTAGACCTATTTAATTCCACCTATCATGTATATTACAAGGATAAAAAATATCAAACCTTACATTTTAATTTTTATATGTTTTTCCTAATAAAAATGTTATTTTTTCTATAATTTAGTTGATTCTGCAATAAAGCTTAGGTCTACTACATAAGTGTGGACTATTGCAAGCTACAAAAAATTAGAGCAATGCTTTATAAACTTTAGGAAATATTTGCACCTGAATTCTGAAAAATACAACTTGCTGGAAATTGCAAATGTCGACGTGAGTCCAATTAAACTGTGCCTTACAACATTCCTGAAGCATATTCTTCATCCTGAGCATTTCTTCATCTTCAAACTTCCTCTTGGTTTTCCTTATAGCACTTCTTGCTTCTTTGGTAATTTGAAGAGCGAATCTTTCAGCTTCATGCACCCGTTGTTTATCACACGCAAGCAATTGATCTTCCACATTAGAGCCACATTTTATGCCTAAATTTCTCAGGACTTCCAACCTTCCTATCACTCCATCATTGAAACATATCACTGCATCTAGTTCACCAACTTTTAGTGTATTTATTCCTACCAAAACATTCTGGGGTAATCTTTCCCATATGCAATGGTTGAAACTTTCATTTGTATTCTGAGTGCACCCATGAAGACATTTACTAAGCAAAACAGGGTCACTCAGGTCTCTAAAAACTGGTTTTATTTCATTCATAACGGGCACAGGAAGAGGATGCTTATGATGGTTTATTGCTTTTTGGTAACCACACCAAGAATTTGCCCCTTTAGGGCAAAGTCCGTGAACAGGGGGGTCATCTGTGGACAACTTATGAAAGTAGGTGGCCCATACAGCTTTTCTCTTTGTTGTAACATCATTCACAGGTGCAGTTCGTCTAATGGCCAGTGCATAATAGCACTGAAAAAGGTCTATTTCAGTTTCTGTCAATCTGCCTCGGCCAGACATAAATTTTCATCAGTTAGCAACTTTCATTTCATTTCTTTTCGTAGCTTCCTCAATCTGGCACACATCCTCTTTTACACATGTCCACAAACCTCCAGTTTTGTTACCAAGGTATCACAATAAACATTGAACTCATTAATTTTATTGAAAGCTTTAGAGTACCCATCGCCTAGGTACTTCGTATATCTAACATTCTAAACAGGCACCGACCTCTGAAATACTTTTAGAGCTCCATCACACTCTATACCTCCAGTGTAAGCATCATAATTCTTAGAACACTGCTGTTCAATATCTCCTTCAGTGTTACCACGACACATGTGGCAGTACTTAGATAAGCACTTAACATCAATAACTTTTCCATTCTCCAGAGAAATAGCACTTACAACGCCATTCAAGGAACGATGGCCTCGACGTTGCCATGTCCCATCAAGGCAACAGCAATGTCCATGGTTCCACTAATATTTACAGTTTCTTCTAGTGCACGTTTCACAGATGCTTTAGACACAACCGTCAAGGTGTCTAAAAAATATTTTTATGTACTTGCTGAACGTACTGGAGGAGGAGGAAGGTCCATCAAACCACAAAACGTTTGAGCAGCCTTTTTTCCTTTTCCTATTGCAAGCATTGTATACACTAACTTCAAATTCACATAATATGAATTATGCACAATGTTCGAAGTCATTTACGAGGTAGATTTATTACAGGATCTACACAGAACAACTAATTTTGACGCTAAACCCTTCCTGCTACTTTGTTGTTCAGTTATTTCCAGACAGCCTACACCATCACATTGTTTACATTTCGCCACTTCCTTTATCAAAGAGGATAAGATGCCCACATCAACAATAATAAATCCACTACAAACACTGTTATTGTTAACACAAGAATTTAAATCACCAACTGGCGTGCCATGTGAGAGTTTCTTCTCTGAAGAATTGATACATAGGTTACTTTCAACAGTGTGGCTTGTTTTGTTTGTGAACTAGTTACCACGGAATTTCGTTTTATTGAATTTCTTGATGTGTGGCATAGTTCGTATTTATTGCGCACTAAGGGATATGTACTTCCACAAATATATGTATCACTTGGGCAACAAACATTCAGTAACAAATGAACAAACTTCTTCAGCTAAACAAAAATAAATACTAGCAAAGATAATAATTTACAGACACTAGAACCTTGCATTGTTACCAACATATACAATGTATCATACATATAATCGCTGGAAACAGAAAGTTCACAGTTCTTTTCAAAATAATACTGGTTCCTGTAACAGAAATAAACGGGCTGTGGCAGCACACATGACAGTAACTTTAAAATTTGGTATATATAGGTTATTTTTCATTTGAAACCCTATAATGTAATCAGGAAAGACTATAGAATTGAATGAAATCATAAAAAATTCGATTTTTCCACTATTTATAAGCACCCTGAATCCTTAAAGAGGTAATGGTTTAAGAACTCATGTTTTGCTGTGCAGAAGTTTGTTTTCACACTTCAGTACTGCATTATTTGTGTTGACTGGAATTCACCAATCAGTGTATGACAGGTTTCGCATGCTGGCTGAAAATACGCCAGGTGTCCGAACATGCCCCATTTTATGGTACATCAGCGATCTTTTCTATGTATCTTATGTTTTCGTGAGCTTCTAGAGCATATGTTTCATCCAACAGAGCAGCAACTGATGCATTCTCTCCTAATTTACTTTTCAAATTTTTGAGAGACTCCCAAGCTATTATGGAGTTCTTGTATGTGAAGTTGCTCTCATGTTGCTTAAGGCCGGGATTAGACTGTCGCTCTGTTACAGTTACTGAAACCCTCAATTCGCTTTAAGTGCTTTGAATTTGGGGACAGATAAATCGACAGTCTGGCAGATAACAGCCCATTTTCATAGGATTTCGTATTTGGATCGTTAAGCCATTGGCTGGGATCCATATACGTAATTTCGCCTTTTGAGCTCTGCAATGCGATTTCAACAACTTCATGTCAGGTTATTCGCTAACAGTTCATCGATCCATTGGTAGGAGGAACATGTATCGTCTGTTCGTTTAGTAGCAATTAGCACTATTGGTTTACAACCAACTGGACAACAACAGAGGCACCAAATATCTAATTACTTCTTAATTACCGTAATTCTCAATACGAAATTAAATTGAGAATGTACACAAAGTGTTTGTTTACGCTATTTGATTATATAAGGGGCGTTCAAAAAGAAACGAGCCGGAGTCTGGAACGCACAAACCGGTAAAGGAGGGTATTATCGTGGCGTGTGCAACGGGGTGTGGTTCTGACCAGAGTATGAAAAGTCACAGCCCATCGCTAGAGGGCATGCGTGCACTTGACTATACAGAACTAGCAGCTTAATGTATCAGTCGTCCAGTGCTGCCACTCGCATTGCAAACAGTGACATGGAGGTGTCAAAAGAACACCAAAGTGGTGTTGTTCGTTTTCTGACAGCGGAAGGAATAAGAGGAATGGATATTCTTCGACGAATGTCACAAGTGTACGGTGAACACTGCATGTTCCTTGCAAGGATCAAGGCGTGGCACAAGCGCTTCAGGGAAGGACGGGTGTCGTTAGCCAATGATGCACGGTCTGGAGCACCACACTGCATTACCGATGACATCGTCCAGCTAGTGGATGCACTCATTACCCAGGACCGCCGAGTGACAGTGAAAACCAAAGTCCCCTTAAAAAGCCTCTGAGGGGCAAACAACTCACCTTGTACAACGACGTCCTGCCATACGTGTGGAAATGGTTAACACTGCAGCCCCGGGAATTTTATAAAACAGTCGTCACTGCCTTGTGTCACAGTGGATCAAGTGTCTGAGTAGCTATGGTCAATACTTCTAACATACAGGTACTGGTTTCTGTAATTATGCCTTCCGCTCGTTTCTTTTTGAACGCCCTTATATATAGGAAAATATTAAAATTTGTTGTAAACTACTATAGGACCAAACTGCTGAGGTCATCGGTCCCTTGGCTTTATCACTACTTAAAACTAACTTACACTAAGGACAACACACACACCCATGCCCGAGGGAGGACTCGAACCTCCGACAAGGTGAGCTGTGCGAACTGTGGTAAGGCGCCCCAGATCCCGTAGCTACCCCATGTGTCATTATACACCATGTGATCAAAAATATCCAGACAACTGACTGAAAATGACTTAAAAGTTCGTGGCGCCCTCCATCGGTAACGCTGGAACTCAATATGGTGTTGGGCCACCCTTAGCCTTGACGACAGCTTCCACTCTCGCAAGCATACATTCAGTTAGGTGCTGGAAGGTTCCTTGGGGAATGGCAACTCATTCTTCACGGAATACTTACTGCATTGGGGAGAGGTATCAATGTCGGTCGGTGAGGCCTGGCATGAAGTCGGCATTCCAAAACATACCAAAGGTGTTCTATAGGATGCAGGTCAGACTCTGTGCAGGCCAGTCCATTACAGGGATGTTATTGTCATGTAACCACTCCACCAAAGGCCGTGCATTATGAACAGGTTCTCGATCATGTTGCAAGATGCAATCACCATCCCCAAATTGCTCTTCCACAGTGGGAAGCAAGAAGGTGCTTAAAACATCAATTTAGGCCTGTGTTTTGATAGTGCCATGCTAAACAACAAGGGGGGCAAGCCCCCTCCATGGAAAACACGTCCACACCATAACACCACCGCCTCCGAACTTTACTGTTGGCACTGCACCTGCCGGCAGACAATTTCCACCAGGCATTCGCCATACCCACACCCTGCCATCGTATCGCCACATTGTATACCGTGATTCGTCACTCCACACACCGTTTTGTCACTGTTCAAATGGCTCTGAGCACTATGAGACTTAGCGTCTGAGGTCATCAGTCCCCTAGAACTTAGAACTACTTAAACCTAACTAACCTAAGGACATTACACACATCCATGCCCGAGGCAGGATTCGAACCTGCGCCCGTAGCGGTCGCGCGGTTCCAAACTGAAGCGCCTAGAACCGCTCGGCCACACCGGCCGGCTTTGTCACTGTTCAATCGTCCAATCTTTACACTCCTTACACCAAGCGAGGCACCGTTTAGCATTTATCTGCATGATATGTGGCTTATGAGCAGTCGCTCGACCATGAAATCCAAGTTTTCTCACCTCCCACCTAACTGTCATAGTACTCGCAGTGGACCCTGATGCAATTTGGAATTCCTGTGTGATGGCCTGGGTAGATGTCTGCCTGTTACACAATTCAACCCTCTTCGACGAGGTCGGCCTGTACACTTTTGTGCTGTCCATGTCCCTTCACGTTTCCACTTCACTATCACATCGGAAACAGTGGACCTAGGGATGTTTAGGAGTGTGGAAATCTCGCGTAAAGACATATGACACAAGTGACACCCAACCAACTCACCACGTTCGAAGTCCGTGAGTTCTGTGGAGCGCTCCATTCTGCAGTAGCTGGCAGCACAATGCACCTAATATGAAAAATGTATATTTTCGGGTGTGTCCGGATACTTGATCACATAGTGTATATTGAAATTCCGTCTACACTAAGAATTAATGTACTCATATTTTCAACAGGAAGCATGATAGGGGTACTTGGGATAATGTAATTGCAGTGCAAATAACAAAAAACGTAATCAGTATTCTTTATTTGAATGATTTCATTTATTTTTCCAAGCTAATGACAAATGTGTGTTTGGCCTTGTATCCCATTGATTGGTAAATTTTTTTTAATTTTAGACAACTTCTGTGATTGTAATTAACGAAATTACTACATGGAACATTGTTCTGATAAGTCACCAAATGTATGTAAGACCCACTAGAAATCGCACGAGCAGGCCAGTGAGATGTGAGATTTTGAGTAACACTGTATGATGTAATATCAAGTCAAGAAATAAATATCATTCAGAGTTCTAAATCTGAGTAGCACCTGACACTTTTTACCTTTAACATTACTACAGAACCATGGAGCTCTCTGGCTCGTTATCACTTAAGAATTTCACAGGAAGAACCAACTGCAGTGGAGCGATGACAAGAAGCTAAGTTCAACCCAACTTTTTTTTTTTTTAACGGTCTGTGTTACACCCTTCCAAATTCAAGAACTTTTATTTCAGCTACCTTCTTCAAGAGTAACGTTGATAAAGACTTTTATATTGATTTATTTATTTCTACAACAATTATTACCCCCAGCAAGGTGGCTATACCACAAGACAAATCAAAATGCGTCATCATTTATGATACCAGCACTATATTACAGCAATGGATGGATTTTGTACCAACGTGGCTGGAAATTTCTTTTCATGTCCCCAAACATGTGAAAAGGAATGCCTTAACAGAGGTTGGTTTGTTCATCAGTGGGTTTTATAGATATATCACAAACTGAAGTGGACGGTTTGGTGCTTCTGGTGCCACTGCTAGGAATAGAAAATAAATCTTTAACTTTATTTTCACTGTGTTTTTCGTTTTCCAACTATTTTAATTCTTTCCCCACTTCAATTTGATCATCATCAAACACAAGTTTTTCTGCTTCACTTTCTGAATCATGAAAGCTAACCTCTGCAGTTGCAGATGGAGACATTGTATGTCCTCATATTTTGGCTTAATAACTTTTTATTGCCAACTGAAAAAATCTGAGATGATAGGCCATTTTACCATGTTACTACAGTCATTTTCAATGACATACAATTCACTAAAACAACAAAACACAAAGTACGTTAATATCGAATACACTTTTATAGTTTATTATTAATTCAAACTATAGGGTAGCCCGTTTAAGTGACCCCCCCCCCCCCAAAAAAAACATCAATACACAGCTGTGCACATCTAAGCATATTCAGGTACAACTGACATGAAGTTCGGATATCGATGGCGGCAACTTCACAGTTGTTGTTATCTTTCAGTTCTTGTATTGTGTGTGGATTTATTTCATAGATAAGACTCTTCAAGTTTCCCCACATGAAAAAAATCACATACTGTTAGATCTGGTGAATGTCTTGGCCAAAAATGTTTCCTCACAGTTTGTTCCTTGGTGAAGACATCATGGACTCATTCCTGGTATTCCTTAGACATGTGGCATGTTGCCCCATCTTGCTAGAAGCAGCAGTATTTTCCTTCACATTCAGTGAGTTGAGCACAAAATGTATCAAAAATTTCCATATATGCAACTGAGTTGAGGATAGTGTCAAAAAATAATGGTCCAAAGATGCCTGTTCCTGTTACACCACACCAAATGTCGATTTTTTCACCTTGGATTGGTCGCTGACTCACAATGTTAAGATTCACCATTGACCGGTATATCGTGTTCTGTGAATTCACATGACTGGAAAGATGAAAAAAATGCTTCATAACTCACGATGTAATGGAAAGGGTCTAAGAAACCATCGCTGATGTTATCTGAAAGCCACGGAGTAATCTACATGTTTCTGACTGTCATGCTTTTGCAACTGCTGCACAACCAGCATATGATACGGTTTCAAAGTAAGACTTTTCAATAACAGCCAGAACTACTCCTACATACACACTCCTATTGGGTCCATTTACATGTACACTTCTTTGGTCTGTCAATAATTCTTTGAGAGTCTGAAACAATGTCTACTGTATAAACTGAAATCATTCTTTGTCATTTTACATTTTGCACAGATTCGTAATTGTGCGAATTTTTATGCAGACTATGTATTACTCTCTTTGCTGGTAGTCCTCTATTCAGATATTTGTCACCGTAAGTATCGTGAGTTTCAGAAACTGGGCAAGAACTGCTTGTTTGATATGTAGATGGATGTTGGCCAAGGATGGGGCTGTCAGGATGCGCCGTATTAAAAGCTGTCCTAGTTTTCCAAGTTATTTATTTTTTCGAGGTACAGTGCCCCCATTCCTAGAGGTCTGTGTCACCAGGTCCCGCAATGCTGAGGACACCACTTCACTGTCTGCAAAACGGCTTGGTGTGGAATGGCTGCCTCAGCGACCCGTGTAACACCTGCCGGTGTGACTAAGATCGCGGCGACCACAAGCTCCCGCAATCCGGCGTCTGAATCTGTGCCCCTGGCCTCAGGATGCCTCTGGCATGTGTTGTGAGCCTACACGACTGCCCGCAGTAGCGAGCCGTGGCACGGCCCGCCACTGGCTGGCTGTGGAACCCGCATTGGCCTCAGAGGGTCGAACCAGCGACCTGCCGTGGACTGGAACGCTGGCGCCCCATCTGCTGCTGCGTGTATCTGGTGGAGTCACACGCCCCATCGTCCAGGAGAGCTGTCACACTTGAATGCATTGTTAGTGAACCGGCGCCTACTTATATGTGGCTGTGCACCTCTGTTCTGCTAACGCGCCACTCTGAGTCATGTACTCATAACAACTGGGTTGGGCCAGTGGGCCCCGTCTGCCTGCAACTTGCGCCATGCACACTGCTGCGTTTACCCTTTTCAGTGGGTCTATGGCCCTGTGGCCTCCATTCTACTTCATAACCACTGGTAGTGTAACTTACTGTCAGCACGCTACAATATTCCCCCCTTCCCCCCCCCCCCCCTTCAGAAAGACCCGGTCCCCGGGCCGACCTCTAACTACACTTGAGTCGACACATACTTAGGACATATTTACTACTACTATTAGAAAACTTAGATGTGGTCTAGTCCTCTTAAAACACATGACGTGAGACAAAACGTAAAAATTCCTTACTGGATGACCACTACACTTAATGCTTGATCAACCCCTTACCTACCCGTCTTCTGCCCTCGGTATCCAATCCACTGGGATTTGGGATTAGGACTACCGTTGGTTCCCTCTTGGAATTGGCTCTCCACCTGATCAGAATGAATACAACACACAACAAATTTAAGGCTGCGATGGCACTTGGCACAGAGGAGCTCAAAATGCTCGTTACTTGTCGTTGCCTTTCCCTGTATTGAGCGACATGCTGCACTAGCTGTTCGACTGATATGCGTCCCTCTTGCTCTGAAATGAACTGGTTTACAGATCTCAACAGACCTGACTCGAGAGTTTGATTTAAGAAGGTCAGATTCTGCATTGGCAAAAACTCTAAAGTTGCTTCTGGTCAGTACAGCTGTGGCTGTGTAACATTCAATTCCGTGACACATGAAATTGATGCTGGCAGATGGAAGGTTGGTCCTATTATGTTACACGCAGTTCCCTCGAGCTCTATACGTTTCCCTTCTGCAAATACTCCCTGCTCAAAACAACTTTCTACTACTATCGGATGGTCCTGATGGGCCACTTGTGGCCTGAAGACGAAGTGTGCAGGATACAATTCACATCTCATTATTTTGTGATGTCCAGCGAAAGCGAGAATATAAATTCCACAGAAAAAAAATCTACACTCCTGGAAATTGAAATAAGAACACCGTGAATTCATTGTCCCAGGAAGGGGAAACTTTATTGACACATTCCTGGGGTCAGATACATCACATGATCACACTGACAGAACCACAGGCACATAGACACAGGCAACAGAGCATGCACAATGTCGGCACTAGTACAGTGTATATCCACCTTTCGCAGCAATGCAGGCTGCTATTCTCCCATGGAGACGATCGTAGAGATGCTGGATGTAGTCCTGTGGAACAGCTTGCCATGCCATTTCCACCTGGCACCTCAGTTGGACCAGCGTTCGTGCTGGACGTGCAGACCGCGTGAGACGACGCTTCATCCAGTCCCAAACATGCTCAATGGGGGACAGATCCGGAGATCTTGCTGGCCAGGGTAGTTGACTTACACCTTCTAGAGCACGTTGGGTGGCATGGGATACATGCGGACGTGCATTGTCCTGTTGGAACAGCAAGTTCCCTTGCCGGTCTAGGAATGGTAGAACGATGGGTTCGATGACGGTTTGGATGTACCGTGCACTATTCAGTGTCCCCTCGACGATCACCAGTGGTGTACGGCCAGTGTAGGAGATCGCTCCCCACACCATGATGCCGGGTGTTGGCCCTGTGTGCCTCGGTCGTACGCAGTCCTGATTGTGGCGCTCACCTGCACGGCGCCAAACACGCATACGACATCATTGGCACCAAGGCAGAAGCGACTCTCATCGCTGAAGACGACACGTCTCCATTCGTCCCTCCATTCACGCCTGTCGCGACACCACTGGAGGCGGGCTGCACGATGTTGGGGCGTGAGCAGAAGACGGCCTAACGGTGTGCGGGACCGTAGCCCAGCTTCACGGAGACGGTTGCGAATGGTCCTCGCCGATACCCCAGGAGCAACAGTGTCCCTAATTTGCTGGGAAGTGGCGGTGCGGTCCCCTACGGCACTGCGTAGGATCCTACGGTCTTGGCGTGCATCCGTGCGTCGCTGCGGTCCGGTCCCAGGTCGACGGGCACGTGCACCTTCCGCCGACCACTGGCGACAACATCGATGTACTGTGGAGACCTCACGCCCCACGTGTTGAGCAATTCGGCGGTACGTCCACCCGGCCTCCCGCATGCCCACTATACGCCCTCGCTCAAAGTCCGTCAACTGCACATACGGTTCACATCCACGCTGTCGCGGCATGCTACCAGTGTTAAAGACTGCGATGGAGCTCCGTATGCCACGGCAAACTGGCTGACACTGACGGCGGCGGTGCACAAATGCTGCGCAGCTAGCGCCATTCGACGGCCAACACCGCGGTTCCTGGTGTGTCCGCTGTGCCGTGCGTGTGATCATTGCTTGTACAGCCCTCTCGCAGTGTCCGGAGCAAGTATGGTGGGCCTGACACACCGGTGTCAATGTGTTCTTTTTTCCATTTCTAGGAGTGTATATTAAGCAATTACTTTCATCCTGTTCAACAAATTACAAGATCTGAGAGCATCTGTCACATTCAGTGTCTGTAAATAAACTGTCAAGCACGTGTGTATTACAAACATTTCAGACAATATTTCACACCATTGGCTCACTTGTCAGAAAAAAACACATTCATTTTACTTTCGACAACAAGAAGCTATAATTCAAGAGAATGTAGCTGTTTTTACACTGTGGCAGGCCCCCTTTTACCAGTGCAATGCTATATCATACTAACGCTCACGAAACAAGTCGCGTGATCCTGTCTTGTCCTGTGTAGGTGGGAGATTGGAGTTTCGTTAAAAGATATCGCCACAACAAAAACAAGAAACGCCTGTCAAGAATCATTCCGTGGTGCCCCAACCATCTACTCAACACACCAGGGGGCACGTCATTGATATCTATTTGATAGGCTAAGTAATTAAATTGATCATGAGAGTCAGTTTGCATGGCGAGTATTTTTCTTTTTTTTCGCTTAATAACTGTGCTATTAAAAGCACGATCGTAGCGACTATGTTACCGTCACACTGCATAAAAAGCGCTCTTGAGTCTACAGGCACACACAGGAGTCACTGATAGCGTTACACTTTCGGGTAGAAATGCTGTGTGTAATTTAGAATTAAGTCTATCCATTCTACCACGTACTTGGATTGGATCCTGTAGAGATATCTTTTCATGATTACAGCGACTGGTGGAACACATTCATGCCACTCTCATATCTCGAAACAATTCACGTTTTGCGAACCTATCTGTTAAGGATCCGATACGGTAAAAACTCCAACGCTAGTTTTTAGACAGTCCCTCTGCATCTTGGTCATGATCGAACATGCTTCCACAGACTGGTGTAAAGTTACATCACCTGTATTGTAGGATGACCATATCAACAGACAATCAATCACACGAGAGGGTTCATGTATTGATCCTTCATAAGCAGTCGAATACATTGTTTTTCTCGGTTGTAACACAAACAATGAGTGTACACTGTGATACACTTTGTTTTTTGTACCACGACTTAGAAATCTGTGTCAGCTGCTGCTAAACCGACATTAACATGTTTCGATCCTCTGGCTCTCACAGAAACCTGAACATTGCATGGCATAATCCATACAGCTACCACAACACAGGCTGTTAGAAATAAAAGACAGAGGTGATGTTTCTCATTGATAAAAACGTGGAAGACATCGCAACATATGGAAAGTGAAAGAGTTTGCGGTATTGTAGAAGGCTTCCGACAGCTATTCGAGGCTTGTGATCTCTACAGCTAATCTCATCTTCCCCATCGACAGGGTAGTGGATGTCTCAGTTTCCCATCTCGGAAAGCATTGTTCCTTGATTTTGCAGTCATTTACATGATTCTCCACCAGTCTGCAGCCTTGAGGAACGCTTCCAAACAATTTTATGGAGGTGATGACCTCTAAATTTTATCCCATGCTCCACAGCGACAAGTAGCAGATATCTGGTGTTCTGCCAAGGATCCCTCCATCTCAGCCGAGTGGTGTCAGTCAGTCATTATACGGTAATCATCAGCATACCAAGTGGCCAGTAAGCATCAGGAAGACAACTATTATATGGAATGATGTACTGTAATATACACACGGGCTGATAATGAGATCAATTTTATCCAGAAGTCAGAGAAAGCTATATTTTCCACATACTGCAATGTAGGAACAGAGTGATCTGAGTTAATGATATAGGACCGTGTTTTGACCCCTCAGTGGAAATGGGCACATGTTGTCTTAGCTCCGCCACCTATATACGGTGTGTAAGGTCAACGCCAAATGATGCCGGCTCCTGCAACATGACGTAGTATAAAAGACAGTATGAACAGTTACGGTGGTGTTTATAGAGAAAATTAGAAAGACTCAACATCGTACAGGTACTGCAGTCCGAAGCAGATCCGTGTCCGTCAGGGTCCATTCACATCTATCACCCAAACATTCTATCATCATTATTCTGTACCATCCAGCAGGGAAAAATTACGAACTATAAAAGCTCCGCTAACTTCATCCAATAGATTTTAACCGCATCTCTCTCTTGAGATATATCGAAAACGAATACTGGCTATGTGCCGGCATCGAGCATATGCTGCAATCCTATTAAATATACACCATTGGTGCTGGTGGCCAGTGATCGACGTTGCTTACACAGACTGGTGTAAAGTTTGATCGCCTGTACTGTATGAGAACCATCACCCACAGGTTATTAGCCGGAGGAGAGGGTCTCCGTTTCGTTGTTTGATACACCGGTTTTTCTCCTCTAACACGTTTTGTACACTGCCGCGCATTTTTTTTCCGCCACGGCATCGACAAATGTGACAAATTCTAAACTGACATTAACACGTTTTGGCCCATTCCACCCCAGAAAACTAGACACTGCATGGTGTAAATCATGTTGGTGCTGCTGATCTCACAACATATCCACACATAGGTGATTGAAGTTAAAGAGTCACAATATAAGGAAACTGGAAGAGTTTTGAGGCATTGTGGTGCGTTTCCAAACTGCTGTTTGAAGATGGTTGACGACCTCTAGATTTAAACTCATCATTAACAGTGACAGAATAGCTGATGGCGCTGTGTTCCGTTTCATTGATCTCTCATATAGCTGTCATACACACGATCACTGTTTCGGTGTTAGCCATCCCTGGAAGGTGTTGCTTCCTCCACCAAGACTCTTTCTCATCTCAAACAAGCGATGTCAGTCAAACTGCATGTAGTAATCAACAGTGTACCAGTGGACTGTTGGGATGGAAAAGACACCTGTAGTACTTGTATCTAGTTTGGAGATGTATCACATTGCGCGCATTTTCGCCGAATGGTCAAAACACGATCATGTCGTTCTGCTTCTACACAGGTTGCAGAAGGTGGTGGAGATGTCTTTCTCCGACTTACGCTCAGTTCCGACTTAAATTGGAACGATCACTTCCAGAAAGCTGCAAAAATGGGAGCAGTTACATGATGCATAGGGGGTGACTAAAACCACGTTGGAATTTTACTGTAGCAGCTAGGTTCGGGAAAGGTGACTCGTTTCGAGATATGGGAGTGCCAGAAATATGATTGAATAGTGGTTCTAATCATTAACGGAATTGTCAATAGGATCAAACGCGGTTATGTGCTTGAATGGAAAGACCCGATTCGAAATAATGGAGATTATTTCTATCGCATGGCATTACACTAAAGATCTGAAAAGCTTGTGTACATTTTCTTATGACCTCAATTGGCACATCATCTACTACTACTGTTTGTGCTCCTTCTCAATCAGTCATCACCTATAACTCAGTGGATATATTGCAGAACCTCTGATATGGTCTCGAGACAGAATGCGCTACAAATGCTATAGAATTATTGGTGTGATGGAGTCGCAAATACCGCTTACATACGACGTTCCTTAGCCGAATGACTTTCAAAGTTCAGTGATTTTATAGCGAGGTTGCATCGTGGGCCGATAAAACAGATTCCTACGATCACCGTCATGGTATTTGTCCGGAAGAAAAAAAACCACCTCATTCAGAGGTAATGTCGTACCTCGATTCGTAAAGCGGGTATAGCTTTTAACATGGATACTTGTGTGCACCTGTAGAACCAAGACCGCTTGTGACAGTAAAATGCAGTAGTTGTTGCGATAGTGTTTTTATTAATATCTAGTTGATTACGTCTCTCTTTCTATGACACGGTGGTAGGAATCGCAAGAATAAAACTTATGAGACATGTCCACCCATCGCTAATTTTCGGTCAGTATTATTTCGTATTGTACGCAATCAGGTATTGGCGAAATATTATACTTATTGGTAGTGATGGGTGCCTGATATGTTCGCATTTCAGCATCGGGTTTATAATGTTCGTGTTTGTCGAAAGGAAATGACTATGTCCGGTCGTAAGGAGGGTATGGATTTCACTTGGAGTACTAGTGACAGCAAAGGTTCAAAAAATGGCTCTGAGCACTATGGGACTCAACTGCTGAGGTCATTAGTCCCCTAGAACTTAGAACTAGTGAAACCTAACTAACCTAAGGACATCACAAACATCCATGCCCGAGGCAGGATTCGAACCTGCGACCGTAGCGGTCTTGCGGTTCCAGACTGCAGCGCCTTTAACTGCACGGCCACTTCGGCCGGCAATAGCAAAGGGATTAGCATGTCAAGCGATAAGAAAGGTAGTGATATTTCTGTTTCCACATCCACTGCCGACAGCAGGGTGTATTTCGATACCTGACTCATTGTCGAATGCCATTCAATAGAGACTGCGATCGTAAGTATAATGATAAAACATATATGTGACCAGTTTTCTAGAATGAATCCGTGTATGCATGGCGTGTGGTGGGAATGATTCACATTTCCCGTTAATGGCAGCAGCCGTCCAAATGCACGGGCCTGTTAGAGTGTAGGAATGTATTTGAGTTAACTTTGCCGTCCTCTAGACGACTGAATAGCGAACTAATACTTGTATGTGTTGGGCGGCTTTTGTGATCAAGTGGAAATTTGAGAAGATGTGCGTTTGCGCTGGCCGGCCGAGGTGGCCGAGCAGTTCTAGGTGCTACAGTCCAGAACCATGCGACCGTTACGGTCGCAGGTTCGAATCCTGCCTCGGGCATGGATGTGTGTGATGTCCTTAGGTTAGTTAGGTTTAATTAGTTATAAGTTCTAGGGGACTGATGACCTCAGAAGTTAAGTCCCATAGTGCTCAGAGCCATTTGAGCCATTTTTTTGCGTTTGTGCTGAACCGTTTTTCCCTCCCATGTAAGTTGTTCAGTTGACTGCTTCTGGACATTTCGCGCCTTTATTTCGTTGAGAGAAGATCGATTGTGGTGTGTGCATCTGGAATGTGGAAGACACATTTGCCTGTTCTCTAGACATGGGAAAGACCTTGGTTTGTAAATTATAGGGATGTTTTATAATCTGTTACATCACCGACTTCGGCATTCGAGAGTGGAAATATCAGTTTCCTCTATTTGGTTCTTGTTACTCAGTGGTTTACAGCATGCTGCACCTAGCTAAAGTTTGGGGTTTGTAGAGAAATAATTTCCAATCTATATCTTGGGAATTTTGTTGCGCTAGCGATCGGTAGATTGTTGTCTGGTGCTTGATATCGAGAAGTACAGCGAAAATGATAAAATATTATGGCGAACCATGCGAAAATAGGTGTGTTATTGTAATTGCCGAGTCTGGAGATGTGCGTAGAAAAGTGAGCAAGCAAGGAAGCAGATTCGGATCAAAAACATTAACGCGTTTGTGCTGAGGAGAAACGATACCGAATTTGTAGAAGAGTTCTGAGAGCAACTTCGGTCCGCCGAGGGTGCTCTAATGTAAAAGTGATGACTTTGTATGGCAGAGGATACGAATTGTATGTTTACTAGATCGACACGGTACGCGGTCATATACTGCTTGGATGGTGATCAGTTTCATGCTCCAATATTCTTGTGAGTCTCGTATGTATTTGTGATCTGCAGACAACTTTGTGAGGTTTAGTTGTCAGTGCAATATGTATGTATTGCATTGTAAAGTTACTATGGTTTATGTTGTGGCATGACTGGAAAGAATGACTGTGTGTCCTATCGTGAGGGACGTATAGATTGAGTACATCGATAACCGCAAAGGTATGACAGAGATTTTTTACATGGAAAATTATGTGCAATATACACTCCTGGAAATTGAAATAAGAACACCGTGAATTCATTGTACCAGGAAGAGGAAACTTTATTGACACATTCCTGGGGTCAGATACATCACATGATCACACTGACAGAACCACAGGCACATAGACACAGGCAACAGAGCATGCACAATGTCGGCACTAGTACAGTGTATATCCACCTTTTGCAGCAATGCAGGCTGCTATTCTCCCATGGAGACGATCGTAGAGATGCTGGATGTAGTCATGTGGAACGGCTTGCCATGCCATTTCCACCTGGCGCCTCAGTTGGACCAGCGTTCGTGCTGGACGTGCAGACCGCGTGAGACGAAGACGCTTCATCCAGTCCCAAACATGCTCAATGGGGGACAGATCCGGAGATCTTGCTGGCCAGGGTAGTTGACTTACACCTTCTAGAGCACGTTGGGTGGCACGGGATACATGCGGACGTGCATTGTCCTGTTGGAACAGCAAGTTCCCTTGTCGATCTAGGAATGGTAGAACGATGGGTTCGATGACGGTTTGGATGTACCGTGCACTATTCAGTGTCCCCTCGACGATTACCAGTGGTGTACGGCCAGTGTAGGAGATCGCTCCCCACACCATGATGCCGGGTGTTGGCCCTGTGTGCCTCGGTCGTATGCAGTCCTGATTGTGGCGCTCACCTGCACGGCGCCAAACACGCATACGACCATCATTGGCACCAAGGCAGAAGCGACTCTCATCGCTGAAGACGACACGTCTGCATTCGTCCCTCCATTCACGCCTGTCACGACACCATTGGAGGCGGGCTGCACGATGTTGGGGCGTGAGCGGAAGACGGCCTAACGGAGTGCGGGACCGTAGCCCAGCTTCATGGAGACGGTTGCGAATGGTCCTCGCCGATACTCCAGGAGCAACAGTGTCCCTAATTTGCTGGGAAGTGGCGGTGCGGTCCCCTACGGCACTGCGTAGGATCCTACGGTCTTGGCGTGCATCCGTGCGTCGCTGCGGTCCAGTCCCAGGTCGACGGGCACGTGCACCTTCCGCCGACCACTGGCGACAACATCGATGTACTGTGGAGACCTCACGCCCCACGTGTTGAGCAATTCGGCGGTACGTCCACACGGCCTCCCGCATGCCCACTATACGCCCTCGCTCAAAGTCCGTCAACTGCACATACGGTTCACGTCCACGCTGTCGCGGCATGCTACCAGTGTTAAAGACTGCGATGGAGCTCCGTATGCCACGGCAAACTGGCTGACACTGACGGCGGCGGTGCACAAATGCTGCGCAGCTAGCGGCATTCGACGTCCAACACCGCGGTTCCTGGTGTGTCCGCTGTGCCGTGCGTGTGATCATTGGTTGTACAGCCCTCTCGCAGTGTCGGGAGCAAGTATGGTGGGTCTGACACACCGGTGTCAATGTGTTCTTTTTTCCATTTCCAGGAGTGTAGATACTGAGATTCGTTCCAGAAGCACAGTCGTCAAGAGGAGACATTACCTGTACATCGATCGGTATCAGACAGTAGCAGCAATAGTAATTTTAATTGTAGTTACACAGGTAAATATCTTTCTGGCTTCCAATATTCTTGTGAGTCTGGTATGTATTTGATGATCTGTAGACAATTTTGTGGGTTTAACTGTCAATGCAATTTAGCGATCTGTGCAAAATAATTTTACCTTTGAAAGTCCCAGAAGGAAAAGATGGATGGTATTTCGATACTGGCGGCATAAGTAATTCGGCGGATATATTCGATAAGAGCCAATCATAATGCTCCATTCATTCACATCCTTCGTGCTGGGATATAGGACCCTCTACATGTTGAGTGCAGCAAAGCTATCACGTTAGGAGCGCTGGGAAGAGTGCATTCGATGTTATTTTCGTAAACAGGTCGTGTTAGGGCAAGAATTTCTGTGCATACAAGCTGAGACATCCAGAAAGCGAGCGTTAACTATTTCTGGGACACTATACAATTCCCGAGCGGTCCACTTGACTGCTATTTTTTTTTTTTTTACAAAGCCATGTGACGTAAGAAAAACATTGAGAACCTTTTAGATGCGTTTGTAACTACGCGCATGGACTTCGCGCCGTTGCGTCAGAAACGCGTGTCTCATGTAGCGCTAGGAGGAATGCTCCCTGTGGTACTCTCTCATCAATGGTAAAGACACTTGCTGCCCACAAGTGTCTCATGTGAGCGCGCCTTGGAGTTCTGTAATGTCAGTATATAACAGTAAATGTATACTCGAAAACAGAAGCAGCTTTCACCTGCGTCCAGCGGCGGCGGCTCATGGGTGTGATGGTGCACGCAGTCCTGAACGGATGCCTGTGTGTGGTTTGACTGTTGACGGCAGAGGGTGCTTGCGCGTGTCTGTTGCATTATTTTGCGAGCAGCTCTGTAGGCTGTGATATGAGTTTTTTAAGTTAACGAGTACTGAGCATGTCTACACATCACTGTGCTGCATTATTTAGGAGGAGTCTGCAAGTCTGTACTGAAACTATTTCGTTAATTTAGGAGTTGTTTGCATGTCTGGAGAGCGTTACTTAGGAGTAGTCTGCAGGTCTGTGGGCTATGTGAGATGGTCCCAAGCATGTCAGAGCTTGTGTTTTGTATCAGTGTGATAAATGTACTCCATCCCTAAATAAAATCTTCCAAAATAAATAGAATGCACTCCTTCCTTACTCTCCCCCTCAGCCCAGCGCAGGCTGAGTCATTTTCGCGCCATTTTTCCCCTACAGACCACCATCTGGGATTACATCACAGGAGGACGACAGTACCCTCTGGTGGTAGTAATGTGTACTAAGTCAGTTGGAGCCTAGATCTCATGGTGGAGACATTGCTTGCAAAATAAAAACTTATGTCCGTCATAGACAGAATCGTTTTCCCGCCATTTCCCCCACCATCTTGCATTACATGATGCCTTATGCTCGTTAGTACACATTAGTATACGTTAGCCCAACAACATGGTCTGTAGGGGGAGGTGGCGGTGGGTTGGGTGGAGACTTTAACTATTTCCTTCCAAGTCCAGGTGGGTGTGGCATTCCAAGTCCACAGAGCGCAATCTGGTGGTGTCAATATGTACTAGACCTCTTGGTGAACACATTGAATGGCGCCATCTTGGATAACGATACTTGCATCATCACCTGACCACTGTATATTCTCATGACCACCAATGTTAAATCTTAATTAATTCCTTCATCTTCATTCTCTCTGTGTCCTACATTGACCGTCTTAGTTGTCATAGTTCATTTTTCTTCTTGCTACTAATCCATGCTGGTTTATTTATCTATTCATTACAATTACAGCGCCCTCCGGTGTCTGTACTGTGTGCTAAGTCAGTTGGAATCTGGAGCTCTTGGTGAGCACATTGTTTGCTGATATCTTGGATTATGTCACAGATGACAGCGTCCTCTGGTGGTGGCAATGTGTACTAAGTCAATTGGGCTTTTGACCTCGTGATGAATACACATGCATGAAATTGTTTAAATAAAGAGTTATCTCTAAGTCCCTTTCCCATGTATCCTTAGGAGGATGTGTCGGTGAGGCGACTGACGTTAGTACAAATGTACTTTCTTTCCCGCAATTTTCTTAGATTAGCAGCGAAACACCAAGTGAACTTTGTTTACTGCCAAAATTCAAACTTGGCGCCGGGTCATAGGAGGAAATGGCGGTTGGGTGGCGTAGGTTAGTGAAGGTGGCCCAAGTGAGCTATCTTCCCATGATTTTCTTTGCTTAGTAGAGATAACCGTGGTGTGGTGCATTATCCTGTTGGAATTTGAACTTCCCACCATTTTTCTGGGGGAAGGGGGTTAGGTTAGTGGAGGTAGCCCAATTGACCTTCTTCCCACTAAATTCAAACTTGCTGCCAAAATCATCCATCTTGAATGACGTCGTGGTGGCCATCTTGGATGATGTCATGCGATGTTGTCAAGTCTATTTGCCGACATCTTGGATGGCGTCATCGCCACCATCTTGGATACACCTGGCAACAATGCAGATTGGGCCACAACTGCCTAGCCCCAATACTCATATTTTTATGTTCTCTCCTACCAGTACCTTCTTGGTAATAACCCCAGACACTAGAACTACGCTTTAGAACTGATAGCACAGTTGATTTACATAAAATGCAACAAACACTGCCCATCTGGAGCTCCATCACGCATAAAAACCACCCGTTTGTTGTTCTTAACCATCTGTTATACCATCGCAACAGATTCATATCCGCTATACACTGATAAGGGGTGCTAAACTCCTCAACATTTGCGCATCTGGAGAAATCTTGTGCTCTTGGATAGCTGCAGGACAGCAGTTACAGTCTCAGTTCACACTGTTCCTACATGAAATGTGGAATGTGACGGGATACTTAGGGTCAGCTGCAGATTAAATCGGTGCCATTGCTGCAGGGAGCTTTGGTCACAGGCAATGCGAGCAGCCCTTTCGGTCTCTAAATGTATCCTAAGAATGCAAAAAGCCCTGTGAGTCCCATCCACATAGAGAAAGATTGTAAATTATGCACTCTGATCGATGTGCTGGTGATATGTAGGTCGCTTTCTGGTATACTTTGTAACCTCCCCACAAAATATTAAATAAATATTATGGATATTGATTCTGATTTAGTGTAACCTCCCCACAAAATTCATTTACATTTAATCTACCCACAAAATTCTTTCTGATTTAATCTAAGCTCAAAATTCATTCGCATTTAGCGTAACCTCACAACAGAAAAATTCCTAAACCTCTCAACAGTAAAAATTATAATTATGTCGTTCACATTCAGTGTAACGTCCCAATAAAAAAAATAAATTCAGTAACCTGGTAATAAAACAATGTAACTAACCTCTCAATTAAATTGTCGCTCACTTATGACTTTTCAATAATTCACTGTGAATTTAACCTGGTAAATTTTGGACGACAGCAGTGCTGCATCATGGCCCTGAAAGATCATTCTGAATAAAAAAGGAAAAATTCTTACTTTAATGAAGTCGCCGGATATATCTGCTCTTACAATAAATTTTTCTGGCACAGCTCTGTGCAATGCTGGCCGACCTATCTGTCACTTATGAAAGGGAGCAACTGATTTTTCTATTGCAATAATCGGGATGATCATGGATGGGAGTAATTAGTAAATTCTTTAAATTGAAATGAATGGTTGTTAAAAGTTACTTTTTATGAGGAAGATTATTATTACGAGAGTTTTAAAACATTTACATGCGACTTGAGATAACATTACTACATATGTGCGACGCTGCTTTTTACCTTATACAATAATACTCAAGCTCCAGCATCACTGCACTGCGACTGGCCCAGCCAACACGATACACCAGACCAGACCAGAGCAGACTCCAGACTAGCAACAACTTACTGCTACAGCTACACAGTTCCTACTGCAGTCAACACTGCTCTCTGGTCAGAGATTCTCTTATATATCGCAGGCAGCGCATGAGCAATACATCGAAATTACATCTGCTCAGACCTCTTACATAACCCTCCACTGGGGGGGGCAAATATTTGGCAGCGATGGTGAGTCAATTGGACTTGCCATGAGCAACAAATTTTTCTAAAATCTACTTAATTAACTAAGTTTACAGTCACGGAGTATATACATATATATATATATATATATATATATATATATATATATATATATATATATATATATATATATATATATATATATATAAGTGCAGAACATGAAATGAAATAGAGTGCACATGCACTGAGTACAGAACATATCAAGCAATGACAAAATGTATACGCAATGAGTATAAAACACATTAACAAATGACATAAAGTGCACACGCACTGTATATATATATATATTTTTTACCATTTTACAAGAACTAGGAAAGGAAAGGGAAGGATTGCATCATGGTTGTAGCACAGTAGGTTGCAGGTAGCTGCACTGAAAGTCCATATCTATCTACAGAAGCACAACACCAAGTGAGACAATCTGAAGTTCTCTTCCCTGAAGTATTAATCAGTGTAGCCAAGACACTGAAATGTCGTATTAATATTCAATGTTATCATTTTGGTAGTACATTAGGTACACCAAACAGTGGGACCATAATAACATCTCCATCGTTCAAGGTGGTGGACAGCATGATGTGTCAACACCACATTCCTGTAAGGTACACCAACGTAGAATTAGTGCAAAAACCAAATATAGTGCTCCATGATCATGAGGATAGACAGGACAAACGGATATTGCAGTAATTTCTGGTAATTAGGTCAGAAGGTGAAGAACATTAAGTCTTATGCTAGTCATCATTGAGAATTACACTAGTCTATCAACCGATCTGAATAATTGTTGGCACTCATTGCCTAGTTACTAAACATTTCTGTACTATGTATGGAGTATTACAGAACATTATTCATAAGTCATCTGATTACACTAAATATTGGCACTCATTGGCCAGTTACAAACCATTTTTATGCATTATTCAGAAGTGATCATTCAAAGCAAGAGTTATTAATGGCATACCATTTACATAATTCATCTAGTTATAGTAATCATTGACACTCATTGGCCAGTTACAGACCATTTATATGCATTATTCAGAAGTCATCATTCAAAACAGGAGTTAATTAATGGCACAGTATTTACATAATTCATCTAATTAATCATTGGCACTCATTGGCCAGTTAAAAACCATTTTTATGCATTATTCAGAAGTCATCATTCAAAACAAGAGTTAATGAGTGTAGCATCAAGCTACTGGTATTCATATATGATAACATGTAAGTGACATAAGACAAATTTAAAATATAAGAAACAGTGGCATTCATTGGCCATTTACAAAGTAATCATATAGTTTTATAAAACATTATTCAGTATTATTCAGAAGTCATCATTCAAAATGAGAGTTAATTATTGGCATAGCATTTATAGAGTATAACAAAAATATTATTTACAGAAATTATTGGCATAGCATTTATACATTATTACAAAACATCATTCAGTATTACTCAGAACTCATCATTCAAGTGACATAATACATATTTAAAATGTAACACACTGTAACTATTACTCAAGGTCTGTGTTCCAATAATACATAGATATAATGGATTCAATACATCTGACAAATCTGCATTATATTTAGTACTATAAATATCTCTTAAACTAGTAGCATTATTTGGGACTGGTAATACATTTTTTTTGTGCCAGCAATGCATTGCGTTGGGATCGATAATTAATTGCTGGGGCATGAAAATATTTGCTTTTTACCTATTGCTGCAAATAAGGATTAGTAACGTCATTCGTCATGAGTCAGCTGTAGCAAGGTTATGAACAAGTAGAGTATATGTGATCACATTCATGAATGACACACACAAATGGGTAATAAAAATGCAAGTACTACAACAGGTTTAATAACTAACTGCTTATAGCACATTACTTTCATGAATAGCTTCTCCTGGAAAAAATACAAAATGGATTATTAAGCTGAAAGAAGAAACGCATATTATGCTGAAAAGTAGTGAACTTTGAATTAACAGGTAATGAAACGTGTACTCAATATGTATGTACTCTAGCTGTCCTTTCCAAAACATTCAGTCATTATACCATGCGATATAAGACATACTGTCAAAACGAACTGCAACAAATACTTAAATAACTACATAGCATTTCTTAACTAACAGTAAATATATAAACTTCATCATTATTCTCATCTGCAAAGAAAAACTTAAAAGTGGTGCGTTAAGTGGCCGTATAAAATTCATCACTATCATCACCTGCAAAGAAAAACCTCATTATTCATATTAGCATATTCTTCATATAACTATTCATCGTCATTCATTATCATCTGCAAAAAGTCACTTCATTTATTCATTATTCATATTACCATTTACTCATACAACTATTCATAGTATAGAGTTTCTTATTTCTCGCATATTTCATCACAAAAAGTAAGATGTGTAGTTCTGTCTGACAGCCTGCATCAATCGCCTCGTATTCTGAAAGAAAAAAATTAGTTAAGACTGCTATCATACGATGTGTATAGTATATTCATGTTAATGCTTGTTAATTCTGATCCATTTACTCTTCATCACAAGGTATTCCATTTTCTTTCGTTCATTCCGAAGGTGAAATTCCCATTTCATAGTAATCCACTGTGGTTTGTTTAATTTATTTCTTTTACACATTATTGCTTTCTGAAAATGATGAATAAGGATTAATATCTTGCACTTAAATCATATAGCCATTAAATAAAAACTGGTTTCTAGTGATATAATTAAGCATACAGCATAGCATGACAGAAAACGTATTATGTCAAAAACATAGAGAGTGTTCAGGTACAAAAATGTACACACAGTCTCATAATGTAGTAGCAAAAAAAATGTTAAATGGTCACGATGTTGAGATATCATAAGGCAAAATATCAAAGTCAACTGGTGTTTGTTATATCTTAAAGATTTCGTAGTGCATACAAACAAAACAGGAAAACAATCATACATACACGAAAAATGGAAAATGCTCACGGTCTGATATATAACGACAAGAAATGCGACCTGCTAACCTTACCTTGCCGGGCACTTGCCAAGAAAAAAATATGATAATCATCAGTAAGTAGTCACATAAATACACTCCTGGAAATAGAAAAAAGAACACATTGACACCGGTGTGTCAGATCCACCATACTTGCTCCGGACACTGCGAGAGGGCTGTACAACCAATGATCACACGCACGGCACAGCGGACACACCAGGAACCGCGGTGTTGGCCGTCGAATGGCGCTAGCTGCGCAGCATTTGTGCACCGCCGCCGTCAGTGTCAGCCAGTTTGCCGTGGCATACGGAGCTCCATCGCAGTCTTTAACACTGGTAGCATGCTGCGACAGCGTGGACATGAACCGTATGTGCAGTTGACGGACTTTGAGCGAGGGCGTATAGTGGGCATGCGGGAGGCCGGGTGGACGTACCGCCGAATTGCTCAACAAGTGGGGCGTGAGGTCTCCACAGTACATCGATGTTGTCGCCAGTGGTCGGTGGAAGGTGCACGTGCCCGTCGACCTGGGACCGAACCGCAGCGATGCACGGATGCACGCCAAGGCCGTAGGATCCTACGCAGTGCCGTAGGGGACCGCACCGCCACTTCCCAGCAAATTAGGGACACTGTTGCTCCTGGGGTATCGGCGAGGACCATTCGCAACCGTCTCCATGAAGCTGGGCTACGGTCCCGCACACCGTTAGGCCGTCTTCCGCTCACGCCCCAACATCGTGCAGCCCGCCTCCAGTGGTGTCGCGACAGGCGTGAATGGAGGGACGAATGGAGACGTGTCGTCTTCAGCGATGAGAGTCGCTTCTGCCTTGGTGCCAATGATGGTCGTATGCGTGTTTGGCGCCGTGCAGGTGAGCGCCACAATCAGGACTGCATACGACCGAGGCACACAGGGCCAACACCCGGCATCATGGTGTGGGGAGCGATCTCCTACACTGGCCGTACACCACTGGTGATCGTCGAGGGGACACTGAATAGTGCACGGTACATCCAAACCGTCATCGAACCCATCGTTCTACCATTCCTAGACCGTCAAGGGAACCTGCTGTTCCAACAGGACAATGCACGTCCGCATGTATCCCGTGCCACCCAACGTGCTCTAGAAGGTGTAAGTCAACTACCCTGGCCAGCAAGATCTCCGGATCTGTCCCCCATTGAGCATGTTTGGGACTGGATGAAGCGTCTTCGTCTCACGCGGTCTGCACGTCCAGCACGAACGCTGGTCCAACTGAGGCGCCAGGTGGAAATGGCATGGCAAGCTGTTCCACAGGACTACATCCAGCATCTCTACGATCGTCTCCATGGGAGAATAGCAGCCTGCATTGCTGCGAAAGGTGGATATACACTGTACTAGTGCCGACATTGTGCATGCTCTGTTGCCTGTGTCTATGTGCCTGTGGTTCTGTCAGTGTGATCATGTGATGTATCTGACCCCAGGAATGTGTCAATAAAGTTTCCCCTTCCTGGGACAATGAATTCACGGTGTTCTTATTTCAATTTTTAGGAGTGTATAATTGCATCATTGGTCATATAAAAATCAGAAAATGGCATTACAGTGTGATAAATCATAAAGTATGTTCATTCAGTAAAGGGTTTAATATTGGAGACATGGTGATTGCCTTTGCTTTTTGTGGTTCTCAGAGTTTCGACGTGTACTACATTGTGGTGAGGAATGCTGCGAATTCTGTATGGACCTGCATATAGAAGCTCAAATTAACTGCATCTACTCTTTCCTCTGTTGGATAAATAATGTGTGCGTACTAATATCTTCTGTCCAACGTGAAAGTCACGGCGTGTACAAACCTGTTTTTGCTGTCTTCTCCGGCGTCCTGCGGTACGATTGATGTTGTTGAGTGCAATGTCAATTATTTCATGGTGGCGTAGTCGACGAGATGTAGGAAAGGATACTAATTCTTTAATTTTGTTAGGTTGTTCAACATTTTTCAGTAATAACAGTCGGAGATAGAATAGTAGATCCATTTGGTATCGAGTTAATTACATCCTGGAATGACAGTATGTGTGTGCCCCAATCAATATGTTTTTTATAGCAGTAGATTCTACATAGTTTACCAATTTCTTTCATTAGTCGTTCACAAGGGTTCCAAGAAGCGTGATACTTGAATATATAAATCGGAGAAATGTTTCTTGTTCGTAACATTACGTGTCCATATAGCAGATCGAAACTGTGATCCATGCTCTACATGGAATAAAAAATGTTTTACAAATGCATTCGAAACAGATTTAGCAGTAGCTTTGCGTAACGGAGTGAAGGTAACAAATTTCGAAGTGAGTTCAACAGCGACAAAGATGTAACAAAAACCTCTATTAGTTCTGGGAATCGGACCAAAAATGTCTACAGCGGCCATGCGTCTCAATTTAACGGGTACAATGGGATGTAACGGAGGAATATGCGAAGTCGTGTCTGACTTAGCTTTCTTGCAGCTTTTACATGACGCTAAAATTCGTCGAATACGTTTCTCCATGTTGGCAAAATAACATTCTGTCTCAGTATAAGAAAACATTTTCTGGCTCCGTAATGTGCGTAACTTAAATGAGTATACCAAATTAATTTGTTAACAAGCTCGCCAGGAATACATAGTAACAAATTGTTGCTGTCAGGGTGAGAGAGTCGAAACAGAATATTATTGCGTACAGTGTAATGGTTTCTAATGGTAACATTATTCCTATCTTGCCAAAGGTGTTTAATTTCTTTCCATACGTTGTCTTTACTCTGCTCTTGTGCTATGTATCGTAATGACGACGAAATGAAGTTTTCAAATGCAACTTGTTGAACATACATGACGCCAAAGTTTGCTTGGCAGAAGTTGGTTCCGATGTCTTGCTGATTGTTGCTGAGAGAACGGGATAGTGCGTCTGCTACAACATTTTGTGTACCGGGAATGTGAACAATTGTAAAATTAAATTCCTGTAAATAAAGTTTCCATCTGCTTAATCTGTCGTGTGTAAATTTTGCTGAAAGTAAAAACTGTATAGCTCTATGATCTGTGTAAACGGTCATACGTCTTCCATAAAGAAAATGCCGAAATCTCGTAAATGCCCATACAACACATAATGTTTCAAGTTCTGTAACAGAATAATTGCGTTCAGCAGGTGACAGAATGCGACTCGCAAAGGCGATGTTTTTAATTACTGTAGTACCGCCTTCTTCAATTTCCTGAGTGATAAAAGTGGTGCATTCAACAAAGCTTGTTTCAGATTAGCAAATTCAGACTATTGGTTTTTCATGTAAAAGTGTGTCTCACATGTCGTCAAAAGTAATAACATTTTCGTGAACAAGATTCTTGTGTCAAAAGTATTGCTTGCGTTGCTGGAAAATTCATTCTGCACTGTATCTAGTCAAATTCTTTCTGACGTGCTGTTATTTTCGGGAGGATGCTGTGGCATTTCAACTATTTGTACTGTTCTGTTATTTCGTCGTGCCGTATTACGTTCGGGATGATGCCGACTGTCTGGTTCATTCATATAATCTGTTGTTGCGGATGATTTTGCTGCTGGTAAGACCGACTGTTATTAAACGTACGCTGAAAATTGTGCTCATTACTTTTACGTCTGTCATGATAGTCATTTCTATACGGTGCATTGCAATATGAGTTGAAATGTTGTGTTTTCTGTACGTACTGATTTCCTCGTTGCTGTGCGTTACTATTTGGTGGAGCCGACGCTATACTTGTAGGCGGCGAAACATTAAAGCTTGGTTGACCTTGCACATTACGTTGTTGGTTAGGTATGCTAACCGGCTGGCCGTGATGCTGTTGCGGGGAAAAGCGTCTATTGTTGCCAAAATGTGTTCGCTGTTGCTGAAAATTTTGTACATACTGATGATTAAAATTTTGCCTGTTATTAAAATTATGCTGTTAGTTCTCGTCATTTCGGGAGTGTCTAATGAAAACTGTCACTTTCAGGTAAAACTTGTCATATCAGGTTTCTTTACTAATTCCTAATTATAGATAGATCGATAGTTGAGGAGTTGTTTTGATAGATATAAAGGATAGAAGAGAAGGCAGCAGTGCAGAAAACTAAAGATGAAATTGCACTACTACGGCTCGGGGCCCTGTTCACGCTTAGGCACATATTCATCGAAGTGTAATGAATCCCCTGAGGTCACTTACGTACGTGCTGCAAATAAATTTTAGTTTCTGCGTTACAGGCTATGGCGGTGAAAATTCAAAAGTAAGTTGTTGTATCCAGTCCAATTCTAGTTTCTGCATTACAGGTAATGGCGGTGAAAATTAAAAAGCAAATTGTCGTATCCAGTCCAAAGCGTGACTCTGTGTTCTGTCATTTTTAAATACCTTAAATATTCTCACGGATACAAAGTGCTTGTAATCAAAATTATCGTCTCTGTATGTCTGAACAGGTTCAGGATTGTACGAGAATCTATTAGTCTGTGACTGTTCGGAATCCAACTCACATACTCTCTGTAAACCACCCAAATTATACTGGCTGTGCGAGTCTGACAAATGTTCGGAAAGTGGCATATGCTGTGATGTGTTAAAGGCAGAAACATTTCTCATCTCCGTCACTTCCTGCTGTAAAGACGACAATCTTCTACGTAATGTATTAATGGACGAACCTATCTCACTGATCGTCTGCTGTAAATTTTGGAATTCGGGTGTTTGATTAAGCGAAACTGGTGACGTATCGTCTGATTTGGTGTCATTATTATTTTCGATAACATCAACACGACTGGCCAATTCATCATATTTTTCAGTCAGTCCTTTTACGTGATCATCGTTTTTAATATCACAAACATTAATTTGTTTTTGTATTTTACGTGTGGTTTTGTTCAATTTTTTAACGTCTGCTTTGATGGCATCGGAATCCTGTATTAGTTCCAATTTTTCAAGTCTGTTGGTCATTGTCTGAAAGTCTAATGTGTGTGTGTCTGTTTTTGTTTTAAGATCGGAGATTTCATCGTGCAATTCGTTATTCAACTGTTTGATACTGTTAATTTCGTCTGATACTGTAGCAATATTGTTGTCTACGTATGTTTTTGCTTTCGTAAACAATTTACGCTTATCTTCCTGTCTTTGTACAGTAATTGTTTCCATGACTTGTTGCTTTACTTTATTCTGTTCCTGTATAAACTGTTGTGTAGGTGGTGATTAAAACGTTCGTCAATTTGGCTGTTCTGATGGTCAAATTTCGCGTCTACTTTCGCATCCAGCATGGGTGAAAGTTCTGCTGACATTAATTTAAACTCGTCACGTAACTGTGTTGCGTTTTCAGAGCATTGTTTAGCGACTGCACTAATTTCATCTCTTAAGTAATTTAGTTGTGGCCGCATGTGTATTACTTAATTCTTGTGCCACAGATCTAATTTCTTCACTACAGTTCCTAGCACAAGCCTTAATTTCATCATGTAATTGTTCCTTAGTATCATGACATTGTACGGCAACGGCTGTAATCTGTTCACTAAGCTGTTTGGAATTGTTATCTAGTTTTTCATTAAGTTGTTTGTAATTGTTGTCTTGTTTTTCATTCGACTGTTTGGAATTATTGTCTAGTTTTTCATTAAGTTGTTGTTTGAGATTTTCATTATTTTCATTAAGTTATTGTTTGAGTTTTTCACTAAGTTGTTTGTTTGATTCATGAAGTTGTAGCAATAACGCCATGACTTGATCCATGCCAATATTACCTACTCTATTCTCTGTGCTGTTTAATGGCATACCTGCAATTGTCACGTTTTGTGTAACCATTTGGTTATTTTCTGATTCTTGAAAAGGTTCGCCAATTGGATGTGCACTGTTGGTCACTACCTCGGAATCAAATAAATCTGACGTATTTTGACTACATTGTTCATCTTCGTGAGAAAAATTTATCTGTTCATTATGCAAATTTTCCAAAACGGGTGTGTCAAACTGGGCAGCGTTCATTGTATCGGAACGTGCCGCGTCATCAATTGTTACATTTACTGTGGACATAATTGAATTTGTTTGTTCATCATTAGGATCAAAATCATTACTAGTGATCGCTAGGCACTGATTATCTGTAATTAGACGATTATCATTATTACACTGTGTGTCACAATTATTATCGGTCAAATTATTAGAGTCGGCTATTTCACTCATTGCACATCGCGATGTACTGTTAACAGTTTTTCGCGACATTTTTCACAAATCAAAATTAAGCACAAAATGAAACAAAGACAAAGTAAAATGGAACAAACACAATTATAACAAAGAGCAATAAATTGCCGATGATCTGTGAAAGAAAAAGTGACAAATTAGTAAATGCGTTGTGCAAGATGCAAACTACATTTAAGTAAATAAGAGCAGATATATGACTACTTCTCAGAAATTCACAAAGAAAATACGATCCTGGCAGGGTCGCCAAGTGTAACCTCCCCACAAAATATTAAATAAATATTATGGATAATGATTCTGATTTAGTGTAACCTTCCCACAAAATTCATTTACATTTAATCTACCCACAAAATTCTTTCTGATTTAATCTAAGCTCAAAATTCATTCACATTTAGCGTAACCTCACAACAGAAAAATTCCTAAACCTCTCAACAGTAAAAATTATAATTATGTCTTCACATTCAGTGTAACGTTCCAATAAAAAAAATAAATTCAGTAACCTGGTAATAAAACAATGTAACTAACCTCTCAATTAAATTGTCGCTCACTTATGACTTTTCAATAATTCACTGTGAATTTAACCTGGTAAATTTTGGACGATAGCAGTGCTGCATCATGGCCCTGAAAGATCATTCTGAATAAAAAAGGAAAAATTCTTGCCTCAATGAAGTCGCTGGATACATCTGCTCTTACAATAAATTTTTCTGGCACAGTTCTGTGCCATGCTGGCCGACCTATCTGTCACTTATGAAAGGGAGCAACTGATTTTTCTATTGCAATAATCGGGATGATCATGGATGGGAGAAATTAGTAAATTCTTTAAATTGAAATGAATGGTTGTTAAAAGTTACTTTTTATGAGGAAGATTATTATTACGAGAGTTTTAAAACATTTACATGCGACTTGAGATAACATTACTACATATGCGCGATGGTGCTTTTTACCTTATACAATAATACTCAGGCTCCGGCATCACTGCACCGCGACCGGCCCAGCCAACACGATACACCAGACCAGACCAGAGCAGACTCCAGACTAGCAACAACTTACTGCTACAACTACGCAGTTCCTACTGCAGTCAACACTGCTCTCTGGTCAGAGATTCTCATATATATTGCAGGCAGCGTATGAGCAGTACATCGAAATTACATCCGCTCGGACCTCTTACAACTTTGATGTGTATGTTCGAGAATTAACAATGATTGAACATACCACACAGTCATCTATTTATACTCGGGATGGTACTTGCAAAGTAGTGGAGGGGCTGTTTAGTGATGATACAGAAATTGGTACACATGCTGCCATGTCACTGGTCGGTGTTGAAATTACGATAGAATTGCTAAAATTGATTGTACTATCAACTGAGATGTTTATTATTACAGTACATCGACAGTGTCTTTTCCACCCCAACAGTCCACTAGTACACTGTTGATTACTACATGATGATTGATTAACATCACTTGTTTGAAATGGAGAAAGAGTCTTGGTGGAAGAGGCAACACCTTCTGGGGATGGTTAACACTGAAACAATGATCACGTGCATGGCAGCTATATGAGGAATCAATGAAACGAAACACAGCGCCATGATCAATCCTGTCACTGTTAGTGATGAGTTTAAATGAAGAGGTCGTCAATCAGCTTGAGACTACAGACTGGAAACGCTCCACAACGCCTCAAAACTCTTCCAGTTTCCTTATGTTGTGACTGTCTTTTATTTCAATCACCCAGTGTGTGAATGTGCTGGAAGATCAGAAGCACCAACATGATTTGCACCGTGTGATGTCTAGTTTTCTGTGACAGGCAATTGACCAAAACGTGTTAAAGTCAGTTTAGAATTTTTCACAGTCGTCGAAGGTCGTGGTGGTGAAAAAAAAATTATGGCAATGTACAAAGCGTGTTACAGCAGAAAATGCTTTATATCAAACAACGAAACAGGGACCCTCTCCTGAGACTGATAAACTGTGGGAGATGGTCTCGTACAGTACAGGCGATGAAACATTACACCAGTGCAAGCGACGTCGTTCACTAGCCACCTGCTCCAATAGATAAATACCTGTATATTGAATAGGATCGCCGCTTATGCTCGATGCCGGCACGTAGATGATATTTGTTTTCGATATATCTCAAGAGAGAGATGCGGTTAAAACCTATTGGATGAAGTTAGCGGAGATTTTATAGTCCGTAATTTTTCCCTGCTGGATGGTACAGAATAATGATGATAGAATGTTTGGGTGATAGATGTGAATGGACCATGACGGACACGGATCTGCTTCGGACTGCAGTACCTGTATGATGTTGAGTCTTTCTAATTTTCTCTATAAACACCACCGTAACTGTTCATACTGTCTTTTATACTACGTCATGTTGCAGGAGCAGGCATCATTTGGCGTTGACCTTACACACCGTATATAGGTGGCGGAGCTAAGACAACATGTGCCCATTTCCACTGAGGAGTCAAAACACGGTCCTATATCATTAACTCAGATCACTCTGTTCCTACACGCATTGCAGTATGTGGAAAATATAGCTTTCTCTGACTTCTGGATAAAATTGATCTCATTATCAGCCCGTGTGTATATTACAGTACATCATTCCATATAATAGTTGTCTTCCTCATGCTTACTGGCCACTTGGTATGCTGATGATTACCGTATAATGACTGACTGACACCACTCGGCTGAGATGGAGGGATCCTTGGCAGAACACCAGATATCTGCTACTTGTCGCTGTGGAGCATGGGATAAAATTTAGAGGTCATCACCTCCATAAAATTGTTTGGAAGCGTTCCTCAAGGCTTCAGACTGGTGGAGAATCATGTAAATGACTGCAAAATCAAGGAACAATGCTTTCCGAGATGGGAAACTGAGACATCCACTACCCTGTCGATGGGGAAGATGAGATTAGCTGTAGAGCTGTAAGCCCTCTACAATACCGCAAACTCTTTCACTTTCCATATGTTGCGATGTCTTCCACGTTTTTGTCAATGAGAAACATCACCTCTGTCTTTTATTTCTACCAGCCTGTGTTGTGGTAGCTGTATGGATTATGCCATGCAATGTTCCGGTTTCTGTGAGAGCCAGAGGATCGAAACATGTTAATGTCGGTTTAGCAGCAGCTGACACAGATTTCTAAGTCGTGGTACAAAAAACAACGTGTATCACAGTGTACACTCATTGTCTGTGTTACAACCGAGAAAAACAATGTATTCGACTGCTTATGAAGGATCAATACATGAACCCTCTCGTATGATTGATTGTCTGTTGATATGGTCATCCTACAATACAGGTGATGTAACTTTACACCATTCTATGGAAACATGTTCGATCATGACCAAGATGCAGAGGGACTGTCTAAAAAATAGCGTTGGAGTTTTTACCGTATGGGATCATTAGCAGATAGGTTCGCAAAACGTGAATTGTTTCGAGATAGAGTGGCATGAATGTGATTCACCAGTCGCTGTAATCATGAAAAGACATCTCTACAGGATCCAATCCAAGTACGTGGTAGAATGGATAGACTTGATTCCGAAACACAGACAGTATTTCTACCCGAAAGTGTAGCGATATCAGTGACTCGTGTGTGTTCCTGTAGACTCAAGAGCGCTTTTTATGCAGTGTGACGGCAACATAGTCGCTACGATCTTGCTTTTAATAGCACAGTTCTTACGCGAAATGTATGGTGTGGGCTGTAGAATCCCTCTGCGGTCAGATTCAAATGTCAGTTCTCAATAGTATTCCTCGAAAGGAACATGATCTCCCCTCCACGGGTTGCCATTTGACCTAAGTGGTGAGTGTAATCCTAAATTGCCAAAGAAAAATTAAAAAAATTACTTGCTATCCATTTTTTTTGTTGCGGTATCTTTTTACGAAATTTCAATCTCCCACCTACACAGGACGAGACAGGCTCTCACGATTTGTTTCGTAAGCGCTAGTGTGATATAGCAATGCACTGGTAAAAGGGGACCTGCCACAGTGTACTAAACAGCTACGTTCTCTTGAATTATAGCTTGTTGTCGAACGTAAAATGAATTTTTTTCCGACATGTGAGCCAATGGTGTAAAAGATTGTCTAAATGTGTGTAATACACACGTGCATGACAGTTTATTTACAGACACTGAATGCGAGAGATGCTCTCATGTCTTGTAAGTTGTTCAACAAGATGAAAGAAATTGCTTAATATAGATTTTTTTCTTTCGAGTTTATATTCTCGCTTTTTCTTTACTCCGGTGTCGTTTTCGAATTAACGAAAACATTCTACGGTGATCAGTAATTTTCGCTGCAAAATGGCTGAAACTTTTTTTTCCCTGATTTTACACATGGTGGACATGTCGCTGCTAATCATTTGTGATCGGTGGCGGTGCACTTCGTTGGACGTCAGAAAATGACATGCGAATTGTGTACTCCAGTTGAGGCGTACAAACTATACCGATTTTGCTTGTAAAACTATAAGAAAATGGACTTTTATTATCGTCGTCGCAACTGTGTTTTCCTTTTTTTAATACATGCTTGATTATAGGTGCGTTGACATCAAATAAAAGTGTTTTTCATCACGGATCGTGGTCTGTGTCAGATCACCATCGTAGGTGCGCTCCCTAACCATTAGGGGCGGCCGTGTCACTATACTTTGTAGACGAACACGTTCTATTTGAGGTGGCCATCCTTTTATCTCATATTGTTTAGTTGACTATACACGCTATTTTGTTTGTGTTGGAGCATCCCCTTAAGACAACGGCCAGATGGTGGAATGCCAAGTGCTGCAGACCATCTGGACCGTTCCCCGGATGGGCGGGGCTATGCTGGTAAATTTCCCTTTTGTGTAGTATAGGACCATCGCCTCAAGACTAGAGATGGGGGATGCGCTCTTGAACTAATTCATAGAGTTGAATCTTTCAAAGGAGTGAACAATCAGTGATTCAGAAAAAAAGGACGGTAGCTCCAAACGTTTCCCACGGCAGAGGGAGAGAGAGAGAGAGAGAGAGAGAGAGAGAGAGACGGAGCATATCAGCAGCGCCTCTGCTGGTCACAGCACAGTGCACGCCACACAACACAGCCAGCGCCGGCCTCTGCCCTGCTTCTACCTTGGCTGCTTGCATTGTGCAGTGCCCCATTGGATTTTGTGTTTCACATATGCCGTGCCGTCTCTGTGCATCATCTGCCGCGTGCAGTGTCTGGTGCAGCTTAACTTTGCATCGCACTCTGTCGGCGATCGTTTCAGTCGCACGTCCTGCCCTCTGGGCACTTGATGCGAGCAACAGGACAGAGAGCCACCTAGCGGATAACATAGGAACTACTTGCAACAACCTGCTCGCAAGGGAACGGAGGATTTGTCTCGGAGCGGGTGAGTTCACCGCTCCCCCCACCCTCGGAACTCGCCCGCTCAACGCTCACCCCACCGTTCTCGACTCTAGCCAGAGCGTTGAGCAAAGCAACTCAGGTGTCACTCTTGTCTCTGCGGTCTTAGCTCACGCAGTAATACAGCTCGCGGCTCGACCTGCTCGACTCAGTGCTTCTGCATCGGAGTTTGTGTCTACTGGATATTGTTCTTCGTAGTAATACCGCTATGTATATTACATTATTATGTTATGTATACATCATTTGTTTTTATTTTATTTTTATTTGTTTAAACTGATCAGATTAGGTTCCTGACGACTCCTCTTACTATAGGATTTTTATTATGGACACTCGAATTTACGCTTTAATTACGAGCGAACCAATAAACGTATCGCAAAATGTGATACACCAATATTTTCCTTGTTTTATTCTGCGTAAGGCTATATGCAGCACTTTCGTTTTACAGTCAAATTTATATTTTTTTTCTTATTCTGGTACGGATTTTGCGATTTTAGGCGTCTTCAGAAGGAAATGTTCACTTTAAAAATATATGTCTTGCGATGCATTTGTATGAGGTTAATGAAATTTTAATACATTATAGCCAAATATATTGTTAATGTAAATCTCAAGTTACAACATTTTCTGATCACCCAAAAAACCACGATAGTGCAAAATAAATCAATAATCAAAAACTTTGTCATATCGTGGAAATTTCAATAAACAATACAAAATTCTTACTCATTATCTGTGTTACTTCAAAATAGGATCAAATAAGATCAAAATACAGGTATAGTACTGGAATAAACCAAGTTTAAAGGGCAATGTGCCTTCCATTTATTTTCTATTGTAAATGAGTGGTGAGTCATGAAAAAGAGCTAATTCATTTCAGGGAGTGAACAGTTCTGATCCGATCTCTGAAAAGAACAGTTTTGCCCATCTCTACTCAAGACATGCCACGTATCACCAGTGACTGTGGAGAGCTGAGTGCAGCCAGTGGCCTCAAAGAAGGTTGCAACAAGGGCGCGTCTGCTGCGGGTAGGCAAGGTTATGCTGGTAAATTTCCCTTTTGTGCCAAGGAATGCCACCTCAAGGCAGGTCGTGTGTCGAGAGTAACCACACAGGGAAGCAGAACAACTGGTGCGGCCTTAGAGGGGTAGTAGCAGGGGTGCGAGACGCCCTGCGGAGCAACTGGCTGTTTGAAGAAGCATGTATCTTCCTCATAGGTTGATGGAGGGAGGCAGAGGAGAGGGAGGGAGGGGGGAGGGGAGAGGGCCTCGGTTTTCGGGAGTTTGTGATTGTACATAAAGGAAAAGCACATTCAACTACTGCCCCGTTTGCAGTCCTTTAGGACGACAATCTTCCCCCATTCATGTCTGCAGTATGACCTGTTCATTACGAGTGCTGATTTTTTCACGACAATTTCGAAGTGTATTTAGAACTGTGACGCATTTTTCTCCAGTGTGTATTGGCTTCGATTACCTGGGTTTGCAGGATGGTTTTTGAGCTGGTGTCTGTAGCGAACTCCAATGTCAAAGAGCGATAGATACTGTATCGTTACTTTTTAAACTCCTCTCTGTCCAACTCCAGCATCTCGTCAGATGAATGTATTCCCCATCAAAAAGAATAAAGATAGTACCTTACAACCCTGTCTTTTTTGTGCCATCTTGTAGGTGTAGGACAGAGTTTCGAGTGGTACTGTGAATTTTTTTCCCAGCAGGATAACACCAGTTGTATGGCATCCACATTTTTTTAATTGTATTGTGATTTTATGCCGTCCTTGTGTAGCGCAATGCGTATAGTTGTGTAATTAGCCCCAAGCTTTGTGATTAATTACATAATTAGGACGGATCTTGGCGTCAGTTTCCCGACCAAAAAAAATGAAGTACCGGTACACTAACCTAACCTTCCTCTGCTGCATCTGGACAGTTTCCATTTTCCATGTGTTGGTGGGGGGGGGGGGGTGCACTTGAGCTTTCCATCCAGTAGAATCAGTGTTCGAGACCCGGAAAGGAAGGGCACCATCATTTTTAATTTCTCGTCAGTTCCAAGCTCCTCTGGACAGTTTTCTTGTGCTGGGGGGGGGGGGGGGGTGCACTTGCACTTTCTGTCCAGGACCAGGTTCGAGTCCAGAAAGGGTACCACTAATGTTAATTTCCCATCAGTTCCAAGTGCCTCTGATGGTATAATTGTGTTAGGTGGGTGCAGTTGTGCTTACCATCCAGGAGGACCAGGGTTTGAGTCCCAGAATGGGGACCACCAATATTAATTTCCCGCCAATTCCTGGGTGGGGGTTGAGGTGAGGCGTCAGCACAACTCTGGGACAAAGAAATTCCCGCCAAAATTCGAAAACCCCGCGAATAGGGTGGGTTGGGGGAGGGGGATGGGTAGAGGAAGAGAGCCTGCCCATGTGCAGGCTGAGAAAAACACGTGACATCATCTGGGGTGGGGGTGGGCAGTGGTGTGGGCGATTAATTGATCAATTTCATTAATTTGCATGTCAATTTGATACCGAAATTGCACCTGTAACCCCACTACCCTAGTACTTATGCGTACTGTAAACTGTCTGAAAACACAAGGGCTTACGCATCGCCAAATTCCGTAGTTCCTGGGGGAATTAGTATACTGAAATAAACTGACTCTGTGGAGGTAAAATTCTGAAAACATTTGTTAAATTGCGTTCGGCCCCAGTACATTTCTTACACGAGAAGGGAAAAAGGTGGCACCTAATTTAGAAGTTGCATGCTCGATATCAGACCTTGCATCTCTCGTGGACATTATGTTCTACATGAGCAGCCTGAACGTCAGTCTGCAAGGTGAAAATAATTTAATTTCTGAGATGATGACAAAAATTAATGCATTTGAAAAAAAAGAAGCTTACTCTTTGGGAGAGCGAACTATTGTCTGAAAACAGTGCAAATCTCCCTACCCTAGGCTTGGTCCACGAATGTGCTGATTTCAAGAATACATGTCAATAACTGAAAAATTAAGAAGCAATTTCGAGCATGATTTGTAGAGGTTGCTTTGCACATCCATTTTGAACATAATTTGAAGCTGCTCCGAATCATCTATATGGAACTGATCGACCTACAGTGCACTACACAGCTAAAGGACAAGTTCTTTGCAGTACGAACTACAAAAGAATTCTGCCGAAGCAGTCCACAGCACGAATTTCCACACCGCATCACGAAGATGCGACAGATATGTCCAAGTTCGGATCCACTTACGTGTGTGTGAAAGATTTAATGAAAATGAATACATTAAGGTTTCGATCGAGTATTAGTAACGAAAATCTTCGGAACTGCTTGTTTTTGTCAGTGGGCCATGCTTTTGTGCCCAACCATAAATTTGTTGTTTCTCATCACGAATAACAAAAATGTTCTGGTTTTATTTTCTGCTTATAAATTGTTATTTACTTGCTGTGCTTCATCCTGCTCCACGTTACCTAGGCAAAAATTGTTATCTGATATATGTGGTATTAAACCGGTTGTTCAAGGTATATAGTTTGTGCAGGTAATGTGGCCGATGTGCAGCGATCAGTTTCAGACCAAAGCGCTTTGCGAGTTCCTTCGTTTGTTCGGAAGAGGAGGTCAACCATGTGTTTGCCACCTTTAGGCCAGTCGCCGAAGACAGAATCGAAGTGCACGCTCTGCAATCTTTCTCAAAACGATGTTACAGAAAACTATACTATAAAAAAAATCATTTTTGCGTTGTTTATAGCTTTATGTGTCAGGCTCACGGTGATGGGCCAATCATATCGTTAATGTTCGTATTTATATGAAAGGAACACACTGTGCGAAATTAGAAAAGTTAGCAATGAAAAATGGGGTCGCTATGCTTTTGCGTTTGGTGCAAACTATATAACATGTTGCTGCATATGAAATTTAGAAAACAAATCGAGTTTTACTTTAGACTTCGGAGGGGGCTCTATCTGTCAACAATCGCGAGAAAATTTATGTGATGTAGGACACTCATTTTCGATCGCGCCGCGCCAGCGATGAATCCAGAATAAAACATCCACAACATTCCTCATATTTCGTAAACGGTTTGAGATATCGAAATGAGATTTTGACAAACGATAGCACACAAAGAGGAGAGTATTTTACCATATGGTTATTATGCAAAACCTCATTATCTACCGTGTTAATTCACTAATTACAGACGTCTTCAATGAAAGACTGTAATTTTGAGGGGCACAGCTGGTGAAATGAGAAATGCTATAGCTTTTGGAACAACGTAAGCGAAGACATTACACGTTTATTTTGTACTGAGGTTCGATGATGATGATGATGATGATGTTTAGTTTGTGGGGCGCTCAACTGCGTGGTTATCAGCGCCCGTACAATTATCCAATCTTTGCTCAGTCCAATTTCGCCACTTTCCTGGATGATGATGAAATGATGAGGACAACACAAACACCCAGTCATCTCGAGGCCTGACCCCGCCGGGAATCGAACCCGGGACCCCGTGCTCGGGAAGCGAGAACGCTACCGCGAGACCACGAGCGGCGGACTACTGAGGTTCGAATCCTGCCTTTGGCATGGATTTGTGTGATGTACTTAGGTTAGCTAGGTTAAGTAGTTCTAAGTCTAGGGGACTGATGACCTCAGATGTTAAGTCCCATAGTGCTACGAGCCATTTCAACCATTTTCAGAGCAGCACTTCTCCTTCCATGCTCGACATTTCCCCTATAGCGCCTAGCCGTAGCCCCCACCACTACAGGTCTCCCCACGCATGCATTGCCAACTGCGCATCTACCGGCCACGGCATTTTGCGTGTGCTCTACTTACATGCTTGAAAATTATCCTCTGTTATTGAGAGACATGTTTGATACCCTTGCCATGAAGGGTATTTAGGTACCAATAAAGCATATTTATGCACTATTTGCTCTTATGGTTTATTTTAGAACCTTGGCGCTTGTTAATGGTGCTATGGAATAGTACTATACCTTCCCATGATTGCACTGCACACTGAAAGGAACATGAGAGTGCTCCAGGTACAGTGTATCCCAGCTAGTGGGTAAAGCAACATCTGTGCTTAGAGACATACGGGGTAAATGAGCAGTGGGGGTTCAGTTTCATTGTTTACACGTCTGGCTACTGTGCACAAAGAGACCAGGAAGTTTCACATGTGTAGCAGCTCTATATGTGTGCAAAATTTCTAGTTGGCCCTCATTTAGGGCTTCAATTGGTCTTTTGTGGGACACTGTACACTCATTCCAAATCAACAGTTTACATTGCTGCAACATCTGTCCACAATCACAGTTTCTATTGATATTACAAACAGATGTTTCTTCATGAGCTAAGTTGAATGGCAGCTTAAGTACTGGATACGGCGTTCAGTCACCATCCAGTTGTTCAGCATGTATTTCAGAGGAGGCGACTGCAACAGAAACTCTTTTATTTTTGCGAACTTGGACTACGAGCAGATTTAAAAGAAAAGTCTTTGCAGTACCTCCCAGGACGTCTAAAAAGAACAAATTACCTTCATCAGTCGCAATTTGTTGCATAACAGTGCTGAAAACTGATGTTTGTACTGGATTCAATTGCTGAACATATGCATTAAGCTGCTGTTGCAACGAAACAGTGTCATAACTCATTTCTTGCGGTAAATCACTACTAACTTCTTCAGCTGTTATTGGTCTACTCAGTCCGAAGCCAGATAAACCTTTTCCAGTTATCATTATTACGTGGTCTTCCACATTCCTGAGAGCTCTGCTATATATTAAATCATTGCATGTAGTAAGGTACTTAAATTCCTGCTGTATATCTTCTGCCACGTCACTTTTTGTGTTTTTCCATATTAGTTGTGGATTTGACAGCCCACGAGTTGCTGTTAATATTGCGAAAAGCTCTCTCACTTTGGTCGCTGTTCTGCACTATACAGCCTCTTCCAATATTAGACCCCAATGATTATCATTTTCTAATAAAACCTTTGGCCTTTTATGGCTGTCTGAATGTTAATAATTCCTGACCATTTTGTTTGTCAAGATCTTTGAAACAGGTTGGGCCTCACTCATGGAGTAACGTCATCCTGAAGCAAAACCATGTTGTTGAAATGCACAGTATACTGTAGACTCTGCCTAACGTAATGTATCTCCGGATTTAACACCAGGCCATTTGTGAACAAGGATTCCTTGAACTCGACTTTTTTGTTCTTTTCTTGGTGTAGTCCAGGTATAATATCTCGACACCTCAATGTACAGAAGAGTTTTGGGGAAGTCGTCCCTTGCACAAAGATCAAAAAATACAGTCAGTGTTGTTTTTGGCGGGATTAATATTCGCTCATGAATGTATGTATAAAAGTTGATTCTGCCGCCAAGATGAACAATTGATATTGTTTTGGCAGAAAGTGTACATAAGTGGCCTATGTTCAGTGTAAATAGTGAACTTCCTGGCTTCTACTTGTGGTTGGAAGTATTTAATAGCCTCATAGATAGACAGATGCTCTGTGTCACATGCACCCCATTTCCATTGTGACTGCGATACCTTGTCGGAGAAGAAAGATAGCGGCTGACATGTGCCACCAAACAGTTGCTGTAACGGCATGCTTGACGTTGTCTAGCTCGCATTGACCTCTAAAGCTAAGTATGTGTTCAGTTTGGGGTGCACAAGTAATGCAGCATTCGGTACGCTCTGCTTGGTTGCTTCAGAAGCGGAAGTCGTATTATCCATCCATGAAACTGGCGAGTTACTGTTTCTGTTTGGGCCAGCGAGTGCCGTCACTAGTAGTTCTCCATCTCAGCTGCAGGTATCGATGATAGAAATTAAGCACATGGAGGAAATTACATTATTATTTAAAAGTTCTTGGCTGTGCGATTTGCAAGACGGCTTCAACTTTCTCAAATAAAGGTAGTGAGCATGACCATGATATCTTATGGCACAGGGAGTCAATCTGTGCTTGAACAAAAAAGCATTTGGCAGTGTTTAAAACAATGCAGTACTATTTTAACCATTCAGACACCTCAGTCAGATGATGCTGCTGATGTTCTGGCGAGAATGTCATCCAGATACATAAAGCAAAAGGGGGGATCTTGTAATATGACGATGTCTACAGATCTTTGCAAAGTTTGAGCAACGTTTTTGAAGCCAGAAGTCATGAAGTGACGCTTGAATAGACCCAATGGGGGTGGTTATGTCCATCCTCAGCATGTCTGCCTCCTATACTGGGATCTGAGTGTATGCCTACCCCAGTCTACGACACTGAATAAGGTCACATCACTTAATTCATAATTATAGGCTCATAGCAGGGTTATGGGGTATCACTTGGTACAGTTCTGGCATTGAGGGCTCGATAATCACTGCACGGATGCGATGCGCCATGCCTCTTAGACCTAAGTGAAGTGGGAACGATCAAGGAACACTTGACAGGTGCAAAACACGTTCCCAAAGCATACTGTCCAATTCTATTTTTGCTACAGCTATGCAGCCTGGGGCCAAATGTCAAGGGTGACAGCATGCTGATAGGTCATTGGTAGCTGTAATATAATGCACTGTATCACAATGTACCTCTTTTGGCGCTCCAGGAAGTCATATCAGGGCTGGCAATTTCCACATTAAGTCAGTAGTAGAGCAACAAGGACATCATCTCACCCTACATTGTTGCCAGATTTATTCGATACAGCGGATCCAAGATGGCGGCCATAGATGTAGAAACGTCGCATTGATATCATGGAAGGAAATTCAAATTTTGGCAGAAATATAGGTCAACGTCCACTAACCTAACACCACTCCCCCCTCCCCCCTCCCCTCTGTTCTCATCTGTAAATTGGTGGGAAAAGGTCGCAGTCTGTGCTGGGCTGACGGATATAATGGATGTAAATTTTTATTTTGTATGCATTGTGGTATATTGTTTGTTTAGAAACATGTAGTTGTCATGGACAGTAGCTCCATCCAGTGTCTTCACCTTGAGATCCAGAGTCCAACTGATCTAGTTCACAATATCAACACCACCAGAGGGAGCTGTTGGCCCATTTTCCTCCCCTTCTCCTTCCATCCCCCCCCCCCCCACCTGACGTAATCCAAGATATCGCTCTGGGGAAAAATGGTGGAAAATTCGCTCAGTCTGTGTTGAGCTTCCCAAGAGGACGGACGTAATTGTTTATTACGTACTACGTGTTCAATGGATGAGATGTCTGTGCTGGAAAAGTAGGAGTTTAATGGATATATTAACTGTAATCGTGCATCTGAGGACTGCATCCACAGCCAACTGCAAGATCTTTAGAAAGAAATGATATTTGGTGAATATATGAAGAAGACGAACATGCTTCATCAAATAATCAATACGCAGCAGGATGGGGATAAGTTACAGTTCACAACTCATGATGATGAATGTGTGTGCTGTAAGTGTAGTTAATTCGATAAAAGTCTAGTTAGTCTTCTGAAGAGCAAGACGCGAGATGTCACCCACTCTGGCACAAGGGTTCACAGCATGAGCATGCGGGCCAGCCGGGCCGAGCGGTTCTAGGCGCTACAGTCTGGAACAGCACAACCGCTACAGTCGCAGGTTCGAATCCTGCCTCGGGCATGGATGTGTGTGATGTCCTTAGGTTACTTAGGTTTAAGTAGTTATAAGTACTAGGGGACTGATTGCCTCAGAAGATAAGTCCCATAGTGCTCAGAGCCATTTGAACCATTTTTGAACGAGCAAGTGGCAGCTGCAGGGCGGCCTCATGCTAATCGCTTACTGTCAAGCTGGAAATACCCACAGCCTTCCATATCACCCCTGACACACAGATACCCCTTGTCATTTGAACACGAATTGCTTCAGGAGTTATTACTCGTACTTCTGGTTTTTAAGCAATTTGCGGAATATCGCCACATACATATCTTGAAGATGTCACAGGAACTAAATATACTATTGCACAAAGACAGAGAGAGAGAGCTTTATAGATAATGCAAGAATATTTAACGATTTTCAATGTAACTAGGCGTTTTATTCCAAGGAATACCACCACGACACTTGAACACTGATTCTGAAAAGACATTGCGGCACACTTGTGAAACCTCCCTGAGACACTTCGCTCGCTCTTGTGAGAAATACCACATTTTTCCCTGGTCTCTGAGCACGAGCTGCTTCAGGAGTTATTAAATCCAATTGAACGTGTCTCTTAATACACTTTCAAAAAGATCACTGAACAGTAGTTTGCTTCAATTTTAAGATGTATACCGCCTTACTTGAACACAGATTCTAAAAAGATCGCGGCACACTTGTGGAACCTCCCAGCCTTCCTTCCTGGGACACTTTGCATGCTTCTGTGGGGAGTTCCACAGCCTTCCCATGTCTTATTTTTCATTTCATTCAATTCTCGAAGCACACTGGTGTCTAAGCAAAGAAGGGAAATTCAGAACAATTACATATCTAAAACTTCATAGCATATTTCGAATCCCACAACAGATCGTGGGAAAAAAACTCAATCAGAATATGAAGTGAATACATAGAAAGAAGGATCCTTTATTGTATGATTATATGATAGCGGAACAAACACTGGTAGCAGTTACTTCAGTAAAATATCTGGGAGTATGCGTGCGGAACGATTTGAAGTGGAATGATCATATAAAATTAATTGTTGGTAAGGCGGGTACCAGGTTGGGATTCATTGGGAGAGTCCTTAGAAAATGTAGTCCATCAACAAAGGAGGTGGCTTACAAAACACTCGTTCGACCTATACTTGAGTATTGCTCATCAGTGTGGGATCCGTACCAGATCGGGTTGACAGAGGAGATAGAGAAGATCCAAAGAAGAGCGGCGCATTTCGTCACAGGGTTATTTGGTAACCGTGATAGCGTTACGGAGATGTTTAACAAACACAAGTGGCAGACTCTGCAAGAGAGGCGCTCTGCATTGCGGTGTAGCTTGCTCGCCAGGTTTCGAGAGGGTGCGTTTCTGGATGAGGTATCGAATATATTGCTTCCCCCTACCTATACCTCCCGAGGAGATCACGAATGTAAAATCAGAGAGATTAGAGCGCGCACAGAGGCTTTCAGACAGTCGTTCTTCCCGCGAACCATACGCGACTGGAACAGGAAAGGGAGATAATGACAGTGGCACGTAAAGTGCCCTCCGCCACACACCGTTGGGTGGCTTGCGGAGTATAAATGTAGATGTAGATGTAGATGAAGCACTGTCCTACAGATGAGAAAAATAGATGGAATTGTCGGTGAATTATTTATCCATGTACTACAACTGCAGCTCTGGAGATACTCTAAGGCCACAACGGTGGGTGAAAGACAGCATCCCACCTGTCTGAAAGCAAGGAGGACGGTCTGCATGGACTTGTCGCGGAACACTCGAACAAAGAAAACAATATGTGTCTCTCAGACGTCACAGAACTTTCCGTAGATACCCTGCCCCTGTCTTGCTCGAACCAGTCGGTAGAGGCTCCCATGCCCCGCACAAAGGATGTCCTGTGATTCTCTGCAAATGGAGCATTCTGATTGGTTCTTACTAAATTTATGAGTTTACCCACCGAACTGCTGCTGCCGGTGGGGGTACACTGTCCACCACTTTCTACAGATGGACAAATTATGAGACTTTCAGCCGCAAAACTACTTCGTATGGATCGAAAAAAACATACAGTAGTCATATTGCATTGACAGTTAAACCCTGCAAAAGTGGTCTACAGATCATAAAATACGCAATCTATCGCCAAAGACACTTCCTCAATTACACTGCTCTGGTACTGTCGAAAGAAGCTTGAATTTTTCGGCGTGAAACCGATCTCCAACCAAGCTATATCACTACCATATCATATCGATGTAGCAAAACACAGTTCGTATCCTGCACCACACAAAATCATCACTTCTGCATCCATCATATAGCTATCGACCACTACACACTCGTACATACACCGCGAAGAATGTCAGATCCCAAAAAGATATAAGCACATGCACCATATATAGTCGCAGCACTAGGTATTTCCTGCGAGGTCAGTTGGTCATCCACTGTGGCCAACTTTCACGAGGCAACTGCACCTGGTCTGACACGTGATCAGAACGCCCTCCATGGACAGCATTCACTCTCCAAACTGGTGTACAAAGACTGGGTTGGTTCCCCTGGCACAAAGACGTCCGTTGATGGTACTGTTTCCGATCTGGTTTGCTTGCTACTGTGGTTCCTGCAACGAGTTGCGATCATCTCCAGACTCTGGGATTATGTGAATATATGTATTTGCACATGGTTTGCCAGAATATCATACCGTTTACACGTTAGGTCTCGATATCAATCACATAGCGGTATGCTAACGGTCGCTTGCATAGTATAATTCCGAATATAAAGAGTGGAAATAATTTCTCTTGAAACCCAGAATTTTAGCTAGGTGGGATGTGCTGTAAATCAGTCAATAACTAGAAACTTATCTCGTCTGCGGAGATCTTTACGAGGAAACTTGAAAATAGAGGAAATGGGTAGTTCAACTCGTAGTTTTTAACGAATTCCGATGTCAATGATATAACAGATTCCAAATCACCCTTGTCCTTTAAAAAGTCAACTAAGGTTTTATAGTTATAATCATGCTACTCATGTCATCCTGGAGTCTGACTGGCAACCCGTCTAGTCTCACGCCGATCTGTGTGGCCGGGCAACCGAAAACGCTGCCAAAATGGACACCAAAGTGCATCTCATGTCAATGCAGCAAGGTGAACTGCTGTGTGCACACACCAGTGGGAGACTTTCAAGATATGACTGCTCACTTCGCACTCGTACATAGAGTTGTTGTAGGCCCTTTACCTCCATCCAATGGCCAACATTACCTATTGACTATGATTGATCGCTTCACCTGCTGCCTGGAAGCAGCGCTGGTAGATAATATTTCGGCAGAGACTTTAGCTTCCGCCTTCGTTTTCACGTGGATATCCCATTTTGGCTGTCCTCTACAAGTCACAGTGAACTGCCAACACCAATTAGAGTCTGACCTGTTTCCCAGCTTACTAAATTCCATGGCAAAGTACGCCACAAGACCACAAGCTGCAACCCAGCCAGTAACAGGGTGATAGAATGCTGGCACCATTCTCTGAAGGCAGGTGCTAGAGTATGGTTTGGACCACCGCTTACTTGGTCTGAGAAATACCTACAAACCCGATTTAGATTCTTCACCAACCAAATTAGTATAGGTGAAGCATTACACCTGCCAGGAGAGTCTGTGGATGCACATCCCCTATAGCTGCCCACCATGAGGGTTGTGACCTTATTAATTAATTGAGGAAACATATTTCTCTCATTCCTCCCCAGCAAGCATCAAGACACAGCATGATACATCAGGATCTAGAGATGTGCAGGAACATCATGTTTTGTACCAATGGTAAAACTGTACAGGTCACCTGTACTGGTAAACCGGAGTGTGTGTGCCAGCCACTACAGGCCAAACTGTACAGGCGTAAAGACCTGCACAGGTGATCAGAGAAGAATCTAAATTCAATTCTTCCTACCTGCTCAGGCGTGTAAACCTGTGTGTGTGTGTGTGTGTGTGTGTGTGTGTGTGTGTGTGTGTGTGTGTGAGAGAGAGAGAGAGAGAGAGAGAGAGAGAGAGAGAGAGAGTCACTCCGGCAAGCCTGTACATGTTTTTGGTAAGGTGGGGCTAGCTCCCTGAGTAGAGAGCATCGATTGTCTTTGTATTTACGTGTACAACAGTGTTAACTAGTGACTACACGCATGGTAGTGCTCAGCTCTTGTGATCAACATGTCAAATCGAAAACAGAACCAAGTGTCAAGTGATAGAAGAGTTTATTTAAATGTATAGGTTGGAACCTTGTCTGTGGCAGGTGAAAAGTAAAGAGTACCACAACCGTGAAAAGAGAGATGCAACCTATGAAAGACTTGTTATTAAACTGAAGGAGTTAGAACCCGATGCTACAATGCAATCTGTAGTAAAAAAATAATAATTTAAGAAGTAATGTACGTAAAGAGAAGAACAAACGTGACACGTCAATTAAATCTGGAGCTTCAAGTGACAATGTCTGCACATCAAAATTGTGGTACTTAAATTTGTTCGATTTTCTTGGCGATCAAGCTACTCCTGGTGTGTCTGTGTCAAACCTGGATGACGAGAATGGATGTGAAATCGATTAAGTAAGTACTCAGATTATTTATAACACTCATTCAATTTAATTTAACTACATTTTTAACAAATGGAAAGTTTATATTTGGAGTCCACGTTTTTTATTAATTAGTGCAAAATGTTCTGAACTGTATGAATTATTAACTTACTAAGGCCAAACTTCTTCTTTTAGTCTATTTTTTTGTTTCAAAGAACCCTATTGTTTTGCCATGGAACTTTGTCTTCATTCATGAAGTATGAAGTGAACCCATTTCTAAGCTGTTTAGCAGCAGACGTTATGTCCCCGTGGCTCAGACGTTTCAGTGCGATCATATTTGACTCTGAGGCATAATTAATATTATTATTATGTATATTATGCCCCAGTTAAAATTTTGTCTTTGAATTGTGAAAAATTACTAAGAATAAAAAATTTAAAAAATGTATTTATTATACATCCCTGAAGATACACTCCTTTCAGCACATTATAGATGGAGTCACATTTCTCTGGAATTATTTTGCCAAGAGCTTGGGGTGATATTATAGTAGAATATTTGAGACATTCGTACAATTGACCCATTGCAAGAAACCTCAGAGTAGCTGTCAGTCTTTCGTGGGCAGAAACAGAAGTTATCATAACTGTATTTTTCCTTTGTATTAAAGGAGTCACAAGTGACAATGGTTTTTGGTAAACATCTTCATTCATCCGCAAATAATTACGGTAATCTGAGGGATCTGAACATAACTCTCTTACTAATCTCGTATGAGTGTATTTATTTCTCCTTAAAGCCACTCTTTACACAAAGTTTTTCGTTTTTGCTTCCTTTTACTCTTCATGGTCACTAACAAACCGACTAATGAGGTCTCGTCGTCTTCTTGCCTGCTTGGCATTTATCGACTGACTGAGTTAAAATCTTCCTGTTTACCATAGCGTGCGTGTGCTCCAGCCTGCACAGGTATTTCTTTCTGGTATACCTGTGTAGAGTTACCTGACAGGCATGCCGGAACGTGTGTGGCGGCCTTAGACGATGCTGCACTTCCTCAACGGGGGCTGACAAGCATATAGCGCAGTGTTCTGGTGTGACACAAATATTTATTTACATCATGCTGTCAAAAAAAATTTTGGCGCCAGCCACCAGAGGCGCTACATTCCATAATGACATTGCACTTACTCCTAGACTGAATCTTTTTCCTTTCTTTATATAAATAGTTCTTAGTAATGGAGTAATTGTCGTCTCAGTTATTTTTATGGATAATTCTACCAGAAAGTAAAACTTCTCAAAGCTGTATTCTCCATCGGCAAGATTTGCCTTCCTGTACAGGAGTGGATAAAGAATTAAGAATTTTCTTGTACAACAGTGTCACATTTCGTACACCAGCCAGCTAGATTGCAACATGCATGGTAAGTTGATCCGACGGTCTCTAATTCGTGTCCATTCTGAAATACATACAAACATGTCAAACAATATTTATAAGGGAATAAATAGAGCTTGTTTACTTTCTCTGGTGTGGGTTTCCTCCTTAAATAACTAATAACCTCCTAAACAACTGTTTTTTCTTCTTATTTAGAGATGACATTTTCACTTCAAAAGTTGTTTAGTGGAAATTCGTCACCTTATGTTGTTATTTATATATAGTGTGGGTGTCAGCACCGTTCTGTTATTGTAAAACTAAATAGTTTTTCGGTTTCAGGCAGGCTATCTGACCTTGCATGTGGCAGAACACTAAATGAAAAAATTATCCAAGTTGTTATGGAACATTTGCAATTTTCAACAAAAACAAAGCACAATAATAAAATAAAAAATAAAAAAAGCACACAAACGCATGAAATTCATTGGCATTCTGGTTCGAGTTGCCGGTGATGGTGGTCGTGTGTACGTGTGGTGTACTTGCTTGTGTGAATGAATGTGTACATGTTTCTTTTCCTGACGAAGATAGTGGCCATAAACTAAAATTCAAAATTTTCTATAATGTGTAAGTGTATTTTAATTGTGCCTGTCCGCAACGTAATGTGTCACCTTTATGGTAAGTAGGGAACTAACTTTTTCTTACGTTCTTGAAATCTATTACTACAGTGGTGACCAAAATTAAAGCAACAAACGAAGATTCTGCAAGGTTGCGATCATTTTAGCACAAAACAGAATACACAGGTGATAATAAAGTAGAAGCAGTGTACAGAATACAGAACGTAAACAAATGCAACATGCATAACGGTAGACAAAAATGTCCTTGGCTTTTTCCAACTTAACGGATTTGCAGACACTTTCTTACTACAGGGTGATGTGCTCAGTATGGGGTGCGACCATCTCTGGCAGCAGTACAGGCATGAAACCGACAGGGCATGCTGTGAACGATGTCACCAATCTCATGTTGAGGCAATAACGCCCTTTCCTCCTGCACAGCTGCTCACAACTCTTGGAGAATGTTTCGTGAAAACTGATGTGATGCAATCCATCTCCCCGTGCATCCCAGACATGCTCGATGGGATTCAGATCGGTAGAGTGAGCTGGCCCCACCATTGTTGCAATATCTTCCATTTCCAGAAAAACACATCCAACCATGCTCTATGAAGCTGAGCATTATCGATCACCAGTACGAAGTTTCGGCCCACTGCACCTTGCAGGAACCGCACATGAGGTCCCAAGATCTGGTCACAGTGCCTGACAACAATTTACCCTTGCCTATTCACATGTATAATTTCGTGAAGAGGTGTTAGTGTTGTTAACATAATCCTTGCTCACATCATTAAAGATCCTCCTCGATACCGGTCGGTCTCTTTGCACAGTTTTTGGGTCGCGAAATCGAGTTCCACGTTCCCTAAAGATGCCAATCTGTCGAGAATCACTCTCCACACCATATTGGGGCTGAACTGTGAAAAGAACATTGGCCCACTGTTCGACCGTCCGGGTGCCATGCTGACGATTCCACTCTACACGTTTCCTTCTGTGAAGACGCTTCAGAGGTACACACGCAGCAGGTCTCTGATAATAAAGGCCTCGATACAATATGTTCAGTGGGTGCTGTGGGGTCAGATGGCAGTAGCCGTTTAGTACTAAGGCAGACAGATAACGGTCCTCACTTTGTGATGCCACTAATGGTCAGTTCTGCCCTGATCTTTGGGATACAGTTTTGGTCTCTATAAACTGTCCCCACCCCCGAAACACCACAGAAAGAGTCACATTAGGCCATTAGGCCATATCAGGTTGCGACTATCCTGCTTCCATTCCTTCTATGGCCCTCCACCGCAGAGAGTTTGGTAGGCGTCTTCTCGTCTGTGACTGTGTACACAGCAATTGTGAATGAGGGGCTACCCAGGAAACACTACCATGCTTGATAGGTGCCCTGGCGGCGTGGTTGTCCATTGACTGGAATGCCACCTTCTGAACAGAACACGATCGTACGGACATAAGTTGCCAACTGGCTTGGATATATCGTGATTTAGGCACAGAACAGGGAAATAGCAGTTTGTTTGTTTAATTTTGGACACCAGTGCACAACCTGGGTAAGCACGGCGAAAATCAGTTTACTCCCGTCTCCCACATTAGCGGACGACTTTGTCCAAACTTTAGTCCGAGATACCTCGAAGTGATGAGATGTGAAATAGCGCCGTTTGAAATGAATTGTGGAGCATTCTCCAGTAACGTGACGAGAAGTGACGGCCAGCGTCAATTGGCCTTATATCATTACTTCATCCTTTTCACTTGTCATAGCATAGCTTTCGACGCGAATGCACTATTTGAGAAGTTTGCCCCAAGTTGCATTGTTAGCTGCAACAGGCTGAAGACGTGCTTTGTTGGTGCTGCACATTTTAGCGATTTTGATCAAGCTTACGCTGCAGTGTTCTTCTTCGGTACGCCAGTGTAGAAGTGTGCACAGACTCAGCTAAGTGAAAAATCCGTCAGTACGCAATTAGGAATTTTCCCTTGTGCGATACCGCGTGTAGAGGATGGTGTGCCGATTATAGTTCTAGATTCGCATATTTGACTGATTGCGTCGCTTCTGCATAGTCTTTCACTGATTGTATCAATACCCAATTATTTTGTGATATATTGTGAAATTTCGAACATTCGCGATTGCCGCGATAAACTAGTACTGTTATCGTCTATTGTGGCTTAAACTAAACTGTTCTTTTTTAAAATATTTTCAGAACAGTAGTCCTATCTTTGTTCAAAACAATCGTTCTCTTACTGTATTGCAATATTACATGAGAAATAGGTTAGTTTGAGAATTTTCGGAAGCTTGCAATACTATATTTTCGTTAGTTACCGGTACGAGTGTTTAGGATATGTAATTTATTTCGCAGCAAATCGGAATTTGTAATTTCTCAGTTCAGCCAAAGAATACATGATCCGCGAATCTCATTGCATATCAATGCAAATAAACGTGCTTTTCTGAGAATTTTCGGAAGCAATCATTGTCGTTACCATAATCTAAGAGCAAATTTGAAGCAAATCACGTTTGTGATTTAGTTACTGAAGCAGATTTTCTAACACATTGTATTACACCTACTTTCTCCTCAAAGAGGAGTAGCCCTATATGTTATCTGCATGTATTGTAAATTAACTCTGTTTTCGAGTTTGCTAACAACTATATCAACATAATTAGGAAACTGATAATTTTTATCACAGGTTTTTGCGTTGCATTGCTAGAAATCTCGTTTTTGTGTAGCGCTTTAGTTCTTATAGGGAATCAGCAACTTTTCAGCTCAACAGGTTAAAAGAAAATCAGTGGGGTTAGTGCAAAGTTATATGTTCATTCCCTTGTAATACATTGCACCAGCCAAACTGCAACACCATTGTGAATGCTGTTCTTAAACATGGGATGAATTGATTGAATATCGTAAGCAGCTGGAAATTACCCTGACTACTGTCAAACGATTGACAACTGCTGCGAATCAGTGTGTTGGAAGCGGTCCTGAGAGTTGTGTATCTGTGATAACTTTACCAGAGGTACCTCAGGTACTGTCCTCTCCTGTGCATCCTGTCTCCTCTGCACAATGTACAGGATCTACCGTTACCCTCCACTTGACTGCCAGTGGCGTGTCGATGGTAGATCCAGGCGTCCTCTACAGGGTGGATGTGGAGGGAGGACTCAGGGTGTTGTACCGATCCCCCTACCCAACAAGTCTGAGGTGCTGTCTTTAACTGAAACAGAAAGTGAGCCAGTGGAACTCACTTCACCTGTTTCCCGGAAACCGGTTTTTCTGGTGTCCGGAGGAAGCAAACACGAAAGTGTAGGTAGGGGTCTATTAATCATCGGCAGTTCAAACGTATGGAGAACAATGGTATCCCTTAGGGAAATGGCAGCAAGGGACAGGAAAGGACACCAGGTGCACACAATGAGATTGCCTGGGGGCCTCATTCAGCATGTTGAAGAGCTATTCTAGCACCCATTGAGGGAAAAGAGTGCAACAAACTACAGATTGTGGCTCACATTGGAACAAATGATGCCTGTCTTCTGGGCTCCGAGGTCATTCATGTGTCACTCCAGCAACTGGTAGAGATGGTGGAGAAGGCCAGCCTTCCGCATGGAGTTTCAACGAAGCTCACAATTTGCAGCATTGTTACCAGATTTGATAGTGGTCCTTTGGTTCTGAGTCGAGTGGAAGGTCTGAACAAGAGACTTCAATGTTCTGTGACAAGCTAGGCTGTGAATATCTGGACTTGTGCCATAGGGTTGAGAACTGTAGGGTACCCTTAAATAGGTCAGGTGTGCATTAGAGGCTGTTACTCAGGTAGCTGACTGTGTGTGGGATGCACACAGGGGCTTTTAGATTAGGCGACTCTCCATCCAATTCAGACAACGATAACTGTAGGAAACTCAGAAGTATCTGTGTATGATCGAAAAAAATGATTTCCACAGGTCAGAGTATTAAAATCCTAATGATAAACCATCAAAGGATTAGCGACAAAGTGACATAATTTGCAGTGTTCATGAAAAGCAGTGAAGCTCACATAATACTAGGTACAGAAAACTGATTGAAAAGTGAATTTAACAGCAGTGAGATTTTTGGGAAAATTTAAGTGTGTATCGAAAGGATGGGCAGATGGAGATGGTGTATTTGTCGCAGTAGACAAGGATCTCAAATCCACTGTGGTAGAAACTGAAGGTGCATGTGAAACTCTTTGGGCAAGACTCTGTATGAGGGGTTTGCAAAAATGATAATTGGATCCTTCTATTACCCACCAGACTCATCTCGTGATGTAACTGAAAACTTTATAGAAACCCTCAGTTCACTTATGCGTTTTTTCCCCAATCACACCGTAATCATTGGTGGAGACTGTAATCATCCAACATTTAATTGGGAGAATTACAGTTCTGTTAGTGGTCAGTGAGATAAGACATCAAGACAAAAGATCTAAAGGCAACAAATCGACCTGACCTCTTTGAGTATGACGACATCGATACTCGTATCAGTGACCATGACGTGGTGTGACAACAATAATTCCAAAAGTACAAAGGACAACTAAAACAAACAGAAAGATGTAGATGTTCAACAAACTAGATAAAAAAAGTCAGTAGTGTCATATCTCAATGAGGAACCTGAAAGTTTCACTGCAGGGTAGGAGCAAGCAGGGGAACTCTGGCTCACGTTTAAAAGAATAATTGGACATGAACTGGATAGGTATGTTCCCAGCAGCACAGTTCATAATGGGAGGGAACCTCCATGGTGTACGGTCACTTTAAAGCAACTTCTAAAGAATCAGAGATTACTGTACAATAGGTGTAAAACAAAGTGGAGGGCTATAGATAGAGAGATGAAAAATGAAACGGGTTTGACTGTCAAGAGAACAATGGATGATGCCTTCAGTGACTACCGCAGCAAATATTGTCACGTGATCTTTCACAGATCCCAAAGAAATTATGGTCATATATAAAGGCTGTTAGTGACACCAAAGTTAGTGTTCAGTACCTTGCGAATGAGACAGGAACTGAAACTGGGGGTAGCGAAGGAAGCTAAAATGCTTAACTCAATTTTCAAATGTTCCTTTACAAAGGAAAACGCAGGAGAATGGCCCCAATTTAGTCCTTGTACCACTGAAGAGATGAATGAAATAAGCATTGGTGTCAGTGGTGTTGAGTAACAGCTGAAATCGTTAAAACAGAGCAAATCTCCAGGCCCCAATGGAATCCTTGTCAGAATCTATACTGGACTTGCAGCTGAGTTAGCTCATCTACCTACTATAATTTATTGTAGATTTCTCGAACAATAAACCGTACCCAGATCTTGGAAAAAGGCACTGGTCACACCCACCTACAAGAAGGGTAGTAGAAATTATCTTTGACATCGATTTGTTGTAGAATAAGAACATATTCTGAGCTCAAAAATAATGAAGTGTCTTGAAAAGAATGACCTCCTCAGTGTCAACCAGCAGGGATTTAGAAAACATTGATCATATGAAACCCAACTCGCACGTTTCTCACGTCATCCAGAACGCTTTGGATCGAAGCAGTCAGGAAGATGCAGTATCCCTTGTTTTCCGAAAAGCATTTAACTCAGTACGGCATCAACGGTTGTTGTCAGAAGTATGATCATATGGTGCATCAAGTGAAATTTGTGACTGGATTAAGGCCTTTTTGTAGGGAGCACACAGTACATTATCTTGGATGGAGAGTCATTGTTAGATGCAATAGTAACTTTGGGTGTTGCCCTGGGGAAGTGTGTTGGGACACTTGCGGTTTGTATCGTATATTAACGACCTTGTAGACAATATTAATAATAAAGTCAGGGTTTTTGCAGATATTGCAGTTATCTGTAATGAAGTACTATATGGAAGAAGCTGCATAAATACTCAGTCAGATCTTGATAAAATTTCAAAGAGGTACAGAGATTGGCAACTTGCTCTAAATGTTCCGAAATGAACAGTTCTGCACCTAACAAAACGAATAACCGCAGTATCTTATGACTGTAATATCAATGAGTCACAGCTGGAATTGGCTGACTCATACAATTACTTGGGTGTAAAATTTTATAGCGTAAGAAGTGGAATGATCACATTGGCTCAGTCATGCTTAAAGCAGCTGGTAGACTTTGGTTTATTGGTAGAATACTGGAGAAGAGCAATCAGTCTACAAAGAAGATTGCTTACAAATCCTTCGTGCGACCAGTTCTAGAATACTGCTGAAGTGTGTAGGACCCATACCAGTTAGGAATAACGGGGGACATTGAGCACATACAGATTAGGGCAGCACAAATTGTCATAATCCAGGGAGAGTGTCACAGAGTTACTGGAGGAACTGAACTGAAGAACTCTGTAAGATAGACGTAAACTATCCCGAGAAAGTCTATTAATAAAGTTTCAAGAGCCGGCATTAAATGCTGACTTAAGGAATATACTACAGTCCCCTAAGTATTGCGCACATAGGAATCGTGATGATAATATGAGAATAATTGCTGCACGCACAGAGACGTTCAGACAATCATTTTTACCGCGCTTCGTACGCGATTGGAACAGGAAGAAACCCTAATAACTAGTACAATGGGAAGTATCCTCTGCCATGCACCTCACGGTTTTTTGCAGAGTATAGATATAGATGCAGATGTAGTTCAGCGCAGCAGACGATGCGAAGACGTATGCAGATATGCTAGTCCATAGTGAAGACGGAGATACGAACAACGATTGTGGTTGCAAACAATGTTGTGAACAGAAACGTGTTTTTGAATTTGGTGTAAACGCAGCTTAAATTGCAGCCAATAGAAAAACTAAAAAAACTTATATTGACTGCTTGTGTGCTGGAAATATCAAGATTTAACGATCAGTGCTTCCCTATAAAAAACATTAGGATTTAACTAGGCTAAAAAAATGCTGATGTTATTATTGTAATGTATCTGTTATTACAATGAAATGAGTAAATGCTTCACAAGCGAACACAAATATGTAAATTAAGAAAAAATTATGTGTATACTTTACAAATTGCTGGGAAGTTTGCCTCTATATTCGTAGTATTATGTATAAAATTATGTGTCAAAATTTTAAATCTTACCTTATCCCCATGTCCATAAATATTATGTTATATTTTCATACCTGTGTTGTCTAGGAACTCTTTGACACGAATTTATCTTTATATATTTTATCTTTGTGTATCTGTGCGTGTGGTAAACATTTGTTTAGAAGAGTGAACGTTGGAGTAATGTATAAGAATTGAAGAATACAAGAGTGTCTCATTTTGTGTTCTAAGTAAATGCAGAAGTTGTATAAAATTAACAATGATTATAGAAGATCAAGAGTCGTTTAAAAGCTGGCTTTCGGCCGTACTGGAACCTTTGTAAGTAGGCCAAAGATTGCAAACGTTGCACAATTAATGGATGAAATTTATGAAGTTTTATGCGTTTAATAAAGATTTTTGTCTACTCGAACATTCTGCGTGTTTGAATATCAAGCCCTGCAATAATGACATTTTCTCGACCTTATCGTATGCATAATGGTGGGATTTCAGTGTTTTACTTTAGTCAGGAAATCAACCGAGAAAGCCGACAGTAGTTAAGAGATCCCGATGATTGGCTCCAAATATCGACATCTGTTTTGTTTGCACATAAGAACTATGATGAATTACTTTCAACTTTAAATTTCTATACGACATTCATTTATGAGAAAACAGCCTGTGCCACTATGACTTTCCCCGTGTATTAAACGTCACTGAATTATGAGTCGAAATTTATTAACACCTAATGTGATATGTTTCCAAATAGTTCTAAACTCGTACATCCAGTTAAACACACTTGAATGTTGTCTGACCAAATACTGCTATTTGCAAACCAGTTGTGTTCTATTTAGTGGGAATTGGTTCATGCTCAGTCATCTTAGAGTAATATGAATGTCATGTTTCGAGGATTTCATCCACAGTGATATTTTTCACTGTATAGCGAAAAGCTGCAGTTCCAACAAATGCTATTTTGAATTTATGAACTTCCTTTGTGAATGGAGTGTTGTTATTGCATTTGCATGGATTCTCTCTCTGAAGTAAACAGGACGTCTGCGAGTGTCCTAGCTCCATTGACATCAGCATTTAGGTTCTGTTGATCTGGACTGGGGGAGTGAGAAGTGGGGGATTCAGTTCAAAATTTAACTATGCTTTGCTGATTTTTGTTTAATATTCATTTCACCTTCTGTAGTACTGCTTCTAACAAGTTTTTTGCTTAGACTTTCTAAAATTATTTTTAGCATAAAGGAGTTATTGAAAATTTGAGTGATTTATTCCAGTGTACCAACATGGAAATGGTTTTCTCTTGCTTTATCCTCTCTTAAAAATCTAGCAGTGTTTCAGAGTCATAGCAAAAGTTTGAAGCCTGATTTGCCTTAAGAAGGTTTCTTATGATACCTGTGTTATCCACTATACTCTGTCACAGAGTGTGTTCTTTGACTGTAGAGCCTGCATTATCACAAAATATGAATTTTTCCTTCCCAGTACCAGTTCACCAGAAGGCTGCAGATAGGAGGTGCGGGTACACTCTGGGTTCTTAACACCCATCTCTCCCAACTTACACTAGTCAATCATTTCATTGTCTTTCATCTCCTTTAGGCTTCTCCCTTTACATTCTGCTTAGTGTAATTTGTAATTTAACTACCTTCTGTTGTTAACTTCCATGTCAATACAAACTGCCGCATTCCCATTTTAAGTAGTGTAACCACTTAATCACTGAGTAAGGTGAGAAGAGACCAGCAGTGTTGACAGCACTTGCCATGAGATATGGTATTTGTCGGCAGCTGGTGGTAACTAACCAGTGAGAAAAAAATGGCCAAATGACATATTTTATAAGAGTGACTGGAAGGAATGTTGTCCAGTTCTTACGTCAGTATACAGGTGAAATGTTCAAGGATTCAGAAAAAAACAGTGGTAATGATAAAAATAAATTTTTATTGTGTGATGTAAATCTGAAATGACAATGCCTTGTAATGTGATTACTATCTTATGAAAAATAACTTGAACTACTTGGTAAATGCAGGCAGCCTTTTATTTTATCATATCACAACCCATTTATCAGTGTCCAGTCTGTCCTAAACCCGAATCAATGAGCCACATGAATTTGTTGCTACAACCTTCGTTCCAGTTACTAGTTTCTTGTCACACAGCATTCATTGGCTTGACAACTCACAAAGGCACTGTCTTCATTTAATCTACCGTAGACCTTGAATTAGCCTACTCTACAAAAGTCGGGCACTTTATCATAATCATCATCATCATAATCATAATCATAATCACCCCCTCCCTCCAAAAAAGAGAGAGAGAGAGAGAGAGAACCACCTTAAAGTGTAAGCTGCGCCACTGAAAATTTAAGGAAACCACGAGTAACCTGCAAAGAATAATCAGTGGTAGCAATTACACACACACACACACACACACACGCACACACGTGCACAAAAGTCAAAGTTTGTGAGGCAGAAATTCCTTTATGTTGAGAAAATAGTGAAAAAGCAAACTAGTGCTTTTCATTTATTATTATAATGTTGTTCTACCAAGAACCGACGGAAGATTCTGTTAATATGAAAAATATTTCTTTCCCAGCTGCCTCGGGGATAAGGCATTTGTTATTCCAGACAGAGAGAGATCTTCTAAAATTGATATAAATTCTCATTTAGTACTGTTTATGGAATGTGTATATTATGTACAACCTATTGAAATAATGACCAGACTCCACAAAATGTGATACATAGCATACAAATCACCCATGAACCACTGACTTTGCTAAGGTGGTGTGGCATGCATGCGTTAGTGATGCAGATAGCTATACTGCAGATGCCACCACAGTGAAAAGGTATGCTTCCTGAAGGAGAGACAGCAAGCTTTTCAGCAGTTGCAGGGCTGACAGTGTGTACAATTGACTGATCGGGCATTGTAGCAGACAGCATGTCATTTCTGTGCCGGTACTGTAAACGACTGAAGGCAAAGTGAAACTATGCCGTTATTTTACCTGAGAACATGCAGCTCTACTGTACAGTTACAATGATGGCATCCATTTGGGTGAAATATTCCGGAGATAAAATAGTTCCAAATTTTCGGATATTCAGGTGGGGATTGCTCAGAAGGATGTCATCCTCTGGAAAATGAAAACTGGCGCTCTGTATTTTAGAATGTGGAGTTCCTTAATCTAGTAGGGAAGTTAGAGCATTGAAAAGAGAATTGAATAGATTGAAGTTACATATAGTGGAAATTAGTGAAGTATGTTGGCTGGACGAACAGGATTATAAATACAGAATCATGTAGGGTTACTGCAGGAGTAGGACTAATATTGAATAATTTAATCAGAATGAGGTGAATCTGCTGTGAACAACTTAGTGAACACATTATCATAGCTACGAGAGTTACTAAGTCAACACAAGACAATTGTAAAAGTTGATATGCCAGATAGCTTGGAGCTGATAAGATTATAAGAATGTATGACAAGATAAAAAATAATAATAATAATAATAATAAAATTATTTTGATAGTTAAGGGAGGTTAAAGAATTAATTGTGGTGGGAACTGAAATTCAATAGAAGCAAAAGAAAGAGAAAGAAAAGTAGTAGGAGCGCATGGACTGGTTGAAAAGGAATGATAGAGGAAGCCATCCGGTAGAATTTTGCACAGAACATAATTTATGTTAATTGAAGGTGGAGGAGGAGGGGGGGAGGGAAGGAACTAATGATGTCAGCTGCATTTCTACTTTATGTGGAATTAGCGGTGCCCAATGAAAATGCGTGTCCGACCTGAATTCAAACTCGGGATCTCCTGCTTACTATACAGTTGCCAGCAGTGTTAATTGTAATTGTCCATACTATCTCAGTATGACTCCAGGCTGATCAACTTTCCCACCTAGCACGTCCCCATTCGTGCTCTACCTTCTGCGGGTCCGGGTATTAGAATAGGCCCGAGGTTTCCCTGCCTGTCGTAAGAGGCGACTAAAAGGAGTCTCTCATGTTCTGGCCTTTATGTGATGGTCCCCTGTAGGGTTTGACCCCCATTTTTCAAAATTTTCCCAAAGAGCAAGCCAACTGGGGAAGGGCGTCGTACATGGTGCATCGTGTCCATTGTGCCTTGAGATCTTTAGCCCATTTTCTTGTTGTTGAACTGCAGTCCAGCTCATTTTGCATCTCTTGGGCGAGGACGCCTTCCTGGGTGAATTTGCTCCACCCACTATGCAGTGTCGTTTTCTATGCCGACGATGACCATGCACTTCTTTGCACCTGATATCCAGCACGGTAGCCAGTCTGTTGTGGTGGGGCCGCTATGTACCCTGTTGGTTGTAGCCCCCTGACAACACAGGGCTCACTCTGCTGATGCCTGCGCTGGTAACTCCCCACGTATGCCAAGCAGTAGATGCTCATCACGCTGGGGCACCGGGATTCCCAGCAATGGCTATTCTGCCAGGTGGCCTTCGCTGCGGCTTGGTGGCCCCTGTGGGGAGGCCCCCAGTCGGAGTGGGTGGCATCAGCGCAGATGACGCGCAATGAAGCGTACCACGTCATCACTTGCTGGTGATCACACACCATCAGTCTCTTAAGTGTTCCAAGTCTCAATACAATGCAAGAAAGTCAACCCTAAATCATTCCCCTCCCTGGCCACACCATAGGAGGAACGCCAGGCTAAGGATGGCAGGGTTCACAGGAGAGCTTCTGTGAAGTTTGGAAGGTAGGAGATGAGGTAATGGCGGAATTAAAGCTGTGAGGACGGGATGTGAGTCGTGCTTGGATAGCTCAGTTGGTAGAGCACTTGCCCGCGAAAGGCAAAGGTCCTGAGTTTGAATCTCGGTCCGGCACACAGTTTTAATCTTCCAGGAAGTTTCATATCAGCGCACACTCCGCTGTAGAGTGAAAATTTCATTCTAGAAACATTCCCCAGGCTGTGGCTAAGCCATGTCTCTGCAATATCCTTTCTTCCAGGAGTGCTAGTTCTGCAGGGTTTTTAGGAGAGCTTCTGTGAAGTTTGGAAGGTAGGAGACGAGGTACTGGCTCAATTAAAGCTGTGAGGACAGGGCGTGAGTAGTGCTTGGGTAGCTCAGTTGGTCGAGCACATGCCCACGAAAGGCAGAGGTCCCGAGTTCGAGTCTCAGTCTGGTGCACAGTTTTAATGTGCCAGGAAGTTTCATATCAGCGCACACTCCGCTGTAGAGTGAAAATTGCCTTTGAGTCAGTGCCCCACTGCAGACTCCTAACTAAGGTACGAGCATATGGGATTGGTTCCCAAGTATGTGAGTGGCTCAAAGACTTCTTAAGTAATAGAACCCAGTACATTGTCCTCGATGGTGAGTGTTCATCGGAGGTGAGGGTATCATCTGGAGTGCCCCAGGGAAGTGTGGTAGGTCCGCTGTTGTTTTCTATCTACATAAATGATCTTTTGGATAGGGTAGATAGCAAGGTGTGGCTGTTTGCTGCTGATGCTGTGGTGTATGGGAAGGTGTCGTTGTTGAGTGACTGTAGGAGGATACAAGATGACTTGGACAGGATTTGTGATTGGTGTAAAGAATGGCAGCTAACTCTAAATGTAGATAAATGTAAATTAATGCAGATGAATAGGAAAAAGAATCCCGTAATGTTTGAATACTCCATTAGTAGTGTAGCGCTTGACACAGTCACGTCAATTAAATATTTGGGCATAACATTGCAGAGCAGTATCTACATCCATACTCTGCAAGCCACCTGACAGTGTGTGGCGAAGTGGAACAAGCATGTAATGGCAGTTGTGGGGAAGGCAGATAGTCGTCTTCGGCTCATTCGTAGAATTTTGGGAAGATGTGGTTCATCTGTAAAGCAGACCGCTTATAAAACACTAATACGACCTATTCTTGAGTACTGCTCGAGCGTTTGGGATTCCTATCAGGTCGGATTGAGGGAGGACATAGAAGCAATTCAGAGGCGGGCTGCTAGATTTGTTACTGGTAGGTTTGATCATTTCGCGAATGTTACGGAAATGCTACAGGAACTCAGGTGGGAGTCTCTAGAGGAAAGGAGGCATTCTTTTCGTGAATCGCTACTGAGGAAATTTAGAGAACCAGCGTTTGAGGCTGACTGAACTAAAATTTTACTGCCGCCAACTTACATTTCACGGAAAGACCACAAAGATAAGATAAGAGAGATTAGGGCTCGTACAGAGGCATATAGGCAGTAATGTTTCCCTCGTTCTGTTTGGGAGTGGAACAGGGAGAGAAGATGCTAGTTGTGGTACGAGGTACCCTCCGCCACGCACCGTATGGTGGATTGCGGAGTATGTATGTAGATGTAGATGTAGAAAATTTCATTCTAGAAGCATCCCCCGGGCTGTGGCTAAGCCATGTCTCCGCAATATCCTTTCTTCCAGGAGTGCTAGTTCTGCAGGGTTTGCAGGAGAGCTTCTGTGAAGTTTGGAAGGTAGGAGATGAGGTACTGGCGGAATTAAAGCTGAGTTCAAGTCTCGGTCCAGCACACAGTTTTAATCTGCCATGAAGTTTCACATAAGCGCACACTCCACTGTAGAGTGAAAATTTCATTCTAGTTCTTTGTAAGCTGCTGGAAAGTATGGTGTGTCGGCGGTTGCGTTGGGCCGTGGAGTCATGTGGCCTAATGATTCCATGTCAGGTTGGCTTCTGCCAGGGTCGCTCTACCACTAATGATCTTGTGTCCGTCGACTCTCTGCCATCCGAACAGCCTTTTCCAGACACCAACACCTGGTTGCAGTATCTCTTGATTTATGAAAAGTGTATGAAACGACCTGGCCACATCATATCCTTGCCACATTATATGAGTGGGGTCCCCGAGGCCTGCTCCAGATTTTTATCCACAATTTCCTGTCACTTTGTACTTTCCGTGTCCAAGTTGGTGCCTCCCATAGTTCCCCCCATATCCTGGAGAATGGGGTCCCCTAGGGCTCTGTATTGAGTGTATCTCCACTATTTTTAGTGGCCATTAATGGTCTAGCAGCAGCTTTAGGGCTGTCCGTCTCACCTTCTCTGTATGTAGACGACTTCTGCATTTCATACTGCTCCATCAGTACTGGTGTTGCTGAGTGGCGTGTACAGGGAGCCATCCACAATGCACAGTCATGGGCTCTAGCCCACAGTTTCCAGTTTTAGGCCGCAAAGTCATGTGTTATGCACTTCTTTCGGCATTGTACTGTTCATCCGGAACCAGAACTGTGCCTTAATGGCAATCCACTCACCGTAGTGGAGACATATCGATTCTTAGGACTGTTTTTCTATGCCCGATTGACTTGGCTTCCTCACCTCTGTCAGCTTAAGTGGAAGTGCTTTCAGCTCCTCAATGCCTTCCGCTGCCTGAGTGACACCAGCTGGGGTGCAGATCGCTCTACGCTGCTGCAGCTCTACAGAGCCCTTTTTCAATCCCGCCTTGAATATGGTAGTGTGATTTAAGGTTCGGCAGCACCATCAGTGTTGCATTTACTCAACCCAGTGCACCACTGTGGTGTTCGCCTAGCGACAGGAACTTTTAGGACGAGTCTGGTGACCAGCGTCCTGGTGGAGGCTGGAGTCCCTCCATTGCAGGTTAGGTGTGCGCAGTTGCTCTCCAGTTATGTTGCACACATTCGTAGTTCTCCAGCGCTTCCGAATTACCGTCTTCATTTCTCTCCCAGGGTGGTTCATCTTCCTTATTGGCGGCCCAGTTTGTCTGCGATCCCTTCTCTTCGAATTGGAGTCCTTGCCTGTACCTACTATACTTGAGGTTGATTCACAAACACCTCCATGGTGCACACCTAGGCCGCGACTTCGCCTGGACCTTCCGCGTGGCCCTAAGGACTCGGTTAACCGTGCAACTCTCCACTACCACTCGACTTGTACTGGGACCATGAAGTGGTTTACACTGATGGCTCGATGTCTGATGGTCACGTTGGCTTTGCCTATGTTCATGGAGGACATATAGAGCAGCACTCCTTGCCAGATGGCTTCAGTGTTTTCACTGCAGAGCTGGTGGCCATATCTCGTGCTCTTGAGCACATCCGCTCATGCCCAGGTGAGTTATTTCTCCTGTGTACTGACTCCTTGAGCAGCCTACAAGCTATCGACCAGTGCTACCCTCGTCATCCTATCGTAGCGACCATCCAGGAGTCAATCTATGCCTTGGAACAGTCCAGTTGTTCAGTGGTGTTTGTTAGGATCCCAGATCATGTCGGAATCGTAGGGATTCCAAACAGGCCAAACAGGCCTGGCCAAACAGGCTACGCAGAAACCGCTTATGGATGAAACATACTACTGGTTGACTGTTGCTGACCTCTGTTCAGTACTCTGCCGTAAGGTTTTGCAGCTTTGGGAGATGGAATGGCATAACCTCAGTATGCACAACAAGCTGTGTGCTATTAGGGAAACGACAAATGTATGGAAGACCTCCGTGCGCGCCTCTCGCAGGGATTGTATGGTTCTCTGTCGGCTCCGCATTGGCTGTATGTGGCTGACACATGGTTACCTTGTCCGTCGCGAGGACCCATCTTGATGTCACTGTGGCTCACAAATGACAGTCGTCCATCTCTTGCTAGACTGCCCACTTTCAGCCGCTCTGCGGTGGATTTTTAACTTTCCCAGCACCCTACCTTCGGTGTTGGGTAACAATGCCTCAACAGCAGCTTTAGTTTCATGTTTTATTTGTGAGGGTGAGTTTTATCATTTGCTCTAAGTTTTAGCACATGTCCTTTGTCCCTGTGTATCCTTCACCCTAGTGCTTTAAGGGTGGAGGTTTTAATGTGTTGCAGAGTGGCTGGCCTTTCCTTTTTATCCTCGTGGTCAGCCAGCCATGGTAACCTGCATTCTTGTTTTAACGTCTTCTACCTGTTTCTTGTGTCTTTGTGGTTTTCTTGTCCCCTTTTGTCCATTGAAGTGTTTGTTGCCCTTCAGTCGTTGTTGTGGTTTTTCCTTTCATTCTGTTTTGTGTTGTCTCATTGCCTTATTCTCACTCTTGTGGCATTGTTTCCTTTGGAACGTGGGACCGATGACCTCGTCGTTTGGTCCCTTCCCTCTTCTTTTAAATAAACCAACCAACTATGATACCTTCTGTTCGCCATATATTTCCTGAACTCAGTTGACGAAACATACTACTGGTTGACTGTTGCTTCAACTTTATTAACATAGCTTTAAGTAAAGGAACACAATATACAGAAAAAAATTAAATTTTTGTTCACGGAAAATAAATGAAATATAACTGTTCTGTTGTTGCAGGTGTGACGCTGATCCTGTTGCCTTAGCGAAGTATGTTTTTGCATTGGTGAAAAAGGACAAACCACCAGCAGAACTTCGTGCTATCATGATTGAACAGCTTGATGTTTTTCTACAGCAAGGTGAGCAGTGTAAAGATGTATAGTGGTTACGATATGTTTGTAAGTGTTGTAAATTTTTAATTTGACTCTCAGGAGAGCAGTTTTAAGTAGCCTTAAGGAAACACACACACACACACACACACACACACACACACTCTCTCTCTCTCTCTCTCTCTCTCTCTCTCTCTCTCTCTCTCTCTCTCTCTCTCTGTGTGTGTGTGTGTGTGTGTGTGTGTGTGTGTGTGTGTGTGTGTGTGTGTGTGTGTGTGTGTGTGTGTGTGTGTGTGTGTGTGTGTGTGTACTGTAATGTAAAGAGGAAAGTGAAAAAGAAAAACACCATATTAGATAAATGTAGTTGAGATGACATTTTAAAGCTGAAAGAAGATTATTGTAACTGGAAGACAGGCAGTCCTGTCTTGCATTGTGTGGACACCATTTCGTATTTTTTCCAACTTTATTTGTGATGCTATTACTCCTCAGTAAGTTCTGACAGTTTCACTTGGGAATGGCAGTATGAAGAAAAGGATAGTTGCTACTCACCATTTAGTGGAGTTCTGAGTCGCAGATAGGCATAACAAAAGGCCATTGGAAAGTAAGCTTTCCGAAAATAGACAGTGCGCACACGGTCTGGCATGTGCAGCTCACTTTCCGACAGTCTCTTTGTTGTCTCTATCTGCAACTCGGCATCTCTGCTATATGGTAAGTAGCAACTATCCTTCTCATAACATTGTTACATTCCATCCTCGATTTTCCATCCCTTGGGAGTAAGTGTGAGGTGCAAGTCATCATTGGTGTTGTGTTATACTCTTTGAACCTGATGGAATTGGGGTGGAAGTCAGGAGATTTGGGTAGTATGAAGTACCTATGAATATTATATCTGTTGATGCCTTTTGAATATTGAAAAGCTTCCCATAAAAAATCAGCTTCAAAGAATTGATATTGCTGCTATTGCTGTAAAGTTGCCATACTATGTGTGTTTTAGAATCTGTTACGTGTTTACTAAACTGATTGGCACAAGTGCTGCATCGATACTTCAAGCAAAGCTGAGTGTGCAACAGTGTTTCAACCTAGAACTTACATCCATTTTGATGCAATGATGTGATTGTTAAAAACAGAAAATTAAGGAATTGCAATGAATTTTAACTGATGAAAATGCATTAAATAAATCATAAAATGAAATGACATTATGTAATATATGAATTTTGCAACAGAGCAGTCAACATAGTCAGATAAGTAAATATAACAATACATATTAAACAATGGAAAATCCAGGATGGAATAATGACAATATTATGAAAAGGATAGATTGCTGCTCACAATATAGTGTTGATGTTGAGTCACAGACATGCACAACAAAAAGACTATTAAACATGTATGTTTTCTACCAGAAGGCCTTCTTCTGAAATAGACAACATACATGCACACACATTCACACAAACGCAGCTGACACACTCAACCCCTTCCAGCGGGGTGGGGTCGGTCGTTTTGGCTCTGTCTCTGAATTATCGAAAGTCCACCTACCTCAATATTCCTTCCTTCCGACGTCCCTTCACTCTGTAGTAGCAGATATGTGCTAGGCAGTGTAAAGCAGTGTTGATGAAATCAATACCTAATACCTTCCATACAGAGGCTACGTAACTTGATTTTAAAGTCAGTTCTTGAAAGTTCATATTTAAAAAAATTGGGTGTTCGGAGGATGCAGTCTACTTGCATAAAGCATTTAAAATTTAAGTTGAATCTGCTTTTTATTCATACAGAAACACTTGTAATGGCTATCAAGTCCATATTTAATATGGTATACTCTGTTGTTGTTGTGGTTTTCAGTCCTGAGACTGGTTTGATGCAGCTCTCCATGCTACTCTATCCTGTGCAAGCTTCTTCATCTCCCAGTAACTACTGCAACCTACATCCTTCTGAATCTGCTTAGTGTATTCATCTCTTGGTCTCCCTCTACGATTTTTACCCTCCACGCTGCCCTCCAATACTAAATTGGTGATCCCTTTCTAATGAATGCCCTTACTACTTAAATCGATTTTGCTGAAAGTCTTAAGTTACATGAAAACAGCCTATTAAAATCTCTGGTGGAGCCCTTCTTCTTAATATTCAGCGGCTGGCTTGCTAGAAAAGATCTTCACATTAAGCGCTGCATTCAGTTGGGAAAAAATCGATCGTTTTGAACACTTCGTTCAGTTTACGACAGATCTAAAATTTCAGATGTGGACGAAGCCTTTTTGGACGATTTCAATAAAACTCAGAGATTGCAGGCTCTCTTCGTCACAGCTGAAACTTCCCAATTAATTACAGGCCCCAGACAATCATCAACAATTCAGACAGAGAACGCATTCGTCATTCACTCTAAAATGAAATGGTCACAAACCTTATTTCTGAGGAAAATTGTATATTGAATCCATTTCCGTACATGTTCCGTTTCCGTGGATTTTTAGTCTCATGAAATTTACTTTTACAAGTCCTTCTTTCTCTTTGTCTACCCTGCTAGCGGCACAAACTTTCCTGCCTCGCTTTATCGCGAAGAAGAGTAAATAAATCTCCTTTTGCAATACGAAAATCTTCCAACCGATACTTTCCGAAGCTGTTCCTTTCTCTCTCTTTCTATCTCTCTTTCCATAACTATAATGACCATGGAGCATACACCTGTGTACCTCTGTTGTTCCAAAGAATAAACGTACTCGAAAAATACCTTGGCGTCGACGAGCTGTCGGCGCATATATTACTAGAAAATCTGCTCAGATACTTTTCATACATAAATAAATGTGGATGATTTGATTGACCATTATTAATTATTGCGTGGTAGAGGGTAATTTTCCGTGGGGAGATTACACCTTGATGCCTCAGAACATGTCCTATCAAACGATCCCTTCTTCTAGTAAAGTTGTGCCACAAACTTCTCTTCCCCCCAATCCTATCAGTACCTCCTCATTAGTTACGTGATCTACCCATCTAATCTTCAGCATTCTTCTGTAACACCACATCTCAAAAGCTTCTATTCTCTTCTTGTCCAAACTATTTATTGTCCATGTTTCACTTCCATACATGGCTACACTCCATACAAATACTTTCAGAAACGACTTCCTGACAGTTAAATCTATACTCGATGTTAACAAATTTCTCTTCTTCAGAAATGCCTTCCTTGCCATTGCCAGTCTACATTTTATATCCTCTCTACTTTGACCATCATCAGGTATTTTGCTCCCCAAATAGCAAAACTCCTTTACTACTTTAAGTGTTTCATCTCCTAATCTAATTCCTTCAGCATCACCCGACTTAATTAGACTACATTCCATTATCCTCGTTTTGCTTTTGTTGATGTTCATCTTATATCCTCCCTTCAAGACACTATCCATTCCGTTCAACTGCTCTTCCAAGTCCGTTGCTGTCTCTGACAGAATTACAATGTCATCGGTGAACCTCAAAGTTTTTAATTCTTCTCCATGGATTTTAATACCTACTCCAAATTTTTCTTTTGTTTCCTTCACTGCTTGCTCAATATACAGATTCAATAACACCGGGGAGATGATACAACCCTGTCTCACTCCCTTCCCAACCACTGCTTCCCTTTCGTGTCCCTCGACTCTTATAACTGCCATCTGGTTTCTGTACAAATTGTAAATAGCCTTTCACTCCCTTTATTTTAACCCTGCCAACTTCAGAATTTGAAAGAGAGTATTCCAATCAACATTGTCAAAATCTTTCTCTAAGTCTACAAATGCTAGAAACATAGGTTTGCCTTTCCTTAATCTAGCTTCTAAAGACAGGGCTTCACAACATACGTGCTCGCGGAGCAAGTTGTGAGCATGGAGCAGCGCGAGCACGCTACCTCCACTACCAGACCAGAGCGGAGAGTGGGCAGAGTCACATGAGGCACACAACAGCTGCCGCCAGTCAATGTAAATCTGCGGCCACCTGCAGGGATATCACTCACGAATTATTACTGTGACAAATGAAACAAATAAAGGAGAATGTACACGTGCCACATAATTTTATTAGCTTAGTGTTGTCTGCCTCTACATTCGTATTAATTTGTGAACTGTTACACAATAAAAGGTGTCACTGAAGTGTTGGATTCTCGGTTATCTTGTACTTTTTCCCCTTTACAATTGCGTCTATGTTCGGAGTAATTGTTCTAGTGCATTGTAAGCGCAGCGTGCAGTTTAAATTTCGATCAAACAATGCGTTTCTCAGGCGCGTCTTGTTAAATTTCATTGCAGAGAACAGTTGTTCACAAACATACGTGGAACCAAACTTTGATATTATTGTAGCCGCCAGTTTGTGCAAGCGAGGAAATCTATCCTGAGGGAAGTGTCTGTAGAATTCCAAAATGTTTTTCTTGTTCTGAAAGTTGTCTCTGTATTCTCTGTCACACTGCAGGTCAATAATTTATAGTTGCAGCTCAGGACGAATCTCTTCAATATTCGCTGAATATGGAGAGGAGAACAGATAAAAATGACTCTCTAGTGCTGTCAAATCTTGAAAGATTTGATCAAATTCTTCCTTAATGGCAACTAAACTATGTGAATAACGTTCACAGTCTTTGTAAACATCCTTGCATGGATGATAATTTAGGAAAATGAGCTAGATTTCCTGTTTCCAGCTGACTCATCCAAAGTGTCAGTTTCATTTTAAAAGCTCGTATTCGATCTATGAAATGAGTAATTAGCAGATCTTTACCTTGTAGTGAAATATTCAAAGCATTCAGACGGCTAGTTAAATCTGCTAAGAACGCGAGATCACATTTCCACGAAGGCTCTTTTTCAGGAACACACGTTAATTATTTCCATGAACATATTTATCTCATCTAATAGGCAAAAAAATCGATTTAATACTTCGCCACGACTAAGCCAGCGGACATCGCTGTAATAAGGCAGGCTACCATACTGGCTTTCTACATCCTCAAGAAAGCTTTTAAATAGCCTGTGTTGTAGCCCATGCTTCCTTATATAATTGGTTGTACGAACAACACTACTCATCACATTTTTTAGAGTGATACTCTTTGCACATAAGTTTCCCTGGTGGATCACACAGTGAACGCCCCTTATTTCATTCGGCATGGTCAGTTTTTGCATTTTCTCCTTCAACAGTGCAACAAAACCTGATTTTTTTTCCCTGTCATCGCTGGTGCACCGTCTGTAGACACTGAAACTAAAGAATTCCACGACAATCCCATATTTTCAACACTTTCTTCAACACTACTTAAAATATCACCTCCAGTTGTAGTGTTCTTCATGGCTACTACATCGACGAGCTCCTCCCTCACCTGAAGATCTCATTAATAAATATGGCAAGCTGCACTGTTCCAGTGACATCAACACTTCCGTCCAGATCTAGGGGATATGCCATAAAATCTTTACAGATATTTGCAAGCTGGCTCTGGACGTCGTCTGCCATGTCCTGTATGCAACGCATAATGGTCATGTTAGATAATGGCACAATCCGAAACTGTTCAACTTGAGATGGACACAAATGTTCTGCTGCAACTACCAAACATTCTTTTATTAAATCGCCATCAGTGAAGGGGCGCAGGGATTTTGCCAAAAGCAAAGCAATTTTGCAACCCACTCTGCCTCAGTTGATTTTTCTTCGTCATCCAGATCTTCTTCGGATAGCTTCCTTTTAAGTTTAATAACTTCCTGTGCATGATCTGGTCAATCACATTTTCCACTTCCGTAGTCTTTTGCATGGTGTGACATATAATGTCGCTGCAAATTAAATTTCCTAAAAGAATTCAGCGTTTTGTGACATACTGAACATTTTGCAACACCCTCTTTTTCTGTAAACATATACAATTCCTCGCAATGGGGGTTGAACTGCAAAAGCATGGTTGGGGTTACACAACGGCGACTTAACATGATTCTTAACCAGCGAAGCGACTGTTAGAGCTGATCGTAGTACTTTAAACGTTACACAGTCAGTGCGAATTCAATAGGCACGCTGCGGCTATATTCAAATGTGCGCGCGCATTTCCCCTCCCTCCCACCCCTCCGTCCCTACTCCACGACCTTGCAGCTGCTCGCGAGCACGTGCCTGTGCAGACGCGAGTACTCGCGCTCAAAACCGGCCAGTTGTTAAGCCCTGTTCTAAGATAAGTCGTAGGGTCAGTATTGCCTCACGTGTTCCAATATTTCTACGGAATCCAAACTGATCTTCCCCGAGGTCGGTTTCTACTAGTTTTTCCATTCGTCTGTAAAGAATTTGCGTTAGTATTTTGCAGCCGTGAATTATTAAACTGATAGTTTGATAATTTTCGCATCTGTCAACACCTGCTTTCTTTGGGATTGGAATTATTATATTCTTCTTGAAGTCTGAGGGAATTTCGCCTGTCTCATATATCTTGCTCACCAGATGGTAGAGTTTTGTCAGGACTGGCTCTCCCAAGGCTGTCAGTAGTTCTAATGGAATGTTGTCTACAGCCGGGGCCTTGTTTCGACTCAGGTCTTTCAGTGCTCTGTCAAACTCTTCGCGCAGTATCGTATCTCCCATTTCATCTTCATCTACATCCTCCTCCATTTCCATAATATTGTCCTCAAATATATCACCCTTGTATAGACCCTCTGTATACTCGTTCCTCCTTTCTGCTTTCCCTTCTTTGCTTAGAACTGGGTTTCCATCTGAGCTCTTGATATTCATACAAGTTGTTCTCTTTTCTCCAAAGGTCTCTTTGATTTTCCTGTAGGCAGTATCTATCTTACCCCTAGTGAGATAAGCCTCTACATCCTTACATTTGTCCTCTAGCCATCCCTGCTTAGCCATTTTGCACTTTCTGTCGATCTCATTTTTGAGACGTTTGTATTCCTTTTTGCCTGCTTCATTTACTGCATTTTTATATTTTCTTCTTTCATCAATTAAGTTCAATATTTCTTCTATTACCCAAGGATTTCTAGTAGCCCTCATCTTTTTACCTACTTTATCCTCTGCTGCCTTCACTACTTCATCCCTCAAAGCTACCCATTCTTCTTCTACTGTATTTCTTTCCGCCGTTCCTGTCAATTGTTCCCTTATGCTCTCCCTGAGACTCTGTACAACCTCTGGTTCCTTCAGTTTATCCAGGTCCCATCTTCTTAAATTTCCACCTTTTTGCAGTTTCTTCAGTTTTAATCTACAGATCATAACCAATAGATTGTGGTCAGAGTCCACATCTGTCCCTGGAAATGTCTTAAAATTTAAAACCTGGTTCCTAAATCTCTGTCTTACTATTATATAATCTATCTGAAACCTTTTAGTTTCTCCAGGGTTCTTCCATGTATACAACCTTATTTCACGATTCTTGAACCAAGTGTTAGCTATGATTAAGTTATGCTCTGTGCAACGTTCTACCAGGCGGCTTCCTCTTTCATTTCTTCCCCCCAGCCCATATTCACCTACTACATTTCCTTCTCTCCCTTTTCCTACGCTCGAATTCCAGTCACCCATGACTATTAAATTTTCGCCTCCCTTCACTAACTGAATAATTTCTTTTATCTCATCATACATTTCTTCAATTACTTCGTCATCTGCAGAGCTAGTTGACATATAAACTTGTACCACTGTAGTAGGCGTGTTCTTCGTGTCTATCTTGGCCACAATAATGCGTTCACTATGCTGTTTGTAGCTTACCCCCAATCCTACTTTTTTATTTATTATTGAAACGTACTCCTGCGTTACCCCTATTTGATTTTGTATTTATAACCCTGTATTCGCCTGACCAAAAGTCTTGTTCCTCCTGCCACCGAACTTCACTAATTCCCACTATATCTAACTTAAACCTATCCATTTCCCTTTCTAAATTTTCTAACCTACCTGCCCGATTAAGGGATCTGACATTCCACGTTCCGATCCGTAGAACACCAGTTTTCTTTCTCCTGATAACGACGTCCTCTCGAGTAGTCCCCGCCCGGATATCCGAATGGGGGACTATTTTACCTCCGGAATATTTTACCCAAGAGGACGCCATCATCATTTAACCATACAGTAAAGCTGCATGCCCTTGGGAAAAATTACGGTTGTGGTTTCCCCTTGCTTTCAGCCGTTCACAGTACCAGCACAGCAAGACCGTTATCTTCAGTGAGCAATGGTCTCTAAACAGTGCACCAGGAGCAGTTCCAGTCTCCATTCAGATTCTTGACAGGATAACTGTGTGCGATGTCTGTATTCCACCTGACATGGATATTAGTCGCAATATGTGATGAATCTCGTGGATTAGTTTCTCCACCCTTCTTACTGCTGGACGACTTTCATGTTTATGATCCACTGTAGAATAGTACAAATAAGTCTCTTCTAGACTGAGTAGAAGCAAAAATGAATTACGGAGTTCATTTTATGCCTACTCGATATTGGAGCACCAACTCATATCGACACAGCTTGTGGCACATACTGTACATCTACCTCACAGCTTGTAGCCTGACCCTTACTTCTGTATTCTGGTTGGTACCCAAATCGATTGCGATTGTGTGACAGCAATTGTTTTCCCATTATTTTTGTGTTCTGAACTATGCAACAGAAAACTATGCAACAGAAAACCTGATGTTTCTATCACTTGGAAAAGATAATTGGCCAGGTTTTGCCACCAAAATAGTATTTGACGTTGACGAATAGAAGGGAATCTATGATATTGTGCAAGAAACAGTGGTTAGTATTAAAAGAAACCATGCAAAGGTGACTTGTGAAAAGCTAGCTAAAGTGGCTGGGCAGAACAGGTGATTAGGATTGTGGGAAGGGCCAAATAAGGTTGGGGTCAGACAGCGGCAACAGGTGAAGAAAGGACACTGCCTGAAATTACATTAGTGGCCAGGGCAGGTAACCGGAACACTAACGACCACAAGGCAGAAAATTCCGCGGGTGCACTTCAGTCTTAGTCAGCCAATATAGTTAATTCCACCGCATGGCAGCTAAATTTCAGCAATACAAACACTCGGTGTTGCTCACAGGAAAACCTCTCCAACAGCAAACCACTGAAACAAACCACACAACATAAATGGACGTGGCTTGGGTACTTAAAACACCACTCAACTTTGATGTCCTGGGTCAGTGAGCCATGAAGCTCATTGCAATCAGACAGTTCCACATACGCTCCAACACTGCGTAGGGACCACCAGCGGATGCAACCAACTGCACCGTGCAGAGATATCTTCCCTGGTCCACAGCAACCCCGCGTGCGCGACGCAGACCTCACTGCTCCAATCTGACTGCACTAGTGCCGCATTGCAACTCCCCGACTGGCAGATCCGGACTGTGCTCCAGACACGTTCCAACTGACTGGCAGACCCGAACTCGCTTATGACAGGCAACTACCAGGAAGTAATAGCACTCGAGCAAAGATACTACGAGAGGGGATATATTGATACATGCTGCTCACGGTCAGACAAAGCAGCAACTCAGTGGCAGTAGTAATTTAAATTAACGTAGTGAGGTGGAAGTACATTAAAAATGGGGTGTAAAATACATGATGGCAGGAACATGAGCCATGCACAGCTCAGGTAGCATAATCATTAGTCTCTAAGTTAGTGGCTGGAATGAATGGCTTGATGAGAAATCAACTGTATTTTGATAAATTTTTGAATTTAACTTGTAGTTAAAAGGCTTAACTTTATCTTTAGGGCAAGAAGACCCTACAGACTTTAACATCTTACTTTTATATGGTTTTTGGTTGGTGATTCTATATTCAGTGATAATGTTTTGTTGAGATGACAGGAATAAATACTCTTTTCATTATTAAATCATTGACTTATGCTTGTTATCTTGAGAAAAATGAAAAATTATGAGGCAGAGTTGCTGGTTGTTACTTAGGAGAAATGTTGGGACTGCCGGGAGGAGGAGGAGGAGGAGGAGGAGGAGGAGGAGATCGGGGGACGTTAAAAAAGAATGGCACGTCACTTGAACCCCAGGGTGAGAAGGTCCGATTTGTTGTGAAGATGATCTTAGACAGCGCTCTATCCTGGGATCTGAGTGACCAGGCCTTCTTTTTTAATCTCCTCCAATCTGTCCCTCTCTCCTCTCCAATGAAGGAACTATTAGCTCCAAAAGCTAGTATAGTGGATGTACTTTTGGATGTGCCTTATCAGCAGTACTGACATTTCTCCCAAATGCAAGCAATCCTGTCTCAAAAAATGGAAATGATTGTACATGCCAGAGAAGAGAGAATCCCTGGCAGGAACTTTGGCTGTGGTACTCGGAAGATTTCACTGCAGCTGTGAAAGCACACAGGCAGGTCCATAGCTAATCTCACTACACTTAAGATTATTGTAAGCTTCATTTTTTATTTAGGAAGAAAACAAGGAATGGTGAGAGGAATAGGTGTTGTCAGTGAGAGTTCGTGCACTGTCTTTACTAGTATGGGCTAAATTTCTCCACAAAAGTCAGGCACATTTCTGTGACTGTTTCCGATGTCCTTATTGGCAGTGGCACTATTGCTTACCCCCCTGTCAGTACTTATCACCACTGTTTGCCAGGGAGGCTGTGTCTGATAATTACCACCCCTCATTCTCATTCCGTAAAAGAGATAGCCACTGGGCACCAGGAGCCGTACGGTGTTCTGTTTGGCGAATGGGAACTTCATTATTCTTTGTCACTGTGCTGTGAAATGTTGCTGGGCCCTGACAAAATGTGCGACTGAATGCTGAAACATCTCGGCAGGGTCAGTAAAAAATAATCATTCATGAGGTCTTTCATTGCATATGGAAAGGGGGGGAAATTTTTCTTCCGGTGGCAGGTAAGTATCACTATCCAAGCTGAAAAACTGCCAAAGTATCCCATGTTCTGGACTGCCGCGGACCAATCTGTCTCTCAAATGTAATGTTTGAACTGCACAAAAGTACGCAAACTGACAAATGTGCTGATCCCTCTTGTCGGAAGGATATTAGATTTGGCTTTCTGTGCGGCTTGCAATGAATTCTGTTCTGTGACGAACATCTTATCTGCTCAGAATTTCCCAAAATTTATGAATTCTTCCACAGCCAAATTTAATCGCTGTATTAATCAACTTACGGGAAATGTATGACAGTACATGTCACTGGCACGTCTTTTCTGTACTTTGGAAGAGGGAATTCTTAGAGGTTGCTTACCAACTTTTATTCAGACCTTTTCACATCTGACAGCTTGAGTCAGAACATTCGTGAGTGACTGTTATACGTGAGAGAAAGGAGTTACTTGGGAGTCGATCATACGTGTCACCGATTTTGCAGTTGATGTCGGTAGCATTGTGCCTGTGGTGAACCTCCATGGTTTTTCTGTTGCTGCACATAGGTGACTCGTCTACATTACAGTGCCACATCAACAGTGAAAACTTGAGCACCTGTTCCAGGGAGTCATTTTGCAGGCTTCTGATTAGTCATGAAACTGTGGCTTTCAGTTTATCGAAAATACCCACATTGTATACTTCTGTAGATGCTAAACTAAGCACACACACCATACTTCACCTAGATAATCAAATATGAGCATTGGTAGAGAAACATCTCTTCTCGGTTTTTGTATTGTAGGAGAACTAACATTTTTACAGACATAACCCAATGCAAGGTTGACTGGGTGAGAACTTGACACCCTCTGATTTCTTGGTGTTACTTCCTGTAAATGTGATAATACAGTTTATTTACAATTCTATAATTCCCCTAGATAATCCCACCTATATTAAAAATGTGTGGTGTATGGATCTGCAGCACTGTTGGTATGAAGCTCATTAGATCCATTTCACTTTAGCTTCAAAAGCTTGGAGTCATTCTGCAAGTCCCATTTGCAAATTTCTGGCGAAAGCCACTGAGAGTCATGCACTGTCTGTGTCTAGTTAGTTGTGAAATAACATTTTGGCAGGTACCTAGTCGTCCATGCCACATGGTTCTGTTTGGTGATCTGGAGCTAGATTTTATGTGGACCAACCCAGAGCTAGAGTATCTGCTGGCATTTTACTGGAATTGAAGGAAAACAAAGTTGAAGCTTCCTCCACTAGCTTACTTGAGCAAATCATTTCCTGGGGCTCTTCTACATCTACATCTACATTTATAATCCGCAAGCCACCCAACGGCGTGTGGCGGAGGGCACTTTACGTGCCACTGTCATTACCTCCCTTTCCTGTTCCAGTCGCGTATGGTTCGCAGGAAGAATGACTGCCGGAAAGCCTCCGTGCACGCTCGAATCTCTCTAATTTTACATTCGTGATCTCCTCAGGAGGTACAAGTGACACATCTTGCCGATTTCTTTGTAGAAATAATTATGCTTAACTTCAGCTTGCAAGAAAATATGGTGAATGTTTTGACAGCACAAGATAAATTTGGCAGCTTTCTTCACAGATTGTAGCTTTATCAACAAAGAGCTGAAGTTCAAAACACTCCAATGTTCCCAGAACTGATAGTGATGCTCAACATCAACAATGCAAAATGATTGTTCACACATGACACAAATTATTCCTGATCTGCAGAATCAACAATTAAATGCCCGAGTTTTAGGACAGTTTTCAGTGAATGAAGCAATATTTTCCGATAGTGAAGGTCAAGCCAAAGCAGAATTTCTCGGACTAGTGAAGCAAACACACTGAAAATATATTTCTCTAAAGCAGAACTAGCAACATTTTGGAGAAAGATTGGTGACAAGTATTCATTATTATCATAAAAAGCATTAAGAACACTGATTCCAACTGCCACAACTGTTAAGAGCAGAAGTGGAGCCGCAGTTAAGGTGGCAATGAGAACAAAAGTGAGGAACTGACTGCACTTGTAAAACAATTTACAATGTACATATGCCAAGACTAAACAGAATATAAAAAATGTTGTTAGAAATAAGCAACACCAACCAACTCACTGACTATAACTATTTCTTGGTTTAAGGTAACGCCTACAAAATTATGTAACACATTTATTTACTATATAATGTATTTTCCTCTAATCTTAAAAACAGGAATGTGCATTTTATCCAATATAACCTTTAGTTAGAGAGTAAACTGTATTGTTTTCTATATGATCTCTTTCAGGAGCAATTGTCTTGGAAAGGTTAGGAACCATTGGTGCAGATGCTTTCTGAATGAAGATATTCGTGAAGAACTGAAAGAAATTATCTTCTGTAGATGTTCAGCTTCATGTTCTCTTCAGGTCCACAAGGCAGATCACTGAATATCTTTGGATAAGCTAAAACCACAGTTCGGATGCGGGCTGAGTTGGCATCCCTTCGCTCCCAGCTTCAGGCAGGTTTGTCGGGGACAGCCAGCTCGTCCCACGCATCCCCCGATCAGACTACTGCTGTGGCTGCTCGGGATACTGCCCACATTGAGGCCGACCCCTCACCAGTGGTAGAGTGGGAGGTCGTCTCGAGGTGTGGCAGGGGGCGAAAGACATTCCGGAGGGCTGAACGGAAGGCCTCTCCAGTTTGTCTGACGAACCGGTTTCAGGCTCTGCCTCCGACTGATACTGATCTTCGGCCGGACACGGCTGCTTGTCCTGTTCCAGAGGTTGCCCCTCAGTCTGCAAGATCCGGGCGGTCGCAGAGGTTGGGCTTACGGGTAGTTGGAAGCTCCAACATCAGGCGCGTAATGGAGCCCCTTACAGATATGGCAGCAAGAGAGGGGAAGAAAACCAATGTGCTCTCCGTGTGCATACCGGGGGGATTCATTCCAGATGTGGAATGGGTCCTTCCGGATGCCATGAAGGGTACAGGGTGCACCCATCTGCAGGTGGTCGCTCATGTCAGCACCAATGATGTGTGTCACTATGGTTCGGAGGAAATCCTCTCTGGCTTCCAGCGGCTATCTCATTCGGTGAAAACTCCCAGTCTCGCTAGCAGGATGAAAGCAGAGCTCACCATCTGCAGCATCGTCGACAGGACTGACTGCGGACATTTGGTACAGAGCCGAATGGAGGGTCTGAATCAGAGGCTGAGACGGTTCTGTGACCTTGTGGGCTGCAGATTCCTCGACTTGTGCCATAGAGTGGTGGGGTTTCAGGTTCCGCTGGATAGGTCAGGAGTCCATTACACGCAGCAGGCGGCTACATGTGTAGCAGGGATTGTGTGGCATGGACTGGGCGGTTTTTTAGGTTAGATGGCCTCGAGCAAGTACAGAAAGGGTGGGGGGCAAAGTCAGGACATGCGGGGACCAAGCAGCAATCGGTATTGTAATTGTAAACTGTCGAAGCTGAATTGGTAAAGTACCGGAACTTCAAGCACTGACAGAAAGCACCGAAGCTGAAATCGTTATAGGTACGGAAAGCTGGCTGAAGCTAGAGATAAATTCTGTCGAAATTTTTACAAAGGCACAGACAGTGTTTAGAAAGGATAGATTGCATGCAACCGGAAGTGGCGTGTTTGTCGCTGTTAGTAGTAGTTTATCCTGTAGTGAAGTACAAGTGGATAGTTCCTGTGAATTATTATGGGTGGAGGTTACACTCAACAACCGAGCTAGGTTAATAATTGGCTCCTTTTACCGACCTCCTGACTCAGCAGCATTAGTGGCAGAACAACTGAGAGAAAATCTGGAATACATTTCACATAAATTTCCTCCACATATTATAGTCTTAGGTGGAGATTTCAATTTACCGGATATAGACTGGGACACTCAGATGTTTAGGACGGGTGGTAGGGGCACAGCATCGAGTGACATTATACTGAGTGCACTATCTGAAAATTACCTTGAGCAATTAAACAGAGAACCGACTCATGGAGATAACATCTTGGACCTACTGATAACAAACAGACCCGAACTTTTCGACTCTGTAAGTGCAGAACAGGGAATCAGTGATCATAAGGCTGTTGCAGCATCCCTCAATATGGAAGTAAATAGGAATATTAAAAAAGGGAGGAAGTTTATCTGTTTAGCAAGAGTAATAGAGGGCAGATTTCAGACTACCTAACAGATCAAAACGAAAATGTCTGTTGCGACAGTGACAATGTTGAGTGTTTATGGAAAAAGTTCAAGGCAATCGTAAAATGCGTTTTAGACAGGTACGTGCCGAGTAAAACTGTGAGGGACGGGAAAAACCCACCGTGGTTCAACAACAAAGTTAGGAAACTACTGCAAAAGCAAAGAAAGCTTCACTATAGGTTTAAATGCAGCCAAAACCTCTCAGACAAACAGAAGCTAAACGATGTCAAAGTTAGCCTAAGGAGGGCTATGCATGAAGCGTTCAATGAATTCGAAAGTAAAATTCTATATACCGACTTGACAGAAAATCCTAGGAAGTTCTGGTCTTACGTTAAATCAGTAAGTGGGTTGAAACAGCATATCCAGACACTCCGGGATGATGATGATGGCATTGTAACAGAGGATGACACGCATTAAGCTGAAGTACTGAACACCTTTTTCCAAAGCTGTTTCACACAGGAAGACTGCACTGCAGTTCCTCCTCTAAATCCTCGCACAAACGAAAAAATGGCTGACATCGAAATAAGTGTCCAAGGAATAGAAAAGCAACTGAAATCACTCAACAGAGGAAAGTCCACTGGACTTGACGGGATACCAATTCGATTCTACACAAAGTACGCGAAAGAACTTGCTCCCCTTCCAACAGCCGTGTACCGCAAGTCTCTAGAGGAACGGAAGGTTCCAAATGATTGGAAAAGAGCACAGGTTGTCCCAGTGTTCAAGAAGGGTCGTCGAGCAGATGCGCAAAACTATAGACCTATATCTCTGACGTCGATCTGTTGTAGAATTTTAGAACATGTTTTTTGCTCGCGTATCATGGCGTTTCTGGAAACCCAGAATCTACTCTGTAGGAATCAACATGGATTCCAGAAACAGCGATCGTGTGAGACCCAACTCGCTTTATTTGTTCATGAGACCCAGAAAATATTAGATACAGGCTCCCAGGTAGATGCTATTTTCCTTGACTTCTGGAAGGCGTTCGATACAATTCCGCACTGTCGCCTGATAAACAAAGTAAGAGCCTATGGAATATGAGACCAGCTGTGTGGCTGGATTGAAGAGTTTTTAGCAAACAGAACACAGCGTGTTGTTATCAATGGAGAGACGTCTACAGACGTTAAAGTAACCTCTGGCGTGCCACAGGGGAGTGTTATGGGACCATTGCTTTTCACAATATATAAATAAATGACCTAGTAGATAGTGTTGGAAGTTCCATGCGGCTTTTCAGGGATGATGCTGTAGTATACAGAGAAGTTGCAGCATTAGAAAATTGCAGCGAAATGCAGGAAGATCTGCAGCGGATAGGCACTTGGTGCAGGGAGTGGCTACTGACCCTTAACATAGACAAATGTAATGTATTGCGAATACATAGAAAGAAGGATCCTTTATTGTATGATTATACGATAGCGGAACAAACACTGGTAGCAGTTACTTGTGTAAAATATCTGGGAGTGTGCGTGCGGAAGTGGAATGATCATATAAAATTAATTGTTGGTAAGGCGGGTACCAGGTTGAGATTCATTGGGAGAGCCCTTAGAAAATGTGTTCCATCAACAAAGGAGGTGGCTTACAAAACACTCGTTCGACCTATACTTGAGTATTGCTCATCAGTGTGGGATCCGTACCAGGTCAGGTTGACGGAGGATTATCTGTTATTTTGGGTTGTAAATCTTTATCCTGTCCCCCCTCGCCATTTCCAGGAACAAAGCAATTTCTTGCCAGAGCTCGAACACTTAATGCAACATCTTGGCATGTGATAGCCATAGTACTTAAACTGAGGTGACAAAAGGCATGGGATAGTGGAATGCACATATACAGATGGCGGTAATATCATGTGCGCAATGTACAAAAGGACAGTACATTGACAGAGCTGTCATTTGTACTCAGGTAGAAAGGTTTCAACATAGTTATGGCCGCACGACAGGAATTAAGAGGCTTCGAATGTGGAATGGTAGTTCGAGCTAAAAGCATGGGACATTTCATTTTGGAAATTGTTAATGACTACAATATTCTGCAATCCACAATGTCAAGAAAGTGCCGAGAATACCAAATGTCAGACAGTACCTCTCACCATGGACAACACAGTGGCTGACAGCCTTCATTTAATGACCGAGAGCAATGACATTTGCATAGAGTTGCCAGTGCTGAAAGAAAAGCAACATTTTGCTTGAAATAACTGCAGAAATCGGTATGGGATGTATACTTTAGGACAGTGCAGCAAAATGTGGTGTTAGTGGGCTATGGCAGCAGACGAACAAAGTGAGTGGCTTTGCTAACAGCATGATATCAACTGTGGCACCTCTCATGCACTGATGACCATTTCAGTTGGACCGTAGAGAACTGGAAAGCCGTAGCCTGCTCAGATGAGTCCCGATTTCAGTTGGTAAGAGCTAATGGTAGAGATAGTGTGGAGCAGACTCCATGAAGCCACGGACCCAAGTTCTCAACGAGGCACTGTGTGAGTTCGTGATGGCTCTTCAATGGTGTGGGCTGTTTTTACATGGGCTGGTCTCCCCAGGGGGCTCACCACTCTTCGGCAGGATTGTGCGTGGCTAGGTTGAAGCCCCAGTCTTTGCAGTATCTTTTTCCTTCTGTGCTGCATGTCTATGCTCTTGCTATTCTTTTTCCCGTACCTTGGGGAACATGCCTGGGATGTTTCTGGGAATGCATTCTACATTTTCAGTAGTCGACATCAGAACAATCTCTCCACTGTTTTTTGTTCGTGTTTTCTTTCATTGTCCCCCTTCTCCTATCCTTCCTCAGCTTTGGTGCTTCAGGTTCCTCTTTTTCTTCTTCCTCACTGTGCACTCCAGAAGGCCGACCCATGCATCTGAAGTGTAACAGGTGACTGGGTAACATGTAATTCCCAGTCCCAGGTCGACAGGTCCTCTTCATAGTCAGCGTCAACTAAACATAAACGGAATGGAGCCCGTGATTCAAAGACCCTCTCAGCTGCACCACGGTTCCTCGTGGTTTGATGTACTGAAGATGGTCAGTCCTTTGCTACAGTAAATCCATTATTCATAATGGTATTGATGCAGTTGCCAGCCCTATGAAATTCTGCTCTCGTTTAGGCAATGGCACTTTATTTTGGAGACTAGTTCTGATTCTCAAGCACATCAACTGCTTGCAGCTTTGCTCCTCAACAGCTATTCCGTTTGTGTCGGGACTCGTCGAATACTGAATTCATCCCATGAAGTAATTTACACTAGGCTGCCCAATAGTTTGACAGAGGCAGAGATCCAAACGTACCTCTCTGATCGAGGTGTCATTGTAGCCCATCGGATAATGAAAAAGGTAGATACATCCTTAGTGCCCACACATCCTCTTTTTCTCACTTTTGACAGAGTGGTGCTTCAGTCAAATATCAAAGTAGGCTATGTAGTTATCACAGTGTAACCAGTCATTCCAAACCTGAACCGTTGCTACCAGTGTAATTGTTACAACCACATTCGAATGAGCTGTCAACACCCAGCCAAATTTTAACCTGTGGTAGGGATGCTCATGAAGGCGATTGTCTGCCTCCTTTTCACTGCTGCATCAATTGCAATGGCAACCATACAGCCTCCTCCTGAGATTGTCCCGTGTAACTCGATGAGCAGGCCACCCAGGTAAAAGAAAATGTGCCTTACCTGGTCGCTCGCAAGTTGTTGGTTGGTCGAAAACCTTGCATTCTACAATCCAGCAGTTACAGTACTGTTCTCGCTACATCTCGCTTCATGAATCACATGGCCATGCACAAATGCGTCCTTAAATTTAGAGCAGTGGTTGTAAAATTGCCCAGTGTCATGGTAGCATCCCCATACTCCCACAAAGACTTCTTACGTCCCTCCAGCCAACAAACATCTGAATCTTCCTCTGCCAACTGGAAAGGCTCCAAGAAACTGAACAAAGGTAAATGGTCTCCTTCTTCACTGACTCAGAGATCCTCTTCGACAGTGTTGCCACATGATACCCTCACCTGGCTGACCTCCTTGTCACCGTGAGCACCGCCAACCATTTTTCTGCCCGGGACTCTGCGGACCGACAGAGGGAGAATGCTGATGCCTCTGTGGATCTCATGGAGCAGGATCCTCCAGCCTCTGCACCATGTAGCAGTCGGTCTTTAAAGGCTAGCACTCGGCAGTGGTGGAGGTGACACCCCTTCATTTTTTCTCCTCCCTTATCCTTGTCATTACTCTCCTTCAATGGAACATTTGCAGCCTTCGATCCAACAAAGAGGACTTACAGCTGCTCTTGGAATTGCAATATCCACTTGTTCTGTCACTGGGAAACAAAATTGTGTCCTCTTTGAGCTCTTGCATTACTTTCCAGTCTGCTCTGATCCCCCTCCCCATACCCCATCATTCATACCGCCGCAGAACGTTCCATTTCGTCGCACTTTGTCTTTACCGTGCTGTGTCCTGGTCCCTTGGTGGACTGAGGCATGTGCGCGACAATTCACATGCGTCACCCTACAATGGAAAACTGCATTCGTTATAAACAGTTGGGTGCACAGTGTCATCGCATATTTTGGGATAGCAAGAAAGCTAGCTCTGTTTCATTTACTAATTCTTTTAACAGTTCCACTCCCCCTCTTCCATCATGTAAGTCAACGTGATCTCTGGGACTAAGGTCCATCCCCCAATTTCTGGCCTGATCATAGAAGATCATGTCATAGTGAATCCTATTGCTATACTCAACACTTTGGGCCTTTATTTTGCGGAGACTTTGAGGAGCTTCACCCATTATCACTCTGCCTTTCTACATCGGAAACGAGTGGAGCTTGGGCGATACCTTTGTCTTCTCAATGAGTGGTGCAATGCCGCCTTTACTATGAGGGACCTAGGTCATGCTCTCACTTCATCCTGATCTTCCACCCCAGGGCCAGACAATGTTTACATTCAGATGTTGCAGAACCTCTCCCTTGTGGGCAAGTACTTTTTCCTTCACATGTACAATTGCATCTGGGAAGTGGGCACTTTTCCCAGACACTGGCGTGAAACCACTGTCATACCCATACCTAAGCCTTGAAAGGACAACACCTTTCTTATACTTAACGCTCCATTTCTCGCACCACCTGTGTTTGCAAGGTGATGAAACATATGATTTATGCCCAGTTGGTATGGTCGCTCAAGTCTCACAGTCTACTGATCACTGCACAGTGTGGATTTCGAGCACAACTTCTGGGGTTGACCATCTCGTCACTTTGTCAAGAATGTCATGAATGGTTTTCTGTGGAAATACCAGACTGTAGCCATATTTTTCGATTTGGAGAAAGCATACAACACCGGCTGGAGAACTGGATCCTCCTTACTCTTTCACACGGTGCTTCTATGGCTGCATGCCCCATTTCCTTCAGGAATTTTTGAAACACTTAGTTTTCAAGATACATATGGATTCTGCCTTGTTGGACACCTTAGTCCAGGAAACAGCGTGTCTCGGGGTTATCGTTACTTCCTCTAGATTCTTAACATGTCCCGGGGCTCTGAAGTTGTTTACTCCGACAGCTCAATGGCTGATGGTAATGTTGGCTTCGCCTACGTCCACAGAGGCCATATTGAACAGCATTCCTTGCCTGCTAGCTGCAGTGTATTCACTGCAGAGCTTGTGGCCATATCTCTTGCACTTCAGTACATCCGTTCCTGTTCTGGTGAGTCGTTTCTTCTCTGTTCTGACTCCCTGAGCAGCTTACAAGCTGTCAACCCGTGCTACCCTCGCCATCCTTTGGTAGCGAACATCGAGGAGTCTGTCTCTACCCTGGAACAGTTTAGTCATTCAGTGGTTTTTGTGTGGACCCCAGGACACGTTGGAATCCTAGGCAACAAACCTGCTTACAGGCTGGCCAAACGGGCTGCACAGAAACTGCTCCTGGCGATGGATATCTCTGAAATAGACTTGCGTTCTGTCTTACGCCGCGAGGTTTTTCGAATTTGGGAGATGGAGTGGCTTAACAGTATGCACAAAAAACTGCGTGTCATTAAGGAGACTGTAAATGTGTGGAAGTCTTTCCTGTGGGCTTCTCGCAGGGAATTGGTTGTCCTTTGTTGGCTCCACATTGGCCATATGTGGCTCACACATGGTTATCTCCTCTGTTGCGAGGACCCACCTCAGTGTCGCTGTGGCTCCCAAATGACAGTTGTCCACCTCTTGCTGGAGTGCCCACTTTTAGCCACTCTGCGGCGGACTTTTAACTTTCCCAGTATCCTACCTTCGATGTTGAGTGACAATGCCTCAACAGCAGCTTTAGTTTTATGTTTTATTCGTTAGGGTGGGTTTTATCATATGATCTGAGTTTTAGCGCGTCCTTTGCCCCTCTGTGTCCTCCACCCTGGGGCTTTTAGGGTGGAGGTTTTAATGTGTTGCAGAGTGGCTGGCTTCTCCTTTTTTATTCTCATGGTCAGACAGCCATGGTAATCTGTTTTCTTGTTTTTAGTCTCTTCTCCCTGTTTCTTGGGTGTGTCTGTGGTTTTCTTGTCCTGTTTTTGCCCCTTGTAGTGTTTGTTGTCCTTCTGTCATTCTTCTGGTTCTACCTTTCTCCTGTTATTGTGCCGTACACCTTCTTTGTTTTCTTCTTGCCCTTGGGTACTTGTTCTTGTTCTAGTAGGAACAAGGGACCAATGACCTCGCCCTTTGGTCCCTTTCCCCCCCTCTTAAACCAACCAACCTGTGAAACCAGTCATGATTTGCAAGTTAAGCTGCAACCACTGTGCTGCATTCTACGTGGGCATGACAACCAACAAGTTGTCTATCCACTTGAATTGCCACCAATAAACTGTGGCCAAGAAACGAATGGACCACCCTGTTGCTGAACACATTGCCGAACACGACATCCTTCATTTCAATGACTGCTTCATAGCGTGTGCCATATGGACCCTTCCCACCAACACCAGCATTTGTGAATTATGCAGGTGGGAACTTTCCCTGCAGTACATCCTATGTTTTTGTAACTCTCCTGGCCTCAAACTTAGTTAGTCACTGTCCTCACCCATCCAGCCCCTTGCCTGTTCCCATTCCAGCACTACACAGCCCTTATTCCACCATCACGACCAGTCTTTTTCTTTCTTTCCTTTTCTGCTACTTCGGCAACCCCCTCTCCATCTCCTCCCCTGCCCACCGTCTAACCTGCTGCACTTTACTGTCCACTGCCCCCACCGTACTACCCCTCCCCCTCCCCCTCCCCACCTCAGCCTCTTCCTTACCCCAACCCAGTCGCCACTCCCATCGTGCACTGGTGCTGCTACTCGCAGTGTGGTTTCAGTTGCTTGAGACTGCAGTCGTGTTTGTGAGTTGCACGTGCGTGTGTGTGCGTGTGTGTGTGTGTGTGTGTGTGTGTGTGTGTGTGTGTGTGTGTTGTTGATGAAGGCCTTAATGACTGAAAGACTTATTTGTGACAGTTTTTTTGTTGTGCCTATCTGTGACTCAGCATCTCCGCTATATGGTGAGAAGCAACTTTCCTTTTCATTATATTGAGTAGGAACATGGATTGTGCAAGGATTCTAACCAATAGGAAGTGGAAATGAGTTTGAATTGTCAGTGACAATCAATTTAAAACTGGACAGGCATGCTGTTATTGAATGCAGGTCCCAATCAAGCGTTGAAAAGGAAACAGCATGGAATGGGCATTTGGAGTTGCGTACCATGTAGGAGACCATTGGGCACAGTGACACATTAAGCCACCCACCTTCAGTGATCTTAATGACAGAAACTGGACAGTATTCAACTAGAGTCCTCTCATGTGGTCCACCAGAATTCTGCCTCTCTCCGAATGATACACAAACGTCCAATGAGCTGTTAATCTGCAGTGTGTGGAGGTTGTAATTCAAGCCAAAGATGATGATGTGGAAGTATTTTTTGTAGTATGACATAGAACCACTCATTACTGTGAACATGAATCAGGATGTCTACTTCCATATTATTTCATTAGTTTGTTAATATTTCTCTGACGAGGGGACTGGGCCGACTTGTCATCACTGATTTTGTCCAAATTTATGGTACAAAGGACGCTCAAAAAGTTTTGCACAATCGTCTCTAATTGTTTTATTTTTTGCAGGAGGAGAATGAAATTTTTTGTGAACCTTCTTGGAACACTTAGCTGTACTTTGAGCCTACTCAATGTAGCCTCCATCAGCTGTGACACATCTTGCCCAACGTTCTTTCCAAGATGTAAATGTACTTTGGTAAAATTCTTGGGATTGACTTTTACACTATCTCTTGACACAGGAAATGTCTTTCTCATTATCAAATGTTTTACCATGCAGGTGGGTCTTCAGACGACCAAAGAGTTTAAAATCAGATGGAGCCAAGTCCAGACTGTAGGGAGGATGAGGAAAAATTTTCCAAACCATTTTCCTGATTTTCTCCTGCATTATAAGGGCTGTATGGGGTTTGGCATTGTCATGGTGTAGTGTGATGAGCTGACCCTGAAGCTGTGGTCTGTGGGTCTTGATGGCACGCCACAGCTTGTCCAATGACACATCTGTCATTTTGGCACGTCACTCACTGCTGTCGATGGTCTACCGCATCGTGGATTATCCAGTCGAGAGAAATCTCCACCTTTAAACTGCTGCAACCACCACTGGATACTGCTGCGATCCACTGTGTCCTCCTAATAAATAGGGAGCAACTTCTTGTGAATCGATGTGGCAGAGTCATAGCCGGCCTTGTAGAGGAACTCCATCACTGACCGTTGTCAAAACTTGACATCTACTTCACGGTCTATTATGGCTCAGCTGTAAATAAAAGAAAATACTTTTATATGCCAGCTTATAGCTAAATGTTCCAAGTTTGATCACAAAAAATTTCATTCACCTCCGGCAAAAAATTAAAAAAATTAGAGATGACTGTGCAAAACTTTTCAAATGCCCTTGGTATTGCATATACCAGGCTTGACCAGAACTGGAAGTGGGAGAAGTGGGACCTGCAGGTGGCCAAACATTTCAGGAGAAAACAAAACAAAACAAAACACTTCTGGTGTGAGTTGGGTGAGGCATGAGCCACTTATGTTAGTTTCCAGGCAGCAGTTCCCTCAGTGGAAGGTTCACAGCATGGTAGTTCGAGGGTTGTGGAGTAGAGTCTTTGTGCATAATTTTAATTCTTTCCTTTTATTTCAATTTTATGTCACATATAGTGCAAATAAATTGAAATAATGCTGAATATATTGTATGTATTATTATTTTCATTAAAGGCATGAAGAGGAAAGGCAAAGGAAAATTTGGGATTGCCAATAAATTTGCAAGAATGGATTGTACATACAGTGTCCATGAGGACTCTGCAGTTAACATTTCAAGAAGGGATTGTAACTACAGCATTCAGGCTTTCGTATTCCATTAGTATCATTTTGAAATTGGAGAAGACTGCATCAAAATACATCCCATTGTACATCACCAGATATCTTCCTTAACATTTGGCAAAATGATGAATGTGTTTGCTGCCAAACTGTGGAATGAAAAATTTTTTATTAATGTAAGCCAAGTTTTTTTTTAATTTTTTTTATAGAAAATTCAAAACAATCATTTAATTCCAAAAATTAGGCATTTATAAAGTGTGCAAGACGCTGAGAAAATTATTACTTCACATTTTTACGATGACTGTTGACCCAGCAAGTGTAAATTATCATATGTAAAATAATAAAAGTATCTAATTCTATATTATGAAGTTCTCGTGTACCCAATACGATCTCTTCCTGGAATTTTATTTGCAAACTCAGAATTTCCTTTGTCTTCCCTTTTCATGCCTCTTATGAAAATATTAATAAACATAATACATTGATCATTATTTTGGTTTATTTTCAGTGGAAGTAACATTAAAACTGACAACAAAAAGTAGCCGCACGAGGGCTTGACCTCACAACCCCCGGATTACCATTCTGTAATCTTTCTACTGTGGCAACCGCTGCCTGAAAACTGCACTAACACAAGAAACTTACGCCTTGCCTGGCACATGCCAAAAATGCTATTTTTTCTAAAAGCTTGAACATCTGGAGCTCTCACTCCTTTCACTTTCATTTATTACCGATACCTTCACATGATGTGGAATTTGGACAGAGCTGGTGATGACGAGTAGCTGCAGTTCCCTTGTTACTCAGTGCTTGTTCTGTGCATTCTGAAAACATAATTATAATCTGTAACTTTGCATTTACCTTGCAACTGTCAGAACACATTTTATATTTCCACAGAGACAAAAAATTTTGTCGACTTGCTATTCAAGACGTTGGAAACACAGGCGTACAGCTTGCAAGGCCGCTCTGCTGTCGTCAGTCCAGCTGTACCTCAAGAAACACCTGCTACAGTACAAACGCATCAGCCAATGCAGCTGTGTGCAGTGCAGGAGTCTCAGCCAATTACCAATCATCAGGTAAAACTATACAGCATATTTACAATAAGGAATAATTTGTGGAGTATTATTACCAGTAGCATGGTATTTAATCTCAAATTGTCTGTATCTACTTCTGTCTTTGTCCATTGTCAGTATATGAATTAAACGCAAGTGAAAAACCTGGGTGATGTTAAGCTTTTAATGCCAGCTTCCAAAACTTATTCCAGAGTGTGTATCGACATTTTCCTTTCTTGAAAATATCAACAGATGTGAATCCCACCATGACCAAACTGTCAGATTTTGACCTGTATTTTACACCTTAAAAGTGTCATTTGAATAATGCTGTACCTTACAGAAATGAAAATGTTGTGTAATTGTTCTGCAGAATGCATTTGTATTGATTAACTTCATTGATTTAAGCATGGAACCTTCCAAAAGACAATGTATAGAAAAAAGATGTCAGTGTCTGATGAGAAGAAACTGGTAGATTATTGAAAGTTAATCATATACAATGTTTCACTTGTTCATAAATTTGATTGCTCATTCCCACATTTTTTCAAAATGTGAAACCGCCTCCGTACAATAAGCTTTAAACTCACTGTGCCAGTGAGAAGTTAGTGTAGGGTTATTCAGGAGGGGAAAAAGTTATCGACGTGAGAATGTAACCATGTGGCAGGACAGAGTTTGCCAGACTAGTCCGGAAAGGCAGGAAGGAATCTGGCACTGCTTTTCCAAACTGGCTGGGCTACGCGGACACTTTAGCGATGTAAACACCTGCCACCACTGGCTGCTACTGAGGTGGTGCAGTGCTATCTGAATGCACGGCCACAGCTGGGGTATCAGCCTCAAATACTGCGTATTAAGAGACATTCTTGTGTTGCCTGAAACCTAAGAAAAATAAAAATATTGCTAATTAATGACAGTGCATGTTGTGCAAGGTGCATTACTTTACACATTCTGAGGCTCTGGCCAGTGTCATGTGAAACAACATGTGTGTTTTAAAATAAAATTTTACAATATTTTCTTTCAAGAGTACACATCTCTTGTCCGATTACAATCTCTCTAAAAATATATTGAAACTGCATCTTCTCTGTTGCTGGGATGTATTGCTTTGAATAGGAATGACAATTGCTGTGATGTAAATTTTGATTTTACTGTTACCTGAGACATCTCCTTCCTTAAATTGAGTAATGTGGATTTATCATTTCAAAACAAAACAATAAGGTACCCTCATCAGTCTCTGACAGTGTTGCGAGGAGAGTTATGTATTGTCTATTAGGTTGTCAGTCCGTCGCTTAAAAACATTATCTTTTAATCTAGAACTTCGTCAGAGTTTTATTAGGTACCCTGAGTAACTTTTCATCTAAAATTCTAAAACAAGTCAGTAGCACCAGTCTTTGAGATGCAAGATTTGCATGAATAACAGTCATTGATCCTCATATGTACCTGTCATTGACACTTAGCTGGGTATAGATTTAAAGGATTCTAAATTATTATATAGTAGTTAGGATATGGGGAAGTAAATAACACAGAGTATTACAGAAATAATATTTTATTATTGTAATGCATTTATCTTGACAACCCTAAATAACTGTTTGTCCAGATGCAAATTACAAGAGGTTTCTAGCAAATGTTTTTTAGCCATCAGGGGGACATCAATCAGCAAGATTGCCTTCGTTGTAGTTTTGTTTTTTACAAAGGTATGAACAGTGGTATGACCTTTTTAAATGGCACCCTGTATTTTTTATTCAGTAATTCATTTCCTCTCCTAAAGACCTGTTCAAAAATGTATCACAGTGTACCATTCATTGAAACCCAATGTTATTAATTGCATAACGCAGCATTGACTTTGAGCCCAGAATCACGATCTCGTCCACTTGCTGGAGTTTTCAGAAAACAAATGAAAACCATGTAATAACACAAAATTGACTTTGACTCTCCTGTACCATTGCCCAGGAGTGGAACATTCAAAGGTGCTCAAAGTGGTGACCCTGGACACCGATACACTAGTGCACTCGTTGAATGAAAGAATTATTTACTGCTTCCATTGTTGCTTTCTGAAGAAAATTACAAGCAAGCACGATATGTTCCTGCAATATCCTGTGGAGTTGTTGGAATATCGTGATAGACAACGTCTTTAATGCATTCCCAAAGAAAAAGTCCCGAGGATTTAAATCGGGAGACCTAGCAGGGCAAGTTACTGTTCCTCCTCGACCAATCCATCTGGCAAGATACCTTCGGTTCAGAACATGCATTCACATAAGGCATTATGTGCTGGACATCCATCGTGTTGATACCACATAAGCATTCTGGTTCTTAGTGGCACTTCATCCAGAAGTGAAGGAGGAATTCGTCTGAGGAAGTTGGCATACGCTGTGCCGTTTAGACTACCATTGATGAAACAAGGGCCAATAATTGTAGTACCAAGCATCCCACACCAGACGTTAACTCTCCATTGACACTGATGTTCCTCTTGTGTAAACCATTGTGGGTTGTCGTTGGACAAATAATGCATGTTCTTGTATCTACCTGTCCTTTATTCGAGAAGGAACATTCATTGGTAAATAGAACATTGGAGTAGTAGTTCGGGTTGACGAGGATTTGCTGATTGATGTAGATGTACATGGTAAGGGTGGAACCAGTGATGTATAAGAATACGATGTACACTGGTTTTAGGAATGCTAATCTCATGTTAAAGCTGTTGTGTGCTCACATGTGGATTCATAGCAACAGAAGTGAGAACAGTAACATTAGCAGCTTCATCTGTGCTGGTGCTGCAACAATTGAATTGTCGTGGGTTGAAAGTTCCCATTTTCTGAAGCGTCACAACAAGATGAGAAAACATCTGTCGGGAAGGTTGGTTCTTGTCAGGATATCGCTCCCTATACAGTTCCGCTGCCTGCATAGCATTTCACCTACCTCCAACAACAACAGCAGCAACAACAACAACAATAATAAAAGAAACATTATGTTGATGCAGTTTTTAGGAAGGACAGTCTTTACTATATGCCTACTTTAGTTTTAGTTATGTCATGTTCCGTAGATAATTTTCCTGATTATTTTAACGATATGATGTGGAACAAGTCAGATTACAAGATATATATACATACATGAATAGTGCTAATATTAATATTACTGAAATTTTTAGTTCTACACATGCAACTACATTTAGAGGTACAAATTTTTTAAACCATTTCTGAAACAGAAACTCGTCCATGGAGTAGGAGGAGTTGTACAAAAGAAATTATTTTAAGGTAGATTTAAAACTTGATCTGCTACCTGCCAGACACTTTATGTTGTTGAGCAAATGAACTAAGATTTTTGTTGCTGAATAATGTACTCCTGTTTGAGCAAGCTCAGTAATATGCTTCTTCTAGTTCAAGTTGTCATCAATGTGAACACCCAAAAATTTGAAGAAATCTACCCTGTTAACTGAGCCCTGTTCATATGCTACATCAATTGTCGGTATGATTCTATTCGGTGTACAGAACTGGATATAGTGAGTTTTTTCAAAATTAAGAAGGGAGAGTCCATTTTCTGAGAACCACTTAATAATTCTTTGAAAGACATCCTTAACAATATCTTCAGCTGCTTTTTCTGGAATGGGATTTATTATAATACTTGTGTCATATGGAAAAAGTACTTGCTTGCTTGAACGTTAAGTGGGAGGGCATTCACATGAATAAGGAACAGCAGAGGACCTAAAATTGAACCCTGTTGGACTCCCTTTGTGATAACTCCCCATTCAATAGACTTTACCACCCTCCCAATATTATTTGTGCTGTTCAGCACAACTTTTTGCTTTCTGTTCATTAAGTATGATTCAAACCAGCTGTGTGTAGCCTTCAATTCCATAAAACCTGAGGTTTTCTAAGAGTGTGATGTGATCCACACAGTCAAATGCCTTGGAGAGATCACAAAAAATACCAACTGACGATAATTTGTTACTTAGGGCTTGTACTGTTTGATGGGTAAATGTGTAGATATCATTCTCAGTCGAGTAACCCTTCCGGAACCCGAACTGTGACATGCTGAGTAAATTATTTTCACTTAAATGTGAGACTACTCTTGAGTACATAACTTTTTCGAATATTTTAGAAAATGAAGTCAGCAATGAGATTGGTCTATAATTATTTAAGTCACTCTTGTCTCCTTTTTTATGAAGAGGTTTGACAATTGCGTATTTCAATCTGTCTAGAAAAATTCCCTGTGCCAGCGAAGCATTGCATATATCGCTAAGGACTCCACTTATTAAGTTAGAACAACACTTCACAATTCTGTTAGAGACTCCATCGACACCACATGAGCTCTTGTTTTCCAGTATGTTTCTAATTCCCTTAATTTCAGTGGAGGATGTAGGTGCTATTTTTAAAGGCCTAAAGTCCTGGGAAATGACCTTTTTTTTCCAACTGAACCCTTTAACACTATTTTTGCTGCTACATTCAGAAAGTGATTGTTAAAAATACTTGCAACTTGTGAATTATCACTCACATCATCATCATTTAGCTTTATTGATATGGTATGCTTTTCACTGTCAGGCTGCCCCGTCTCCCGTTTGACAATATTCCATATAGTTTTAATATTACTATCCACATTACTAATTTATGTCAGAACACATAAGCTTCTTGCCTTATTAATGACTTTCCTTAAAATATTACAATGTCTTTTGTAGTAAGCAACTAACATCAGATCCTGATTTATTCTGGCCTGTCCATATATTTCCCTCTTCCTCTTACACGATATCTTAATTCCCTTAGTAATCCATGGTTTACTTGTTTTTGTAATGGCTTTTTTGGATAACGTTTCAGGAAAGTAACCCTCAAATATTGAGACAAATTTACGGTGGAATAAATTGAATTTGGCATCAGCATCATTTTCTCCGTATACTTCATCCCATTCTACCTCTTCGAGGCTGCACTTAAAGCTCTGTATCCTGTTCGCATTAATAAGCATCCCTGCCTTGTATGAACCTGCCTGAATCCTGTAAGGTGCTATATGTGTTACACAGTAGTATTTAAAAGGACTAAACTACTGTACTAAATGTACCCGTACATAAAAAAACAGTATTGCAGTTACTGTTCTGCTCACCTACATTCCCCATTGGTGAGTAGAATTTCTACCTTCTCTTCGTTGGTGTACATTGTACTCATACAACTCTTGAACTGATTATGGTTGACGGAATGATGCTTGTGCATTCTACTTAACGTTAACATTTGTCCTCTGTCAACGTCACCACATGGATGTGTTCCTTTACCCCGAGTACCTACACTAAGTATTGGGAGCGTCAACACCAGTGTTGTGTTATGTAATTAACAACACTGTGTTTCAGTGAATGGTACACTGTGATACGTTTTTGAATGGGTCTTTAGGAGAGAAATGAATTACCGAATAAAAACTATAGTGGGCCATTTAAAGAAGTCATACCACTGTTCATATCTTTATAAAAAAACAAAGCTACAGCGAAGTCATTCATGCTGATTGATGTCCCCCTGACGGTTAAAGAACATTTGCTTGAAACCTTTCGTAATTTGCATCAGGACAAACAGTTATTTAGGGTGGTCAAGATAAATGGGACACCCTGTATAAAGTGGTTTGACTGCATTAATAAAGAATCACAGACAGAAAAAAGGAAAACATAAACATTAAAAATATTGGAAACCACACATTAGATTATAATCTGGGGGTTGAGTCTGTGATACTGATAGCCAAGTAATGTGCTTCCATTGCCTAGCTATCGCATGTAGCCAGCCAGTGGAAGACTGCACTCGAGCGGGTAACATGTACATGTGTCTGAAATGTACCAGTGAGTGTCTCGTGTGCAACCGGTGGGGTCATTTCGTTGCTTGTTCAGTTCATACATAATTATATTTTTGTTGTTTTTAGTGTTCATTTTCTTTTGTTTCGTTTCAATCAGTGTCCAGTGTGACAAGTAGTTACAACCCAACACTTGAAATGAACAGGAAGAAGAAAAATTTGCTACGCAGCCAGGCATGTGAATTTGTGTGTTAAGTGAAGGATTACTTTGAGAACGAAAAGGAAAAAGGTGAGCCCTTATTTTCTGGTGTTCAGTTTGTTAAGAGGACTGCAATAAAACAGAAAGAAAGCAAGAACACTATTACAATGATAGGGAAAAGAACAGTACATAATATTTTGGACAGAGTGGCACAATAAGGCTGCAAACACCAGGAAAGGAGTGTCCGGGAAAGAAGCAATTGGACAGTTTTCGATGATCTCAAGAAAGATGCTATTAGTCACCATATACATAGCTATTATAAGAAAAGGAAACATCCCACACTATCTAAGGTGCTCGTGTCACTTTAGAAAGATGATAATTTTAAAGGAAGCAAATTTATTTTACATACAGGTATGTCAGATGGTTTTGTGCAAAAAGACAGGTAATTACCAAGGTCTGTCAGTGATGATTATGGATAGTGCCCCGTATCATTCCGTAGTTCACAATAAGACACCTACTTGTAGAAGATTTGAAAAAGGCTGAATTGCTCAAAATTGTTGCACAAAAGGGGTCACAATTTCCAACATTGGTAGTTGACAAGATTGCTAAAAGGCACAGCAATAAATTGTTCAGAAAACAACAAGAAATTCACCATCTCTGAAGTTGTAAATCTCGTTGTGGCAGCTGCTTATCAAGCGACAGGCGAGACCTGAATGAAAATCGTGAACATCACTGCAAGTGTCATCAGAGAGGCAGTCAAAAATGAAGCCATTGTAGAAGAAAGCTTTGGAACTTTAATTGTACATCTGGAGGGTGTAGTGATAGAACTAACAGTGCTGAAGAAAAGTATTCTAAATCAGATACTGACAGTAATGTGAGGGCTGTTTTCCCATTAGCATAACAACACATCAGGAAAAACAAGAAGGGAGCATACCATTGATGTATCATCACATTGTAGGTACTTTCTTCAGGTTCTATCTGTTAATATAATAATAAATTATTGTGTTGCTCACTGTTGAACTAATTAATAATTCTAATATTGAACCACAGAAAATTGGGAATGTGCAGTGGCTTGTGAAAATACTTTTTATTTCTATTGTGAAGTATAAGAAATAACTTCATTGTATTTGAGTACATTAGATACTAAATAGCTCTTTTCATTTTTTTAAATTTACATATGAGAAGTAGCAGCTTTAAATAAATTTATGCTTACAAATATGATTTTAATATTGTTGAGGCTTTAGTTTGTGCCATTAGAGAATATGGTTAGTAGCAACTGGGCTTGGCGAGTGACTTTGCTCCTGCCACTGCAGATTGAGAGTAGTTGCCACAGGCAGTGGGGTGTGGTAAGCCATGTCCAGCAACATTGCCATCTGCATGTGTGACTTACATAACAAATTACTCATCTCATGGTCTATAATATAGCTGTGGCGAAGTTTTTTCGCAACTGAGATAACAGTTTGAACTTAAATATATCCACAGACTGGGGAAACTTTTATTTTAGCCTTGCTGCTGTGTACTAGGCAACAGGTACTGATAACTTGCCAATGACTGAATATTGTTTTACAGCGCTGACACATGCCCACGCACACACCTTCTCTCTTTCCTGCACAGTGTTAATCCAGTTTCTCTCCCTTTCACCTGGGCTGCTTCAATTTGTCGTGCCACTTTTCTGGACGTTAATCTCCACTTCTCCCGTGATGGCTCCATAGAAACCTCTACATCTTCATGGATACTCTGCGAAGCACATTTAAGTGCCTGGCAGAGGGTTCATCGAACCCCTTTCACAATTCTCTATTATTCCAGTCTTGTATAACGTGCGGAAAGAACGGACACCTAAATCTTTCTGTAAGAGCTGTGATTTCCCTTATTTATCGTGGTGATTGTTTCTCCCTCTGTAGGTTGGTGTCAACAAAATATTTTCACATTCTGAGGAGAATTCTGTCGCAACGAAAAAGCCTATCTTTTAATGATGTCCAGCCCAAATCCTGTATCTTTTCTGTGACAAACTCTCTCATATTTTGCAATAATACAAAACCATCCTGTTAAAACCCACAAACACTCAGGCAGGCAGAGAGAGAGAGAGAGAGAGAGAGAGAGAGAGAGAGAGAGAGAGAGAGAGAGGTACTTCTTTGTGTTTGAAAGATGTGATTGGGTGTTTGGAAGACTATGTCCATATTCTGTCATGCATTTTGTGTTTTTCCTGCATTTGTAATTGCAAGATGAGTTGTTTAGAGATTTTTTTACATGCAATGATATATACTGTGAGGTTCACTTTTTGGAAGTGCATCGGTGCAGCAGGAATGTTACAACAGCACTTAAGAGCATAGTTCTTAAGAAATGGAGGTTTTTGAGTCATAAGAATACATGAACAGTGGAGAATTGGAAACTTTCATAAAAACATCATTTAAATATATTCTGTAATAATCATTGAAGGCCTCTTTAAAATTGAATGCCTTCTTAAAAATCTTTTTACAATACTGAATTTTTGAAAATATATAACTGGATAGACGAAAAAAATCTACTCACAAAGTGGTGCCAAGGGAGCACACACATGTAAAGGTTAAGGAAATTGACAAGCTTTGTGAACCACTAGCTCCTCCTTCTGACAGAATGGTTGATGGGAAGGAAGAGGGATGAAGAAAAAGGGGTGGTGAGGTTTAGAAAATGGGGAGAGATTGGAAAAGTCATCTACATCAGAGGGCACTTAAAGGATGGGATGAGAAGGAAGACTGACTGTTAGGGACTGCACCACATGAGATTTGGAAACCTAAAAACTATTTTCTGCCTATCCCCCCTCCCCTCACCTGCCTCTATCATGTACAGTGCAGTAAAGTTTCCACTCTTATTAACTCTTGCAAGATGTTTTGTCAGTAATCTCTGTCTTGTTTATTACCCTGTCTACCACCTCTAAGCTGTCAGGTTTTCAAATCTTGTCCAGTGCAGTCCCCGACAATCAGTCTTTCCTTACATAAACACCTGAATAAGAATGCAGAATACAACAAACAAGATTGCTGAGAAAGTGGTGCAGGACCATGGACATCTGAGACATCGGAGTAGAAAAAGCACATAAACATTTCACTAGAACTTCCAAGAGCCCAGCACAAGACATACGAATGTACTGAAGTAAACCATTAAACATGAGAAAAAGATCCCAACAAAAGAAACACAGCACATCCACATAGGGGAACAGCAATTGGTCATCGCAGATAGTGACAGGCAAGATCAGGTGTAAGTGGGGCTTGCAGAAAAATTTCCATGAATGCACAACCCGAAGCCCGGAAGAATGCACTATGGATTCAGTGGCTCCAGTGGAAGTGGTGAGACTGACAGCAGGGCCAGCAGTGGCAACATAGTCAGACACAGCAGCAACATGTAGAATGGCTGGGCCAGCCTCAGGGGTGGCTGTGATGGCATTGAAAGGGCTGGCAACCAATGCACTGACATGATAGCTGCCATTGGCGTCAACAGGGCTGTCGACACAAAGAGGGCCATCGTTACAGGACTTGTGATGGCTGGACTGACGGGAAGGTTGACATTGTTGTCGACAGGGGATGGCCTGCCGTTCCAGTAGGGCCAGCATCTCATCCAGAGATTGGAGAGGACGCTGCCGTAGAACTTCGTGAATGTGAAACAGAATGCCACATGATATGGCAACATAGCAAACAAATTGACTGAAAGTGGCCCAGTGAGCCAAACACACAATTCTGAACGCTGCTCATGATCCCGCTCACTGAAACACTATGGCGGAGACTGTCCGTCATTAACCAACAAATCGGTGCACACTCAGCATGACCGGACGTGACTGTCATTGCAAAAATGCATACCTAACCGTTTGCTAGTAAGTCATAGTCTACTTTGTGCTGATGAGAGACGAAAAAAACTGACAGTCCAAACTAAAGATTTCTGAATAAAGTGAGCACTGTGCTGTGTACCTTGATTCCGTATGCAATAAAGTACATCTCCAACTGTCAACATTATGCGGCCCACTCCCCTGCCTCACCATCGGACATCCAAAAATTCAGTGCAGATGCAAGAGAAACTTGCTGAGATGTGGCCTTCGTAGCCAAAACCTGAGTGAGCTGAGTTACACTCTGCAACAGTTTCAGAATTTGCTGACCCTATAACTGAAAGATTTGAATCAAAGACAGTTCCAATGTTTGGCCAGACATGGTAATTCAAAAGGCCATTCAAACCTTGCTTGAAAATGCACTGCCAGCAAAGTGGAATCTGAATCAACAGAAGTATAATAAGTTCACCTTGTAACCACAGAAAACAATGCAGGCAAACAGCATCAAATAAGAGAATTCATGCTTACATAGAAAGCACCCAAACTATGCAAAAAATAGAACAACTACCAAAATTGAATTTCACAAACTTGCAACAATTGAGAAATTGCAACACCATTTGCAGAATGAATACCACCATTTACAAAATGAACACGTATCAAAATCAAGAATAAGTACCACAGCAGATTACTGAGAGAGATGTCACAGTGGTTAGCACACTGGACTTGCATTTACGTCCAGCCATCCTGATTTAGGTTTTCTGTGATTTCCCTAAATCGCTCCAGGCAAATGCCGGGACTGTCCCTTTGAAAGGGCACGGCCGACTTCCTTCCCCGTCCTTCCCTAAACCGATGAGACCGATGGCCTCGCAGTTTGGTCTCTTCCTCCAAACAACTCAACCCAACCACTGCAGATTGACTGTGACAACACAATATGCATGAATATGCTGCCCCGTCAAAACAAACTAGTACACAAACGAAAATCCAATAGGTTGAAAAACACAAAACAATTTTGAAATTGAAATCCTGCTCTATCAAAAGGAACTAAAACACAATGAGAAACACTAAACCCCCACATAAAGAACAGCCTTGTTGACATGGCAGTTGAGAGGAGAGGAGACAACTTCAAAACGCACTTTAACACAAACAAGAATCATCATTTTTGCCATTTTATGTATGGCTGATGAGTGAAGAGTAGTGCATTGGGAAACCAGTTGCCCTCATTGTCATTTTAGTGTGGCAGATGAGGTAAGTGCACTAAGAAAACCACACAAAACCATTACCTTAATCACCATTTTAGTGTCCTTTACCGCATGGTTTGATCGGCAGTATTGAGATGCACACTTTGTAGTAACAAATAGTTATTAACTTGACTATGTACAGTTTCTGAGAATGAATGTTTATACAGCTTGATAGCAGACATGTTACCCTTGATAGGGCATATTAGATGCCTATTAGAAAGAAGTCAGATATTGAAGTGGCATGGGACAGAAAGGATAAGTAACGACACAGTCCCATGAGGTTGGGAGAACATAGGCATTCCATTGATGAGCAGCAAGGTGTCGTTACAACACTGTCCTGTGAGGTGATGAGCTCCCATGATGTGATGAGCAGATAGGGCAAAGCAGTGCCCTCAGGAACAGCTGACACAAATGCAGCGTCGTTCGGGTCACACAGTGAAGGGGAGATGATGACACCTCGGTGGGCAGCAGCAAGCATTGGGTCTGTATCGGAGACGTAGTGGCTGTTAGTCGGAGCCTGGAGCATAATGGGCCCTTGAGGGTTGGAGTGCAGAAGGCTACACATGCGAAGTCAGATGAATGTGACCATGCTGATGCCAATAGGTGCATGCTACTGCATTGCTGTTTACTGTGACATACACGCCCTATAGTGATGGGCCCTGTATGCCCAGAGCTGTGGGAGCCGCAGGAGGCTTGATGGTAAACGGCTCAGCGACTCTTCTGTTGACAAACAACCTCTGTGGTGAGACATAGGCTGTACCTGGCTTGTGAAACATATCCATAAGTGTCATGACCGAATATGCAGGGGCACAGCCCTGCATGTATCGCATATTGTAATAACCATGACGGAAACCATTTTTAAATGGTGCTGATGTTCCACCAAAGATATGCTCCTTGCCTGGGTTCAGTTAGCTGAAAACTTCATTCTTTTGTTTTGCGCTGACCTTTCTGGCCCATGAGACTCAGGACATTGAAATTTCATCTCAATGTGGGACTTTCTGCAGTATTGTTAGCTTACCACATTTTTACCCACAATAGTGTGTATGGTAAACGTCATACCCTTTTTTACTTGCGTTTAAAATGTATGTATTTATATTATATAATGAATGATGATATTATGTGGTTTCAAATTACTTTCCTTTGTCATTTAGAGTTTTTACATGTTAACTACTTTTTCACTCTGTCTTGTTTCCGGGCATATTTTTAATTTGTTATGTTGGCTATAATAGTTCCTTAATTCCAATTTTTCATGTAGAGTTTTCCTCTACAATTCTTTTTCGTAACATAATTTACTTAATCTATTACATGCCAGGAATTGGTTTAGATGTTCATATTCTGCTGCCTAAACAGGTGACGGCAGCTCAGACTAATGGTATTGTGGCAGTTTCCCTCCAGCGCCGTGAGGCTGACAGCTCGTCGAGACCAGTCCACCGAAAATCTGACTCTGTGAGTAAAGAACACAATGCTTGTTATATTTAAAAGACATCTACACTCTAAAGGCATAATTTTTAAAAATACTTCTGAAAGTCCATTATTTCTTAATTTCTGTATATGGAATGCAAGCTAACATCCCAAAGATGTTTGGGCTCACATGTGGTTCCTCTTGATTGAAATGTCTTGGCTCAAACTCGTCTAGGGGTTGAACCGCACATGTCGTATTGCCCATCCTAAATTAGACACTTGTGACCCTTTGGTTAAATTGTCTAGCTGATGGCAAGTTTGCAAAATACAAAGTTAACATAACACATAATAACAGTAATAATGACATCGGGAACTAAATTGATGACCCATAAATGATGTAGGCCACACAGTTGCAATTTTGTTATAATAATGTTTATTCAGAAAGCAAACTAGTAGCAAAAGTGGTTGTATTTATAGAGTTACTCTTACACTCGTGTGAATGTCACAGCCAGTAACCTTGCACCAATGTGCTTTCTGATAAATGAATACAGAACAAAAGTAACTATTATGCACTTAACTTGACAACAAGTATTCTATTACCTAATGATCCAATAAGGTGTCATGCTGTCATCGTTCAATGTGTTTTCGGTGGAGGAAATGATGATCTGATGCTTAATGGAAAATGTGATAATTTAAATTTACTGTATCTTTTAAACAAATGAAGTTACAGAGTTGATAATCACAACATTTGTCATTTTAATGATGCGTTTCTATATGAAATGTCAATCGTTAAGATCAACCAAAGCATTCAGAATTTAGATTCAGGTCTTTGTTACAAAATGTGTTAGTTTCACTTTAACAGTAAATCCTAAACTATTATAGATATGATCAGTATTCAAGTTTTATTGGGATCACCGTGAAAAATTTATGGAGGATGGCAGATTGAAATTACTGTGGCTTGATTCCTTGCATTACTGCAGAATTAAATAGTTTTCATAAATGTTTCCCTTTATGGCCAATCTTAGGTCCACCATATTTAACACTGCTAAGCCTCCTTGTCCATTAAAGCCTTCTACTGGGTTTCCCTATTGTGTGGGTTCTCGTTAATCTCCCTTGCACACTACAGCACCTAGGCCTCAATAGACAATAGACGCCTGTGAGTTTCCCCATCACATGGTGAATCTGCACCCTTTGTGGCATGCCGTCCTGGACGACAGGGTTCGTTTCACAATTCCTGTAGGCTGACTCTTTGGCTGTATATTTAAATGAGAGTGCAATGCTCGTTAACTCACTGCCCGAAATACCAAGCAAAGTGGTGTAATGATTAAGACACTGGACTATTATTCAGAAGGCAGAGTGGAAGGAGAATTTCTGAGGATTGGTGTTGAAATTAAAAGGATTAGTATTTGCTTTTCAATAAGTCTTCTCATTTTTGAATTTTCAAAAAACAATAGCCTCATAATATACATCCAAGCATGACTTCTTTTATTTCTTTGATTACTGCAGCTTTGTTTTTCAGCATTTTCAATGTTCAAATCCACATGGATAGTGATTTCTTATTCATCTGTTATTGAGTGATTAAAATAATTCTTCCATTTCTAAATGTCGACAATCTTTTATTATATAAAGGGAGTACAAGTGTCTGGCTTGAGCAGTAGCTAAGCTTGTACTAAACTTTAACAAATTTGCCTTCCAATAACGCAAAAACACAGTAGATGTGATAAGTTTCATTAGATAGGAAAGCTAAAGTTGCAGGAATATTCTGCGATCTTAGAAAAGTATTTGGCTCTGTAAACCATGCCCTGCTGCTTTTCGAACTCGACAGGAATGGAATAAGGGATATTGCTTTGAAATGGTTTCAATCATATCTCATGGAGCGGAAACAAAGGGTAATAATCGTATCAGATGGAGCAGATTACTTCTTAAGAGTGGAAAACTGTCTCACAAGGCTCAGTCCTTGGACCAGTTTTATTCCCATTCCAAGTAAATGACTTGCCTCTCACTGTAAATACTCATTTAACCTTGTTTGCAGAAGATACTTGTGCCCTAATTTATGATGAAATTTCTTACAATATACCACAGTGTGTCATGAGTACATTAAGTAACTTGGAAACATGATTCAATCTAAGTAGCTTAAGGCTAAACATTTCAAAACCCACATGATGAGTTTTAAAAACCAAACAGTCAAAAACTGAAGAAATTGTGTTGTTCAGAATAATCAAAAAGTGGAAGACTTTGACTCAGTCAGATACCTAGGAATAAACTTGGACAGAAATTTGAGTTGGAATTCATTATAGAATATCTAGAAAATAAATTAAACAGTCTTGCATTTGCAACAGAAATTTTAGCCAGTGCCACTCTCATAAGGACACCAGGAAAATAGCATGCTATAGTTACTTTGAATCTGTTTTAGGTATGACATAAGTTTTTTGGGAAACTTGGAAACATTACACGATCTTAAAGTTGCAAAAAACAAACAATGGAAAATCCAGGTTGGAATGTAACGATACCAGAGAAGGAAAGTTGCTACTCACCATATAGCGGAGATGCTGAGTCGCGATAGGCACAACAAAAAGATTCACACAATTACAGCTTTCGGCCATTAAGGCCTTTGTCAGCAGTAGACAAAGTTGCAAAAAAAAAATCATTTGTGATATGTGCACCACACAGCTGAGGGCACTATGTCAACCCTTATTTATAGATTTAAAAATATTAACTGTCTCCTCTTCATACATCTTTGAGGTGATTCTTTTCCCACATAGCAGAGCTGATGAAAAAATGAAACACACATTTTAAACACTCGTACAACACAAGACAAATAGTAAACTTTATGCTCACCTCTAAAATTGTGTGTTCAGTCTCCTCAGTATATAGTGATAAAAATTCTCAATATAATAAAAAAGTGTGACATAATTAATATGAAGATAAATATATTTGTGATTGAAAGATGCAACTACTCTATGGAGGATTTCATGACGGATGAAGTGGTACTTTGAGCTGGATCCCTGAAGTGGAATTAAAATTCATGATAGTTATAGTGTTGCAAGTTTTACAAACTTTAAATAAGGAAATTCTTTACAAAGTTATATTGTAAGTGTGATCAGGTTTCAAATAAGCGAATTGTAACCTTGATACGTCTCCTGCACATCAGACATATTCTGAAATTCTGTACATTATGAGATGAATAAAACACATTTCACATTTCCAGGACTTAGTTGTGATAATATTATGGCGTGGTGGTGGTGGTGGTGGTGGTGGTGGTGGTGGTGGTGGTGGTCCTTGCATTAAGTTTCACTACTGCTGTGCAAAGAATTGATACTATTAGGAGTACCTTTTCCTCTTTTAATGTAAATGAATCAGTTCTAAATTACATCCGCCAAATGGAGAAACAGCTTCTTTCAAAACAGTATGCTGGAAGAATAAAACAAGCAAGTATTCACAATTTAAAAAGTAAATAAATAAAGGAAGTGTTCTTTGAAAAGTGTAATAATTAAATACTTATTACATTTAACTTTGTGGCAAGGACATTCAAAGTCTTGCAGTTAAAAAGCATGCTTATCACTTAAAAATGCTTGAATTATGATTCTGGGGTACACCTTCTGTGTATTATGGCAAAGACACCGTTTGAGGAAAACCCTTGTTAAAGGAAAAAGTATTTAGGTCCCCAAAGATTTATTAAATAGGGATTTTACTGTAATAAGGGCAAAGACAAAAATCAGGGACTGTTTGTATGTTACAAATAATCACAAAGTGTTTGAAGGTGAAGACAGTTTTCTTTCTGTAACATTGACCACCTTAAAGCTATATCAAATTGAATTGTACTTTCTCTCACCAGAACCACATTTGTCCACAATATGAGCTCAATCCAGGCTTTACTGTTTCATAGTAGATCAAACAAGAAATTAAGTGCTAAATATGGAATTAAAGTTCATAAAATTTTGTTCTTCTCATGCAGCACAAGTTTGTGGCATTATTGGTGGAAATACAAATCATTGACATGATAAAATTCATAATCATCTATGTAGCTATATTTTGAAGACTGGATTAATATACAATGGAAATACAGTCTGTGAAGAAAAATAATGTTGACGAGTTTTATAGATTGAACGGAGGGGGGGGGGGGGGGGGGGGGGGAGTTGAGATGCAAGGCGAGATCTGAACTACCTGAATGCTGAAACAAGTATCAACCTCACTGTTAAATTCATGTAGGTCATAGCTGTTTTTGTATGAAATGCACAGTATTTATGTGGCATTATCTGTTAATCACCACCCTGATTTTCAGGATAAAGAAGAAAAATCGCGTAGGAGGCACAGGAGTTCCACTTCACCACCTCCTTCTCGAGGGAGGTCCAGATCCCGTTCGTGGGAGCGTTCTCGAAGATCACGAAGCAGAGGCAGAGAACGTGACAGGAGTCGTGCTTGGCGAAACAAATCCCCTCCACCTGGAGGGAGTGGCAGCAGCCGCGGGCGCCGCCGCACTTGGTCACGCTCTCCACCGCCGCCGTCTGGTGGCAACCGTTCACGTGGGGCTTCACGTTCACGCAGTCGCAGTCCCCGCTACAATCACCGCAGTTCACGCTACCGCAATAGGTCGCCACCTCCAAGGTCGTCAGTTTCCCGGTCACGGTCCCATTCTCTAGGTAAGTAATGTGAATTTATAGTCAGATTTAAACAAGTTGTCAATTGACAGGTAGCGGACTGGACTGTTGTCTCCAGCACACCAGTAAGAGTCTGATACTGTAGTGTTGCCACCTCTGCTGTGCTTTGTAAAATGCTGCGCCAGTCAGTCCTCAGTGAGCTGAAGTAGTAAGAAATTCGAGTAATGTTCAGCTTTGTCTGCCTTACGATGTATGATCACAGTAATCAAAAGAAGGGCAGACCTAAGCTGCTTCACACTCCGAGGACACTTTCAGAAAGTGTCACGTGGCACGATTGTAAGCAGTCATTCGTGTGAGTTTGTATCTTCCTAGAGGGAATATTTTAGGAGGGGGAGGGGGGGGGGGGAGAGATACATTGGTAAGTCATGGAGCGAACTACAGCTACTCTACAAATCAGTTAATGATCATTAATAAGAATTAGCAATCACAAATTCAAGAAAGATGATTAAGCAAATTATCTAAATTGGTGATGCCTGGGAAGGAGAGGTGCTTTGAGAGGAGGGGACACAATTCTCAACTTGCCTGAGAAGATGCATTTCTGAGTGAAATGTATGCATAGTACGTAAGGAAGGAGGCTCTGATATTCATAAAGCTGCATATCATTCTTGTAGCAACGGTCTTGTTTCGAGATAGAAAATTGTCAATTTCTATGAGTTATGAAAAAGTTAAGATTCAGCTATAAATCTGTTTGCGGCTGTTCAGCCTGGTATTGCTGCTTTATAAAGGTATTAGTTGAGACAAATAATGACAAAATCGTCTGGCTGGATCAAATGCGGGGGAATGCGGATGAATGGCCATTTGCGTAAATACATAGAAAGAAATGGTTGTTTTGTTGTTTATTTTTATTTTTGCCAGACTGGTATAAAGCCATATGCCAATTGTCAAAGTTCATGAACTTTTTTCTGGTTTTTTAGCATGTCCACTGTAAGACGACGATGAGATGCTAAAAACTAACTAAAAGTTAAAGACTGCTGAAGATGGGCATGTAGCCTGATACCAGTCTGGCCAAAATAAAAGTGAACAACAGTCTGAAGACTGGTTTGATGCAACTCCCCACACTGCTCTATCCTATACAAGCCTCATCATCCCTGAATAGCTACTGTGACGTACATCCTTCTGTATCTGCTTATGGTATTCATCTATTGATCTCCCTCCCCTTCCTCCTACACACACACACACACACACGGGGAGAGAATGTCTCCCTCCCTCCCTCCCTCCCTCCCTCCAACACTGAATTGGTGATCCCTGATGTCTCAGAATGTGTCCTATCAACTGATTCCTTCTTTGAGTTAACTTGTGCCACAAATTTCTTTTCCCTACATTCTGTTCAGTACCACCTCATTAGATACGTGATCTACCCATCTAATCCTTAGCATTATTCTGCAGCACTAAATTTCAAAAGTGGCTGTTCTTTTCTTGTATAAACTGTTTATCATCCATATTTCAGTTCCGTATATGGCTAGACACCAGAAAAAAAAAAATAAAACTTCACGAAAGACTTCCTATTACTTAAGTCTATATTCAATGTTAACAAATTTCTCTTCTTTAGAAATGCTTTCCTTTCCATAGCTAGTCTACATTTTATATCCTCTCTACTTTGACCATCATCAGTTATTTTGCTCCCCAAATAGCAAAACTCATTTACTACTTTAAGTGTCTCATTTCCTAATCTAATTCCCTCAGCATCACCTGATTTAACTCGACTACGTTCCATTACCCTTGTTTTGCTTTTTTGTGTACATGTTACATCCTCCTTTCAAGACACTGTCCATTTTGTTCAACTACTCTTCCAAGTCCTTTGATGTCTCTGACAGAGTTACAGTGTCAACGACAAACCTCACTTTTTATTTCTTCTCCCTGAACTTTAATTTCTGCTCCAGCTTTTTTTGTCCTCAGTTTTTTATTTCTTCTCCCTGAACTTTAATCCCTACTCCAAATTTTTTGTTTTGTTTTGGTTACTGCTTGCTCAATGTACAGATTGAATAAAATCAGGGATAGGTTACAACCCTGTCTCTCTCCCTTCTCAGCCACTGCTTCCCTGTCATGTCCCTCGATTCTTTTAACTGCCAGTTGGTTTCTGTACTAGTTGTAAATAGCTTTTTGCTCCCTGTATTTTACCGTGCTGCCTTCAGGATTTCAAAGAGAGTCAACATTGTCAGAAGCTTCTTTTTAACCCTTTCAGGGGCAAAATAAAAAAAAATTAATTTTTAATTTTTCCCTGTTTTTATTGTATTAATTTTCATACAGGGAGACAGAAAAATGTGAAAATTAAATGAAATATACATAAACTGAACACATACAGGGTGGTTTCAAATGGAGCCACTGCGCACTAAATGTCATCACTTTTGATGATACAGTGAAAAGCAATTCCTTTCTGCAGATAAGCATAAGGCTACCTGGAAGTGACTACATGTCCATCTGCTTCTGTGGGCTTCTTTCTTTGTGCTGCAGTGCACACAGCACCTTGAGGTTCCATGTTTTGGCAGATGTTTTGCTTCCGACATACGTTTCTCATGGGGAACAACAGTTTTGAATTTTTTTGCAGATGGTTCTGATGGTGTACTGGGATGGCCAGGACTACCTTTGAAGACATTACTGCCTACCAGGCCTGTGGCAATACGTCCTCGAAAATCCTTTAGCACTTGCTTCGCTGTTGGATTACATAATTGAAACTGAATAAATGCATTTCCAAGAGAAATATCAACTATATACCAAAATAATCTTAGTCACCACCTTCATGATTTCCTGTCTATTGCATAAAAACTGTTCATCATATCTGCCTTATCGACACATCCCATATTTGCATTATATGATTTTTGGGCAAGGTACCTTTGTGATTTTTCCATCCTTTTCTTTACAGCTGACTTCTTCAACACATACAGGCGAATCAATTGTAGACATCAACATGACTACACGTTTGTCTTTCCAGTTGATGCAGGCAATGCCATCAGAACGAACTGACCAAACTCTCCTCTTTGCAACTCTTTGTCTGTTTTTAGCGTAGAAAGTCCTTTTCTGTGTGATCTAATTGTTCCACAGGCAAAAAGTCCGTCATCTTTTAGCTTCTGTAAAAGTGAGACACTGGAAAAAATATTGTCATGGTATATGTGGTATCCCTTTCCTTCCAAGCCTTTACACATCTCTCACAATTCTCTCCTAAGGATTTTTTCCACTATGCCTTCAACTTTTCCAGTATATATCTGAAAATTGCAAATATATCCAAGCTTATCAGCTCTGACCCAGATTTTGTATCCCCCCTTGATTGACTTTTGGGGCATATATTGTTTGAATGTGATTCGTCCTTTGAACTTCACCATGAATTCATCTATAGCTTGCTCCTTAGTAGGTGCATAGAATTCTTTGAAGTTTATCAGTATCTGATTGATTAGTGGGCAGATTTTATAAAATTTGTCATAATTTCTGCTCTCCCTTGAAGGCATAACAGTGTTGTTATTGATGTGAATATGTGTCAAAAATCCAGATGAACCGTCTTACCGACATTAGTGTGGAAATGTACTCATCTCCAAGTTCCTTATGGGATGATCAGCAGTCACAATAATAACAAGGTTTCTTGATTCCCATTAGAATGTTTATAGCCCAGATCACGTAAGAAACAGATGCACTTATTTGTGCAGCCTAATGGAGAATCTTTATTTGGTACTTAAATACAATATGAATAAACTACATATTTTTTATAATTTTCAGTTTTGAGACAGTTTTACTACACTTGTCTTTGAACATAGCTCTGCAACTGTAATACTATTTGCATTTCACAAGATGATTCAAAATGAAAAGTCTGTGTCCACATTCCTCTTCGTCCAACCAGTGAAAGTTTTCACGTTTTGATTTGATGTAATTAACAATCCTAAACTTTATATTTCTGGTATAAATAAACTGTAAAAAATAGGACTCATATGCCTGTAAAGACATTTCAATAATGTTGCTGAACTCAACAGTTGGAGCGCTGAGTCCCACTGAAGAATGACACAAATTTCCAGTTGCGTTTTTTTTTTTTTTTTTTTTTTTTTTTTTTTTTTTTTTTTTTTTTATGGAGAATAAATAATTCCCTCTTCTCTTGAAGCTCACTGCTACATGTAAGTGTCTCCTTACATCTCAAACAAACATACCTTTCGATGCATATGTGTGCTAAGTAGCCAGCAAAATATGCTACTGAACACTGTTCAGAGGAAAGGTCTTGCTGTGAAGAAGACAAATACTCGTCAGCCTCGAAGGTACTCCTTTCTTCATCCGTAGAGGAACCAGGGGTGTTCGGAATTCCGACGTTTCCAGAGCTCTCCAACAGCTGAGATTCATCATCTTCTTTTTGCAACACACAGTTGTTCAGTAACAGCATCTTGTCAGTGTCATTCTCACAATTTGAAGCGTCAGAAGGCTTCATTAGTGAGTTAACAGTGCTTGTTTGGAACAAGCACCTTAGTGTTCTAACTGTTGGATTACGGTTGTGGCCTCCTTTCTGACGGCACACAGAAAATAAATTCTCAAGAGCATCTTGATTCAATCTGCTGGTCAGTAAAAATTTAATGCCGACAGTTTGTTCCTCAAGAAAAAACTGAGCAATAGCATTCACAGTCTGGATTAAACCCGTAATGCATGGTGGTGTCGTTATTTTACCTCTCTTTTTTTTCGATTTTATTTATGGTACTTAAGACATCCTGTGCATTCTGTAGCGTTTCCATTACTACTGGGCGTTGTTCTGATAATGCACACCTATATGGATTAGAGGAAAACGCTGTCCTGCTGTAAAAAATGTCAAACAAATTGTTCATAAATTCTATAAAAGTAGCTGTGCTCTCTGCTTTATCACTCTGCAATTCTTTAGTCGCTACACAAGTTCTGATAGCTGCAGCAACAGAGTGGCTGAGGACCTGGCCTGCCATTTTTACATTCATTTTCAGGAATGAATCAGGTTGCAAATGACTGTCAGTGAGTTTTACCAACACCTGCTTTTTTTGTTCTTCTTATCAATGTCATATGTTTTCCTGACATCTTGGAATGAAACAACAGCATTGTTGACAATGAAGTTGCCACTAAGCAGATTGTTTCGTATGCTTTTGAATAAATGTGGGACATCAAAAATATAAAACCATTTCTGTCCATTTACAGTAAAATAAGGTTTTTCAGGTGTAACATGTAAATGCTTCACAACACTTCGATTACTAGCTCCTTGATCACAAACAACTAATTTAGGCTCTAGGTTTGCATTTTGTAATAAAATAATTAGTTCCTGTAAGAGTCCCAATAAATCTGCATGTTTTACTCCTGAATTAGACAAAAAATATGAAACAGGTAATTTCCTGTTACTGTAGATGCCTCTAATCATAAAAACAAGTGCATCATTTGCAGGAAGTGGTTTCCTTCCCCAATCACCCAAATCTTCTAGACCTTCTACTAAATCGAGATCTTTCGCGTATTCCAGATGACGCATTATCGACATCTCATCAAAAGATACTACACATGCCTTTTCTAAATAAGTTTGTGCCTCAAATTTCTTGCTAAGTTGACTAAAAAGGTTTTTGTTAAACCCTGGTAGAAATTTTGTGATTCCAATCCATTGTCTTTTCGTAAAAATTTATATACTGCAGGAGATTTGTAAAACATCAGATCGAGATTTTTCTCGATAGAAGACCACGGACGTTTTTTGCTCTTGCACTGCATTGCAGCCAGTGCCTTGGAATAATCAGATGGGAAGCAGAAACTGTTTAACATATGGGCAATATTATTTGAGCTCCGACAATGCAATAATCTACTCTTAACTTTTGACAAGTAGGAAGTTTTGTTTTTCAGTGATCTGTTCGTATTATGTATTTTCTATTTCAGTTTTTACTTTCTAGGAGTATCCTAATCATCATGACGTAGCAAACAGAGTTTTCTTTTAACTTGTCCCGCAGGCATTTCTATGATTTCTTTCAGGTCTGGAAATCGTTCACACTTTTGTGGTGTTGCATTTGTTTCTACCAGAAGGTGACTAGCTGCACTGTATGTTCTCCTTGGAATGTTCACTTTCAGTTCAGGTGATGACAAACTATTCTTATCACTAGTTCCCTCACATACTGCTGAAGAACCAGTGTCAGATGTAAATTTTACAGGAACTGCTGTGTGTATAAGCCGTTGTTTCGTACTGTTCATGAATGACTTTTTATAAAAATGGATATCACACAGCAGTCTATTGTGCAGTTTTTCTGGGTCCATATCCAGCAGTTTGACATTGCCTGTAACAATAACTATCTATCAGAAAAATACATATATGTATATACCATTAACACATTTGGTAGCTCAGTCTGAGCAAACTAAAACAGGTAAAACTGCATTCTCATATGTGTAGACGAATTTGAGCAAACGACATTCAGTCGTGTTTGGTTCGTAAACTTTACTCGGTGCCCACAGTGCCTCTGAAGTTCCTGCAAAAGTTAAGAAACACGTGATTTCTAATCTCTTCTGCGTGACATTACTTGCTTCGTAATTAAAACAAACATTGCCTATAATGTTGTTTCCCCTTTAGTGCTTAGCTTTTCACAGTAAGAAACAATTAAGTAGCGAAAGCATAACATCATTGTTTGTGTGATGAAATGCTGATTCTGTAGTGTTAATTCCATTCACCACTGCGAGACAATAACATTCAGTCTTTTTCGGTACACATTCGGTAGTGTTCGTTAGTGTTCAGCTGGCTGTCGGTTTTTGAGCAAAGCATCAAAAGAAGTTTGCCTCGTCTCCCCTTTGGCATTACCAGCACGGAGAGTACTCGTCTTCTTGCGAACTGCTTTATGTTGCTGCTAGTAAATTTCCTCGTCAGGTGTAATTTGAGGAGCCAGCGAAAGGCGTCAGCCGACATGTGTGCAAAATTCTGGAATAAATCTAAAGAAGGCTGTAGCTGCAATTCAGTGTTAAGTGCACTGGCACTACTTCCAAGCGTTTCACATCTACATAACAAATTAAGCCACCAACATATTTATTTTCATACGCCACTTTGTTTGCTTTGTCAAAACCAGCGGACAAAATAATCTTATCTCAATATCATAGATTTACATCGTAGCTCTAACTAGAAGTCTGTGCGGACAGGAAAAATGCCGCCGTCTATATGTGCACCGCATCCAGAAGATCATTATTCACATCTGCCAAGTTGCTTATCCGTTATTAACGTTTTGTAAAGCAGTTTAACCCACCACTGCTCTGAAAAGAGACTTGTGAATTTTTGTCTGCTGATGTCCACACTCGGTTGTGATGCGAATTAAGGCTTGACATATTTCAGTGACAGTCATTTCAAATTTAAATTCTTTTACTTTGCATGTAACTTATCGTAAATGATATAAGAGTGGCACAAAATGATGAATTTTGGATTGTTGTTGAAAGGGGGCTGCAAACGCAGTAATATACAAATGAAAACGTGTTTTTCAAAAATGGTTCAAATGGCTCTGAGCACTGTGGGACTTAACATCTGAGGTCATCAGTCCCCTAGAACTTAGAACTACTTAAACCTAACTAACCTAAAGACATCACACACATCCATGCCCAAGGCAGGATTCGAACTTCCGACCGTAGCGGTCGCGCGGTTCCAGACTGAAGCGTCTAGAACCGCTCGGCCACATCGGCTGGCGCGTGTTTTTCGAGCATATTTTGGTGGTGTCAACATTGAAGAGCCACAGACGACAAACCATAATTATGTTAAATATTTACTTTGTACAGTTTAAAGATAACCCGCAAATATTCGCAACAGACGTATGATTTTACCTGCAACACAGTTATTACTGGGGATACCCGCACTCGCGCAGACCTGTTACTATAAGTAGTGTTGTTTTCGAGTGAAAGCTGTGTGAGGATTATTAGCGCACAGGTAAAAAAAAAAATTAAAATTGGCAGCGTCTATAGTTTGCATGCTATACTCGTTCTCTTCTACTCTCTTCCCTTCATTCCAGTACAAACACTTGTTCACACGTATAAACGAATGGCAGTGAACATTGGCGAATCATCTACGAATACTCATTTGCAGCAGTGTAAACGAGGTTTTACATTCGTTCACTTCGTTCGCTCTAGTATATACTAGGATTTAGAGGGACCGATGACCTAGCAGTTAGATGATGGCTATTATTCATTTATTTCACTGTTGCGATTTCAGCTCTAGAGCCATTTTAAAGTACCAAGGGAAAGGTCTTGTAATGCTTCTTAAATTGTTTACCAAATGTTACCACACTATGCTTTGCATTTTGTTATCCATATCTTATATTGGTTTCAGTTTTCACATTGCACACAAAATTGGGGAATTGTCACACCTACTAATGCTGCCGTTACAGGAGCAGTGGTTTCAAATGGAACCACCACAACATTCACGGAAATAAATGCATTATTTTGGCTATTATTGCAGTACATATAGTATTAATGTAAACAGAACAGTGTTCTGCATTGCATACATGCATAAAAGTTACCTAATACAGAAGAATACAGTCACAATTTGAGAACAAAGACGTTCCTGCACAGCGTACAAAAATGGCTATCCAACTCGCCTCACTACTTGCTAATATTTACAGATTTTGAAGCGGTTCCAGTGACAGACGCTAGAGGGCAGCACCAACTAGGCTGTTGAATGGTGTCCCCAAATGTAGCCATTGACCTTTTGCCACAAAATGAGAAAATTGTTGGTGGTTTCAAATGGAACCACTTCCCCTGGAAGAGTTAAGTCTACAGATGCTTCAAACATAGGTTTGCCTTTTCTTAAACTGTCTTCTAAGATAAGTCATAGTCAATATTGCCTCACATACTCCTACATTTCCCTGGAATCCAAACTGATCTTTACAAGGCTAGCTTCTACCAGTTTTTCCAGACTTCTGTAAAGAATTCGTGCCAGTATTTTGCAACTGTGACTTATTAAACTGGTAGTTCAGTAGTATTGACACCTGTCACCATCTGCTTTCTTTTGAATTGGGATTATTATATCCTTCTTGTAGTCTGAGGATATTTCACCTGTCTCTTACATGTACATATGGAAGAGTTTTGTCATAGCTGACTCACCCAAGACTATCAATAGTTTTGACAGAATATTGTCTACCGCTGGGACCTTGTTTTGATTTACAGCTTTCGGTGCAGTGTCAAATTCTTCTCGCGTTATTATATCTCCCATCTCATCTTTAGGCCTCTTGAATTTTCCAGGGGGTGGCATCTATCATTCCCCTAGTGATATGTGCTTCTAAATCCTTACATTTGTTCTCTAGCCATTCTTACTTAGCCATTTCACACTTTCTGTCAATCTCATTTTTTAGACGTTTGTAACCCCTTCGTATCTCCTGTATTATCCAAGGATTTTTACTATACCATGTCTGTTTATCTCTGATTCTCTGCTGCCTTCACTATTTCACCTCTCCCCCTCGAAAACTGTCCACAATCTCTGGTTCTTTCAGCATATTTAGGTTCCATCTCCTTAATTTCCTACCGTTTTGAAATTTCTTCAGGTTAAATCTACAGCTCATAACCAATAAACTGTAGTCAAGAGTCCGCATATACCCCTGGACATGTCTTACAATTTAAAATCTGGTTCCGAAACCTCTGTCTTACAGCTATGTCTAAATTAATAAAATATCATTCATCAACTTCATACAGACTGCAAGATATCATGAATACAAAATAGATGAATATGGGGGACAGCTTAAAAATGGCTAGACAAATGAGAGCATTAGAGCTAGTACCGCAGCTCTGATTGGCACAGGAAAGAGAATTATTGTAGCACTTGCTAGAACTTCAGAATGTTTTATTGGAAATCGTCAACTGTCATTCAGTGCAAATAAGACCTCCAATTGTAACAAAGAGATGAACTAGAATATTTTTGTAAAATGGCTCGGAAGAGTCTTCAAAACTGAATGAAAATCTCTTTTATTGTTATAAATAATGCTCTGTATCATTTGCCAAGGTAAAGCATCCACAAAGCCAAAAATAAGGAAGATACCGTTTCCTCATTAAAGAAACAAAACATATCAGTTGACAGTAATTAGAAAAGGACAAAATTATGTGAACTAGTGTTACAACACGAGTTTTTCGTTTACCTTGTGAATGAAATGGCAAAAAAATATTGATGTAAAGTGCTCAGATTGCTTACCTACGACTGCCATTTCAATGTGATATAACTCACTTCAGATTAGTCAAATGAGGTTTTGCTATAGGGAATAAAAAAGGGGAAATGTCTATTGAAGTAGGCAATTTGTGAGGCTCCTATTCACATGTTATATATTTGTCATTATGTGTAACAGTAGAGAATAAATTTATCAATCTGCTTAATCGCAATGACTTTGTTTCAGCTACTTATGGTTGTTCTGAGGCAGATTTCCAAAGTAATCGCTGCCCACTGACAGTGTTTTGAATAGTGTCTGGTTGTTGTTTCTGAGTGCGAGTACTTACTATGGTAGTCTATCAGAGTGTAGCCTGAGGGTCCGAGCCTAGTGGTTGCGCTGAAAACATGAGCCACATTTCCGTAATACCACGACTTATGCTACCCCATCCTACAAAAATCTAGAGTTACACAATTTGTCTTTTTGAGTGCTGCTCACCTCTATTGCCCAACTCCACCCCTTTACTTCAGCTTACGACAGATTTGAGCATGCTTCGAGGGGAACTGTTTTATCTTCTGAGCTGAAACAAGAGGACTTGGCTGATTTTTGTAGACTATCTGTACTGTTAATTTCAGCCTTCTGCATTCTTCCAGTTAAATATGAATTAAATCATTTGTGCAGTGTCCCAATCGTACCACAATACTTAAGCTTACCTAGAAGAATTTCATGATTCACACTATCAAAAGCGTTTGACAGATCACAAAATATCCCAATGGGTGATGTTCGGTTTTTCAGTGCATTTGATGTTTGATCAGTGAAAGTGTATATAGCATTTTCTGTTGAGTAGCCTTTCTGAAAACCAAATTGACCTTTTGTTAGTACTTCATTTTTACGAATATGTGATGCTACTCTTTCAATACATTACTTTTTCAAGAATTTTGGATAAAGCTGTCATAAGTGAGAATTGGCAGTAGTTGCTGGAATCAGATCTAACCCCCTTTTTGTGCAATGGTTCAACAATAGCATATTTAAACACATCTGAAAAAAAATGCCCTGTTTAAGTGAGCAGCTACATATGTGGCTGAGAATCCCACTGATCTTTTAGGAACAAGCTTTTAGTACTCTCGTGGACATGCCATCAATTCTATGCAAACTTTTACTTTTGAGTGAATTTATTATTTTCCTAATATCATTAGGAGAGATGGGTGGAATTTCAATTTTATCAAATTGCATAGATATTGCTTCTTCCATTAAAGCTTACATTTTCCAATGAACATCTGGATCCTATTTTCTCTAAAACATTTAAAAATGTTTTCTACTTCTGACTTTTTGTAGAAAACTTTTCATTGAGTTCAAACAATGGAAAATCCAGGATGGGTTGTAACAATATTATGGGAAGGAAAGTTGCACTCACCATAGAGCCGAGATGCTGAGTCACAGGTAGGCACAACAGAAAGTCACTCACAATTAAAGCTTTTGGCCATTAAGGCCTTCGTCAACAACACACACACACATCCTTGCGCATGCGTGGGCTCGCGCGCGCTCACACACAATATTCTCAACACAACTGCAGTCCCAGGCAACTGAAACCACCTCTCATTGAGTTCGATAGAAATATTGTTTTCCTGTGCTCTCAGTTGCCCTGTTTCCCTTTCAACAATATTCCAAATTGTTTTAATTTGATTGTCAGAGGTGCTAATCTCAGACATAATGCACATATCTGGACGTATTGATAACTTTTCCTAATACAGTGCAGTAGTTTTTATAATGTTTGACTGTTTCTGGATCATTATTCCTTCTAGCTATAACATACATTACCTTTTCTGTTTACAAAGCCTTTAGTTATCAAGATATGCAGTGATAAGAAGGAAACCTTTCTGGGCATGAAATCTTCTCCTATTTCAATAATTGATGTAATACTGACCCTAATTAAAATGAACAAAGGATTATTGGCATGTTTGGAAATACTCCTGAGAGTGATTTTGTATGTGAATTTTAGTATTTTTACCCAATTTTTGTAGGAAATTGACACTTTAAACTTATGGAATTGCATAAAAACATTATTTTCAGAAGTTAGTAAGTAAACTTCCGCAAGTCATTTACAGAAGCTACTTCTGTAAGTTCTTTGACGTTGAAACAGGCCCAGCAAGTCATCGTCTGCAAGTTTGATCAAATTGCAGAAGTAGCTTCCTCAAGTTAGTGGAAACTGGTTCTTGTGTCTTGCTGCAAGTACTTGCCAAACTTCGCAGTTGCTGGAATTTTTTCCTCAATCTTACAGAAGCTTTGTGTGTTATACAGCAATACGAAAATTTCAGTGTTCAAAAGGAGAACAGCACAAACTTATGTAGCAATGGAACTCCAAAGCCTATATAATTGTGGGGTGACTAAGATTTCAGCTCGCAGGCTGTGAGTGCCACAGTGCCAACTCAGCTGCTCATGCACATTTCCCACTCCGCCTTAGCGGGAGGAGGGGGGGGGGGGGGGGGGGCAATCGCACTGCATACTACATGCTTTTATATTTTACGCTTCTCAGCTACTTAAAGCATGAGCAAAACAAATTTTCAGAATTGTTTAGTTATTTTTGGCATGCTGAAGTCATAATTTTTATCTGCTACAAACTGTTGGCATACAGGCACTACGCAGACAATTTCACAAGTTTTCGCACTCAAGTAGCCACATAACCGTGACTTATTTAGTCTCGTAATTGAAAAAAGATCTTTTGCACAAATATGTTGATCAAAATAATGTAGCACTTTGCAACCTCATTGTGGAAACATGGAAAATTTACCTGAAGAAAACAGTGCAGACATCCTGAACAGTTTGAAAGTAAACAGATTTGTCATTAAAATGGGAATTCACTTGCGGGTTAATCAGTTACATCAGCACATACACGGAGGCGCTTTCAACTGAAATGGCAAACAGTCTCGAAAACCTCTCGGTAACAGATGTAAAACATTTAGGACACTATCCGTGTAATTCTTTCAAGGCCACAATGAATTATTCAAACCTTGCATTTTTCTTCAATGTCTGTCAGTGTTAGGGAATTGGACTGTGTGTGTCAAAATGCATCCCTTCTATAGTGCAATCTTCTTTGTAAACACATGCCCACCAGAACTGAAAGAACTTGTGCCTTACCCTGCAGTATCTTACTGTGGGCAGTTTGCAGTCAACTCCACTTAAAATATGAGATCTGCAATCCATTACGTGCATGTGTGTGTGTGTGTGTGGGGGGGGGGGGGGGGTGCACGCTTGCCTGTGCACATGCGTGGGCACTTGCATGTGCACATGTAGCAGTCTTTTTGTTGTGCCTGTCTGTAATACATCATTTCTTCTACATGGTGAGTAGAATCTAGCCTTTTCATAATATTGTCATTATACAGTCCTGTATTTTCCAATGTTTCAATTAAGACTATAGCTTCAGACTTTTGGAATGTCTAATAATGATTATGAATACCATTGCCATTCTCTGTAAATCTTATTGAGCATCCACAATAGTGGAGGTGACACAAGTAATTGATGAACACTGGAGGGTTCATGTAGTCATGATTGGAATTACCTCCCTGATTACAAATGCCAAATTTCATGGCATCTGCTTAGAAGCTGTTGTTCTATTACTATTTTGTTGAAAACTGTTAATTTTGAATTACTTACCATCCTACTTTAGCCAGCATGATGGAAGTTTGGATATGGCACATGTTTGTCTCAATGCAGGTGCAGTACATCTCCATTTTGCTGGATCTGGTTGTTCCTGCCCTGTGAAGATGCTGTAATCATCTGTCATGTTCACCAATGGTGGTGTAGATACTTGTATGCCAGAGAACAGTTATTTTACTGGTTATTCTGTTTAATGCTTTGAACAGTATAGAAACACTGTGGCTGTGGACTTCTTCACATGCTTATAGGTTTGAGGGGGACTGTAGAGGAGTGCCTGCACCTTTAACAGATCTAATTGCTGCCCTAGTTGTGTCTTGCTTCCTCTGAACAATGCAGCAGCTTCTGATGTGACCACCATCTGTCACTCTCAGCACCTGCCGAAATACTCTAGTGAGGAGGCACTCGAATCCTTGACACCCAAATTATGAATGTTGTTTGTGCCAGTTGGCAGTGACAGCAAATTGGATTATGGAGGACTACCTTGTATGAGATGCAAATGCAGGGTTATTACAAATGATTGAAGCGATTTCACAGCTCTACAATAACTTTATTATTTGAGATGTTTTCACAATGCTTTGCACACACATACAAAAACTCAAAAAGTTTTTTTAGGCATTCACAAATGTTTGATATGTGCCCCTTTAGTGATTCGGCAGATACCAAGCCGATAATAAAGTTCCGCCCACACTCGGCGCAGCATGTCCCCATCGATGAGTTTGAAAGCATCGTTGATGCGAGCTCGCAGTTCTGGCACATTTCTTGGTAGAGGAGGTTTAAACACTGAATCTTTCACATAACCCCACAGAAAGAAATCACATGGGGTTAAGTCGGGAGAGTGTGGAGGCCATGACATGAATTGCTGATCGTGATCTCCACCACGACCGATCCATCGGTTTTCCGATCTCCTGTTTAAGAAATGCTGAACATCGCGATGGAAGTGCGGTGGAGCACCATCCTGTTGAAAGATGAAGTCGGCGCTGTCGGTCTCCAGTTGTGGCATGAGCCAATTTTCCACCATGTCCAGATACACGTGTCCTGTAATGTTTTTTTCGCAGAAGAAAAAGGGGCCGTAAACTTTAAACCGTGAGATTGCACAAAACACGTTAACTTTTGGTGAATTGCAAATTTGCTGCACGGATGCGTGAGGATTCTCTACCGCCCAGATTCGCACATTGTGTCTGGTTCACTTCACCATTAAGAAAAAATGTTGCTGCATCACTGAAAACAAGTTTCGCACTGAACGCATCCTCTTCCATGAGCTGTTGCAACCGCGCCGAAAATTCAAAGCGTTTGACTTTGTCATCGGGTGTCAGGGCTTGTAGCAATTGTAAACGGTAAGGCTTCTGCTTTAGCCTTTTCCGTAAGATTTTCCAAACCGTCGGCTGTGGTACGTTTAGCTCCCTGCTTGCTTTATTCGTCGACTTCGGCGGGCTACGCGTGAAACTTGCCCGCACGCGTTCAACCGTTTCTTCGCTCACTGCAGGCCGACCCGTTGATTTCCCCTTACAGAGGCATCCAGAAGCTTTAAACTGCGCATACCATCGCCGAATGGAGTTAGCAGTTGGTGGATCTTCGTTGAACTTCGTCCTGAAGTGTCGTTGCACTGTTATGACTGACTGATGTGAGTGCATTTCAAGCACGACATACGCTTTCTCGGCTCCTGTCGCCATTTTGTCTCACTGCACTCTCGAGTGCTCTGGCGGCAGAAATCTCAAGTGCGGCTTCAGCCGAACAAAACTTTGAGTTTTTCTACGTATCTGTAGTGTGTCATGACCATATGTCAATAAATGGAGCTACAGTGAATTTATGAAATCGCTTCAATCATTTTTAATAGCCCTGTATTGCTCACACTGTACACACTACCATACAGCTGGTACTTTATTATAAATTAATGTTAGAGGTCTTCCTTTGTCCAATAAATAGATGTCTGTGCAAGTGTACTGCATTCATTCTAGTACGTTTGAATACTTCAGTTGTGTTGCACTGCATTCTGTTAGAAATTACACAATAAGTGTGGTATTTTTAATGTGCAGACCGATCGGCCAGAGACAAGAAGGAACCGCTGTCTGGTGCAGCGACTCCGACACAGGACAGCAACCACGGCGATGTTGATATGAGGCTGACTACAACGTCGCAGAGCATTCAGAGTGTTGTCAGCGCTTGCAGCAAACCTGCCGTGCCTGCTACAGCTGCTGGAGTCGCAATACCTGACAACTCTGCATCTACTCCCACATTTTTACCGAAAAGGCGGTGTCGAGATTTTGATGGTAAGAATTTACCGTGAACAGTAATATCGTAGCTACTGTATAAAGTGGGAAAGCTGGAGAGTGGTATGGAAAAAACAATGTCACTTGGGGGCACTCAGTAGAAATCTGAAATTTATTACTTATAGCAATTCAAATCATACATCTGTTAATATCATGTCTAGAAGATTGTAACTATTAGTTCTGTAGGGGTTGCATATGTTAATCATTGTGCACTTCAAGCAGGCAGTAAAGCGAACAGAGGAGAAATTTTGAAACGAGTTGAGGGTGAAGACAAAAAAAGCAACTGTTTTCCAGTGGTGATAGATAGTAAAGAATGTGGAAGATCATTTGATGGAGTGAATAGGGTCCTGTAAAAGTCAATAAGATGAGTTTAAGTAAAAGTAGAATAACAGTAATGGAGTGCAGTTGAATTAAGTCAAGTGATGCTGGAGAAACTAGATTGGGGAATGAGATACTTAAAGTAGTACAAAAGTAAGCAGCAAAATAAATGATGGTAGAAATTGAAAAAAAAAAAAAAAAGTAATGACTGGCAGTAGCAAGAGAAGCTTTATTATTATTATTATTATTATTATTATTATTTTTTTTTTTTTTTTTTAATGAGATGTTGATATTGAATATAAATACAAGTGATATGAAATCTTTTTGAAAAGTATTTGTCTGGAGTATACCATATTATAGAAATAAAACATGGAAAAGAACAGAATAGCAAGTTTTGAATGTGGTGCTACAAAATAATGCTGAAGTTAAGATGTGTAGATTGAATTGAGAATAAAGAGGTACTGAGTGGAATAGTTATGGAGAAAGACCCTTATAGCAGGCAGCAGTGAATATGAACACTCCAGCAAACCACCTTCAGAAAATAGTTGACTGCTGCTGCTGCTGCTACTGCTGCTGCTACTACTACTACTACTACTACTACTACTATTGGGGCTTTGCTGCTGCAGCTGCTGCTACTATTACTACTACTACGGCTACAAATCAAGCAGGAATTCAAAGGAAATATTTTAGAAACAACATTTTCTTAATAACTTGATGTTTTTATTTTGAACAAACAGTTACTTTTTTACAGAATTAATCAAAATATGTACATTTATTTAGGCTTGGAACAGGCTTTTTCATATCAGCATCAGCTTACTACATTCAATATTTTATTATTACCGTCAGATTATCATCTGTGTAAGTGTTTCCACCATGTGAGCCTTTGGCCTTAAATCTGAGGAATCTAATTGCAAGACAGAGATTTTGTGATGTTTAACTGTGGATGTAAACATTGACATAGTGACTCAAGACAACAGTTCTATGAAATCGTGTCTCAAAAAGTGGGTGCCTAAATTTTTTGATGTAACACTCAAGTTTTTGTCATACCAATGAATTTTGTTTAATTATCAAGAACGTGGAAGCTACCACTTTTGTCACTCATTAGGAGTCAGTTTTCAAGATCCTCTCTTTGTTAATTATAAAACATTATTTTTAAAAATTGAGCTGTGTCATATCACCCAACAGATGAAAGAAAATAATTGATATAATGTATAAACCTCAATATTAATTTTCTGAAAGATTTAGATAAAGAAATTCTTGGAAAGTGTTACTTAACACTTATAACCCGAGATATTTTCCCCACCAGAATTACACAGGAAAGCACTACACCAATAGATAACATTTTTGCAGGTGTATACTTAAATCAATGATATTGAATGAATCTAGTAGTGAATGGCCTCTCTGAGCATGGTGCACAACTAAATAAATTCCCTGATTACAATGAAGTTGTGTCATAGAACAGAGTCATTAATTAAGAGACAACAGAAAGTTTAAAGGTAATTTTACAAGAAGTGGACTGGAGGGATGTGTGAAAGAAGACAGAGGTCAGTTCTGAATTTAATGTGTTTCTGGGTGGATATCTTGGCTCTGTGTGCTTAACATCTTTTATGTCGAACATTGAAATATCCAGGATAGAACAATGGCAACATTTTAAAAAGGATAGATGGCTGCTCACCATATAGAGGAGATGACTTGCAGAAAGCCATAAGAAAAAGATTGCAATACATTTAAGATTTTGCCCAAAAGGTGTTCTATTGGAGTAGAAAACACACACATTCAGAGGAGCTCAGCCCCCCCCCCCCTCCCCGCTCTCTCTCTCTCTCTCTCTCTCTCTCTCTCTCTCTCTCTCTCTCTCTCTCTCTCTCTCTCTCTCACACACACACACACACACACACACACACACAGTCACTGTCTCTGGTCACAGAGGCCAGACTGAGTGCACCTGTGCCTGATGGGAGAAGTAATCTATTGATGGTGGGTTAAGGAGGCTGCTAGGACATTGAAGGGTGAGGGATAGGAGTAGGGATGGTCTAGTGCTGCTTGTGGGAGTGTGCAGGGACATAGTGCAAACAAGGGTAGTGTGTGTTGGTGGAATATAAGGCTGCATAGTTCTGGAGCGGGAGCAGTTAAGGGGATAGTTGAGTGAAGAAGAGGAACTAGTATAGGTTGAGGCCAGAGGGGATTATGGGTACATAGGATATATTGTAGGGAAAGTTCCCACCTGCATAATCCAGAAAAACTGGTGTTGGTGCAGACTGTGAATCAGTCATTAAACTGAAGAACATTGTTGTTCAGCATTTAGGTGGTCCAGGTGTCTGTTGGCCACAGTTTGTCAGTGACCATTCATGCAGATAGATAGTTTGTGTGTTGCCATGCCCGCATGTAAAAGAGCACATTGGTCGGAGCTTAGTTTGTAAGTCACATGATTGTTTTCACATGGAGCCACCCTCCCTTTGTTGGGATAGGTGATGCCTGTGACCAGATTGGAGTAGGTGGTGGTGGTGGTGGTGGTGGTGGTGGTGGTGGTAGGATGTATGGAACAGGTTTTGCTTTAGTTCATATTACAGGAATATGAGCCATGAGTTAGGGGTTTGGAAGCAGGGGTTGTGTAGGGATGGATGAGGGTATTGTGTAGGTTCGTTGAGCAGTGGAATACCACTGTGGGAGGTAGAATATTCCTCATCTCAGGGCACAATGAGAGGTGCTGAAACTTGGCGTAGAATATGATTCAGTTGCTCCAATCCTGCTTGGTACTGAGTCACTAGAAGAGTGCTGCTTTGTGGTCAGACAGTAGAAATGTAGAAATGTGGTAGTTGATCGGAGAGACAAGGCGCACAAGATCCGTTTCTGCACAAGGTTGGGAGAGTAATTTTGGTCTGTGAAGACCACTGTGAGACTCTCGGTATATTTTGAGAGGGGCTGCTCGTCACTACAGAAAAGACTGCCACAGGTGGATAGGCTGTATGAGAAGGACTTCTTAGTATTGAACGGGTGTCAGCTGTTGAAGTGGAGGTATTACTGGTGGTTGGTAGGTTTGATAAGGTCAGAGATACTGATGAAGCCGTATCTGAGGTGGAGGTGAACATAGAGGAAGGTGGTTTGTTGGGTTGTGTAGGACCAGGTGAAGCAAATGAGGGAGAAGTTGTTGAGGTCCTGGAGGAATGTGGATAGGGTGTGCTCGTCCTTAATCCACATCACAGAGTCATCAAACTAGGTGAGGAGTCTGGGATTTTGGATGGTTGGGAGGGATTCCTTTATATTACCCATGAATAAGGTGGCTTAGGATGATGCCATGGGGATGCCCATTGGTGTACCATCAAATTATTTGTAGGTGATACCTTCAAAGATGAAGTAATTGTGCTAGAGGCTATAGATGGTCCTGGTGACCAGGTAGGAGGTTGTAGGTTTGGAGTCCGTTGGGGGGTTGGGAAACGCAGTTTTTAGTAGTGGCAAGGTATTGGGGATGATAGTGTAGAGGAAGCTGGTGTCAGTACTGATAAGCAGGGTGTCATGTGATAAATAACAGGAACTGAGGAGAGTTGGTGGAGGAAATGGTTGGTTTCTTTTATATAGCAGGGTGGGTTGTGGGTAATAGGCTGAAGGTGTTGGTCCACAAGTACAGAGATTCTCTTGGTGAGGGCACAGTAACTGGCCACAGTAGGCCATCGTGGGTGGTTGGGTTTATGTACTTTAGGGGGCATGTAGAAGGGGTGCGGGCAGTATTGGTGGTGAGGAGGGGGGGGGGGGGGGAGAGAGAGAGAGAGAGAGAGAGAGAGAGAGAGAGAGAGAGAGAGAGAGAGAGAGAGAGAGGTAGGTAGGTAGGTACTGTAATGGGCTTAAAAATTTCAGGAGAGACTGGAGATCTTGCTGGATTTATGGAGACTGCCAACCAGCTGTCAAGTAGAATGAATGGCCACTGCGAAACTGTGGCCAAGATGAAAGTGGACCACCCTGTGGCAGAACATGCAGCTGAACATAACACGCTTAATTTCAGTGGTTGCTTCACAACCCATCTGGGTCCTCCCTTACACCACCTGATTTTTCTGAACTGCGCAGATGGGAATTATCCTTGTGATGCATTCTCTGCTCCCAAAATTATCCCAGCCTCAGCTTACGGTAACCTACTGTCCTCACACCCAACAGATTCTGCCCACCTTTGACTTATCGCCTCCTCCCAATTCATGTCCCCACACCCTCTTTGTGAGCCACTATCTGGCAATGCACCCATCAGTCCTGTGTGCAACTCAATGTGTATTCTTTATGGTGAATAGCAATTTATCCTTTCCATAATGTTGTAAATATTTATTACATACATTTCATCTAATCAGATATATTGCTTCTAGAAATCAGCCTTTTCTAGCCATGCTTATAATACTTTCAGCAATCATTGGATATGCGCTCCACCATATTCACATCAAACCAATACTGTGGATTAAATTACCCAAACCTCTCATAGAAAATTCTTATAAAACCAACCATATTACTTATCATCTCCAATAAAAATTATAAAAATAATAGAGATTCATCTAGGAGTAGTACGTAAGAGCCTATAAAACTCGTAGAGCTATACTGGGATATCACCCTGTGTAGTGGTTACCCGGAACACTTTCAGCATTCATAAACTGCCACTGAACTATGGAAGGCTATATGCTTTAAACGTTGTATTCTCAATTGTTAGCTCATTTGCTGTACACGATTTCGAGCATCATTCAGAGGCACATCAAATGTTTCTCTAATCTATTTTACTTCTTACTTTTAGACATTATTTTGCAAAACATTTGACCTTCTTTCTTGTTCTCCTTCCCCCTCCTTCAATTATTTTTTTAAAATTTTACCCTGCCAGATTTATTTAGCACTTTTTATTTGTTGTTACCATTTCCTAAAATTTAAAAAACCATAAGCTTAAAATTACAAACATAAAGAATGACTCTATGATACTAGCCTTCAGGATCGGCATTTTATTGTAATGCCAATAGCAACAAGTAGAAAATAGTTATCTTAATAGTATCTCTGCTTCTGACTTGCATTCAGCCAGTTCTTCTTCAAATTTAATAGTTTAGGTAAAAGATATTATTGTCTACTTTCGCCCAGTGACAGTGGTATTAAATTTCTGTGCCTTGTATACTTCCAGAAAAAGGGTACTGTATGCGTGGGGATCTGTGCCCTTATGACCACGGTAATGATCCAGTGGTTCTGGAAGATGTGGCATTGTCGAGAGTCCTGGCGTTTGGGCCCGGAGCTGGGACACACACACTCCCACCCACGGGCACTACGCCTGCTGCGCCGGAGCATGTCGCACCTGCACCCGTCACCACACTGGAGACGCATCCTCCGCCATCTCACAACCTACGGCCTCCCACCGCAGTGCGACCTACGCACATGGGTGAGTCGAGTGAGACACATTCTGTTATCGGCTTTGTGTTAATGTTGTGAAATTGCACTGTAAATGGTGGTTGCTCCATAGTGATTTGTAGAATTTACCTTGTGTAATTTAGCCATGTGAATTTTGTGACTACACTGTGTTTTGTTTTGGAACTAGAAAGGGAGAATTACTTGGATGCTCTGTGAAGGAGAAAAATAGGACAGTAACCTTAACCTCGAACTTTTGTCGTGCGCAGAGAAGGAATATGATTGTATATGGAGCTGAAACATCCTGGGAATATTAAAGACAGTGAAGAAATAATTTCAGTGTATAGATGTCGTTTCACTCTCAAAGAGTCTGGACAGCTGTAGCTGTACAACTACATTGGTAACAAGAGACGTTCCGTTACTGTAGCAGGGTGCTGGTAAGAAGGCAGACAGTGGGATGATGTACAGTACCAAGAGACAGTTTACGACATGACACTCCAGCCAATAGCATCACTCTGCCATTTCAGTCTGTATCGTGCATTGCTGAGTGTACTTTGAACATGTAGTGGTGATTTCTTCTACAGGGTGTGTGTTTATGAGTATATTATTTGCAAAGTGTTTGTTATGGCTGATGGATCAGAAAAGTGCCAAGTGTTTCACAACCAAGCAAGAGCTTTGTTGTTCCAAGTGTATAACTTCTTCAGATGAGAGTCTGAAACTGATGACTTGTTGCCACGTGGTGTTCGCCCCAACCTTGCCAACAGCCAGGCGGGAATGGCTGAGGTATGTGGTGTGAGACTGAGAACTGTGCAGTATATCTCTAGCAGAGTGAACACACCTGTCAAAGCCAGAGGGTCAGCATCTTTTATGTCACCAGGGAAGTGATGCGATCATAAGAAAGAAATAGGTGATTTGGACTTTTTCTCTAATAGTGTTTTATATTTGATGGGCGAATACTCAACTGTAGATGGTTTAGTTTCGCAGACGAAAGAGAACTTGGATTCTAATGACAATCAATGGACATTCATCTACAGCTACATTTATACTCCGCAAGCCACCCAACGGTGTGTGGCGGAGGGCACTTTACGTGCCACTGTCATTACCTCCCTTTTCTGTTCCAGTCGTGAATGGTTCGCGGGAAGAACGACTGTCTGAAAGCCTCCGTGCACGCTCGAATCTCTCTAATTTTACATTTGTGATCTCCTCGGGAGGTATAAGTAGGGGGAAGCAATATACTCGATGCCTCATACAGAAACGCACCCTCTCGAAATCTGGCGAGCAAGCTACACCGCGATTCAGAGCGCCTCTCTTGCAGAGTCTGCCACCTGAGTTTGCTAAACATCTCCGTAATGCTATCACGGTTACCAAATAACCCTGTGACGAAACGCGCCGCTCTTCTCTATCTCTTCCGTCAACCCGATCTGGTACGGATCCCACACTGATGAGCAATACTCAAGTATAGGTCGAATGAGTGTTTTGTAAGCCACCTCCTTTGTTGATGGACTACATTTTCTAAGGACTCTCCCAATGAATCTCAACCTGGTACCCGCCTTACCAACAATTAATTTTATATGACCATTCCACTTCAAATCGTTCTGCACGCATACTCCCAGATATTGTTCAGAAGTAACTGCTGCCAGTCTTTGTTCCGCTATCATGTAATCATACAATAAAGGATCCTTCTTTCTATGACATTGCTAAGAATATTAAAGGAGACAGACTTTCGATATCCTAAGATGTACTGTACAGTGGGGGCCATTACTGGATAGATTTATTAGTATAAAAATTTGATTTTTATTTTTCACTTGATGTTTGTCAGTGCCTTCTGCCTAGCAGCTAGTTTCAGCATCTCAGTCATGTTGCCCAGAACCAGACATAACCACTTTGAAACTCAGCAGCTAAATTCATTTGTTGCCGACTAATGCTACTGAACTACGTGTCTTCGATTTTGCCAACTAATAGGGAGGCTTGGAGCTGGTCAAGTGGTGGTGGGACCGTGGCCAACCGCTGGGAGTGGACACGCCATCCGTTCTCTTCTGCTGGCAGCTTTCGACCCAATCAGACATTCTCCTCTCCTGGTCTCTTGGGCAGCAGCGCATTCAGTTTCGACAGCTTCTCTAGGCCTGCCTTTCCTTTTTACGGCATTTAAAATATGTGTGATTTTTCACCTCAACGGGTGCCTACTGCTTTCCCCTCATGGCCAATCCTGACACATTAACAGTACAATGGTAGAACATTCCTTACAGAGAGAAGTGCTTTATGGCTGTAAGGACTGTTTCTTTAAGAAGACTGCAGGAGGTTTTGAGACAGTGAGACGTATCACATCTACTATATCGACGAAATTTATGTGGACCAGAGCTACACAGGGAAAATAAGTGGTGGGCTTTTTATTTTAAAGTTCCAGTAGGTAAAGGTAGTTGCCTTACTATTGTACAACAGGGTCAGCAGACATGGGGTTTATTCCTGAAAGTAAACTTTTATTTAAGGATTCAAAGTCAAAGAGTTCTATGAACTACCACAGTGAGATGAGATGATTGCACAGTGTATGTAAACAATGGTTTTCGAAACAATTATTGCCATACATTTTCCCAAATTCAGTTATTGTGGTGGACAACGCCAGTGTCCACTCAGTGCAACTCGACAAAAGTCCCTACTACCCATATCAGGAAATCAGACATTATCCCATGGTTATCACAAACTAGAGCAGAATTGATAATGTCACCATAGAGTAACACATAGTACTTTGTTTATATTTCCTCTCGGACATATTTCAGTGTTATTACACACAGATCATGCCTAGATCCTCTTATGTAAACTCTTATGAATAACAAATATTGCTAGGCATGTACGACCACTAGCAGCTCATTTAGCTGCCTGCATAGCGCTTACAGAAGGGAAAGCACAAACTGGCGATGTCGCGAACATTGACCCTCTTTGTCTGCACAGAATGCTTTGCTCAGCCACCTTATTACCTGCACACCAATGTAGTGGACATATTTCGACATTCCAGTATTTGTGGATCAGTTGTAGGAGGTCTTTTTTTTTTAATTTCACATGTTGGCTAATGCACTTCCATAGTTAAAAATTTTACTCAATGTTTATTCTACATCCTGTTATCGAGTTAGTTGATAGACTCCTATACAGCACAATTTAAGACAGTAGCTTTAAAGTGTAAAATATACTTCAATATTTCCTGTTCAGTTGTACTCCAAATGCATATCTTGTGGGTGACACGGATCACACATTTGAGTGTTTAAATATAAGCATTAGTTTGTCTTAAAAGATAAATAAAAAATCATTTTCAGAACAATTACCATAGTGTTTGCCTTATTCCTTTTGGCTGCAGTTACATATCAACAGTTTTATGCAAACATCATGAATTCAGTGTTTACTCCTGCGGGCATTCCCAGTTCCTGCCAAAGTTGACTAATTTATGTAATTTTCGGGCTCGAAGTATTATGTTTCCCTAATACGAGAGGACATTTTTGAAGTCAGACAAAATAGGGCTGCAAGACAAAGTGGGTTAGTTTTGGAAATAAGCACTAGTTAAAAATGGAATATTCTAGATGACAAAAATTGTAATTATGACTAACTTTTGAAATATGAAGTTTTTGGAAAAAGAAAGATGCTTATGTAGAGGAGGAACCTAAGGATTTTCAGATGAGATATGTTGCTACATTCAGAGTTACTTTTTAGTTCACACCAAATTATATGTCCACATGTTTTTTCTAAGCCTAGAGTCATTTACTCATAAAAATTACTACTGTGCAATTGGGACTTAAGCATAAGCAATCACGCAATTATACTATTGTGGTTTTCAGTCAAATAGAGGCACTTCGAACTAGTTGTTTGTAATTAGACAGATAATGGAAAAATTTTATGAATATAATGTAAATCTACACTTCCTGTTTGTTGATTTTTAATAAGATTTTGGCAGTATTAACTGGTCAGCATTGTATAAAACACTAAAGAATTGGTCATCTGTGACAAGCTAAGAAGGTTGGTCAACAATTACAGATGGAGTGAAACAGGGTGATGGTCTCTGTGCAGTCCAGTTTAACTTAGCATTGCATAATCTGATACAAAAAACAGACGAGAAGAACAGTAATGATGAAATCCTGTTGGATATGTACATATACAGATGATATTGCAACTGTGGCAAGAGATGTAGACACCTTTAAAGAAATGTACAAAATAATGGAAATAGAAGAGCAAAAATTGGACTTAGTGTAAACGAAATCAAGACCAAATACATGTAATGACCAATTCTAAGGCTAGAAGAATGCCACATGACCTGGAAGTATCTGTGGTGTCCTCCCCATAGTCTCTTAAGGGTGCCTAAAGGATGCTGCTTCTCTATGGATAGCTATACAACAATTCCAGCAAATCACATTAATGGTTTGTATTACAATAAAGTAGATTGACAATACTTAACTTTGGGTCCAAGCAATTGGCGACATGCAGATAATCGATGTCCTTCACCATGTACAATAATAATTCACACTAGTTCTTATGGATCACTAATAACGGCTGTTCTAGCGTTTCTCTTCTAGTGTGTGGTTTCTAGTCCGGGTCTGCTAGTGCCTGCACTAGTGTGTGTCTAAAGTCCACCCGAGGCTGGCAGGAGCGGCGCTTATATTCTCTTTGGATAGAGGCCACTCCTGTCGTGGTGCGGTCCTAGTCAGCATACTGTTGGCTGTCGTCGACTCACAGCCTTCTCTGCTCTTGGGTTCTTCAGTTCCGTGCCGGTGCTTGTTGTTACACCGGAAGATTCCCCCCTCCCCCTAAGTGATGGACCGGCGGCAAAGGCTCCGTCTCCAATGGGTTGTCCCACAGTGTCTTGGTGACACCCTCTGGTGGCTGCTGTGGTTGCGCTGTACTTGGGACCTATGAATCTGGGCAAAGAGACACTGAAAGACCTTCATGCACATGACAGAGGCAGAGTGGAAACATCCCCTGGAAAATGACCTGAAGGGTAGGCATCCACATCCTGACGCCATGAACCAGTGGAGGAGGCGGTGACTGCTGCAGTGTGGGAGGGGCCAGCTCCATCGGAAGGACAAGAGGAGGCTCCGTCTCCATGGGGTTGTCCAACAGTGTCGTGGTGACATCCTCTGGCGGCTGCTGTGGTTGCGCTGTACTTGGGACCCATGAATTTGGGCGAAGAGACACTGAAAGATCATCGTGCACATGACAGGCACAGCTGATTTTTGATTTCGGCACTGCAAGTCGTCTGTGACTGAAATACGATACGTGCAAGCGCCAAGTCGATGGATGATCACACCTCATGCCCACCGTCTGCTGCCGCTAAAAATCCTGTAAAAGACAATATCATGTGGTGCGAAGGGATACTTGCGCTCTTCTTCGATGCTGGATGCTGAGGAGGGTGGAGCAGTGTGTGATGGTGGCAGCCGTGAAGCTGTTCCACCAGCAGTGATCCATCTCGCCGGTGCGAACGATAGGAGGCGAGAAACAGTTGCAATGCTTAATCCCTGGTGTGTGCGGAGCGAAGTTAGACCAATTGCTGCTTGACAGTTCTGACAAAACGTTTCGCTTTGCCATTTGACTGTGGATGGAACAGTGCACTTGTTAGATGCTCTATACCATTGCGTTCACAGAATGTTTCAAATTCATTTGATGTGAACTGAGGGCCGTTGTCTGACACTACGACTTAGGTAAACCTTCAAGGCAAAATATAGAGTAACAACACCTGAATTGTGCTACATGACGTCGTCGAGTTCAATGGCACAGAAAACGAATAACAAAAAGAAGGAAGGGCTGACCGACAGCTAGATAGCTGGACTATGTGTTCGCTGACCGTACCAGGACGGAGATCAGAGGATGGAAGAAAAAAGCAGAGTACGGATATGTATAGAGGAAACTACGCATAAGGGACTCTAGTGCCGAAGAAGAAGAAGAAGAAGAAGAAGAAGAATCATGGGATTATGTTTTGAACAATTAAATTAAAATTCTCTGGTTGAGTAATAAAATAGTGAATTAGTGGGTTTGTCAAATGTGTGTCATTCACAAAGTGAGATCAAATAAAGAGTAAAAAAAAAATAATGTTACTGTCAGGAATAGAATCCAGACCGTCACACAGGAATTCCAAACTGCGTCAGGATCCACTGCAAGTACTATGAAAGTTGCAGGAGGTCAGAAAACTTGGATTTCATGGTTGAGCGGCTGCTCATAAGCCACACATCATGCCGGTAAATGCCAAACGACACCTTGCTCGACGATTGAACAGTGGAAGAATATTGTGTGGAGTGATGAATCATGGTACACAATGTGATGATCCGATGGCCGGTTGCGGGCATGGCGAATGCCCGCGAACATCATCTGCCGGCGTGTGTAGTGCCAACAGTAAAATTCAGAGGTGGTGGTGTTATGGTGTGGTCGTGTTTTTCATGGTGGTGTGGGGGGGGGGGGGGGGGTGAGGGGAGTGGGCAGGCTTGCACCCCTTGTTGTTTTGCATGGCACTATCACAGCACAGACCTACATTGATGTTTTAAGCACCTTCTTGCTTCCTACTGTTGAAGAGCAATTAAGGGATGATGACTGCATCTTTCAACAAGATCGAGCACCTGTTCATAATGCACACCCTGTGGCAGAGTGGTTACATTACAATAACATACCTGTAATGGACTGGCTTGCACAGAGTCTGACCTGCATCCTATAGAACACCTTTGGGATGTTTTGGAATGCCGACTTCATGCCAAGCCTCACCGACCGACATTGATACCTCTCCTCAGTGCAGTACTCCGTGAAGAATGAGTTGCCATTCCCCAAGGAACCTTCCAGCACCTGACTGAATGTATGCCTACGAGAGCAGAAGCTGTCATCAAGGCTAAGGGTGGGCCAACACTGTATTGAATTCCGGCATTACCGATGGAAGGTGCCATGAATTTGTAAGTCATTTTCAGCCAGGGGTCCAGATATTTTTGATCACATAGTGTAAAAACAAGTGGCTGATTGCAACTTGCTCTGCTACACCTGCTTGAATACACCTAATGGAAGAAGAGAAAGTAACAGTTTTCATAGAAACACTGCTAATGCAGCTAAAATTTTGGATGTATCTTTCTTCAGAGCTAACAGGTGCGCATACATCTGTGCACACCATCGCGCGCCCACACACACACACACACACACACACACACACACACACACACACACACACACACACACACACCTCCATGGCTGCACTGCCTCTGCTGAGTATATTGTGCCTGCCATGCCAACAATGCAGCTCGAGTGGGCGAGGGGAGAAAGGAGGTGGGGAGTGGGGAGGTAGGATTGGGGAAAGGTGTATGCTGGCTCAGGGGAGAGGCACAATATGATCGTGGCACTGATGAGCTTGCTCTAGCTGCACACATGGGAGGTTTTACGCAGTGGAAGTTTAAGTAGGAAGGGGGAGGGAGAACAAAAGAAGAGAGACCCAGCAGAGAAGAGGCTTTGAGTGCAAGATGAATGAAGTTAGTGTCAGAGCTGGAGTGGAGGTTGACCAAGGTGAGGGGCTGGTGGAGATTGAAGCCAAGAGAATTACTAGATCGAAGGATCTATTGTGAGGACAGCTCCATCTACATGACTGAGATAGGCTTGACTTCTCACCAAGTATCTTGGGAGTCACTTTTTGAAAGTCTTCCTCAACACTTTTGCACAAGTCATCAGACATGTAGTGACATTTAGCCATGTACTAGATCGTCCATCATATTGAGTTGTCTGGTGTGCGAAGGTCTAGTCTCGGTGGTGGCTATTTTGAAGGTGCTACAAGTGTCACTGAACCGAGCTGGATCTGTCGATCTTGAATTTTTCATCGGGGAACTGTGGTGCCTCTGAATAGCAAAGTGCACTGGAGTTTCCTCCTGCAGTAACTGCTGTTGATCCACTATTTCCTAACCCTCGAGCTGACGTATTAACTGTGTTTGCACTGTGCCCTAGTAAGAATTTCTATTCCCATTACCTTAAAAAAGATTCAAACAGGTATTGTAATGACTAATGACCAGATTATATGAATCATAAAAAACTTAAAATATGCATGCAAGTATGCATGAAAAATGCTTAAACATGCATGACAAAGTGTCGAAATATGCAAGAACAAATAATAAAAAACGTGGTGGTTATTGTGTGAATTATATCTTGAAGTCGAAGCTGTCCATATCAATTACGAGGAAGATTGCTGGCCACACGAAAAATAGATTGCTGGCCACACGAAAAATAGGTACATTTAGAATGCTGGGATTATTTTCTGAATACTTTCTGGTAGATATTAGGAAGGGGGCATTTCTGGGATTGTTTTGTAAAAATTTGCAAAATGGAGACGCATACCATGTTTCAGGAATTGTTCCTTCCTTGCTATTGTTGTCAGTAACAAGCGGATGTGATGTGAGTGAGTCGTATTGTAGCGAAACAGTCGATATGTACAGGACCAACTTCGACATGTATATCGCACGAAGAGGAACACGCTCAAAAACTCCATAATATTTTATTTAAAAAACAACATACAATGATGAATTTTTTTGAACAGCATTAACTTTTAATTAATACTATTCGACCAAAGCATCATTTACAATTTATTTTACATTTTTCTACTATTGTTGACATAAACGACCAAGTACTGTTCCAAATGTTCGGTAGTAAGATTGTGTCTTCGATCACTGAAAACATTTTAAAAGCAGAAAAGGATTGTTCTACATCAACTGAGGTAACTGGGCAATATTTGAATTTGGGTGCTACATTGGCACTTATTGTTTCTGGTAGAAGTTCATCCGTACCATCAATAAAACTATCAATTTGGCACAAGGGTTCAACACCTGGGTTATTGTTTAAAATGTTTTAAAACTTTTCTTTAAGTTTTCTTGGGAATACTTCCAGCAATCAGGAGTTCACTAGAATAATTTTATTCCTTAACTGAATAGATTCCTTCAGTGCCAAACCTCAAATTTCAAGCTTTTTAGTACTTGCAGGTATGGGAAAAATGAATACTAATCACAGCAGTGTCTTTTTTTATACTGGAATCATTAAAAGCTTCCTTGCACTGACAAACTGCCAAAACCTCTGCACTACCGAAGTTTACTACCCCTCTAATGGCCTTGAACTTTTCATTGTAAAACAACGCAGCTTCGACCCACGTACCGCAACGAGTTACCACTGGTTCGGGAGGTAAAAGCTCATTTGTTAATTTTTCTTTGCAGGTCTTGATGTGATCAGGAGCCCTTAGAAACACTTTCTTTGTGGATGAAATCGGTTTACTTACATTCACAAACATGGAACGTACTTCTTCAGGAAGGCAATATACACCCATGAGCAAAGCATGTCGTATGAATCAAATTGGGATAAAATACTTAGGGGGCTTTGATCATATAAGGAGCAGCATCTGAAATATACACAAACACCCTTTCATCTGCAGAAGATTCTGGAAATATTTTTCTAATACCCTCATTCACAAATCTGGCAGTCATAGAACGATTTACTTTGTCAAGTTTTTTGCAGGTTGCTAAATAGGAAAAAGAAGGCTCTTTTTTTAAAGCATGAACAATTAAATTTGCAATGTAACGGCCATAAGCGTATGTAGTGTCACGAGCTGAAATCCAGATAATGCTGTCCTTGAGTTTATTGTGTATTTCTTCCAGAACATTTATGTAAATTGTCAGTATGTAATTTTTACGCAATGTTGATTCATCTGGTATATTTTGATTTTAGCAATATTTGCACAGGAAACCTTTGAGAATAGGGTTTATAAGTTTGTGAAGAGGAATATTGTTTGCAATGAATACTTCACATAGATCCATGTTAAACAGAGTTTTTGGTTACCTTTGGACAAATCCCTGCTACTGCAACTTACTGTCAGAAGCTACTGTCATAGCCCTTTCTGCGATATGAAGACTTGTCTTGACATGCTGGTCTATTTGAAATTTTATTTTGCACGAAACATTTTTCTCGCAAACTCGACAATATAAAACAGTTCCCGTCACATGTAAATGTTCCAGGATGGTCAGCTATCCACGAAACGATGTTCCTTTTTCGGGCGGCATGGCACACAACACTTTACACACTACATGTCGTAAACACGTTCATCAGTGTTCAAGTAAATCGAAAGCTAAACAAACAATGGACATGTGACTGAAAGCTTGCGAGGTTTATTTTAATTGTTGTCAACGCGTAAGGTATGACATCGGAGGGCTATTAACCGGGGGTGTGGGCGCAGGAGCATTGACTCTTGTCTGCCTGTTCCTGTTCCTCTTCTGTAATGATTTCGCTGGGCAGTGGCCTCTCAGTTAGCGATTGCACGCAGTTCTAGGCCGCGGTCAGTCTGAGAGACATCAAAACTAGACCAAGCTAGAGACTGCTTGCCTAATTGTTAAAATATTGTAAACAGAGCAAAAATATGCATTGTCACTAGTTTTAGTTAAAATATGCAATAACTGGTGAAAATGAGTCATATATGCAAATGCATATGCAACGTTGAAATGCATATAATCCGGTCTGTAGTGAAGACATTCTGCTCCATAGTGTAATGTGAGGTAGGTAACTTCTCGATTCTTGCATGTAATGGAGTTTTTCCTTTAACCAGAAAACTCTGTCAAAAAATAACACACACGGGTGAGACACAGTATTTGGAAATTTTGCAAATAATGCACAGCAGACTGCAACTTGGTGCTGTTTTGCAAATAGTTTCCGTTGGAAGCTGCTCAGTTGGTAGAGCACTGGCAGCCTATGTTTTCTCAAGTTTTATTATGTCCACGCCAGTGCCTCTGACACTGCTTGAAACAAAAGCACTTTTCTCCCAATTAAACAGGGACACATTAGGAGGTGAGGCCTTGCTGAAGCAGTATCTAAACGCACTCTTGCAAATCGTATTCCTGTGGAATCAGTCACGTCACTAAGAAATATTTAATAATATGTCAAATGCATATACAGAAAACAGGTAGCCTGTTTGTTGGCAGAACTTGTCACACTTTCCCCATACCCAACTTGCCTCTGCTGTGCCCAGAAGTTATTGCACATGAAGTTGCCTCTTACCTCTGTCCCTTCTGTGCACAATGCTTCAGTTGTTTGGAGCAAATGACTGTTTTGGCTGCTCTTCTGTTTTGGCTGCTCTTCTGTTTTGGCTGCTCTTCTAATGGCATGTGCATGAATACATTTTTAGTATGAAATTTATTTATTCTGCTTTGTCTGCAGTTGTCAGTTTTGAAATCAGATTGATCCTTAAGAGATTGGATGGAAGGTTTGAATTCACTATTTATTGTACATATGACCAGAACTTTCTAAGGTTTTCTGATAGATCCTTTACCAGAATCTGATTGTACAAATCCTTTTAGGGCCAATGCATAGCGGAACAACTGGTCTTATTCAGAACATACAGGAAATTCGTCACCCCTCTACTTGCTCATGTAATTAATGCACCTGCAGTGATATTTCCTCAGTGCCCACCATTAAGCACACACAGCTGTGCTGACATCTGCATTCTACAGATCCATCCTTTTGTGGATCACAGGCACAAACTCGTATTGTTTGGCAAAATGCAGATAGTCTCAGCAGTTCATCGTAACTGTGTTACTGTATCTCCATTGCTGTAGTTTCAACAGATATTGCTCAGTACGTAAGATTGCTAAAGAGTGAAACTTGTATTAATGTCTCTGACACTCCTGAGTATTGGATATTTTAAATAACATTATGTATCTGAAAATCAGTGATGAATCAGACTAATATTCACTGCTCTTTAACTATTATTCCACTTCAGACTATCTTCCTTTCAACATGAGCCTTCAACTGTTAACAAACCTCAGTTCAAAGATATGCTCTGCGTAATTAATTGGCTTAATGAAATCTGCAGTGAATTAGTGATGCAGGATATTCTTGCTGACAGTGAAGCAAAATGAATCTTTTTATACCAAGGATACTTTTGAAATAGTCTCAGAACACCAAGATATTTCATTTTAAATCACAATAATCATTACACTATTATATTTCTCTTCAGTGATATTGTATTAATTGGAAATGAATGGCTTTACATAACATGAAGTCATTGGGGCAGAAGGCAGAAAGAGACTAACTCAGTTTTTAATAAGAAGCATTTTTCTTTCAGTATCAGCAAATAATATCATATACAGATGATTAATTCGGGAAACAAGCACAGTGATGGCGATGTCTCCTTCCAGATGTGACTTTCAGTTGTAGGTATCAATGAATTCCAGCTTTCAACATGCAGCACCCACGTGAGAAAATCTCTTCATCATCGTGATTTCTCACTCTTGCATCCAGCAGTGTACATCAATAACATTACGTACCATGTAGTGTAATGTGCTTTTGAGGCAGGACATGCTGTAGTCTTGATAAATATCATTACAGTACCCCTTCTTACGGCCACACGAGTTGCCAGCAAGTGTTCGCTAATGTTTCCCCATAGTTTATTTTGTTGTGATTGTCTATCACTCCAGTTTTGCAACATTTCAAAAGTGTTAGCATTACCCTGAAGGGGCCTTCACCATCTTTTTTATCAACTTATTTTGTGAAAATTTTTCCTCGGATTTATTTAATGATGTATTTGAGCTTTATCCACAGTTCTTCTATTTTTATTGCATTTAAACTAAATGTTAATGTTTGTCCATTATTTCAATAAAAACAAGTACTCTCATTGCTTTTTTGACAAACTTCTTGCATTCGCTGACACTCGTTGCTGTAATATAATGCTTCTCACTAATCCCTGAGCATTTTATGACATTCACTAATAGATCAGGTCTTCTAGCTGGGAAGTCTAAAATGCTTCACTCTCAGGTGGATTGTTGTTCTAGTTGCTCGAGGCAGCCATTTGATGATAGTTTGGATTCTTTGCCAGATTGTTTTTTCCTACTGCCTGTAATGTCTACAGAGATTTAAAAGACACTATGGTCATATTGTCAGAAGATGGAGACGGGTCAAAGTATTGGAATATTTGACTAATGTTTCCCCATGTAAATTCCACAGTGTATTGTAATTTCCATGTTTTTCTACTTAGCTCACAACAGACTCTCTTTCCATTGTATTATGTTAGGACAACTTCTTGCTTTAAGAGAAATAAGTTATGGGACTAGCAAGGAACCATTTTTACAATCCACATCTACGTCTGCATCTATACCCTGCAAACCACTGTGAAGTACATGGTGGAACGTACATTCCACTGTACCAGTTATTATGGCTTCTTTCTGGTCCATTCACGTATGGAGCATGGCAAAAATGATTGTCTGAATGCCTCTGAACAATTTCAGTTTACTAATCTTGATTTGATATAAGATCATTTTTAACATTGTGTTTATCAGATGATGATTTTTTTCCTGTAATGAGCTTGGAGTTTCACCTAGCCAGAAACATCAATGACCATTTCAGACTTACTTGTGTGGCTATTTCTCATTTGTGGTAAACATCACACTATGTATGTAACCTCCACCCTACATCACATGTCAGCTAATCAACAGCCACATAGAAATGTCCATAATCTGCACTTTGGGCACTCCATTCAGCTCTGCGCCAGAGAACTCCAACCAGTCTTTGGTTGTGTGCTACAAATCAAGTGCCATGCGATGCTTCCCAAGTTGGGTAACTGTTGTCAGCAGTCACCCTCCCCTTGCCCCTTCCCCCAGTGTCTGGGAAGACAGAGAATTGCTTGAGCTGCCTATGCACCCCTTCCAACCCTGAAAACAGTTACTCGCAAGCTTTCACCTCTACGGGTGGCCAGACAGTCACAGGTCATCAAAGGGAAAAGTGCTGCAACAATGGGGAACTGTCCTGACAGTGGTCACACAGAGGCAGTTGACATTTAGCAGTTACTGGAAATGACAAACAACAGCTTACCTGAAAGATGAAATGCGTAATTAGAGACAAATAGTTCAAAAGTAGATGTCTCTCTGCTCAGGATCTTATACTGTTATTGATGTACCAGTTACCATTGGAAATACTTGTTTGTTTGTCCTCATTCCGATTTCTGCTGCTTCTGTTAATATTTTTGGGCAGATGTCTGACATAGTTTCTCCGACAGGTCGCAGCATGTTTCTTTCTCTCCAGTCAGTACTCTTGACTGTGACAGGACATTAAACTTTGACTGAACACTGTTCTGCTGTTGTGCCAAAGTTATCACCTTTCTTCAGATGCCTCAACATGAGCGCGAGGCCTGTGCAGTGTGAAAGAGTGGGAGGGTTGACATGTAATGGTGGTGGTGGTGGTGGTGGTGGTGGTGGTGGTGAGAATGCTTGAACATTCCTCTTATGCAAGTTACACATGAAGGATGGGTGTGATGCTAGAAGAAATAAGGGAAATTCCTGAAAAAGAGAAACTGAAAGGTGAGAGAAAGTGCATATGACACAAGAGAATAATAATTTAATGATTGACGAGTGGAATTGCAGAAAAGTAATTAAAAAATTGAACAATGAACAGTACAGACAGGAAGAGAATATCAGGTGTGAAAATTTGTTGCTAGAGGAGGAGGTTGAAGATTAGATGGGTGGTTTGGGTATTTTATAATGAAGAGGTACTGAATGCAAGTGAGGCTGAAGGAAATTTATGGTACAACTTGACTAAAAGAAAGGATCAGTTATTGGGACACGTCCTGGAGTACCAAGAGAGACAAAGGTATAGGCTTTGTGGGTTCTGTACTGGGTGGTGACTCAGAGAGGCTTGAGGAATATAATAATTCTTGTGTGTCATGTGAAGCATGATTAGCCACAGCTGTAGCACCCTGCCGATGTGCCAACAAGAGTAGTTGTTATATGCATACAGGCTTGAGTTTAGTTTTTATTTTATGTGGACCTGGGAGGAAGTGAATTGTATCTGTATCTTACTATGTTGACTGGTGCATACTAACTTATTGCAAGTTTTTGCATACATTTTAGTGCACTTGCAGTGTGAGAACTGACTTCGGAGTTTAGTAAAAACAAGTAGTAGTGTAGCAGCAGAACTTAACTTGCAACCAGTGACTACTGTGGTTGGTGATGTATTACTTGTAATGAAAACGAAAACTGATTAAAGATGGGTGGGGACTGTGCCTGTAGTATGGACGCAGTGGGTATTCGCCACTTTCTGTGAACAGTTGGAAACTGTATTGTGTACAGTACACAGGCTCCAGTCTGCTGCCCTTGCCTGCAGTGGTGTAGGGGCAGCTGAGATGAATGCTTTGACACTACAGGAGTTTATAGTGTTGCCGAGATCCTCCATTCTGGTCAACACTCACCTGACAACAAATGACGAACAGCAACAGGGTTGTGAAAATCAGGGGGGGAGGCAAAACCGGATACTGGCAGCATGGTTGCCCCTTGAGGTATTGCCCACTGCTGAAAGGACATCTACATGTATGTCTGAGCCAACACAGGATGCCATATATGTTAGGCCTGGGGCTGAGCTTTGTGAAAGGTTCAAACAAGCCCAGAAGGTTTGATTGCTTGGAATAGGGAGCTCCAACGTTATGTGGGTGACAGAGCCCCTTAAGGAAATAGCGAACAGATCTAGAAAGAAAGCCAGTGCCCACTCGGTTTGTTTTCAGGGGAGGGTCATGTCATAGATGTGGAGGAGATTCTGCTTGGGTGCACCTGGCTGTAAATCATGGTACATGTTGGCACAAATGATGCCTGTCGCCTGAGTTTGTAGGCTATCCTGGTTCCTGCAATCATATGGCTGCTGTGGTGAAGTATCAGAAACAAGTTGGAAGCAGAGGTAGTGTTTTGCATTCCCTGAATCAGTGACAGTACTCTGGTTTGGAGTCAAGTGGAAGGCTTAAACCAATTCTGAGATGATCCTGGATGCAGATTTCTCGGCCTCTGCTATTGGGTGGAGAATTTTAGGAACATCTTTAATGGATCAGATGTGTGCCAGAAGCAGGACGTGGCTGCAGAAGTGTTCACTTGTGAATTTTAAGATATGTTATGACTACGGACAAGGAAGAATACTGTTCCCAATAATTCCAGAAAGTAACATACATCATGGCAGATCAGTGAAAGAAAATGGTATTATAATACTTACAAGCATCTATGGAAAGGTTCCTGAACTAGTGTACTTGTAAACGGCTACAAATGCTCGCATGGTACTAGGGACAGAAAGCTGGCTGAAACCATAAGTTTATAGCAGTGAAGTTCTTAATTCAGATATGAATGCAACATTACGTATTGTATATTGCAAAAATAGGTTGAACACCAGTGGTCTAGGTGTGTATATGGCTGTAAAAAATACAGTAATATCTAGTGAGGTTAGTACAGATTTGCAATGTGAAATAATTTGGACCAAGATAAGAGTTAAAGGTGGGTGAAACAATTGTTGGGTGCTTGTTATAGACCCTCTGCCTCAGGAACAGTAGTGCTAAAACATTTGAGAGGAAACTTTGAGAATATTTTGCGTAGATTTCCTGGTCATGTTATCGTATTAGGTGAAGATTTCAGCTTAACAGTTATAAACTGGGAGACTCAAGTTACTAAGACATGTAATATGGAATAGGAATTGTGAAATTGTTCAAAATGCCTTATCCAAAAGTTACCTTCAGGAGCTAATCAGAGAATTACCATGTCAAAATGACATACTAGAGCTTCCAGTATCCAACAAGTGTGAACTTTCTGACTCTGTTAGCACAGAATAGGGAATCGATGATCATAATGCAATTACAGCACACTGAACACAGCTGTGAATAAGAATGAAAAGAAGGTAGGAAGATAGTTCTTGCTGAGCAAGAGTGACAGGAACCAGATTTCATATTACTTGAGCATTCAACATGAATTTCATCTCCAGCACTCATAATACTAAGTATAGATGGACTGTGTTCAAGAGTACTGTACAAAACACATTAGACATGCATGTTCCAAACAGCATTATAAGGGATGGGAAGACCCACCATGGTTTAACAGCCATATTAGTAACTGCTACAAAAGCAACTGAATGAAGCCACAGTTATTGTAAGGAGAGCCATGTGTGAAGTGTTTAACGAATTTGAAAGTAAAATTCTACCTGGCAACTTGATAGAAAAACCTGAAATTTTGGTCTTATCTTAGATCAGTCATTGGACTGAAGCCATCTGTCGACACACACTGCGACCGTAATGGCATCAGAATGGAGGACAAAAGAGAGAAGGCCAAAATACTACCCTTTTTCCCCCAAAACTGTTTTACTGAAGAATTTTACACTGCAGTTTCTCCTTTAAATCATCACTCAAATGTCAAAAGACAGATGACAAAATAGGTGATTGGCCTTTTTATACTTGTTACTGATTTAAAAACACTTTCTGATGGTGATTTTAAGCTAGTCTTGAATTATTTTTAGCACCTTTAGTTGTCATCTCATGAATTGCAGGTGTAATTTATTGCCAAATGTGTTCAAAGAAATGCAGTAAAGCTATTAAGGCTGGTGATTTTCCCATACTATCTTTAATGTTATTTTTTGCTGTTAGATATACATTTTATTTTACAGTATTGGACATTTTGTGGTATTAAACACATGTTGAATGTTGCAGAGTACAACCCAGATGCTCCTAGTATGGAACCCAGAATAATGTGGGGCAGGCAACAGTTTCGCAGTGGCCCCCTAGGTAAGATATCTTCTTGTTATATCTGTGCTTTAGCACATTACACTTTGCACATTGATTAGTTTCTAGAAGAGCTTAGTTGTTGTTTCAGGGAAATGAAAAATGTTTCTTGCCAGTAATGGAGTAATGAATAAGTTTTATTTCAAATTGGGTTGTTTTGAAAATCAGCCTCGTGCAAACACAATTTGTTTATTTTTATATTTATCCAGACACGTTTTGACACCTGTGTGTCATCTTCTGTGGGTCAAATTTTTATTTCTGTTAAGTACAATATGAAATTTATAATAATTAAATTGTTTTAGACCTAAGAATTACAATATGTGCAATTTGCTTTGCGTAGACGCCCACCTTAAAATTACATTGCTAAATGAACTGCTTTATTATGCACCTGAAAAATTGTGTGCATAGTAATGCAGTTCATTTAGCGGTGTAATTTTAAGGTGAGCGTCTACACAAAGCAAATTGCACATATTGTAATTCGTAGGCCTAAAACAATTTAATTATTATAAATTTCATATTGTACTTGACAGAAATAAAAATTTGACCCACAGAAGATGACACATAGGTGTTGGAAATTGTCTGGGTAAATATAAAAATAAACAAATTGTGTTTGCATAAGGCGGATTTTCAAAACAACCCAATTTTAAATCGCAAACATGGCAGACATCAAGAGGAGCTTCAAACCTCACTAAAAAAAGAAGTTTTATTTCCCATAAGCATTTGTGTGTGGCCTGAGTCGAATCAATAGTTTCCTATTGCAACTTTCAAGGAATACCACTAAGTGAGACACCACTCCTTGTGATTTCTACATCTACAGTAAGCACTCTGGTAATTCATCTACTGTTGACAGTGTTTTGAAGTGGAATTCATCAGCAGTGTATGTAACAACCATCGATAACAAAAATCAGAGGAATGAGATCTTTCAAACTGGTATGTGACTCAGCCACATGACATTTATTCATATTTTTAAAGCCGTACACACAATCTGGTCTGCCTTGAACTTATATGTACCTTGTGAACAGTCTGTGTATGGTGTGCTGTTTTGGAGAGATGAACATTAGCAATGATATTGAATTGTGAGCGAGATTGTAACTTGGGAAAATTGGAGAAAAGTAAAGCAAACTCTAGATGATGATGATGATGATGATGATGATGATGATGATGATGATGATGACCAATAAAAAATACAAAATGGGGCAGACAGCAAAAATTCGGGCTGGGACTAACATTCTGAGCACAGAGAACTAAGAAAATCCCGAACCTCTTGCAGTGGAGTGGACTGTTGTCTTGTTGAGAGCAACCAACGAAGGGAAGATGATCGGAATTTTGGGAGTACTACTCATATTATGAGACAGAAAGAAATATCAGTATCCAGCATCACCACCTTGCTCCTGACATTTATTTCCATATCTTCTCTACACATAATTAATAGTACATCTTCACAGTTTACAAAAATTTGAACTTCCGACCTCTTTCACTAAAATTTTGTCACCATACTATGTACTGTGCTCTTTGTCCAGAACAGCCACGATCTCACTTTTTTAAACTTAAAGACACACTTGAAGATGACTAGTAGTGATCAGATGGATCATATTCTATACAACTTATTATCCCATTGTTGTGACTGTCGGTAGAGGATCCTAAGATGGACACAAGCATCTGGCTTAAGAACACAGTTCGAGCCAGTACATTAATTTTTTTTTTTTCCATTTGTGTGTAACATCATTCACATTGACCAAAAGTTTTTAGTTTTGGAAAATATCACAACACAAAACAATTTATATGAAATATTTTGATGGCCCATCTGACTGACAACTGCAGTACGGACCATTTGAAGTGGCTCTACAGTACATCTCTGTGTTGTCATTCCTAGCCGTGGTCTGTTGGCTGCTTCTTCTCTCCTTGCTCTTTCACTCCAGCCCCAGCTCTCTCTCTCTCTCTCTCTCTCTCTCTCTCTCTCTCTCTCTCTCTCTCTCTCTCTCTCTCACACACACACACACACACACACACACACACACACACACACCTGTACCCTCTTTCACAACAGTCTTTTTCTGTCTCTCTACCTGTCATCCCCTTTTTACACACATTCTGTGGGTCTGTGTGTACCACAGGTGTTTGGTCTCAGAATGATCCACTACACAATCTATGAATGCCACTAAAAGTATGTGACAGTGATTAATTTGCATAGTATAAACAAACAAGCATCGTACAACATGGGGAGTTGGTTGGTTGGTTGGTTGGTTGGTTGCGTGTTCCATTGATCAATCCCACGGTACGGTAGCTGTTATGGTGTGGAACGTGTCAATATATATATATATATGCGGATGGATATATATGTGTGTGTGTGTGTGTGTGTGTGTGTGTGTGTGTGTGTGTGTGTGTGTGTGTGTGTGTATACCTGTCCTTTTTTCCCCCTAAGGTAAGTCTCTCCACTCCCGGGATTGGAATGACTCCTTACCCTCTCCCTTAAAACCCAAATCCTTTCGTCTTTCCCTCTCCTTCCCTCTTTCCTGACGAGGCAACCGTTGGTTGCGAAAGCTAGAATTTTGTGTGTATGTTTGTGTTTGTTTGTGTGTCTATCGACCTGCCAGCGCTTTTGTTTAGTAAGTCTCATCATCTTTGTTTTTTTATATATATCTAAAAAGAAAGATGATGAGACTTACCAAACAAAAGCACTGGCAGGTCGATAGACACACAAACAAACAGAAACATACACACAAAATTCTAGCTTTCGCAACCAACGGTTGCCTCGTCAGGAAAGAGGGAAGGAGAGGGAAAGACAAAAGGATTTGGGTTTTAAGGGAGAGGATAAGGAGTCATTCCAATCCCGGGAGCGGAAAGACTTACCTTAGGGGGGAAAAAAGGACAGGTATACACTCTCTCACACACACACACACACACACACACACACACACACACACACACATATCCATCCGCATATACACAGACACAAGCAGACATTTGTAAAGGCAAAGAGTTTGGGCAGAGCGGAAAGACTAAAGGATGTGGATTTTAAGGGAGAGGGTAAGGAGTCATTCTAGTCCCGGGAGCGGAAAGACTTACCTTAGGGGGAAAAAAGGACGGGTCTTTCCACTCCCGGGACTGGAATGACTCCTTACCCTCTCCCTTAAAACCCACATCCTTTCGTCTTTCCCTCTCCTTCCCTCTTTCCTGATGAGGCAACAGTTTGTTGCGAAAGCTTGAATTTTGTGTGTATGTTTGTGTTCGTTTGTGTGTCTGTCGACCTGCCAGCACTTTCATTTGGTAAGTCACATCATCTTTGTCTTTATTTATATATATATATATATATATATATATAAAAAGAAAGATGATGAGACTTACCAAACAAAAGTCTCATCATCTTTCTTTTTAAATATATTTTTCCCACGTGGAACGTTTCCCTCTATTATATATATATATATATATATATATATATATATATGGTTATAATAGAAGGAAACATTCCACGAAGGAAAAATATATCTAAAAACAAAGATGATGTGACTTACCAAATGAAAGTGCTGGCAGGTCGACAGACACACAAACGAACACAAACATACACACAAAATTCAAGCTTTCGCAACAAACTGTTGCCTCATCAGGAAAGAGGGAAGGAGAGGGAAAGACGAAAGGATGTGGGTTTTAAGGGAGAGGGTAAGGAGTCATTCCAGTCCCGGGAGCGGAAAGACTTACCTTAGGGGGAAAAAAGGACGGTTACACACTCGCGCACACACACACATATCCATCCACACATATCCATCCACACATATACAGACACAAGCAGACATATTTAAAGACAAAGAGCTTGGGCAGAGATGTCAGTCGAGGCAGAAGTGCAGAGGCAAAGATGTTGTTGAATGACAGGTGAGGTATGAGTGGCGGCAACTGGAAATTAGAGGAGATTGAGGCCTGGTGGATAACGGGAAGAGAGGATATATTGAAGAGCAAGTTCCCATCTCCGGAGTTCTGACAGGTTGGTGTTAGTGGGAAGTATCCAGATAACCCGGACGGTGTAACACTGCGCCAAGATGTGCTGGTCGTGCACCAAGGCATGTTTAGCCACAGGGTGATCCTCATTACCAACAAACACTGTCTGCCTGTGTCCATTCATGCGAATGGACAGTTTGTTGCTGGTCATTCCCATAACCATAACCATACCATAACCATATATATATAATAGAGGGAAACGTTCCACGTGGGAAAAATATATTTAAAAAGAAAGATGATGAGACTTACCAAACAAAAGCGCTGGCAGGTCGATAGACACACAAACAAACACAAACATACACACAAAATCTAGCTTTCCCAACCAATGGTTGCCTCGTCAGGAAAGAGGGAAGGAGAGGGAAAGACAAAAGGATTTGGGTTTTAAGGGAGAGGGTAAGGAGTCATTCCAATCCCGGGAGCGGAAAGACTTACCTTAGGGGGAAAAAAGGACAGGTATACACTCGCACACACACACACACACACACATCCATCCTCATATACACAGACACAAGCAGACATTTGTAAAGGCAAAGAGTTTGGGCAGAGATGTCAGTCGGGGCGGATGTACAAAGGCAAAGATGTTGTTGAAATACAGGTGAGGTACGAGCGGCGGCAAATTGAGATTAGAAATTAGCGGAGATTGAGGCCTGGCGGATAGCGAGAAGAGAGGATATGCTGAAGGGCAAGTTCCCATCTCCGGAGTTCTGACAGGTTGGTGTTAGTGGGAAGTATCCAGATAACCCGGACGGTGTAACACTGTGCCAAGATGTGCTGGCCGTGCACCAAGGCATGTTTAGCCACAGGGTGATCCTCATTACCAACAAACACTGTCTGCCTGTGTCCATTCATGCGAATGGACAGTTTGTTGCTGGTCATTCCCATAACCATAACCATACCATAACCATATATATATAATAGAGGGAAACGTTCCACGTGGGAAAAATATATTTAAAAAGAAAGATGATGAGACTTACCAAACAAAAGCGCTGGCAGGTCGATAGACACACAAACAAACACAAACATACACACAAAATCTAGCTTTCGCAACCAATGGTTGCCTCGTCAGGAAAGAGGGAAGGAGAGGGAAAGACAAAAGGATTTGGGTTTTAAGGGAGAGGGTAAGGAGTCATTCCAATCCCGGGAGCGGAAAGACTTACCTTAGGGGGAAAAAAGGACAGGTATACACTCGCACACACACACACACATCCATCCTCATATACACAGACACAAGCAGACATTTGTAAAGGCAAAGAGTTTGGGCAGAGATGTCAGTCGGGGCGGATGTACAAAGGCAAAGATGATGTTGAAAGACAGGTGAGGTACGAGCGGCGGCAAATTGAGATTAGAAATTAGCGGAGATTGAGGCCTGGCGGATAGCGAGAAGAGAGGATATGCTGAAGGGCAAGTTCCCATCTCCGGAGTTCTGACAGGTTGGTGTTAGTGGGAAGTATCCAGATAACCCGGACGGTGTAACACTGTGCCAAGATGTGCTGGCCGTGCACCAAGGCATGTTTAGCCACAGGGTGATCCTCATTACCAACAAACACTGTCTGCCTGTGTCCATTCATGCGAATGGACAGTTTGTTGCTGGTCATTCCCACATAGAACGCTTCACAGTGTAGGCAGGTCAGTTGGTAAATCACGTGGGTGCTTTCACACGTGGCTCTGCCTTTGATCGTGTACACCTTCCGGGTTACAGGACTGGAATAGGTGGTGGTGGGAGGGTGCATGGGACAGGTTTTACTCCGGGGGCGGTTACATGGGTAGGAGCCAGAGGGTAGGGAAGGTGGTTTGGGGATTTCATAGGGATGAACTAAGAGGTTGCGAAGGTTAGGTGGACGGCGGAAAGACACTCTTGGTGGAGTGGGGAGGATTTCATGAAGGATGGATCTCATTTCAGGGCAGGATTTGAGGAAGTCGTATCCCTGCTGGAGAGCCACATTCAGAATCTGATCCAGTCCCGGAAAGTATCCTGTCACAAGTGGGGCCACTTTCCTTGACATTGACCTCCACCTGTCCAATGGCCAGCTTCACACGTCTGTCCACATCAAACCCACCAACAAGCAACAGTACCTCCATTATGACAGCTGCCACCCATTCCACATCAAACGATCCCTTCCCTACAGCCTAGGTCTTTGTGGCAAACGAATCTGCTCCAGTCCGGAATCCTTGAACCATTACACCAACAACCTGAAAACAGCTTTTGCATCCCGTAACTACCCTCCCGACCTGGTACAGAAGCAAATAACCAGAGCCACTTCCTCATCTCCTCAAACCCGGAACCTTCCACAGAAGAACCCCAAAAGTGCCCCACTTGTGACAGGATACTTTCCGGGACTGGATCAGATTCTGAATGTGGCTCTCCAGCAGGGATACGACTTCCTCAAATCCTGCCCTGAAATGAGATCCATCCTTCATGAAATCCTCCCCACTCCACCAAGAGTGTCTTTCCGCCGTCCACCTAACCTTCGCAACCTCTTAGTTCATCCCTATGAAATCCCCAGACCACCTTCCCTATCCTCTGGCTCCTACCCATGTAACCGCCCCCGGTGTAAAACCTGTCCCATGCACCCTCCCACCACCACCTATTCCAGTCCTGTAACCCGGAAGGTGTACACAATCAAAGGCAGAGCCACGTGTGAAAGCACCCACGTGATTTACCAACTGACCTGCCTACACTGTGAAGCGTTCTATGTGGGAATGACCAGCAACAAACTGTCCATTCGCATGAATGGACACAGGCAGACAGTGTTTGTTGGTAATGAGGATCACCCTGTGGCTAAACATGCCTTGGTGCACGGCCAGCACATCTTGGCACAGTGTTACACCGTCCGGGTTATCTGGATACTTCCCACTAACACCAACCTGTCAGAACTCCGGAGATGGGAACTTGCCCTTCAGCATATCCTCTCTTCTCGCTATCCGCCAGGCCTCAATCTCCGCTAATTTCTAATCTCAATTTGCCGCCGCTCGTACCTCACCTGTCTTTCAACATCATCTTTGCCTTTGTACATCCGCCCCGACTGACATCTCTGCCCAAACTCTTTGCCTTTACAAATGTCTGCTTGTGTCTGTGTATATGAGGATGGATATGTGTGTGTGTGCGCGAGTGTATACCTGTCCTTTTTTCCCCCTAAGGTAAGTCTTTCCGCTCCCGGGATTGGAATGACTCCTTACCCTCTCCTTTAAAACCCAAATCCTTTTGTCTTTCCCTCTCCTTCCCTCTTTCCTGACGAGGCAACCATTGGTTGCGAAAGCTAGATTTTGTGTGTATGTTTGTGTTTGTTTGTGTGTCTATCGACCTGCCAGCGCTTTTGTTTGGTAAGTCTCATCATCTTTCTTTATATATATATATATATATATATATATATATATATATATATATATATATATAAAAACAAAGATGATGTGACTTACCAAATGAAAGTGCTGGCAGGTCGACAGACACACAAACGAACACAAACATACACACAAAATTCAAGCTTTCGCAACAAACTGTTGCCTCATCAGGAAAGAGGGAAGGAGAGGGAAAGACGAAAGGATGTGGGTTTTAAGGGAGAGGGTAAGGAGTCATTCCAGTCCCGGGAGCGGAAAGACTTACCTTAGGGGGAAAAAAGGACGGGTACACACTCGCACACACACACATATCCATCCACACATATACTGTATATGTGTGGATGGATATGTGTGTGTGTGCGAGTGTGTACCCGTCCTTTTTTCCCCCTAAGGTAAGTCTTTCCGCTCCCGGGACTGGAATGACTCCTTACCCTCTCCCTTAAAACCCACATCCTTTCGTCTTTCCCTCTCCTTCCCTCTTTCCTGATGAGGCAACAGTTTGTTGCGAAAGCTTGAATTTTGTGTGTATGTTTGTGTTCGTTTGTGTGTCTGTCGACCTGCCAGCACTTTCATTTGGTAAGTCACATCATCTTTGTTTTTAGATATATTTTTCCTTCGTGGAATGTTTCCTTCTATTATAACTATATATATATATATATATATATATATATATATATATATATATATATATATATATATATTACAATACAGAGTTAAAGATTAATATTTCTATTATGTACCCCATTCCTTAAATGGCACAAAATTCATATACTATATTTATAGATTTATTTATTTCTATTCAAGAATTCATCTATGGTATAGAAGCAATTGGCAAGGAGATAAGATTTCAATTTATTTTTGAAGTTATTGCTGCTGTCTGTCAGACACCTTATTTCATCTGGTAATTTGTTTAAGATTTTTATAGCAGTATATTTTACCCCTTTCTGTGCCAAAGATAGGTTGAGCAAAGGATATTTTTATTTATTTATTGTTCCGTGGGTCCAAATTAAGGAGAAGTCTCCATGGTCATGGAACGAGTCAATACATGAAATTATAGCACGATAGTAGAAACAGATAAAATGAAATATAAGAAACATATTCAGGCGACAAGTCGTAAGTTTAAATAAAGATATAGTGTAAGTCTGTCTTTTCTCTGGTATTATAATCATGAATGTCAATGTTGTTCTTAAACTGGTCCATGTTGTTGAGAACAAATTTCATTAGTGAGTAGATGTATTGTGAGGCTGTTGTAAGAATTCCCAATCTTTTAAAAAGATGCTTACAAGATGTGCGACTATGAACCCCACACATTATTCTAACCACTTTCTTTTGAGCAGTGAAAATTTTTTGTTTAGATGTTGAGCTACCCCAAAATATTATTCCGTATGACATCAGAGAGTGAAAGTATGCGAAGTATGTTAGCTTACTAATTTTTATATCCTCAAAATTGGCAATTATTCTGATCGCAGAAGTTGCTGAACCTAGTTGCTGTAGGAGATCCAAAATATGAATTTTCCAATTAAGATTCGCATCTATATGTACACCCAAAAACTTAGTACGCTCTACCCTGTCTACTGACTTCTGTTGATGTGTTATATTTATTGAAGGAACTGTACTTTTTCCAGCAGAAAATTGGATGTACTGTGTTTTTTCATAGTTTAGAGCAAGCCCACATGCAGAAAACCAATTAATGACTTTTCCAAAGAACTTTTTTTGTATCATTTTCAATTTGACTTTCTTTTACTGGATTAATAATGATGCTTGTATCATCAGCAATGTCAGTTCAGCTTCCTGTTTCAGATAGGAAGGGAGGTCGTCCACATATATCAAGAACAGAAGGGGACCCATTATGAAACCCTGTGGAACACCTAATGTTATTTCAACCAGTTAGATGAAGTGGCAAACTTATTTAAATCACTTGACCCATATAAGAAATTTTTTTGCTTTCTGTTCTGTAGGTATAACTTAAACCACTCATATGCTATTCCATTTATACCATAGAATTGTAATTTCTGTAACATAATGTCATGGTTTACATAATCAAATGCTTTTGACAAGTCACAGAAAATTCCTATTGGTGACATTTTAATATTTAAAGACTCTATTATGTGGACAGTGAAATTCTATATTGCTGTGTCAGTGGAACAGCATTTTTGAAATCCGAACTGTGATTTACTGAGTATCCCATCACTGTTGAGATGGCTAACCACTCTTGAGTACATTACTTTCTCGAAGATTTTTGAAAATGCTGTAAGCAAGGATACAGGCTGATAATTATTGACATCTGTGGTGTCCCCCTTTTTGTAGAGAGGCCTGACAATGGCATATTTTAACCTGTCCGGGAAAATACCTTGAGTTAGTGATGCATTAAATATGTGACTCAGAACATCAGCTGTAATTGCTCCACATTGTTTTAATATCTTATTAGAGATGTCATCTACTCCAACAGAACATTTATTTTGCAGAGATTTAATAATTTTACTTATTTCACAAGAGGTTGTTAGGTGAAACTTAATCTAATTTTTTTCAAAACAGACTCTTCCATGTACTGCCTAGCTTTTTCTTTTGAACTGTTCTCACTAATTTTTTCTCCTGCACTTAAGAAATGGTTGTTAAATATATTAGCTACTTGTGTACTGTTGGTTAGGATGGTCTCGTTCTCTTTAACAGTAATACTACCTACCCCAGTGGTTACTTTTCCAGTCTCCTTTCTAACAACATTCCATATTTATTTTATTGCCGGGGTTGTTAATTTTTTCTCTACTCTGTTGTGTGAAACTCCATTATGAGATGAGAGGAGTGTGCCTCAATGAATTTTGATTTGAAAGTCTATGGTTTATCAGTCAGGTTTATAAATGTTGACAGAAGACTGTTAAAAATTAAACTTGAACATCAGTGCACAAGCTCCAGAACAGTGGTTAAAGAACTATTATTGAATGCCGATAATTTCCCTATCCGATGTTCACCAGATGTCTACCGCAGCTCCATTTGAGAGTCCAAACTATCAAACACACCAAAGTCTCTTTTTAGATGTTTCAGTTGTTAAATGAGACCATTTTCAAAAATAATCTAACACGAAATAAATTAAACTTACAAATTTTGTTATTGCTGTGACATAAAATGCAATCCACATTATTTTGTAGGTATCTCAGTATTATATTTTCGTCAGTATTACATTTTGCTCGATGGAGCTAATTAGCATCCGAACATATCTGGTCTTCAAGCATTTTATATTTGCAACATTGTGAAGTTCAGTCTAAACCAATGTGCACCGCTAATAATGGTCAGCTATAGAACCACAGCTAAATAATTTTTGACTACACACTCTGCATCAAAATAAAAAAATCAGTATAATAGAATTATAACAACTTCATTACATATTCATATGCAAAACATAAAAAAATTGACATTTTATGTGAAAATTTAAACCATTTTGTAGCCTGACACTCTCAATTAATACTCATTGTATTGACAGGTGGCAGAGGCAACAATACTAAATTGTGTTAATAGTTATCTTCACCATTGCTTGCCATACCTGACGACATTATTAGTGAATGAACTGTGTGTATTCCAATAGCAAAAAATCTCATTTCCTGTGTGGAGAAAAGAATGTGAATGAGTGTATTTCTCATTGAATAACACATATTTGTGTGGTAGTTTTACAAACTATTTAGTGTTAACAATAAGATGCATTCTCCATTTCATTTTCAGTTAAATGTAAATCACCAACTCAGCTGCAACTTAAAAATTGCTTTACCTGTTGCATTGTCTGGTTGCTTGTAGTACATCAAAACAGAGAAGCAACTAAGATATGTAGCTATCACTCCAAGAAAAATATTTAAGTATCCTCCTTCACATTTGCTCATTGTATGTTTATGCAAGCAACCAACAGACTGCATCTGATATTCGAATACTGTGTCAGCTCATAGTGGAAAACCCTACAGCGGAAGTAAACACAAATAAGGTGTTATTTGACACAGATCTTATTGTTGAATCCAGTGCATCAGCGTATATGCTCTCCTGACCTAAATCCGTCCTCACTGGGAATGAATTTAACTAATGTGGACATGGAGCTGCAAGAGTTTTGTGATGTCGCTTCCAGTTATTTCAAATTAAGGAGTCATTGCCTCACATCAAATACAAAACAAGTTCTGTGATATTTTGTCAACATGATACGAGAGGTTGAATCAATAAAAGGCAAGAATGCTGTCTACATCACAAGCAGAATTTAAGAGATATCGTATTGTATTTGTCATTTTCAGATATTATAATTTACGTCCTATGAATACACGCTGTTTCCAAGCACCAATACATTGAGGATCTCAAAACGTGTCATTATTGGTACAATTTGCTGTAATAAAATGATGAGGAAAGCCATATTCATGATTAAAGAATTTTGGTATCAAGTTATTTTCATATTATAACGTATTTGTTATGAAAGTAAGCCACTTTAAGGTAATGGCACATTGAAGATTCATCAAAACATATTGTTGCTGGCAGTTTGTTACAATTAAATGTCAGCTAATAATATATTTGTGATTAAAGCCTTCAGGAGATAAAATAAAAGTTCATTTTTTGCAGAATGCAGAAGTTCTGTGTACCGTAGTTGGTAGAAGCAACAAGTCACGATACAATGCATAGTGTGTTCGTGTCTTGCTGCACCCAGTTTTTTTCACCTTCATGTTTCCTAAAAGGTTAAGGGACTTTCTTATCAAATTAACAAAAAAATTTTCTGTAATATTCAGTGTTGTGTAAATACAAGTGCCCCCTCTCTTGGAATGAGTTTCTCCCACTTTGTGACTTTTCTAAGCTGGTGCCCCTACTGACTGGACATGGCACTGTCCTTTTTGCCTTAAAATATTATACTGGATATTGAAGTTTTTTTAGCATTTGGATAAGGGAGGAAATGTGTATTTTAATAGAACTAATTTAGGAATTTTGTGTGTGTCCATTTATGTGAAGAAGAAGAAGAAGAAGAAGAAGAAGAAGAAGAAGAAGAAGAAAAGTTGTGAGATTCAGCCAGGTACATCCAACAGCTGCCATTGGGGAGCACTACAGTCAAAAGTCACATTAACTGGCATGTCCCCGTGTGATTCAGGTGCAGCGTCTCGTGAGGTCGGATTTCCCATCCACGTACAGGTCAACGTCAGATACCTTGTGTCCTGTATGAAGATGGCTTAAGAGAGTGATGTTCGTAGTATGACAGAACAACTATTGATATGCTAAATAGGGCAGATTTTATGTACAAAAGGTTAAGTAAACTAAAATCACAAATTAAAGTTAATGAACTAAGTGCTCACTCAAGCCTTAAATGTGCTTCATCCTGCTTCCTTAATCACCCTGCTTTGACCTTATTTCTGTGCCCCGCAGGGACTCAGCATTTATTTGCTGGGTACGGGCTTGGCAAACCCGGGGTCCCCGAGCTGTGGACTGGTGTGCGCCGCCAGTCCTCTGACACCGTAAGCTCTGGGCATGCTTCAGCGACCACCGTGTGGCGCAACGGTGGAACGTTGTATGTCGCAGGGACCAGGGATCTTGGCTTGATTGCCTGGATCGCGAGGATGGTACATACCTCTATAAAAAAAACCTTCAATCTTAAGGTGTGCTGCGCGCTGATAAGATGCGTGGCTGTTGAGGTGGAACAGTTGCTAGCAGGCGACCTCTGAGGTACCTGCCGCACCTCAGTTGTATAAGGCTTACCCAGGCATGCGGGGCTCCGTCTGGGCTGACGTTTAGTTCCCTAGCTGCTCGTGGGACGCACATGGCAACCACGTATTTCCCTTCACCAACTTCACAATGTCAAGCGCATGAGGGAGGCTAGTCCTCCAGATATGCAGATAGAAAAGAGTAACAGGGCTCATGGAGTCATAAATGACAATGTTTTCATTGTGATTAAGAGGAAGGAGGGCTCATTTGAAAAAGTGTCTCCTTTCTACATACATAAAGGTTTGGAAGGACTCGCAGGTACACTGAAATCTATCAAACGCCTGAGGAATGGTACCCTGTTAGTTGAGACTACTAGGGCAAAGCAAGTGGAGCTGCTTCGAAAGTCAACCAAGTTAGGCGAGTATGATATTACTGCCGAGTTGCACAATTCCCTCAACTCCAGTAAAGGCGTTGTCACCTGCCATGATTTAATTGATATTGAGGTAGAAGAGCTGAAGCAAGAATGGGCAACACGGGGGATTGTATACGTGGAACAAAGGACATGTAGGAATAATGGAGTTATTGAGAAATCTGCCACCTTCATTGTGACTTTCAATTCGCCTGTCTTACCTGAATACGTTCTGGCTGGTTTCCTCCGACTTCGGGTTAGGCCTTATATACCTAACCCTATGCGATGTTTCAAATGTCAGCAATTTGGCCATACGACAATGAGTTGTGGGGGTGAACCGACCTGTGGTATATGTGGCAAGGCAGCTCATCAAGCTGGGATCAACTGCACATCTCCAGCGCTGTGTATCAACTGCTCTGGGAGCCATCCTGTCTGGATCAGAGACTGCCCAGTCTTTGTAGAGGAAAGAAAAATTCAGGAGAGCAAGGTGACAAAGAGGCTACCTTATGTGGAAGCCAAAAGAGTATAGGGCTACAAAACCCCGTCTTTGCCACATCCTATGCCTCCTTGGTGCACAACCGTGCATCAAAAGTAGACGCTTCAACGCAGACCATGTCCAGCGTAGCAGTATCCTCCACCAATACCTGTACCTTTGCCAGAGCACTACCAATAACGATATAGCTATTCAGGCTGCTCCGACTGCACCGAATGCTATTGCAGAGAAAGCTACAGTGAAGCCTTCGAAGGCCCTCCAGAAACAGAGTGCCTCTCCACTTCCCCCATCCCCGACTTCCACAAAGAAAACGGGACCGGGGAAAGGGGGCACTGTGTTTGACATCAAACCTGCCAAAGGCACCATCGGATGTCGTCATGGCATCCGTGACTGATGATGAGGAAATTGTCGTGGATTTTGATACCTCTTTCCCAGAACCTGGCAGCCCCTCTGCTGCCACTCGCTCCGCAAGTGCCTCACCAGCATGGCGCAAAGACGGGGAAATCTAAACCGAAACGCTGATATGGCTCCCATACTTCAGTGGAATCTGACTGGAGTCAGACCTCGCTTTGAAGAATTGCGGCTGTTAGTACAGGAAAACCCCTTTTGCATCTCTTTGCAAGAGACACATTTTAAAGAGACTGACACGCCTGTACTTACAGGATATCACATGTACAGGAAAGACGACCTGACTGGTAATAGGCCTCAGGATGGGGTGTCAGTGTTCATTAAGGACACATTCCACTCCTCACCTGTGCCCTTAACCACAACGCTACAAGCGGTTGCAGCTTGGATCCTGGCCGAGGTTAATGCCACAGTGTGCTCCTTGTATTTACCACCCGCTGAGCTCATTGGCAGTGAAGCCCTCACACAGCTCATTGATCAGCTAACCCGTCCCTTTCTCATTTTAGGAGATTTTAATGCTCATAATGCATTATGGGGTTCAAACAAAACCTGCCCCAGAGGCCAGATGATTGAGCAGTTGATCAGGACTTCCGACATCATACTGCTGAACACAGGTCAGGCCACGCATTTTAGCACCGCTTCAGGTTCGTCTTCTGCCATAGACCTCTGTATTTGTTCGCCTGTGCTTGCGGACATTGCTCAGTGGGTCGTAGACGACGACCTTTATGGCAGGGACCATTATCCTATCTGGCTCCGTCTGCCAGTTGCAATGGGTCGTGTCAAACAGCCACCGAAATGGTTGTTCCGGAAGGGAAACTGGACGCTCTACCGGCAGTTGGCTGTTTTTGAACAGTGTGAAGGCGTCCAGGATTGGGTGGATCACATTACGGCGGTGATGCACCATGCCGCTGATGTATCCTTACCAAAGTCAAAGGGAACACCTGTGAGGCAGCCTGTCCCTTGGTGGAATGACGACTGCCGTACTGCAATCAGAGACAGAAGGGCGGCTTTGAGAAGATTCCATCGGTGCCCCACTGATGCGAATCTGGCAACTTTCCGAATAGCACGGGTGCGGGCGAGAAGAATCGTTAGGGAGAGTAAACGGAGGTCTTGGCGTGAGTTCCTGAACTCCATCAATAGGTCCACATCTCAAGCAAAGTATGGGAAGCCATTAGGAGGATTTCAAGGCGATACTCTCGACCGCCAATAGCACCTATATGTGAGCGGGGGGTGTCTCCTAACATCTCCAAGAGACATCGCCTGGGCGTTGGCAGAATCTTTTCAAACTATTACGGCCGATTCTAGCCAGGACCCAGAATTTCTTCGCTATCGGGGTACACAGGAGAGGGCTGGTTTTGATTTCCGTTCAAAGAACACTGAGGAATACAACCAGCCTTTCTCTTTGTGGGAGTTGGACTCTGCACTGTCAGTATCTCGGGATACTGCACCTGGTCCAGACCTGATATCGTATAGCATGCTGCAGCAGTTGGATCTGCGGTCAAAGGAAGTCCTCCTTCAACTTTTTAATGAAATTTGGAAGACAGGTGACTTTCCTAGTTTGTGGAAAGAATCGATTTTAATTCCACTTTTAAAACCAGGGAAGGATCGGACCGAACCCAGTAGCTATCGTAGCATTAGTCTCACAAGCTGCGTAGGAAAGACGTTTGAGCGTATGGTCAATAGGCGCCTGGTGTGGGTTCTCGAATCCAGATCCTTACTTACCCACTGCCAGTGTGGGTTCAGGAGGTATCATTCCACCCTAGATAACCTGATCCTACTTGAAACAGCGATACAAGATGCTTTCCTACGTAAGCAACACCTTATCGGGGTTTTCTTCGACCAGGAGAAGGCGTACGATACTACCTGGAGGCATAACATTTTACGGCAGCTTTATGAGTTGGGTTTCCGTGGGCGTTTACCCACAATCATCAGATCCCTTCTGTCGGACAGGTATTTTAAGTATAAGGTTGGGAATGTCCTGTCTGACCGTTTTAAGCAGGAGAACGGTGTCCCTCCATGAAGTGTCCTCAGTGTGACAGCTTTCGCAATTGCCATCAATAGCATTGCATCCACAATACGACGGCCCGCGCAGTGCTCCTTGTTTGTGGACGATTTCTCCATTTTCTGTGCGTCTTCCTCCCTCACAGCTGCTAGACGCCAATTACAGCTGACACTCGTGCGATTGGAGGAATGGTCTAAGACCACAGGCTTTAAATTCTCTTTGGAGAAGACTGTTTGTGTAGATTTTAACCATTCCCGTTCTCTTTTTAATCTCCCTGTCTTAAAACTAGGAGACACTGTTCTCCCCTTTATGGAAAAAGTGAAATATCTTGGACTTATTTTTGATCAGAAGCTCACATGGTTGCCTCACTTTTAAAGGATCTAAAAGTCCGCTGTTTCAAGGCTTTAAACATCCTTAAATGCATCAGTCATAGATCCTGGGGCGCTGACAGGGTACGTCTGCTCCAACTTTATAAGGCCTTTGTGCGACCTCGACTGGAATACGGATGTCAAGCTTATGGCTCTGCAAGACCTTCCTGCCTCAAAATGTTGGATGTGATTCACCATGAGGGTATTAGGCTTTCAATGGGGGCTTATCGCACGAGTCCAGTTGCTAGTCTATGTGTCGAGGCGGGAGAGCCTCCGCTGTCCATTCGGCGTCTTCTCCTCGTGGTACGGCACGCGTACAGGGCCAGGTCCACTCCTCTTTCATTGGCGTCCAACACTTTTTCCCAGCCAGCACTGGAACGTCTCTTCCGCCACCGTCCGAAGGCAACAAAGCCGTTTGTCATCCGTGCAAAGGAGAGTCTCGAGTCAGTACACCTGGAGGGCATTAAGGTCCTTCACCAGGGATGGAGTCGGGGATCTCCCTGGCTACTACAAAGGCCAAGATTACTTCGTGATCTGGCTGCTTACAAGAAGTTTTCTACCCCGGACCCCCTTTTTAAAATTAAACTTACTGAGATTTTAGAACGCCATTCAGATTTTATTACTGTTTACACGGATGGGTCTAAACAGGGGGATTTTATGTGCTGCTTTGCTGTGTTTCCCGATACTGTCCATAGGATAGGGCTCCCAGAGCAGTTCTCAGTTTACTATGCAGAACTGTTTGCCATTCTGCAAGCATTAAAGCATATGCGCCGACATCATGGCACGAAATTCATCATCTGCTCTGATTCCCAAAGTGCTCTACACGCTCTTGAACAGATGTACCCAGCAGATCAGATGGTACAAGAAGTGCAGGATGCACTCCTCTTGCAACAGCAGGGTAAGGATGTAATTTTCTGCTGGGTTCCAGGGCACATAGGGATTCCTGGAAATGAACTTGCAGATGCAGCTGCCAAGGAGGCTTCCTCCATCCCACCTCCTGCTCGCTGTTCCATCCCCTTGCAGGCAATAACATCTTTCGTGACTCAAAAGGTCATGCGTTGGTGGGAGGCTCAATGGCTGGACGTGAGGGATAATAAGTTGCGAGCAGTGAAGGATTCTGCCCGACTGTGGCTCACCTCCTTCCGACAACGATGAGCTGAGGAAGTAGCCCTTACACGGCTTAGTATAGGACATTGTCCTTTGACACATGGTTTTCTGTTGCGTCGTGAGGAGCCACCAACATGTCAGACATGTGGGACACAGCTGTCGATACGACATATTTTAACTGAGTGTGTTTTATATGCAGGTTTGAGGGAAGATTTCAGTTTTCCACCAGACCTGCCCTCTCTTTTAACCAATAATGAGGTGAGTGCCGCTAGAGTTTTACGCTTTTGTGTGATGTCTGGACTTTTTCCCAAAATATATTGGGATTGAGGTCTTAATGTGCTGTACAGTGGTTTGGTCACCCATTATTTGTAAGTGGTCACTCAGCCGCCATTACTTATTTTTACCTGTTTTGTACTGCTATTTTATTTTTAGTTTTATCTACCTGTTTTGATGTGCTGTGTCCAATCTTGCAATTTGAACATTATCAATTCTCGCAAAGATCGGCACTGAATTGATCTTTTGGGAAAGGGCGCTGATAAACTTGTTGTTGTGTGCCCTAAAACACTAATCATCATCATCATCATTTCTGTGACTAATATCACTGTGGATGTACATCTACATCTATGTGATTACTCTGCTATTCACAATAAAGTGCCTGGCAGAGGGTTCAATGAACCACCTTCAAGCTGTCTCTCTACCATTCCAGTCTTGAACGGCACGCGGGAAAAATGAGCACTTAAATTTTTCTGTGCGAGCCCTGATTTCTCTTATTTTATCGTGATGATCATTTCTCCCTATAAAGGTGGGTGCCAACAGAATGTTTTCCCAATTGGAGGACAAAACTGGTGATTGAAATTCCATGAAGATCCCGTCGCAGCGAGAAACGCCTTTTTTTTTAATGATTGCCACTCCAATTCGCGAATCATGTCTGTGACACTATCTCCCCTATTTCGTGATAATACAAAACGAGCTGCCTTCTTTGTACTTTTTTGATGTCATCTGTCAGTCCCACTTGATGCGGATCCCACACCGCACAGCAATACTCCAGAATAGGGTGGACAAGCTTGGTGTAAGCAGTCTCTTTAGTAGACCTGTTGCACCTTATAAGTGTTCTGCCAATGAATCACAGTCTTTGGTTTGCTCTACCCACAATTTTATCTATGTGATCGTTCCAATTTAGGTTATTTGTATCTGTAATCTCTAAGTAAATTGAATTTACAGCCTTCAGATTTGTGTGACTTCCGTAGGCACGCAGTTTGGTTAGAAGACGCTTGTGAGAAACGGCGTCAAAAGTCTTCTGGAAATCTAAAAATATGGAATCTATTTGACGTACCCTGTCGATATCACTTATTACTTAATGGGTATAAAGAGCTAGTTGTGTTTCACAAGAATGATATTTTCTGAATCTGTGCTGACTGTGTGTCAATAAATCGTTCTCTTTGAGGTACTTCATAATGTTCGAATACAGTATATGTTCCATAACCCTACTGCAAATCGACGTTAGTGATATAGGCCCATAATTCCTACTTCCCTTTTTGGGTATTGGTGTGGCCTGAGCAATTTGTCAGTCTTTAGGTACGGATCTTTCTGTGAGTGAGTTGTTGTATATAATTGCTAAATATGGAGCTATTTTATCTGAGAGGAACCTGACTGGTATACAATCTGGACCGGAGGCCTTGCCTTTATTAAGTGATTTAAGCTGCTTTGTTACACCGAGGATATCTACTTCTATGTTTCTCATCTTGGCAGTTGTTCTTGATTGGAATTCAGGAATATTTACTTCTTCTTCTTTTTCTTTTTTGGTGAAGGAGTTTCAGAAAACCATGTTTAATAACTCTGCTTTAGTGGCACTGTCATCAGTGACTTCACTGTTATTATTGCACAATGAAGGTATTGATTGCGTCTTGCTACTGGTGTGCTGTAAGTATGACCAGAATCTTTTTGGGTTTTCTGTCAGTTTTTGAGACAGAATTTCGTTGTGGAAATTATTAAAAGCATCTCACATTGAAGTATGTGCTATATTTCGAACTTCTGTAAAACTTTGCCAACCTTGGGGATTTTGCGTTCTTTTAAATTTGGCATGCTTTTTTCGTTGCTTCTGCAACAATGATCTGACCTGTTTTGTGTACCATGGGGGATCAGTACCATCACTTATTAATTTATGTGGTATATATCTCTCAATTGCTGTCAATATTATCTCTCTGAAAACATTTCACAACTTTTCTACACTTACATGATCAGATCGGAAGGAATGAAGACTGTCTCTTAAAAAGGCGTTAAGAGCATTTTTATCAGCTTTTTTAAATAGATGTACTTTGCGTTTCTTTTTGATGGTTGTAGGTGTTACGGTTATTCAGCCTAGCAGCAACTGCCTTGTGGTCGCTAATCCCTGTATTTGTCACAATACACACTATTTGTCCAGGATTATTTGCTGCTCAAAGGTCAAGTATGCTTTCTCAACCATTTACGCTTAGAGTGGGCTCATGAACTAATTGTTCCAAATAATTTTCTGAGAAAGCATTCAGTACAATTTCGGATGACGTTTTATGCCTGCCGCTGGCTTTAAACGTATAATTTTTCCAGCATATCGAGGGTTGCTTGAAATCACCACCGACTATAATTGTATGAGCGGTGTACTAACTTGAAATGAGATTAAAGTTTTCTTTGAACTGTTCAGCAACTATATCTTCTGGGTCGGGGATCGGTAAAACGATCCAATTAATAGTTTAGTCCAATTGTCAGGTATAACCTCTACCCATACCATTTCACATGAACTATCTACTTCAATTCAGCTACAAGGCAGACTACCTCTGACAGCAATAAATACTCCACCACTAACTGTATTTAATCTATCCTTTCTGAACACTGTTAGATCGTTTGAAAATTTCGGCTGAACTTATTTCTGGCTTTAGCCAGCTCTCTGTACCTACAACTATTTGAGCTTCAGTGCTTTTTATTAGGGCTTGGAGCTCTGGTTCTATCCCAACACAGCTACGACAATTTACAACTACAATACCGATTGTTTCTACAACTACCTTTTTGTGTTTTACCTGCCCACTTTTAGATGGACGCCCCTTCTGTGGTTCCCTGAGACCTTCTAACCTTAAAAAACCGCCCAATCCCTTCCACACAGCCCCCACTACCCGTGTAGATGCCTCCTGTGTGTAGTCGACTCCTGACCTATTAAGCGGAATCCTGAAACTCACCACCCGATGGCACAAGTCAAGGAATCTGCAGCCTACACCATCACAGAATCACATGAGCCTCTGATTCAGACCCTCCACTCGGCTTTGCACCAAAGGACCACAGTCTGTTCTATCGACGATGCTGCAGATGGTGAGCTTTGCCTTAATCTCGGGAAGCAAGACTAGCAGTGTTCACCATTTCTGCTAGCCGCCCGAAACCAGACAGAATCTGCTCCGATCCAAAGCGATACACGTTATTGGTACCGACATGAGCCACCACCTGCTGTTGGCTGCACCCTGTACTCTTCATGGCATCCAGAAGCACCCTTTCCACATCTGGAATGACTCCCCCTGGAATGCACACGGAGTGCACACTGGCTTCCTTCCCCTCCTTGGCAGCCATGTTCCTAAGGGGCCCCATTACGCGCCTGACGTTGGAGCTCCCAACTACCAGCAAACCCACCCTCTGTGAATGCCCAGACCTTGCGGGCCAAGAAGCTTCCTCTGGAGCAGGGTGGACGACTGCATCCGGCTCAGACACATCGTCAGCCACAGATAAAGCCCGAAACCTGTTCGTCAAACAAACCAGGGAGGCCCTACGATTGGCCCCTTGGAAAGTTTTTCGCTACCTGCCAGACTTTGGAATGATCTCCCACTCGACCATAGGTGAGGGGTCAATCTCAGTGCAGGCAGTACCCGGGGTGGTCACAGTAGTGGACCGATCGGAGGACATGTGGGGCATGTTCAACGTCCCTCGCATCCCTGTGTTCGACCTCCCACAGTGATGCCCCTTGGCAGCAGCTTCAAGCTGTGTGACGGAAGCCATCGTAGCCTGGAGCTGTGAGCGAAGGGTCGCCAACTCAGCTCGCATCTGTACACAGCAATCACAGTGCCTCTCCATTTCTGCAGTCGCTCCTGTTTGAAGCTCGTAAAAATATGTAACACACAAACGGTGCATTCGCCTTATTAGTAGCAGCAACTAGCGGTGCACTCTCGCTGATGGTCTAACCGATGTAATGTGGGGATAGTCATACTTTGATAACAGTGCAAACACCACAAATGTAATTCCTGATTCTTCTAATTAGCAAGCCTGTACATGTCTTCCTCTTACAGGATTTCTCCTGTAGCTTCCATGAAGCTGAATATTTGGGAGTTCAGCAGTGAATTATTTTCTTACAGTTCACAAAGTCTATTTTGATACTAATTTTCCACAAAGCTGTGTGTGGTGTTTACTTAATTTGCAATTGTTACAACTCTTGTATGTATAACATACTTTCGGGTGATAAATGAAAAAAATTATTTTTTACAGAATTCTTCAACTCGTTTTATTTAACATGTGTCTCGATGGTATAGTATGGAGTAAGAAGTGCAGTGAGTCAGTGTGTACACTTAAGATGAGTGGTCAGCTCACTTTTGCTTGACTTACCATTATTACTTTACAAAGGTATTTGTGCTGCATGGCATTATAAAAAAACTGTGAAAGGGCTGTGTTTGATACGAGGCTGATTAATTTAGAAGCTGAATTATCATCACCGTCATTTAGAATTTTTTATCTGCAATTCACACTTTGTCTCACAAACTTCTCTTAGCTGTTTGTTGTGGTACTATATAAAATGTATTTTAAGGTATGCGTGGCGGTACAGTTCGTGGAGCTGTAAACCGTTCCGTGGCATACAACCCGCAACCTCAGCGGGAGCTGATCAGTGTGCCGGTGACAGATGAGGTGGGACAGCAGGAACAGCCACAGACGCAGCAACAACAGCAGCAGCCACAGCAGCAGCAGCAGCATCCGGAGCAGCAAGCTTACCAGGCTGCACACTATGGCAAGAGGAATGTCACTCCAGTGGATCAGGTCAGTAGCCAACTGAGATGAAATGTAGCATCAGTTTACAGATGAGAGTCCCATGCTGCAGTTGCAACTTACTTGTGACTGATTTGGCAATCAATGTGCAGTGTCCGCCGCTCGTGGTCTCGCGGTAGCGTTCTCGCTTCCCGAGCACGGGGTCCCGGGTTCGATTCCCGGCGGGGTCAGGGATTTTCTCCTGCCTCGAGATGACTGGGTGTTTGTGTTGTCCTCATCATTTCATCATCATCCAGGAAAGTGGCAAAATTGGACTGAGCAAAGGTTGGGAAATTGTACGGGCGCTGATAACCACGCAGTTGAGCGCCCCACAAACCAGACATCATCATCATTAATCAATGTGCAGTACATCTGCTTTAAAAGTTTTGAGCCATGCACTTGTTTATTGTTTGGCTATGGCAAAATATAAAGTCTATTAAATTCCATCACCTGTGATGGCATCACCACATCTTTTAAACACAATTGGTGGTATTTCGATAGCTTTGTTGTCGATCCAGTGCCAACGACTTTGGTGCTTATTTGCAGTTTACTGTAAATCCCGCCAGTGGAAAATGGCATTAATGTCATAATTATTTTGGTACCTGGGCACAGCAAATGGTCTGACAGTTGGATGGCGGGAGGGTGGGGGAGGGGGAAACTGCATTGTCTACACATAGCAGTTGGGTGAGAGAATTTCCAATTTAAATCCAAATCCCTCTTCTGGAACATTATGCCTTGGTACTTTGAAGTAGAAAAATATTTCTAGAAGTCAGTAAATTAGCACTTACCTCTCTGAAAAGAAGCATAGAGAATTTGTGGGGGGAGACGAGAGAGGATCAGTCCTGAAAGGTAAGAGAGAATTGGCTGCGGTAGGCAGGCTAGAATGTTGTCAAGTAGAGTCAACATGTGAGATTTTGAAACTTGGAACTGTGTGGAGTGGACGACAGAGATTATGGGGAACATACACATGTGTAGACATTGACACATTTGCAAAAGAACCGTAAAACAGATAACTTAGGAAAGTTATTGTTAAATATATGGAATAAATTACTTCCGGTGTATGTTGAACTGCAGATATCTTTATTTTCTGATCTGAGGTTTTTTCACGACTCCAGTTGTGGTTTGTAAAACCCAAGTTTCATGGTTATAGGTGCAATATTGACACACACAGTAATAGTGGGTCATTGATAAAGATTTGTCAGTTCTGGTGAAGTCAGTTGATCCCATTCTCTCTCTCTCTCTCTCTCTCTCTCTCTCTCTCTCTCTCTCTCTCTCTGTGTGTGTGTGTGTGTGTGTGTGTGTGTGTGTGTGTGTGTGTGTGTGTGTGTGAGAGAGAGAGAGAGAGAGAGAGAGAGAGAGAGAGAGAGAGAGAGAGAGGTACACCAAATAGGCATCACAGATATTAGGTTGGTGCATACGTTCATAGTGTTTTTGTTTTGTATGTCGGTATTCTGGATTCTGTGGGTTTATTTATCAGTTGTAATTTTTATTTGTAGTTCACTGTTGCTATTTGAGTTTACATTTTGTCATTTGGAGATAGTGAGTGGAGCTGTGGGCACTAGAAAATGGAGTGCCAAGTGGCAAAATTGTATCATTTCTGACGTTACAGTACATTGATAATTGAGGAAGACAGGACTGTAAAAGTTGAAGATGTCATTTCTGACGTATTCTTCTGTTTGAGATCATTAGAGGGGTGCCTACAGTGGAGGTGGCCAGAAACATTTGCCCCATGTATGAAGATAATTGCATTGGACAGAGTACAGTAAGAAAATGGTTTTCTCGCTTTAAGGAGGATCATTTTGACAGTAGTGACTCTTCATGTTCAGGAAGACCATTGGCATTTGATGAAGGTCGTTTAAATGCGTTAATCCACAATGATCCATGTCAGAGTACTTGAGAACTGGCAAATGTGATGAACTGTGATCATTCCACCATCTTGCAACATCTGCTTGCAATGGGTAAAGTTCAAAAATTGGTGTATGGGTACCACATTTGCTGAGCTAAAATCGTAAAAAATTGGTGGGTGGCCATATGTTCATCTCGTTTGCTCGTCATTAGTGGGCATGTGAACAACACAGACCATTTCTACCTTGTATCATTACTGGTGACAAGAAATCATGTCTTTATGCTAAAAAAAAATAAGGAAAAGAAAGAAATGGTTTGCCCAAGCAAAGCATCACCTCACCCTCCAAAGACCTGCACGCATCTACAAAAGATAATGCTATTCGTGTGATCGAACAGTGACGGTGTGGTGTACTACAAATTGCTTCCTGAAGGTGTAACCATCACTGCTGAAATTTATTGTAAACAACGGAGATGCCGTGCAGATGCAACTAAAGAACAACGACCAGGAAGACTGTGTGAAGTCATGCAACTCCATATAACGTACGCTTGCATTCTGCTAGACTGACAAGAAACACTATATGGAAGTTGGCTTGGGAAGTCATTCCACACCTATCTTATTCATCTGATCGTGTGCCCACAGATTTTCACCTTATTTGCTCTTTATTGAACAACCTACAAGGAACTTCCTTTCCAGATGAAAATGCACTCTGAACATGGCTTGACGACTTCTTCACCTGAAGTCCACTTGATTCTGGAAGTTGTGGAATTGAAAAATTACTCCAGCATTGGCAGACTGATGTAAATAGTGAAGGAGACTGTACTATTCATGACTAATATCTTATTAAACTTATGGAAAAATGCTGCCAACTTGTGTACCAACCCACTATATCCCTACTTAATGGTTTTATCCATCTGCAGAATTATGTGCCTATAGTTGATAGCAATGGTGGGATACAGGTCATTGATGTTATGCTGTCAGTTAAAACTTATTCCACATGATGGTACCTCTTGTCAGTAAAGAGAATAGTTTCTTGGTTGATTCTAAATTTGTCTCAAGAGTCTAGTGATGGTGATATAACACACTTTCATGCTGTTTTCTTTTTATTTACTGTAGTCCGATCCACGATCGATAGCAGTTCGTGCATGTTGAGTCATGAACGGTGATTGCTTGTTGACGATTCCAAGCCACAGCTCCGGTATGCGCATGCGTGTGCTTTCTGCCTGAAGAAAGCTTGTATGCTACAAAGCATGTCTCTCGCTTACTTATCCAGAATTTATCTTACCACCACAGTCAGCGATGATAACTCGCAACAAATGGAATCGAAATTCACTAAACAACTCGCTACGATCACGGTTAACACTAGCATTAGCTATGGAATTGACAGCAGAGCGCTCAGAACATACTGTCTGCTCATTGGCTGTCAGAACGTATGTGGCGTAGGTGCGCAGAACAAGCCTGAACTTGACAGCCATCGTTCATGACTCCAACTATAGTGAGTGATCTTTCATAACGATAAAAAGGAGTATATCGTCACATTCCATAGTGGAAAATCTCTTTCAGGGATACGACAGCTTTAGTGACAGCTCAGGAAGTTTGCTAGATGGGTATGATGAGGAAAGATAGTGGCACAGATTCATAATCGTGTCGTGACAGTATGACACTGCAATAGTTGCTACAGTATGCTTTTGGACATATTCGTTGATCTTGACATCACTTTTGGGTGCTGGTAAATTTGGCATTAATGTGCCACTGACGGTGCAAAACAATATCTGATCAAGTAAACTTATATGTGCATTAGTTCATGATTTTTTGTCCCAGTTGAGCTGCAAGATTGAATTTCGCAGCTGGAAGGACACAACAGGTGATGAAGTGACTACTTTGCTTGGAATGTTCACCTTTAAGGGTACTCTGCGGAACCCAGGACACAAAACTGTACTTTCCAAGGAAGAAATAACTTGACACGCTACACTTTAGGAAATGAATTAATGAAATACAGGTTTAAATTTATGTTTGAATGCCTCTGCTTTGCAGACAATACCTAGGAGCTGGATACAGAAAACAGTTTGAAGAACAACTGATTATGGAATAGCTGGGAACACATTCAGATCCATTTATAGATCACAAAGGGATGTTAATATAGGTGAATCTCTGGAAAAGACGTCTTGTAAGCAAGCAGTTTATTCCTTTGAAAGTAGCAGATTTGGCATAAATTTTTTGAAATTGTGGTAATGTTGTGCTTTAGAGTAGCACTCATCCTGAGAACAAACCACCTTGTCAAATTGCTTTGGAGCCACATACGATTTGCTCAGAAACGGCTACTTTATTTACACTGACAGTTAGTGTACTAGTTGTAGATTCAGTTGGCAAACTAACAATTAATAGTGCAGTTGTATTTGGAACAGTGTGGCAAGACAGAAAGGAGTTCCCTGAATTCACAAAAAATGAAAAACTGCAGAAGGGAGAGTATGTAACAGCATGAAGAAATAAGCAGATGTTGATGGAATGGAAGGCCAAAAAAGATGATGTAATGGTTGGCATGTTCCGCTGCAACATATTTGTATAACTTAATTCAAAGAATGGTGTTATGTGTTGTCTCCAATTATGATAGTAATATGGGAAGTGCGACAGGAATGGTTCCCAAATGGCCCAGAGCAAACTGTAAAAATATATCAGAAGCATTTTCACCATTTGTTGTGCACCCCCCCTCCCCACTGTTCAGAAGAGAATGCACAAACGATGACAAGCAAAGGCTCGTAGAGATTCTCACACCTTAGCAGAAGACCTGGCAGAGAACCCAAAAAAAATCTGATCCTTTGTAAAGTTGCTAAGCAGGTCTAAGGCTTCCATTCAGTCAGTTGTTAACCAATCTGGTGTGGCAGTTTAAAATATCAAAACGAAAGCCAAAGTTTTAAATTTCACGTTCCGGAAGTCGTTCATGCAGGAGAACCGTACAAACATAACGTCGTTTGAGCATCGGACAGACTCCCATATGGACGACATAGAAATAAGCGTACCTGATGTAGAGAAGCAACTTGAAAACAAATACATCACCAGGTCCAGGTGGAATCCCAGGTTGATTTTACAAAGAGTACTCTATGCCATTGGCCCCTTACCTAGCCTGCATATATTGTGAATCTCTCATCCAGCACAAAGTCCCAAATAACTGGAAAAAAGTACAAGCGACTCCAATATATAAGAAGGGTAAAGGAATGGATCTAAAAAATTACAAACCAGTATTCCTAACTTCGGTTTGCTGCAGAATGTATTCTCAGTTGGAATAGATTAAACTTTCTTGACACTGAGAAGCTTACATTCGTGAATCAGCTTGGTTTTAGAAACCGTCACTCATACGAAACTCAGCTAGCCCTTTTCACACATGATATACTGTGAAGTATGGATGAAGGGCAACAGATGGTTTTCATACTTTTAGATTTCTAGAAAGCATTTGACACAGTGTCCCATTGTGTGCTGTTAACAAACATACAAGCATATGGCATAAGTTCACAGATATGTAAGTGGCTCGAAGACTTCTTAAATAATAGAACCCAGTACAATGTCCTTGACAGCAAGTGTTCATTACAGACATGGGTATTGTCAGGAGTGCCTTGGGGAAGTGTGAGAGGACCGCTGTTGTCCTCTGTATACGTAAATGATTTTGTAGACAGTGTGGGCAGCAATATGCAGTTGTTTGCTGATGATGTTATGGTGTACAGTAAGGTGTGAAAGTTGAGGGAGTGTAGGAAGATAAAAGATGACTTTGACAAAATTTCTAGTTGGTGTGATGAATGGAAGCTTTCTCTAAATGTGGGTAAAATGTAAGTTAATGTGGATGAGTAGGAAGAAGAAAACCTGTAATGTTGGGATACAGTATTACTAGTGTCCTGCTTGACACAGTCAAGTCATTTAAATATCTGAGCATAATATTGCAAAGTGATGTGAAATGGAATGAGCATGTGAGAATTGTGGTAGGGAAGACGATTGGTCACTTTGGTTTATTGGAAGAATTTTAGGAAAGAGTGGTTCACCTGTAAAGGAGACTGTATGTAGGAAGCTGATGCAAACTACTCCTGAGTAGTGTTGGAGTGTTTATGATCCGTACCGGGTTGGATGCTGTCATGGAGTAACCGTAATGATGATCTGTTTATTTATTATTTTTTAAAAAAGGGCAACATGGAAAATCAAAATTAGATACTGCTTACAATGACCCTTTGAACTTTACCTTTTCACTAAATGGAGTCGCATTTTCCTCAGTTTCATGCCAGAGTAGTCCTGTGTCTCAGTGCAATATTGCAGTGATTGTTTTTCCTTTTTCTAAGAAATCTGAGTTGTCCACATACCAAAATATTTCCTCAATAACTTTTATGGCTGATGGGACTGACTTTGCCTGTTTTACAGTAGATTCACAGGATGCATCCACTGTTACTTTGTGTGCTTCTGTTGGTGAATGGTGAGATTCTTGTCATAGACTTTTTTGACAATTTCATCAGTAAATGTGTCTGTTGGTCATCCTTGGTCATCCCATTGCAAAAATAGCTATTGGACAATGTTTAATTTGTTGAACCAGTATCTCAGTGGTTCCAATAAAACAGCTTCCAGTTTTGATCTTTCATATTTTCTCTGTACGATTGATTAACAGCATGCTTCTGGATGTTCACCAGAGGTGTTGCTTCCATTTTGTGCCAATATTTTGACAACTGACAGTCATCTTCAGATGCTGCGAGTTGTGCTATTGTGTCTACTTGCTGCCTGGACTACAAACAGATTGTGCGCTATTGTTGGTTGTGCACTGCTATTTGTAGCTGAGTTTGACTCCTGATACCCACTACTCCCTCTGATGAATGTTTGTTTTTCTGGACCCTGAAAAATAAGAGCTTCAAAAGACATTGTAGGCACCAGGAGTTAAACTGTATTTTGAATAATGACATGACACCAGCAATAGATCACAGTCTGGTCAGAAGGAAGACTAGAGGTTACTGCTGATCAGCACCGTGGTCAGTAGTGACAGAGCACAACCTTGGATAATGAAATGATCCCAAACACCTAAACTAGTACTTTGCCAAATTCCTCATAGTGTCTCTTTTCAGGTAGACAATGAAAGTACCATGAGACATAGTCTTTTTTATACATATTTCACTGCCAGTTATTATTACATTACACTGATTGTAGTTTGAAGCAGGTTCCTGTGAAAATATGTAGAATATTCTAGGTTGTTGTTCACTGATCCAGAGTGAATCAGACTGGCAACAGAGTAACGGTAGGCCATCTGAGAGTGATGGGTGAAATGAGAGCTTGATGTTAAAACTGGAAGTAAACAATTGTTGTTTTTTGCTGTTTAGTTTTGTAGCTTGTGATACATGCCACAAACTCTCTAGCACCATATGCAAGACATTTAAATCGTATCAGTTCTTCACGTGTTCTCAAAAATATCATGTGAGAATGGTGGTGGAGTGAGGAGGAGGGAGGGGGAAGCTGTGTGGCATAATTAGGAGTAGCTATTGCCCCATTTTGAGAAATCTACCTCACATGACAGTACTAGTCATAGTTGATTCATGTTTCTGAGTGCAATTAAAAACTATTACTCCATTATTTCAGCTTGAGACTGTATTTAATTGTGAAAGTTGCTTGTATTTTTCCCTAAGGAATCTCACCTTTCCCTAAGGAATCTCACCTTCTGTTCCAAAAAAGAGAGTAGGTTTGGTATAGTCATGGAAATTTGTTTGATTTTCTTATACTGCAGTGTGTACAGAAGTATTTACTGTCAATTACTGTACCTTTACTTTATTTGGATTCAAAATTGGTCAATTATTGCCACAAACTTCTTGTCACATTTTTCACTGAGTTTATTTATTTTGTGTGTCCAGGACAAAATTCGTCCCAGATGTATGTGGTTCCCTCCTGGCATTTATATTCTTATTTGTGGGAAGTTAGGTTGTTAGGAGAGAGAGAGAGAGAGAGAGAGAGAGAGAGAGAGAGAGAGAGAGAGAGAGAGTTAGGTGTCTGTACAGCCTTGATAGCAAATGTATAAATCAAAACTTTCAGTGTGTGTGTATTGTACTCTGTTTTTGCACCTGAATGTACATAGACATATGCAATTTGGGAAATATCCAAAGGTTTGTTTGACCAGACGCTTAAAAAGAGGCAAAATTAATTTAAAAGAACAAAGATTAAAATGAGCAGAAAATTAAATTTTCAGTGAATGATCTCTTGACTCAGAGAAAATTACATGATACCATCATCACCAAAAACAAAGTAACATGTTCAGGAGAGCAAAACAGAAAAGTAATCTTATAAAATAAATTTGGAAGCTGAGAAGTAATGAGGTATTTACACCATTTTAGAGTGCTCGTGGAATCGTGTTATTTTTATGTAGCTTGGAGCAAGTAATTATTGCCCGTTACAAGCATGTAACTTGAATTTGCTGAGTTTTGCACTCCTTTTGGTGTACCAGTGAACTGTCAATAGGATAATAAGACATGTGATAACTGTACTATTGTTTTAAATATTTTTCATCTAAAAACTGAAAGATCCAGTCCAATATCTAGAAACCCTGCCTGAAAATTTTCACACTGGAAGAATATATCAAAATAAATGCGCTGTCAAAATTTTAGTCGCTACAACCATCTGCAAATATTTATTTATTTTTTTAAATTGTGAAGTTACTCATTTATACCAAACAAAAAACCACTTATAACAGCAGTTTGTACATCCCTCCCTGCCTAACACGAGTCGACAAATAAGGAGATGCAGCAGTGATGAGAGAACGTGGTGCAAGGTTCAGAGTGAACACACACGAATTTCAAGCAAATGAACCATACCAAAAATGTTAAAAATCATTAAGTTTTTGAATAACTTGAAGTTCATATGGACAGCTAAACTGTTGCAGATGTAATTGTTACACAAGTGACTCGCAGAGGAAAGAAAATCGAGGCATTGTGTGTTGTTACATTACATACAGCTTCCATCAGTTGGAACTTAAATTTGTTGACATAAAATGTTTCATAACAATTCCTGTAATGCAGTACTTATGATAATTTTTGAATAGAATGTATTTTACTAGCAATGAAACAGTTCCTTGTAGTCATCACAAAAAAATGTGAAGTGTCTATTGGAATGCGAAAACAAACATTTTCTCCACACAAGGCACAGCAGATAAGGAAATTAATGCATTCAGGCACTTCACAGTAATTCCTAGTTGTTTTTAGACACAACTGGGTTGAATTAAGAAATGGTCGTGGCCATTGTTCCACATATTGTGCTGGGTACTTGATCAAATTCATAAAACATGGTGATGCAAGCTAACAATGCACAAATGAATGAATTTTGACAATTCTGTTGTGCTGTTGAACCTAAAATGACAAAGGGCTCTCAAAAATTACAGGGTGTTTCAAAAAGGACCTTACAACTTTAAAAATCCATATAAATTTATTGAAAGAAGATACAGAACTGGGTTTAGTGTTATTTTGTAGGGAAACACATTAAGTTTTTGTACCTTAAACTAAAGATGTTGTATGTGGCTTCCATTGGTTATCCTGCACACATCCCATCAGAAGTCAATTTCTTCCCAAATGTGCTGTAGTGTTGCAGGTGTAACTCACTCCGTGGTGGCGTAAATTCTTGCTCTAAGTTCAGGTAGAAAAGCTGGCACAGGAGGTACAAACATGATATCCTTGATGAATTCACATTAAAAAGAAAAAGAAAAGGGATGGTGCCAGGTCGGGGGAATGTGGGGGACCATGCACTTGATGGCACATTACCGCCAGTGAAGGCAGCCATCTTTAACGCAACTGCTGCTAGCGCTGCTTATGGTGCAATTCAGCACTAGCAAACTATGTGACACAAAGCTTGATATATTTCCCTACAAATTGACACTACAATCACCTCTGTAGGTGCTACGGATTAATTTATGAATTTTCAAAGTTGTAAAGTACTTTTTGAAACAGCCTGTATATTGTCCAACATTTTTCAGAAAAGTGTGTTACACTGTCTTTATCAAGAGGTTGAATCACGCTGTTTGTTATGTGTGGAATCTAAATTATATTAAGTGTCAAAGAAGTGTGGAAATAAGTAATGTTCATCTTACTTGCAATCCAGAAGGCCATGTTTCATAGATCTTGTTCAGTAATGGTGCATGAACCTCACGAGACACTCTAAATATTTCTAAAAGTTTTTCTTTCACACTTTTGTGAATTTAATTTCTTCCGTTTAGACAATAAATTCAGATTTTATGAATAGAAACTGCACTCTGCTTAACTTAGACATTTTCTCCCTTCTTCATTTAAGCAAAAATATACAGCATTTCTTTGTCACCGAAAGGTGTTATTGTGCACATTTTCTTTGGGCTAGTGAAGTACTGTATTTTTGTTCTGGACTTTGATTAACGCAACAAAAACCTTTTGAGCCATATTTCACAGAATTGTCAGAGTTATTTCTGGTCCATTCTAACATTTACACAATTTTTAACAAAATTTTTACATCAATTGAATTAACTGATAAATATCACATATGGAGAAGAATGGAGAAGTAATAAGAAACTGGGAACAATGTGGACAGAAGAAAGGAAAAGACAACATGGGGAGAAGATGGAGTAGTGGAAAAATTGAAAACTACAAGGAAAGATGATGAACTGAAGTTGTTGCATGATCATGATAGGTCAGTATGAAGACGGGAAGAAAAAAGAAAAGAAAAATAGGTCTTCATAAGAAATAAATGATTCTTCATATTTCATCTTTGCAGTGGTGAAAACGTCACTGGATTTCACATTACTGTGGTGGTGGGGAGGGGAGGGGGGTGAAAACATTAATTGAATTCCACATTACTGCACAAAGACAGATGCTATTACCAAGCACATGCAAAGAAAGCCCAAATAAAATTAATTCAGTTTCATCTCTGTTGTTAACACTTAATGATACCACAAAGGGAACTGTTATTTATTATGGATATTAAACTCGTTGCAAGTTCGAAAAAATGTTAAGTGTACATAGTTTGCACAACCTCGGATTATGAAATGATCCCAAACACCGAAACTAGTACTTCACCAAATTCCTCGTAGTGTCTCGCTTCAGGTAGACGATGACAGTACCATGAGACAATGTTTTCATACACCAGTTTGTTGATTTTGCATGCATGCGTGCGCGCGCGCGCGCGTGTGTGTGTGTGTGTGTGTGTGTGTGTGTGTGTGTGTGTGTGTGTGTGTGTGAACTTACCAGGGAACAATCCAGTCCAACATGTTGAGATCTGCCCTGAAATTCTTTATACAGGAAGAAAACGGTAAAAGAAATGCACTGTCAAATTTTAGCTACTAAGGCACATTGTGCAGGTTTTTTAAAAATTGTTGCAATTTGCCCAATTTTTAGCTTGCGACACAGATGGAAAAATGTACACCCCCAGTTTAGTTGTAGTAGGCAGCACATGTACAACACGACAGGCACATATCCTGGGTTGACAGTACATTGGTAAGCAGATAACACAGCACTACGTGATTGTAATTTGTAAAGCAAATTTCAGTTTCCATTGATAATTTCACTGACAACTATGCACGACGAAAAGCCTTGGCAACCTTGATTAATGGAGCTTCTGCTTCATAAGAAGTACAACAAATAAAAATGGACTTTTACTCATTAAATATTTTTCACTGTTTGTGTGTGCTGTGTGAAATGTTTATGGATTTGTTAAATTAACAAAAGTATTAAATATACTTTGCATGATGAAAAAGGTGAAGCAACCAGAAGACACTGTTAGCTGTCAGTGTAACTGCACATGTACGTAACCATAGGCAGGTATGTGAATGATTACAGTCGCAGTTGTGTATGACATTTAGAGTGGCCACCAGATGACGGTGGTAGTGTTTGTGTTTAATGTTGTTGCCAGGTCTGGTAGGGTATATAATGTGTTTGAATTGTGTCAAAGTTGTTTCATTACTGTGAAGGACATGGAGTTGCTGTATACTACTGTGAAACAAAGTTGTCAGCACCAGACAGTGTTTGATGGGATTCTTATTTTGGGTCTCCATTTGGGTGGCTGCTCAAATAGTACAGTATCCAGATTTGTAGGGCATTTCTGTGTGAGAGTGGCCTAGTGTTTGACTGAACAGGAAAGTGAGAGTAGGGATATTCATTGTCAAGGTTCTGGTTGACCGTGTCTGATCGTCATGATGAAGCTTACCATATTGTGCCCCAAGAATGTTGCCATCTCTTCACATCTGCGCCTGTTATCTGAGAACAAGTAACATTCTGTGTCATTCCACACCCTCTGGTTTGGAGACTAGTAGCAGCTGGTACTAGGAAATTACTGTCCCATTTGTAGGTTGCCTTTAACAGCATAACTCAAACGACTGCATTTGGAGTGTTGCTGCGACTCGGAAACGTGAACTGCTGATGAATGGCAGCACATTGTGTTTAGTGAAGAATTGCTGTTCTACACTATCCTGTATGACTGTCATCAGAGTGTATGGTGGTGAACTGGGAAGAAGACCCATTCTTTCAATGTGGTTTAGAGGCACACCAGTGTTAGTCATGGCGTCATGATGTGGGGAGTCATTGAGTATGATTTCAGGTCTGGTAGTGATTGCAGGAACTCTAATGGCACAAACGGTATGCAACTGATGCGCTGTGTTCTCGTGTTACCACTTGTGTGACAGTATTGTGGTACCATTTTTCAACGAGTCAGTGTTTGTCCACACATTGCATATGTCTCTATCAGTGGTCTGCATGATAGTGAGGTACTCCCATGTCACTCAGTATCTACAGATCTGCCTCCAATAAAATGTGTTTGACCAGCTCAGACATTGATTCTGTTCCAGGGCTAGTATCCACGATATTAAGGATCTGTTACACAATTGGTGGCTAGCTTCCCTTAGGAGAGGCTATAACAGCTTCTTGATACCCTTACCAACCAATCAGTGCGTGGATCCAGGCCGGAGGGGGGTGCAACATTATGCTTAAAAGTGGGCTCATGCTGCCAAGTTCTTTGTAAATTTAACATGGTTTTGCAATCACAGAAATAATGTCACATACCTTCACAACCTGAGAAGTTTCATTTCATGTGTCTGCTTATGAGTGATTCATTTACTTATTTATTTATTTAGCATATGGCTAATATAAAAATATCATAAAATTAAATTACATATACATGTGTACAGTATTTGCACACAAGAAATTTAAGTTTGGCTTTACAACTGAATATCCAGTCTTTCAATCCAGCACACTGCATCCGGAGTTGTTAGCAGGAAGTCCTGCATTCACTGACAATGTGGTGAACAGTCTGGTACTGAGCCCCGCAGTCACAGGCTGTTTTAGGCAGCTTCTTCCAATTAAAGAGAGCATTTGTGTGTCGGCCGTGGGTGATACTGATTCTGTTGAGGGTAGTCCAGGTCTTGCTTGGTAGGTGGAATCCAGTTGGAAGTTTAGTGCCTGAGATGATGATATGCAGGCGCACATCTGTCACTGCTTCCCACCAATCTTTCCATTCTTCAAGGGGTTTGAAATACTTAGCAACAATGTCAGCAGCATTGCACAGAGTTGGATGGCGTGATTTCAGTCTCTTTATGATTTAAAAGTGGCACGTCGCTATGCATGGGTAGAATAGATTTCGTGGAGATCTTATGGAATTCCCTCATAAGGGCAGTACGTCTGCGTAGATCGGGAGGTATTATACCGGTTAACAGTGAAAACCAATAAGCTGGAGTAGATCTGATTGCACCAAATATGATGCCTTTTTTTTTTTTCTTTTTTTTTTTTTTTTTCTTAGTCAGACGATGTATATCTTCAGTTTAGTGCATACTCAGTTGCATGTAATATTACTGTGTGTTGATAATTTTTAATTTTGGACCACCTAACTAGAACTGAATTTTTGTGTCATACGTGTTTATAATCTGTACATACATGGTCCCAAAATGTAAACTATATAGTAAAGATGTGTACATATTGCAGGTCACTGAAGATGCCCTGCAAAGAATAAAGGTGAAATGTGTATGGCACGAAAATTGTGTTTCATTCAGGTTTAGATAAACAGTCCAAAAGTAAAAATTATCAACATACCATAAAATAACACCTACTGCTTCTTTTCAGTTGTTGCTGAACTCGGAATAGTTGCTGATAAAATTTATGTGATAACCATAATGATTTCACTTGTAATCAGAGCACCAGTAATGACTAGCTTGCTCCCACACATTGAAAATATGCTCAAGGAATATGGAATTTCATACTGAAAACCTCAGCATAATCTTTGCATGGAGTAAAATCATCACACTTAAGTGACTTGTGGACTGGGACCTGATAAGCTCAACAAATTTGATTGTGTCAATTGTAATAGCGTACAAAAAAAATTTTGACTCACAAATTTAACTATTTCTTTGTGTTGGCTAATTTCAGAAATTAAACAAACGTGACAAACCACTATATGTGATGATCTTGCACTCCACTTTCCAAAATAAGAATATATTCACTGCAAAGACATTCTCCCTAATCTGGTTTCATCTGATATTGTTACAAAATAATGTAATAAATGAAAAGCACCAGTTTGCTTTTGTTCTACAATATTATTTTTATTGCTAACCGGTTTTCGGCTTACAAGGCCATCTTCAGGCATTTACTGAGTATTATCACCAAAGAAGTTAAATGTTAGCAGACAACATTGGAAGAGAAGTAACACATCTAGAGTGAAGTAGAAACATACAGTGAATAACATCTTTGCAATAAAATAGTAAAAACTGAACAGTACATAAATAACAATGGAGTTGACAGGAAAACCTTTAGCACAAAATAAGAATAGCATGCCTACATAACAGTTTCTATTGATAAACAAAACAATTGAAATAAGATAAAATTAGTACTAGGCAAGGCTGCATCAAGAGGTATGAAACATGGAGAGTGATACACAACCAATTAAAAAGAAGAGACAGTTGTCAATGTAAATACAGAATACACGAGGAACTTAAGCCATATCAATACGATAAACAGAAATTAATAAATGCAGGAAAATTGAGGTGTTTGAGGGAACCTACAGTTTGAGAGTGTGGTGGTACTGCATTTTAACATTAACATTATAATCAAAGCAGTGGCTGTATACCAGTTTACATTAAATAAATGAGCAAAGTAAAATATGAACAGTATTTGATGAGACAACTACAAGGGGAGTTAAACATGGACAGTAATACAAGTACAAGTTAAAAGCAAACCCTTAACTATTGAAACTACAGCATATGTGGAATACAAAGACAACTGCAACAAATAAAACAACTTAATGACTACAGGAAAATGGGAATATGTAGGAAGAGAGAGTTTGGGAAGTAATGAACAACAAAGATGATTATATGAAGTTTAGGAGAGGGGAAGTGTTGAGTTGTGTCTGATCATTTAGGATGAGATCTGGACTGTGAGCAAGATGTTTGTTAATTTCCAGGGCTTCCAGCAGGTTGAGTTTATGGCCTTTGTTTGCTAAGTGAAGTACATGGGACACTGGCTGGTAGTTGTGACCCTCACTCAGTACATGCTCAGCAAATGCAGAGTCTGAATTCTGCAACCTCCAGCTGCGTTCATGTGCAGCCAGCCTAGTTGATATGTCTCTGCCTGACTGACCAAAGTAAAATTTGTCACAATCAGAACAGGTGATTTTGTATACCCCACTGTTGGCTAATAACTGGATCTTATCTTTGCTATTAAAAACACACTGGGCTGTAGTGTTCCTGACATAGTAGGAAACCCTATACTTGCAGGATTTCAGTGCTTTGGCTATAGTCTGTGATACCTGACCTAGAAATGGTAGAGTACAGCATTTCTTGCAGACAGTGGATGGGGAAGCAGGTGGGGCAGAGAGGAGGGGTATAATTTTCCGTTTTTGTTTCCTGTGCAAGATGTGGTCAATAAGAACTGGATTGTAGCCATCGGCTGAGGCAATAAATTTTATTGTATCTAACTCTGCTTTAAAATCATCTCTGAACATGGGGATGGATATGAGACGGTGTACCATTGTGTACTGGTACTACAAGACAACTTAACAAATTCTTGAAAAACCTAAACGGTCAACATAAAAATATCCAGTTCACTATGGAAATTGGCAACAAATCCATAAACTTCTTAGATCTCACCATTGACATCAGTACACACACACATTGTTTCAAAATTTACAGAAAAACAACAACTACAGACACAGTAATACCTTCTTGCTCACAACACCCCATAGCTCACAAACATGCAGATTTCCACTCAATGGTACACCGTCTCATATCCATCCCCATGTTCAGAGATGATTTTAAAGCAGAGTTAGATACAATAAAATTTATTGCCTCAGCCGATGGCTACAATCCAGTTCTTATTGACCACATCTTGCACAGGAAACAAAAACGGAAAATTATACCCCTCCTCTATGCCCCACCTGCTTCCCCATCCACTGTCTGCAAGAAATGCTGTACTCTACCATTTCTAGGTCAGGTATCACAGACTATAGCCAAAGCACTGAAATCCTGCAAGTATAGGGTTTCCTACTATGTCAGGAACACTACAGCCCAGTGTGTTTTAATAGCAAAGATAAGATCCAGTTATTAGCCAACAGTGGGGTATACAAAATCACCTGTTCTGATTGTGACAAATTTTACATTGGTCAGTCAGGCAGAGACATATCAACTAGGCTGGCTGAACATGAACGCAGCTGGAGGTTGCAGAATTCAGACTCTGCATTTGCTGAGCATGTACTGAGTGAGGGTCACAACTACCAGCCAGTGTCCCATGTACTTCACTTAGCAAACAAAGGCCATAAACTCAACCTGCTGGAAGCCCTGGAAATTAACAAACATCTTGCTCACAGTCCAGATCTCATCCTAAATGATCAGACACAACTCAACACTTCCCCTCTCCTAAACTTCATATAATCATCTTTGTTGTTCATTACTTCCCAAACTCTCTCTTCCTACATATTCCCATTTTCCTGTAGTCATTAAGTTGTTTTATTTGTTGCAGTTGTCTTTGTATTCCACATATGCTGTAGTTTCAATAGTTAAGGGTTTGCTTTTAACTTGTACTTGTATTACTGTCCATGTTTAACTCCCCTTGTAGTTGTCTCATCAAATACTGTTCATATTTTACTTTGCTCATTTATTTAATGTAAACTGGTATACAGCCACTGCTTTGATTATAATGTTAATGTTAAAATGCAGTACCACCACACTCTCAAACTGTAGGTTCCCTCAAACACCTCAATTTTCCTGCATTTATTAATTTCTGTTTATCGTATTGATATGGCTTAAGTTCCTCGTGTATTCTGTATTTACATTGACAACTGTCTCTTCTTTTTTATTGGTTGTGTATCACTCTCCATGTTTCATACCTCTTGATGCAGCCTTGCCTAGTACTAATTTTATCTTATTTCAATAGTTTTGTTTATCAATAGAAACTGTTATGTAGGCATGCTATTCTTATTTTGTGCTAAAGGTTTTCCTGTCAACTCCATTGTTATTAATGTACTGTTCAGTTTTTACTATTTTATTGCAAAGATGTTATTCACTGTATGTTTCTACTTCACTCTAGATGTGTTACTTCTCTTCCAATGTTGTCTGCTAACATTTAACTTCTGTGGTGATAATACTCAGTAAATGCCTGAAGATGGCCTTGTAATCCGAAAACCGGTTAGCAATAAAAATAATATTGTAGAACAAAAGCAAACTGGTGCTTTTCATTTATTATTATGATGTTGTTCTACCAAGAACCGACAGAAGATTCTGTTAATATGACAAAATAATGTGGTTGGCTCTACATTAATACCCTTGTAGTAGAGTATACTGATAAGCAAGTAGTTTGAATCTCATCTGTAAGTTAATAGAATTGTGTGGTTTCTGTCTTCTTCAGGCGAGAGAAGTAGCAGCAAAGAAAAAACCAGGATTTGATTTCAACCGCCTGGGACCTCGACACAAAAATCCGAACAATTGTTCACTTGAGCTGAAGAAGGTGCCAAGACCTCTAAACAATATAACACATCTCAACAATCACTTTTCAAAGTTTGGCAAGATTGTCAACATTCAGGTATTTACATAAATGAAAATTCAACTTTTTTTCAGCAGTCACAAACTTCTGTACTTAATGGGCCTTTCCTTTTTTTAAATTTCATAAAACTAATTATATCCATATCATTTTTTAGGAAAGCATGTATCCCTTGTTACAGTAGAGACTTGTTATTACCTGTTGAATTTTGATAGGAAATATCATTCATTTCTCTTGATGTTAACAGAACAAAAATAATAAAAAAAAAAGAGTCTAATTAGTTTTGTTGTGGTACGTTGCATGTTGTAAATCACAGATCATAGATAGCAAATTGTGAAAATATGATATGATTATTTCACTTTGTTTGAAGCAAGTAAGTTTAGATGCTAATATGAAGAATGGGCAGTGAGTGGCATCCAAGGTTGTGTGAAGAACCATGAAAGCTTTATAGTACACATGTAGGCCCCTGTATCTGATCTCAGCTAACCTCAAGCACACCTGACCTGCTTCAGTTCTGTGGATGTGAAAGTTGATTAGTCACTGTTGGTCATACACAATTGCTCCCAGTGCTCTGTCATGCTGAAAGGACACAGACAATAGCTGTTTTGTCTGACTCCTCAGTGTATGTTGCTACCTGTTGTACCCTGTAAAAAATTGTGAGAACATTGTTTTGATCACATTTTCTAGATTTTATCATCAAAAAAAGTTGTGACAGTAATGCTGTTTCAACATACTGTGTCTGAGCTGTGACCGTTCCAGTAATAATCATTCATTTTGGAGGTGGAGACTGAAGTTCTAATGTAGGCGAGAAAATATCTGCCTTGCCCTCAGCAGGGCCAAGTCAGACATCAGCATCTAAATTTGTACTTGCAGTTACCATATCTTCCCTTCCCTACCATTCTTATCCTGTGTATAGGTGGAAATTTTAGGTACTCATCTGTGCAAGTCCCAAATGTTCTAATTTTAACAATGCATTCATTGTCAAGATGAATGTCACAGAAAATAGCATTTCTCGACAAACTATTTGCCATAGCATCTCTCACTGCAGTTGTTTGAGCATACGTGTAAAGCTCTTGTACAGACAAAATGGACTCCCTTCTATCCTCCATTAATCCAACTCAATAACGATGCCACATTGATGAAGAATAATCTATAAACAGTTACGTGAGGGTATTGTAAAAGTTCTTCACTGTGGTGGATAAGCACTTCCCTTGACAACAAACGCTTCGGGTGCTGACTCGAGCTAGCCATAAAGATAAAATTTGGAAGTAGTCATTGCCACTGATAGCTGTCCCTCACTGCACATCTTTATCGAATGAAAATTGCCAGCTTATTGTTTTACGCAATGTAACACCATACATAAGATTCTTCCAAATCATACTTTCCACCAGTCTCTCTTTTATTTACTCCTGACACAATGAATAACTGAGAATCTGAAATTTGCATCATTACTGTGTTGATTTCCGATGTTTGAAGACTCTACTAACACCCCGCCCCCCTTTCCTCTGGTGTAATCACTCACTAGTGAAGGCTAAATATAATTTCAATAAATGAAGGTGATTGCAGTGTTACCTCATATAAAACGATTAGTTTCCAAACATTAGCAGTATCCTAGCTCCAATTCAAACCAGGTGAGCACTACAGTTGAAGTTTCTGTGATGGAAGAATATACTGATATTTGTTTTTAGGGTCGTGCAGACACACCTCACATTAATTTTTTGTGACCTGTGTTCTGGGGAAAAGGGCGGCTTACATTCAGCCAATACACTAAATATCAGAAATATGTACAAAATGTGATCAAAGTCAGTTATTTTTCATAACCTGTTGACGGTGAACATATTAGACCTGCATGCTCATTAAATAAATCAAATTAAAACTGGTGCACTTCTATGTTCGAGGCACCTGCCTACTTCTCACCCACGCCTTTTCCCCTGCCACTCTTGCCCTACGGTTTGTAGTCTATAAATGGTGTCATTATCAGTGAGTCTTCATAGCTAACAAATAAAAGATATTGAGCTAATGTATGTTGGCTACACCCAGCTTGTAACTGCTCTTATTTAATTCTTTGGCAGCCACATATTCCAGTCAGTTTGTAAATCATGTTACAGGAAGCTGAAATTACCTAGGGTAACAATAGTTGAAGCATATAACAAACATACAGTAAGTCGAGCACTTTCTGTTTTTCGGAGCTACAACTCCATTTTTAAGGACTGTATAGATATAATAGTGGTATTTCTGCTTCAGTTTTTCACTTAGCTTTGCAAAATGATACAGTTGTTAGATTAATGAGAAAACTATCTCAGTTGTACCTTTGAAACCCTTTGGACACTAATTGGAAAATATAAATATTGTGACTGAAGATGGAATATCTTATATTAATATATCCCTAATCTGGAAGAAATATATACTCTGCTGCTGTCTGCACAAGACAACTGGCAAGTCCTATAATGTCTCCTAGTTCTACCAAACAAGCACAACCTCAACAACAGTTAAGATGCGAATGGCATCATAAAAATACTTAATAGAGTAAGTGTCTCGGAAATTAGGTTCCTTGCAAACCGACCAATCGTCTGCTGACAAGACGTAGCCTCTACAGAATGGGTGGTGCTACTATTATTGCAGAATGAGTAAATTTCATTTAATTTGCGTGATATAATCTCTAGGATAAAAGGGTGTGCTGTGGTTCTCATTCTTAAACACCCTTCAATTTAGTGTCGCTGTCTTCGAGATGTTAATCTATGTAATATGTTAGCATGTTCAGAGCTCAGTAATTTCACAACTCAAGTGAGTACAAGACTTATTCTCCTGAAACAATTATTTTGTTCTGAATGTGGGATGCTACTGTAGGATCATTTTCTTCTTCCAATCACTTAGTTACTTAAACTCCACTAAACCTTCCTCTGTCCAAATTCATTGTGAGTCAGAGGATGCTCAAAGTAAATCACAAAAATTGGACATCTACAAAAGCAAACTATATTTACATCAGGACAGTATCTGGTTGTGCGTGGTTTGAGAGGTAGTTGGTCAGACAATTAATATAATCTCATTTTTCTGGTTATGTGTGGATTCTGAGAGAAGATAAGGGACTCCATTAATTGATTGAAATGCAAGTTTGTTTTATATGGAGTTCATGAGCAGAGAGAAGTATTTGATATAGTTTGTAGGTTGTAGAGAGACTACAGCTGTACTGTCCTCTGTAGGTATCATATGAGGGAGATCCGGAAGCTGCGATAGTGACTTTCTCGAGTCATGCGGAAGCGTATGCTGCGTATAGAAGCACTGAAGCCGTGCTCAACAATCGCTTCATCAAAGTTTTCTGGCACAACAGTGGAACAAATAATGAGGTAATATATGAACTATTTCTTTACTGTAGATCTTAGACACATCTGGAGAAAGCCAGTCTCTCTCTCTCTCTCTCTCTCTCTCTCTCTCTCTCTCACACACACACACACACACACACACACACACACACCAAATTGTTCATTCCTTGGTGCCTTGTGAAGTGTTCTATCAGCTGATCCCTTGTTTTAGATCAGTTGTGCCATAACTTTGTTTCCTTTCAGTCAAGTACCACCTCATTAGTTATTTGATTTAGCCATCTAATTTTCAGCATTTTTCTGCACCATCACATTTTGAAGGTGCCTGATCTGCTTATTGTCCACATTTCACTTCCATATAAGGCTGTGCTCCAGAGAAATAACCTCAGAAGACTTCTTCACATTTATATTAGATATTAATAAATTTCTCTTTTTTCATACTTTTCGTGCTATTACTTGTCTGTATTTTATACTCCTTTACTCCAGCCATCATCAGCAATTTTGCTGGCCAAATAGTAGCATTCATCAAATACCTTACTGTCGCTTTTATTAATCTAATTCTCTCGGTATTGCCCAATTTAGTTTGACTACATATATTACCCTTGTTTTACTTTTGTTGCTGTTCATCTTAGAACCTCTTTTCAAAACACTGTCCATTCCAGTCAACTGCTGTTCCAAGTCCTTTGCTGTCCCTTACAGAATTACAATTTCATAGGCAAACCTCAAAGTTTTTATTTCTTCTCCCTGAACTTTTATACCCTTTCCAAATTCCTCCTTGGTTTCTTTTACTTCTTGCTCAGTGTATAGACTGAATAGCACTATCGAAAGGCTACAACTCTGTCTCACTCCCTTCTCAACTATGGCTTTCCTTTCATGCTCTTCGATTCTTACATCTGTGATCTGATGTCTGTGTGAGTTGTAACTAGCCATTCGCTCCTTGTGTTTAATCCCAGTTACTTTCAGAATTTCAAAGAGTGTATACTAGTCAAAATTGTCAAAAGCTTTCTCTAAATGTACCATACCTATTTGTATAGGCGTAAATAGGTATATCTTCGAAGAAAGGCTGCAAAGTCAGAATTGTGTCATGTGTTCCTGCATTTCTCCAGAACCCAGACTGTTCTTCCCAGAGGTCGTATTCTAGCAGTTTTTTTCATTCTCCCGGTAATGATTAGTATCAGTATTTTGCAAGCTTGAAATTAAACAGACTGTTCAGTAGTATTCACAGCTGTCAGCATCTGCCTTATTTGGAATTGAAATTATTGAAATGTTCTTCAAGTGTGAGGGTATTTTGCCTGTCCCATATGTGTTGCACACCAGGTGGAATAGCTTTGTCATGACTGACTCTCTCAAGGTCTCAGTAATACTGAGGAAATGTGGTAAACTACAGGGGCCTTACTTCTAATGAGGTCTTTCAGTGCTGCAGTATAAAATCTCTCATTTCATCTTCAACTACTTCGTCTTCCCTTTCTGTAATATGCCTTAAATTTCATTTCTTTTGTGTAGCCCCTCTACATATTCCTTTCAGCTATTGCTCCTCTCTCCTTTTTTCAACAAAGGACTTTTTAATTTTCCCATCAGTGGCATCTATCTTATCATTAGTTACATATGAATCTGCAGGCTTGCAGTTTTCCTCTAGCCACTCCTGTTAGCAATTTTTCATTTTCTGTAATCTCATTTTCTTATATTTGTGTGTTCCCTTTTGCTCTCTTCGTTTTCTGCATTTTTATATTTTCTTCTTTTATGCAAGGCTTTCTACTAGGCCTTGTCTTTTTAGCTGTTTGGTTCTCTGCTGATTTCACTATTTCATCTCTCAAAGCGATCCTTTCGTCTTTTACTGTATTCTTTTCCCCTGTTTCAGTCCAGTGTTGCTTAATGCTCACTCTGAAACACTCTGCAACCACTGGTTCTTTTCATTTTTGTTAGAGTCCACATCTGCCCTGAAAATTTCTTACACTTCAAAATCTGTTTTCAAAATCTTAGGCTTTCCATTATACAAGCAGTCTGGAACCTACACATGTCCCCAGGTCTCTTCCATTTATACAGCCTTATTACACAAATGTGAAACTGTTAGCATTGATTAGTGGTGATATATATGCAAAATTCTGTCATGTGACCACTTCTTTCATTCCTTTGCCCCAGTCCATGTTCTCTTATTATTTTTCCCTCTCTTACTGTTCGTGCTATTGCATTCTGTCTCCCATCACTATTACATTTTCACTTTCCTTGACTATTGGAATATTTCTTCTATCTCATCATACATTCTTTCAATCTCTTCAGCTGCAGAGCTAGTTGGCATAGAAACTTGTACTACTGTGGTGGGTGTTGGCATCACGTCTATCTTTGCTACGATGTGTTCACTATGTTGTTCATTGTAGCATACCTTAATTCCTATGCAGTATTTAGTATTAGACCTACTCCTAAATTACCCCTATTTGATTTTATACCCCTGTATTCACCTGACCCGAAGTTCCATTCTTCCTGCCACCACACTCCTTAATTCCCACTACATCCAACTTCAACTTCATAACCAGACCCTTAGAGAGAGAGAGAAAGAGAGAGAGAGAGAGAGAGAGAGAGAGAGAGAGAGATTCTAAATCAAAAAAGTTAAAATGTCTGATGTATTTTAATGGTAAATGGATGTAAGACATTTTATTGTGTATTGTGGAAGAAGATGGCAAGGTATGATTGAAACTTAAACTAGTTATTGCAAATTAAATTTTGTATTTCAAAGCCAAAGTGGATTTGATTAAAAATCCCATGGCATTACACATAATTCACTTTTACATGGTACTGGGTTACGTGAAAATTCATTAGCTGTCCTGTCAGTATTGAAAAATCAGTATTTCATAGATAAAAAATGTTCTCCTTTGAAAGTATTTTATCAGCAACTATGCTTCTATATCTGGATCAACTAGTGTCTGTCTTGCTATTCTAAATATTTAGCATTCGTTTCCGAACACCGAAACTGGAAGGACATTGGATGTTGTACCAGTAATGAAGACCATGCTAAAAATTGAAAACATTGTATAACCACTTAATTTGCTTAACGATTGTTGTGTACTTAAAAGTTAAATTGGAATACATTACTCCTTTACCTGTGTCACCACATGAAATGCTGTGTTAGTTGTAGTATAAATACAGTTGTAATGTGTGTGAATTATGATTTTTGACTGTACCAGCTCACTTGCTTTGTGTCTGGTTACCCATTCATTTCACACGTAACATTTTTCGCAATCTTAGAAAATACTAAGGTTACTTTTGCAAGTTGAGAAAATACTAAGGCTATTTGAAAATGAATGTTGTGCTCAGGAACTTAACCACATACTAGAAGATAACGTGAAAGGTTAACTTTCAAAGTTCTCTGTGGAAAATTTGATGTTATTTCCATTTCTAAATTGACCCTAAGAGTGCTGATACGGTGGCAGCGATATCAATTGGAAAGAAAATATTTGGAGTCACCAAATTCATGAGAGCTTCTTTACTAACTATTATTCAGGTACTTTTTGCAATGAACTTGAAAATAACCGCACTGCAGTCGACACACGATATTGACTTGACAATAACAGAGACAGGGAAATGGCAGCTGTCATCCGTGTGAATCACTTGGGGAATTTCTCAAGGCCGTCTCGGCAGTGGCGTGGTCGTACCACAATATGAGCCTATACTGTGACTCACAAGAAGTGGGAGAGTCATTTGTACTGAGACTGCTGCTGTGACAATACTGCGGTTTGGAAAAGGGCACCTGCTAGTAAAGGTTTTGTTATTATAGGAGAACTGAAGAGTTTTGTTGTTATAGGAGAACTGAGTTAACATTTCACGTTACTTTTGTAGAAATGCAATATACTCGTTACAGTACTCGCAGATATTTTTTTTAGTTGTTCACTTTCAGTGAGCCTATACTTGTGCTGAAACAGTTTTGTCAGTCTTCTTAAATGCCCAAGTTGAATACTGTTGTTGACAGGCCAAACAGGAAAATGTGACACCACCACGACCATCGGTGAAAGATCGGCTGGGAGTGGCCGTTGTCCCCTCAGTAGCCCCGTCACCCACCGCCGTCAAGGTGCTCGACACTTTACAGCTCGAGCAGGAACCTGTAGAGAAGGTACACCTTTACTAGGGACTTGATGGGAGCAGTCTTCCTTCTCAGTTTTGTATCTAGAATTTTTGTAAATAATGTTCCTGCATGCTGCATTTGTGTTAAATAACGTAGTATTATATTCAGTGGCAGTGAAGTGTGATAGAAATTTTGTTCATGTTGCTTGCAGTGGTCCCTAAAAATCTATATTCTTAGCCCTTTGTACCACAGTGAATCACTTTAGCCAATCTCTGGCATTTTAACACACTATTGGCAGGACATAATGGTGTAATCCTCTCATTTGTCAGTGTGAGATACACGTGAGCTGAAAAGGGCTGGCATAGTCCACTATGACCTTTGTTCCCTGTTTCAGATAATTCCTTCTCCCTCTCCATTCCCTTCCCTTAACCTTTCTTGTTATTACTTTGGTGCCGTGTAAGTGAATGGAATGCAAAATGTGACACTGGGCCGGTTGACAGCACTAGAGTCTTGGAATCGGAATACCACTAAACTATTCTGTCCTATAATTACTATAACCGCAGAACTAAATACCACCTACTGTTGTAGGTTATTGCCCCTGCGAGTAGTGGCAAATTAAATCTTAATACTGACCTCATAATAGTGATCTGGATATTCTGCAATTGTGCTGAGCTGTCTGAAAGTCGGTGACCGTAATAAGTGCCACATTAAAAAGTGTACCTCACAAGTTATAGCACTGTTTGAGAAATATTAAAATCTGGTATGAGACGGCAAAATCTGGCACACTGTTAGTCATTTGTAACAGAGGTGGATTTAGTTCTGTGGCACTGTTAGATCATATCGGGTTTAGAGTCCTTTCTGTTTCATGCAATATAATGGATGAGGACCTTTTTTGTCATAAAGAGAAACTTTTGTATAAAACTGTTTGTCTTTGCATGATGTATAATTTTTCCAGGTGATAATGTCAGGAAACAACTTGACAAAAACAGTATACATACCTACGGCCTTGAAGAAAGCCAATGTGGGCACGACTGCACCAACTGTCGTTCAGGAGAACAGAGTTTCTGTGAGTCGGCAGAAGGCAAGCATCTGTTTGAACAAATGCATGCCATTTCTTGTGGACATAATTATTATTATTTGTGGCTTTTAGTTCTGCTCTTGTTCTATGGTAATGCACAGTAATTAGTGCCACCTGCTATTTTTTGAATAACTGTTTCAGTTGTCACTTTGCACAAAATTCTTTAATTTTTTGCTGCACTTGTTTGAGATAATATTTTGTAGACTAATAACTTGAAAACCTAGGGTCTAGCTGAAATAACAGAGTTACATTTACTCATTCCTGCGTATATTGTTCTGGAACAGCTAGCTGTAAAGTTTGTGGTGTTCTGAGAAGCTGAACAAGTAGTTGTCTAGCAATAACAGAAAGGTAATAAGAATCTGTGCAATTCATTGTATTTAACATTTTGAGTCTCACGAGAACACATTACAGAATGCTATTCAGATTTAATCTTGTCCATTGCAAACAGCACAAGGAAACACTTTATTTGGACGAGTATTGCAAAGTATAAAGAACGTGCTCAACTATCCAGGTCAGATTTACTTAGCTCGAGCGTATCATGTGTTACATTGGCATACAGCTCAAGTGGTGAGTTTTCTGTTTCTTGGTTAATCAGTGTGGTTCCCACTCACTTCAAACATTCCACCAGAATTGTGTGATCTCATTATTAAATGAACTCTGGTGGTAGATAGAATGATTGTGTGTCTTGTTCAGACCCTCAAAATGCCATTGTTTGGCTGAGTAGAATTGGTTGCAATTTGCATAAATAGAATTTCATTATTGTACCTCCATAGGGTGAATTCACTGACATAAAAGAATGTTTTTGAAAATGTAAATGCAGATTTGCTTGTAGATGGACTGCAAGGTCTTAAAAATTAAACTCTAGTGGAAATATTCCAGTTTCTACATTATTTGGTATGCGATACTGGAGACCCTTGTACAGGCTGTTAGTTTAAACACAGCTGAGATTTTACTACGTATCTATAGAGGTATTAAATTCGATTAATTTGTGCTTCAAAGGTTGGTATGTAAACATCATGTTATAGGATAATTATTTTTATAGTTGATGGTACATTTTCATTTACTGAAGGGAATTAGTTTAAGTTTAGGAACAGTTTTATTATACAGGAGTAATTAGTGATGGACAGTTAGCCTTCGATTCGCACGCACAATTTCGTTGATGTTCCTGACATGAGCGTTGTTGGTAGATATCGAGGGTATGCTGAACGAGGGTCATTTTTAACTTACATCTAGCCATTTTTAAACTGTCTGAAAAATTCATAACACTGAGTACAGCTTAAGCACTTATTGCTGTAGACTTCCTGCATCATTTAGTGCGTCTCTGTAAAGATTTTCTTGCATTTCACGCAAAATTTAATGCAGATACGTTGATCTTCTAATGCTGCCATCTTGAAATACACCACATTCTACTCAATACAATACTGAACAATAACTAACAGACATACTACAATAAAACTTCCAGCAGTTACACTTTAAAAACAGGCATGTGGAGGGATGCCAACCACATTTCGCTCCAACACACCATTGGTGTGAAATTACAAATGGTCCCGAATTTTTTGAACCGACCTCATAAATGATGTACACTACACAGTATTATGAAAAGGATAGATTGCTACTCAAAATGTAGTGGAGATGTTGAGTCACAGATAGGCACAACAAAAAGACTGTCAAACAAGTAAGATTTCATTCAAAAAGATCTTCATTGAAGGCCTTTTTGGTTGAAAGCTTACTTGTTTGACAGTCTTTTTGTTGTCCCTATCTGCGACTCAGCATCTCCATTGTATGGTGAGTAGCAGTCTACCCTTTTAATAATATTGTCATTATTTCATCCTGGATTCTCCATTGTATGGTGTACGCTACACAGTTATTACACTGAAATGTCTCTTTCCAAGTTTATTAACACTGTAAGTGATGCAATGAGCATGTCAAGTTTCACGTCAACACATCTTACATTGGCAGTGACCTCCATGCTTCTGTCTCCAGACATAACCGTGAAAACACTGTCTCATTGAAGTGACACAATCAATGAATGCAATAACAGCATGGAACTTACGGAGTGACCGAAAAAATAGTTAAAAAATATTGAAAATAAGGTGGTCTAAATGTATAGTTAAAGTGTCTGATTGGAAATAAATGGGGTGTACTATAGGTAGAGCTACGTAGAAAGTTATAAGTAAGGTCAGTAAATGTTTTAAAGAATCTGGAAGTAGTATGCACACTTGTAAGTAAATACGTGTGATCGCACATTGTCATGTGCAACTGTAAGAAACAAGCGCGGTGGTAAATGAACACATGTGATCGTACAATCATATCATAAACAAACCTGTGTGAAGGCCAAATCTATAAACATTTCCATGTTACTGCCGTGAGTACTCATTGCACCATCCTTTGCCAATGTACCTGTGGGCCATCTGGAAAAGCCCTTCCTGTCAAGTCAGCACTTAGAAGCCCTGTCTGGTTCAGATTCATTAATGAGATTTTCCTGACCTGGACTCACAGCAAGAACAGCCTTTGCTCTTTCCTCCATAACTTCAACCACTGCTCCCAAATCCATTTCACCTGGTCCTTCTCAATTCAGTGGGCCACCTTTCTGGATGTCGAACTACATGAATACATCTATCAATATCATGTGCACCAACCATTTTGATAACTTCACTTTGATGGCTGTCATCTGTTCTGTGTCAAAAGGTCTCTTCCTTGCAGGCTCTCCACCAGCAAATGCTGCATCTGCAGTGGAAAGCATAAGTTGTCAAAATATATCGATAACCATACCATAGCCTTTGCTGACAGACAATATCCTATCCAGCTCATCTATAAATAAGTCTCCCATGCCGTCTGCTCCTCTGACACCATTAAACATGTTAACCAGCCACCAACCAGCACTTCTCTGATTAACTATTATCACCCTGGCCTTCATAAGCTCAGCTGCATCTTTCACCAGGGCTTCAACTACCTCTTGTCATGCCCTGATGAGGGATATCCTAATCAAAATCCTATCCACACCACCCAGTGTAAGGTTGCTCCTCCCACCCGACCTACCGAATATCCTTGTCGATCCCTATCCCAGTCCTGGTCTCAAAGGACTATTCCCTTGTTGTCGACCCAGATGCAAGACCTGTTCCATACATTCATCCACTTCCTCCTACCATAGTCCAGTCACATGCATTTCCTACCCAATAAAAGGCAGGGGCCACATGTTAAAGCATTCATGCTATACACTGAGGTGACAAAACTCATTTAATACCTCCTAATATCGTGTCTGGTCTCCTCCTGCCCAGCGTAGTGCAGCAAACCGACGTGACACGGACTCGACAATTTGTTGAAAGGCTCTTGCGGAAATATTGAACTATGCTACCTCTTTACCCATTTATCATTGTGAAAGTGTTGCCAGTGCAGGATTTTGTGCGTGAGCTGACCTCTCGATTATGTGGTATTCTTGTTGGATGAACTGGGTGGCCAACTCATTTACTCGAATTGTTCAGAATGTTCTTCAAAACAATCGCAAACAATTGTGGCCAGTGACAGGGTGCATTGTCATACATAAAAATTCCATCATTTTTTGGAACAAATGGTCTCAAAGTAGTTGAACATAACCATTTCCAGTTAATGACCAATTCAGTTGGACCAGAGGACCCAGCCCATTCTATGTAAACACAGCCCACATCATTATAGAGGCACCACCAGCTTGCATGGTGCCTTGTTGACATCTTGAATCCATGGCTTCATGGGGCCTGTGCCACATTCATACCCTACCATCATCTCTTACCAACTGATATTGGGGCTCATCTAACCAGGCCACGGTTTTCCAGTTGTTTGGGTTCTGACCAATATGGTCATGAGCCCAGGAGAGTCACTGCAGGCAATTTCATGCTGTTAGCAAAGGCACTCACATCAGTAAATGAAATGAAATGATCGCATGGCATTGTTGGCCAGGAGGCCCCATTCGGGGAAGTTCGGCCGCCGAATGCAAGTCTTATTTCTGTCGACACCACATTGGGTGACTTGCGTGCCGGTGATGAGGATGAAATGATGATGAGGACAGCACAACACCCAGTCCACGAGCAGAGAAAGTCTCCTACCCGGCCGGGAATCGAACCCAGGCCCACTGCATGGAAGGCAAGCATGTTATCAGTCAGCTAAGCAGGCGGAAACTCACATCAGTCATCTGCTGCCGTAGCTCCTTAACGCCGGATTTTGCAGCACTGTTCCAAGGATATGTCCGTCGTACATCCCACATTGATTGATTGTGGTTATTTCACACAGTGTTGCTTGTCTGTTAGCACTGGCAACACTTCACTCAGGATGCAACTCTCAGTAATGAAGTGAAGGCCGTTGGCCACTATGTTGTCCATGGCGAGAAGTAATGCCTGATATGTGGTATTCTGAGAATAACTCTCGACACAGTGTATTGCGTAATATTGAGTATCCCTAATGATTTTCAAAATGCAATGTTCTGTATGTGTAGCTCCAACTACCATTCTGCATTCAAAGTCTGTTAATTCCTTTCGTATGGCCATAATCACATCGGAAACCTTTTCACATGAATAACATTAATACAAATGACAGCTCCACCAATGCACTGCCCTTTTATACCTTGTGTAAGTGATATTACAGCACATCTGTATATGTGCATACCACTATCCCATAACTCTTGTCACATCAGTGTACATCAGCCTTGCTGCAGTTACTGTGCGGTCTACATGGGCTTGACAAGTAACCAACTATCTACTCCTATGAAGGGCCACTGCCAAACTGACAAGCTGCAAATTTGACCACTCAGTTGTTGAACATGTTGCACATCATAACGCAAATGACTGCAACAGCTGCTTTCATTGCATGAGCCATTTGGATGCTCCCTTCCAGCACAAGTTTCTCTGAATGAAACAGGTGGGAATTCTCTCTCCAATATATGCTGTGCTCTTGCAGTCCTCACCTAAAGCTCCACTAACCTCTTCCCACTGCCTCACTGTACCTTTTTCCTTTTCTCTTCTGTCCCCACCATTCCTTCAGTATCCTGATTGTTTGCTGCCTTCTCCCACCATAGCAGGTTGAGGTGGCAGAAGATTCTAGTGCTGCCTGTGAAAACGTGCATGTACATGGAGGTGATTGGATAGGGCTGCTAGGTGCAGCATTGGGGGCTGTGCTGAGGGGGAAAGAGTGTGGGGAGATGTAGAGGAAAGGACTTTTAGGAGCATAAGTGGGATAGAATATGTGTGTACTGGAGTGGGAACAGGAAAGGGCATAAGCAGGTAGGGAACAGGGGCTAGTGAAGGTTTGAGGTCAGGTGGGTTACGGTGCCAAAGGATATGTTGTAAGTAGAGATATCACTTGTGCAGTTCAGAAAAGCTGCTGTTGGTAGGAAGAATTCAGATGGCACAATCTGTGAAGATGTCATTAAAATGAAGCACATCTTGTTGGACAGTGTGCTCAGCAACTGGGTGGTCCAGCTGTCTCTTGGCCACAGTTTGGCAGTGGCCTATCATGTGGCGAGACATTGTTAGTTATCATGCCCACACTGTATGAGAGGTAGTCAAAAACCCCGGCGGGGAATGTGACTCAATTAGTACAGTACTGAGTGTTAATGAGTCACGAGAGGAATTCTGCTTTGTGACTGTACTGTGGGTATGTGGGGAATGGGAGCTGTCTGGTGAGAAATGAAGTAGGAGATCTGTTTCTGGGCAAGCTTGAGAGGGTAATTTTGGTCCGTGAAGGCATATATGGAGAGTGACTGCTAACCACTACAGATGCAATGACCCCAGGTGGTTAGGCTGTACAGAAGCCACTACTTGATGTGGAGTGGGTGGGATCTGTTGAAGTGGAGATTTGATGTGGATGGAGGTTATGATGTAGCCTTCCCTGAGGTGGAGATTGACATTGTGGGATGTGGCTTGTTGGGGTGAGAAGGACCAAGTAAAGCGAATCTAAAACATAAAGCTTTGGAGAAGTAAAATGTTTGTCAAAAAGTGTAGAATGAAGGCTTTCAAATGAGTTAGATTAATCTTGATATAATCAGTTTGTAGCATCCGTGAATTTTGACATGCGTATGGTTTATAGGCATTGTAGATTATGAATGTGTCTTAAAATAAATTGTTCCTATATGGGCCATTTACACTATTGTTGTCAGCCGATCAAATTATATAGTGAATAATGAAATTTAATGAAAATATTGTATCAATAAAAATTTTGTCATTTCATGTTGTATTCATTATGTGTACTCATATGATGTAAAAAAGAAAGAAAAAGTATTTAAGGAGTAGAATGGTAGTAAGTGGTGCAACTCCAGCTTGCTGTGTCTCAATCTCGTGAACCTCTTGCCTGATATGCCACTTCTGTCCACAGTCCAATCATTTGCATTATTCCTATCTTTCTTTCTGTTGACTTGAGTTTTAAGATCAACTGCTTCTTCTCCCTATTTGTGGAGTGATAGGTACAACTACAAAGGCTAGCCACTCTCCATCAGAGTTTGTTGCTTCATAACAATCGACAAGAAAAAACTCTAGGCTCTCTTCTCACTGTCAACTGTTTCTCACAGCTCTACAGCAGTTTCCATTCATATCCATTGTGATGGTATTTAGTTCAGCCGCATTATTGAACATTAGGTGGACAACAAAAAATTTCAATTAGAGGACTTTTTGTTGTTTAATTTAACCAAAAATGGCTGGTTTATGATTCTGGAATATAAATTATGAAGGAAATGTGTACAATTTAAAGACGTTGATGATGAGCTTATTGTTAAATTCCAAATATTTTTCCACAAAATAAGGTGATTCCTGAACATGATTTAACTGCCACTACAGTGGAGACAGAGATAAGGTTAAGATGAGTTCACTACAAATGTGAAGAGAACAAACATTTTTACTGAAATGTAACAACACTATTTTTTTTCTGTATAAATAGTACTTTCGCTTTTGTCACTATTTAACACTTAATTGCTGTAAACACACATGTACTAACACTTCCACAACTGCCACTGCACTAAAACTTAACTTCTAATTAACTATTCAGCAGCTTTTTAATCCTAAAATACGAAATTTAACTCTGCTCACAAGTTTTAGCAATGTATTCAGCTTTAGTGTTGTGGGTGGCACTGCTAACTCATCTTCAAGACCTAGAGTTCTAAAATTTATTGCCCCTACATAAAAATTTGTAGAAACAGTTGGTTTTCCAAATTCCATGAGGTGCAGGTGCAGGTGCAGAAGTAACTGGGTGTGCTCAGTAGCCTGAAGCCATTATTTGAATTCCATCAATCCCAATATACTTTCATCCATTTGGAATACTGACAGCCCAGGAAGTCACGCATGGCATTACGGTCTCCGTCAACAGTGATAAGCGAGTTGCCAGGACCCAAGTAGCCTTGGCCGAGACCAAAGTTAACTTCAAAATCCATATTCTGCAAGACACCTTAAAATGTGTGCTGGATGGCACTTTTGTGTGTTAGTGTATTTGTAATCAAAATTTTCCTCTTCCAGTCACGATTGGTTCATGGGAAGAAAATTTGCTATTAAGCATCCGTGTGGGCTTGAATCTCTTGGATTTTATCTTCGTGGCCTTTTCGTGAGACGCAACATTGGAGGAAGCAGTATATTGGTTGACTCTTCTAGGACTGTGTGCTCCCATAACTTCAATAGTCGACCACACCGTAACGTAGTATACCTCTCTTGCAGAGTCTGCTATTGGAGTTTGCTGAGAATCTCTGATACTTTCATGCTCACTAAATGCACCTCTAATGAAATGTGCTGCTGTTCTTTGGATCTTCTATATTTCATATATCCTAGACTGATGAACAATATTAAAGTATTGGTCAAATGTGTGTTCTGTAAGCTACTTCCTATGTTGGTGTTATTCATTTCTTGAGGATTCTTCCTGTGAATCTGTCTGGCATCTGAGTTGCCCAGGACCAGCTTTTTTTTTTTTTTTTTTTTTTTTTTTTTTCATTCTGCTTCAAATTGTCCTGTAGGCTTACTTCTAGATACTTCATGGAGATAACTACTTCCAGTGATTGTTCTACAATAGTGTAATCGTACTGGCAATTTACTGTTTATATTGAGGGACAGTTGCTGCTTCCTGCACCAAGTGTCGATCCCATGCAGGAGTCTGCAGTTCGCGACAACTTTTAGCCTTTCAACTTCTCTGTGTTCAACAGCATCATTCATGAAAACCCTCATGAAACTTCTGGTGTCATCTACTAGATCATTTATTCAGCGAGATTCAGGAAGAGTGTCACATAATTTGTGAGGTGATTCTGCATGTGAAAATAAACAGAAAAAGTCCTATGCATGTGTGTCCGATTTTCAATCATTACAGAACTGGATTAGATTGAAGACCACTCACATCTATGAATTATTGTGAAGAAAAGTGTGAGTATTACTTACAGGTATGCTATGTAGGTGCTGTGGTGGACAGAATAATGGTGAGACAAATGACTTATCCATCCTGCAAGAGGCACTTGTCAATGCGTTGGAAAGTGTATTGTCTGCATCGTCTCAGCCGACTTTAATGCGGGCGACAGCGTCAATGATGCGAGTGACAAGTTCTTCGTGTGTGACCACCTTTGTAATGCTCACATTCCTCTTTAACCATCCCCATAAAGAGAAGTCTAATGGGGTTAGATCAGGTGATCTGACAGGCCAGTTAATGGGTCTGCCACAGTCAATCCACTGCTGAGGAAGTGCGTTGTTCAGCTACTGGGATGTGTGACTTGTTACAATCAGAGATCCATCATGTTGCAGTTACATTTGCCGTCTTTGCTCTAATGTCACATCTTACAAAACTTGCAGGTAGGTCTTCTGTCAGAAAATGTGCATATGGTGCGGCTGTCATGCGGTTTGGCAGGAACACACCAAATCATCAGTCATACCGTGCCGTATGTTCACTGAGAAGGGAATCTTGTTTCCCTAGTGCCATGTGGATCCTCCATCGTCTATGTGTGAGAATTGTGGGTGTTCACGACACCATTGTGTGGAAACATAGCCTCGTCTGTAAATAAACTATGTTGCATGATGTCTCTGTGTTCAACCAACCATTCACAAAATTGTTGTCTGCTTCCTGAGTCACCTGGAAACAGATGTTGCACAGGCTGCAGATGGAATAAGTACTTGCACAGGCTGTAGATGGAATAGGTACAAGCCCTCAGAATATTACGTACGCCATACTCGTGTTTGTGGAATATCGAGCTGATGTCTAATGTGCCACGTGCTGGTGGCGGGACTCCGTTGTGCCATTATGGCTTCACATTCTCACTTTACATGTACACTGGGTAGTGTTCGGGATTCACATAATGTTTGGAAAACCCTGGGAAATACTCTGACAGAGGGGGCTCGTCAATCAGAGAAAGTATCTGGTATTTTGTCACAGCTGCATGGGCACTGCCATTACAGTACTCGTATACAAACATGTTTTGCGTATTCTGAATGGGCGAACATATGCGGCATGTTGGTATTCACGAACACAATCGACTTGCTCCAGTAAACAAACAAATGCATAACACGTAATTGGTCTCCCACCTGCTCACTGATCCATCTTACGATTGCACACTTTGTCTGCTTGTAGCTGTTGCCTCAGTGCGACATCACAGTGCTGCCATCTGTTGAAGAACCCTCTCATCTCTTGTATGGTGAATCAGTCATCTATCCCTCCATTATTCTGTCCACCAAAGTGCATGCACAGCATTTTGGTAAGATATATTCGCACTTGTCGTCACATTCACTCATGGATGTGTGCAATCCTCAAACCTCTTCAATTCCGTAATGATAAAAAAATCGAACACGTGTTTACAAGACTTTTTCACATATAGAATCACCTCACAAATTATGTGACATTCTTCCTGAACCACCGTGTATATATTGTGAAAAATACTGCTGCTATAACATTCCCTCAGGGCACACACAAAGTTACTTCTACATCTGAACACTTCTCTCCATTGTGAATGCTGTGTTATGTTTGATAGAAACTCTTCAGACCAGTCACACAATTGATCTGATATTCTGTACGCTCATATTTCATTCATTAGGTAGCAGTGTGGAGCTGTATTGAATGCCTTCTGTTTGTTAAGGAACACATCATCTACCTTGGTACCTACATCTACTGCTGTATGGGTCTGGTGGATGAACAGAGTGGGCTGGATATCATATGATCGTTGTTCTTGGAACCCATATTAGTTCCTACAGAGGAGATTTTAAGTCCTTTTAAATTTCATAACACACGAGCATAAAACTTGTCCCAAAATTCTACATGAGACTGATGTCAGATATATAGGATTATAGTTTTTGTGTTTGATGACCTTTCTTGAAAATGGGAATGACTTGTCCTTTTTCTTCAGTTGTGAGTAAAGCATCACTCCTCCAGAGACCTACTGTACACTGCTGCTAGAAGAGAGGCAAGTTCCTTCACATGTTCTACATAGAATTTAGATCTGGTGACCTTTTTTCAGAGCGATTTCAGTTGCTTTTTTGTCCCTTGGTTACTTATTTTGATATGTCATTTTGTCATTTAGAGGAGGAACTGCAGTGTGATCTTCCTCTGTGAAGCAGTTTGAGGGGGGGGGGGGGAGGGGCAAAATAGTTTTTCAGCCTTTTCTGTGCCATTCTCTGCTTCAGTGCCATTAGGGTTGCATAGTGTCTGAACAGATGGCTTCAATCTGATTACTGATTTAATGTAAGACTGAAATTTATTTACATTCTCTGTCAAGTCAGATAGATTTTTATTTTCAGATTTGTTGAACACTTCGTGCAGGCCATCCTTATGCTAATTTTGGCTTTTGTTCGTTTTTGTTTGTCTGTGAGGCTATCAGTTCATTTAAATTTGCAGTGAACCTCTCCTTGCTTTTGTAACAGCTTTCTAACAAGGTTGTTGAATCATGGCAGGTTTTTTCCATCCCTCACAACTTTGCTCACCACATGCCTGTCCGAAGCATATTGTACACTGCTCTCGAGCTTTGTCCATTGCTACTGAACATTGTCAGTGCAGGAGATTTCATGTTGACCTTTCAGGTAATCTGAAGTGTGTTTCTGGTCCCTCTTGATAGACAGAGAGATCTTCCTACCCATCTTGTATTTCTATTTACAGCTGTATTTAGTGATGCTGTAACAGCCTTATGACCACTGATTCCCTGTTCAGTGCTAACTGAGTAAAAAAGCTGTTCCGTTTGTCACAAGCAGGTATAAGATTTTATGTTCATGAGTCGGTTCTTATTTTAACTGCTCAAGGTAATTTTCATATAAGTCACTTAGAATAATTTCACAGCATTGCCTGTCTTTATTGCCTGTCCTGGCTGCTTGTGTCTCCCAGTAATAGCTGGTAGCTTGAAATCTCCACCTAAAATTATAACTTGGCAGGGAATTTTCCCCTTGAATGTTCTGTTGCTGCTGCTGCTGCTGCTGCTGCTGCTTAGGCAGGAGGTCTAGTAAAGCATCTGATTACCATGTTTGATTCATCTTTAACACTTGTGTTAACCTAAATTATTTTGCAGTTTGAATCCGTACTTTCACTAGATATTGTATTTTTATGGCTATAAGTATGTCTCCACCACCAGCGTTCAGCCTGTCTTCACGATACACATTCCAGTTGTAGTTCAGAATTCCATTGCAATTAACATTTATTGGTATTAACATCTGGTTCCAGCCAGTTTTCTGCCCATAGTACTATGTATGCGTTGTTAGCGTTCATCAGTGACACTAGTTCTGGGACCTCTCCATAGATGCTACTTTAGCTAACTGATATTATATTAATTATATGAATATAATAGAGGGAAACATTCCACATGGGAAAAATATATCTAAAAACAAAGATGATGTAACTTGCAAAACGAAAGCGCTGGCATGTTGATAGACACACAAACAAATTTGTTTTTATGATATTATATTAACCTTTTCTTTCTTGGATGTGCTATGAGAAATGGTATCCTGTCTGGGTCCAGCATGTGAAGGTATTTCTCTAGCTAAAAAACTTGCATGGGCATGCCATACTGCTGCCCTAGTAGCCACTTTCTGCATGTAGTGCACGCCTGACTTATTGAAGGGGGTCCTACATTTCTCCATCCGAGACTGGAGGTTGAGGAATCCACATTCAAGAATCAGTGTGTCCAGGGTTAACACAACCAGTTTACTTAACAACAGAGTTCTCAGAGCCCACTCGGTATTGTCATTTACATTTTGCCTGCATAGCCTGATCATCTGGATTGGGCATTGTAGTCAACTGTAGTTAATTCCCTCAAGTTAACAGAATCTTCTGTCAGTTCTTGGTAGAACAGCATTATAATAAATGAAAAGCACCAGTTTGCTTTTGTTCTACAATATTACTTTTATTGTTAACCAGTTTTCAGGTGTCTGAAGATGGCCTTGTAAGCCAAAAACTGGTTAACAACAAAAGTTATATTGTAGAACAAGAGCAAACTGGTGCTTTTCATTTATTATAATTCCCTCAAGCTTGATGTAGTATAATTAAGGGCTGTCCGCTGCTGCTAAGCAGAGTTTCCTTTTGTAATACCATAGAATTCTAAGATATCTTTCCATGTGTGTTCATTATTGGAAATTGGTTATGACTTACTAGTCTATAGTATTTTCAATACAGAAAGCAGAAAATCTAATATTATGTGTTTCCTTTTTAAGTGAAACCCAATGAAACATACTCCCTTTGTCATAAAAGTTACAGGATAGGTTTAAAAAAAAAAAACAGAAAATGATGCTTATCAAGTAATTGTCTTAGCTCCTCTCGACGTAGTCCCCTTGGATATCTATAGACAGTTTCCAATGTTTCTGGGGGGTCTTGGAAGCAAACAGGGAAATTTTCAACTGCAGTGGTTGTAATCTCATATATCATGGCCTATTGGATGTCTGTGATGTCCTGATGAGGCTTTCCTTTCACCTGCAGAAACACGAAAAAATCACAAGGCGAGAGGTCAGGTGAATGTGGTGGATGTGGGGTGGCAATAACATAATGTATGGCCAGATACTAGGTAACAGATAAAGCAGTTTGGGGTGTGTCATTGTCACGCAGTAAGAACCAGTTCTAAGAATGCCACAAATCAGGGCAGTTATGTCAAATTGCTTGTTGCAAACGTTTCAAGACTTCAGTGCAAAGAGTTTGGTTCACTATTTAACCTGGAAGAACATACTTATGGTGAACTAATCCTTCACTGTCAAAGAATGTGATCAACATTGTCTTTGTTCTTGAAGGTTGTTGTGTGACTTTTCGTGGCTGGCAATTCAGGATTCTGCCATTCAACACTTTGACACTTCATGTGAGGGTCATACTGGTAGAACATACTTTCATTCACAGCAATAAGCTTTGACAGAAATGTTGGGATCACATTTGGCTGTCTCCTCCAGTAACTCAGCATAAGTTCTTCATCTTTCCTCTTTCTGATCATCTGTTACTGTGTGAGGGAAAAGTTTTGCGCTAATTTCTGTTTCCCTAAATCTCTGTGTAAACTCTTATGACACATCATGATTCAAATTAAGTTGTTTTGATATCACATGCACAATTAGATATAAGTCTTCTTGCAGTATCTGCCTTATATGCTCCACATTTTCATTGGTATGTCTTGTAGACTGGCGAACAGCTCTGGGATCATCTTGCACTGAATCTCTACCTTCACTGAACCTTTTGTGCCACTTGAAAACATGATTTCTTGAAAGTTCCTCACCTGCATGTGCTTGCTTAATCATTGTCCACCTTTCAGTAGGCATTTTCCTAAGCTTAACGCAGAACTTAATGTTCGCTCTTTGCTCACAATTAGCATCCATTGAGACACCATAACTCTTGCACCAAGAACCCAAACATTGTGTTGCTAAGCACTGCTCTGCCACATAGTTTGCGTGGAAATGCGGCCAAGGTCATTTCAAGTCTGCACACATACCAGGTTAACATAAAAACATTTGTTAATTTTTAGTTTTTCAAACTGAGAAATAAAAGAAAACCTGCCCTGGAACTTTTTTGACAAAGGGAATAGTTAAAAGCTTTTAAGTTCATTAAGAGTATAGATTCACATCGTTTGATATGCAGCATGCAGTTTAATTCTGTATCACTTTTCAAATATTTGGTGCCAAGAAAGTGATATGTTATTTTCTTGCAGATTAAAACTGTGTGCTGGACTAGGATTCGAACCTGAGACTTTTGCCTTTTACAGACAAGTGCAACTCACAATCTGCCATCACAGCTTCACTTCTGCCAGTATTACATTTCCTACGTCCCAAACTTCACAGAATTTCTTCTGTATGATTGTGAGGTACTGACAGAAGTAAAACTGGGATGGCAGGTGATGAGGTGTGCTTGGCTAGCTCAGTCTGTAGAGCACTTTCTTGCAAAAGAAAAAGGTGAGAGCTTTGAGTCGTGGTCTGGTATACAATTTTAATCTGCGAGGAAGTTTCAGTTCAGTGCACACTCCACTGAAGAGTAAAATTTCATTCTGGAAGTAATACTTATTTCCATGTATGACCAGGTTTGTATAGTCTATTGCTATGTTACTGGGATATTAAGTTTGTGTTTACCATTTGTTACTGATTCAAGAGATCTTCACTTGTTGAAGATACACGATATGAAATTTTCACATTGTTGTAGGCTGCCGCTGCAATCAAGAAGACACAGGACATGTTGGCAGTCAAGGAGATTCTGAAGAAGAAACATGAAGAGAAAAGGAAGGTAAATGCCCAGATGTCCACACTGACAGTCAAATAAATAGTGTAGTGGTTACTGTTATGCTTGCTCTCTTCTAGCTGTAAGAGTAATTTCAATTGATAGCATTAGAAATTGAAAATGTGTGCTGCACATTGCAGTAATTGTGATGTTAGCCCCGAATAGAAATTGAGATGACAAAATGTGGGATGAGAAAATTATTTGTAATGTTGTGTATGTCCAACTGTCTTAAAGGGTCAAACCATACGAAGTGGTCCAGCATTGGTTGCTTGAACATCTCAGAAAAATTTTATATTTGCTGGGTGAATTCCCCAATGTTTAGTAGTCACAAAAACATTTTTAAAATTTTTATTTTTATTTTGTAATGGTGGCCATATTTGTTCCAGGCCACATGCGTTTTTTCGTATTTGCAGGCATCTACTTTTTTTTACAATTATTCAGTAGTGGATTGTCCTAAGCCTTTCAGATAAAATACATTTAGTTCAACACACTCTGGGCTACAAATTAACATCATTATCACTTAGCTGAATGTATTCTTTAATGTATTTTAATAGTTCAAAGTTATCAGCCACAAATTAAAAAAACTCAATTTTTGAACAGTAGTTTTCCAAAGAAAGATTAACTTCTCAGCTTTAATGTTTTTTCTGCTGTTACACTGACAGTATAGTTACTTTTAAAAAAGTATAAATGGTGGGCAGCTTACACTTTAAAAAATACACTATTTTAAAAAATGGATTTTTTTCAGTTTTCCATTTTGTGGCCTGCAATGTCTTTGTTGGGGGACCAGATAAAAATCTGAAAATTTCACAGTTAATAGACCTTTATGATATCAAACTTCAGTATAAATTTCAACTTTGAGATTCAATTGGAAGTTATGGAAAAAAAATTACAAACACAAGTCAAAAATATGTTTTCTAACATCTATGATATCTGGTAGGCTAATCAAATAAAGTATACCAATGCATAATGTAACATACCACATTACACTAATGATTATATGTCGAAACAGTGTTGTCGTAATTGTTTCAGCAGGCTAACAGTTGCATCTGCAAGCCTATACAAGTCTGATTGTTGTCTTCCTCCTTACATCAACAATTGTCTACTCACACTTATTTAGCTAGAAATTCTTGAAGTGTGCAGTTGAAAAATGATATCTCAGTGTTCTGTTGGTGTTGTTATTAATGAAGCATGTCATGAAAGTGTGTATGGAGTGTATCCTAAAGACATTACTTTAATTGAAGATTACAGTGAAGAAGAAAAAGTTTTGTTTTACTTAAGAGTCGGCCCAGAGGTCAAATCAACATGCAAGTACCATGAAATGAAATACTTAAAAATATTTCATCACTTTTTTGGTCAGTCTTGCATGGACCCTTTTGAGAAACATCAGAAATATGTAACAAAAGGTCTGCGAGAAATAACATTTGATCATTATTCTAAAAATAAAAGCCCTTTTGTCAGTCTCATACCAGGAAAATCATTGTGTCCAACATTTTATTCTAAGATATTTGTAATTCGCAAGAAAAAGGATAGTGAAATCTCAGATACAGAATTTTGTCACTTATCAGCAACCATTAAAAGAGTAGATACAGCTTGTGAAATCCTATGTATATCGCCTTCTAGTAAAATTAGAAAACTAAGTCAAGATAAGAGATCAAGTGCCTTGAATATAAAAATTGAGAAAGTGGCAGCTGCAGTCAAAAAGAATTTGGAAGTTTCATTTCAAAATACAGTTTGTACTAAAACAGATGGAAGTTCTAAAACTTCAACCGAATATGATGATTTGATAGAAAAACTAAAAACTAAACGCAGTACTTCAAACAAAAAGGATAAAATTAAGATTATCAGCTTACTGCCAAATTCTTGGAGTCGAGCAAAAGTTAGTGATGAATTTAATGTGTCAGAATGTCTTGTTAAGCTAGCAAGGTAATTAGTAAAAGAACAGGGAATTTTACCAGCATTACAAAAGAAAAGTGCTTATAATTTGGGAGATCAAAACACAATCAATAAAGTTATTAAGTATTATAACGATGTCAATAACAGCCGTTTGATGTCTGGCAAAAAAGACTGTGTTTATGTGAAAGAAAATGGTTTTAAGATTCAAAGACAAAAAGCTTAATATTGTGTAATATAAATAAATTATTCACTGAATTTAAAAAAGAAAATCCTGCCATTAAAATTGGAAGATCAAAGTTTTGCGAGTTGAGACCAAGATGTTGTATTGTTGCAGGGGTGTCTGGCACCCATAATGTTTGTGTTTGTTTGTATCATCAGAATGTAAAGTTGATGATAGGTGGTGCCAATCTTAGAGCAGACCATAAAGACCTTTTGGAAGTTATGGTATGCAATATTGACAGTTACAACTGTATGATCAAGGGAAAATGTGAAGATTGTCCAGGCAAACAAGCCTTACTTGACATGTTTGAAGAATCCGAAGAAGACGATTTGATGCCTGACAATATTAAATACAAACAGTGGGTGACACAAGACAGAACTGAAATGGTGACAGTCATAAAATCATGGGAATAGTTTTTGAAGTGTTGTTGGCTAACCTTGAAAATCTAAAAATGCATCATTTTATTGCAAAAGCTCAAAGTAAATTTTTGAAAGACAAAAAGCAAACCTTGGCAGCTGACGAATGCTTAGCTCTTGCTGACTAATGAGCCACAGCTTTGGTGTCATAAGTGACTTCCTTGAACACAACACTACAGCAGTGCTCATTTTTCAACTATAATTAACAAACTACATTAAACAGCATGACCCTTCCATAAAAAACTGATTTACTTTCGGTTGGGGCAGCAAGTCAATATAAAAACAAGAGAAAATTTATTAACATCTCCTTTCATAAAGAAGATTTTGGGTTTGATGTAGAATGGCACTTTTTCGCTTCATGCCATGGGAAGAATGCTTGCGATAGTGTCGGGGGTACAACAAAGCGAGCTGTTACAAAAGCAAGTCTGCAGCGGACCAATGACAATCATATCATAACACCTCAAGAAATGTTTGAATTGTGTAAAAAAACACATCAGAGGAGTTACCTATGTTTTTGTACCGTGTGAGGAAATACAAGAAGTCTACGACAGTGTCTGGAAGGAAAGGTACAACACTTGTCAGAAAATTAAAGGCACTCGATCTTTTCATTGTTTTGTACCCCATTCACACAACTTACTGAAGTGTAAGATCACATCAACTTTGCCTGATAGTGAACTTTATCAAATTGAGAAGGATCAAGTTTGGATACCACTTAAAAATATACTAAGGAAGCTGTCTCCCATGGAATTTACAACTGTGACTGGGTGAACATATAATCCAACACCCCAAACTGAGTGAACAAATTTCTCAAATGTTCAATGATTGATGTACTAAAAACAAATAACAAGAGACGAATATAATGTAATTAGTAGGCTTATTTTCAACAAAGAAAAAAGGTAAGTAATCACAGCTATGATTAAATTATATACTGTAACTGATATATTTTATTCCATAAACCTAGATATCGCAGATGTTAAAAAATAAATTTTTGACTCATGTTTGTAATTTTTTTTTTCCATAACTTCCAATTGAATCTCAAAGTTGAAATTTATATTGAAGTTTGATATTATAAAGGTCTATTAACTTTGAAACTTCCAGATTTTTATCTGGTCCCCCAACAAAGACATTGCAGGCCACAAAATGGAAAACTTAAAAAAAAATCCATTTTTTAAAATAGTTTATTTTTTTAAGTGTAAGCTGCTCACCATTGATACTTTATAAAAAGTAACTATACTGTACAGTGTAATAGCAGAAAAAACATTAAAGCTGAGTAATTAATCTTTCTTTGGAAAACTACTGTTCAAAAATTGAGTTTTTTTAATTTGTGGCTGATAACTTTGAACTATTAAAATATATTAAAGAATACATTCAGCTAAGTGATAATGATGTTAATTTGTAGCCCAGAGTGTGTTGAACTAAATACATTTTGTCTGAAAGGCTTAGGACAATCCACTACTGAATAACTGTAAAAAATGTAGATGCTTGCAAATACAAAAAAAACGCATGCGGCCTGGAACAAATATGGCCACCATTTCAAAATAGTAAACAATAAACTTTTTAAAAAAATATTTTTGTGACTACTAAACATTGGGAAATTCACCCAGCAAATAAAATTTTTTTCTGAGATGGTCAAGCAACCAATTTTTTTAATTTTTTATCCCCCCCCCCCCCCTCGAACCACTTGGTATGGATTGACCCTAAAGTTTGTATTCTTTCTTCACTGCAGTGTACTTTTTGTGCAACACCTACAGATTTTATATTTGTAATGACAACCATAGGCATCTACATATTCATAAAAATCATCATGTGTACGCATGTGTCTATCTTTCCTCATCCTCTTCTACACCTCTGGATCGAATTCAACCAAACTTAGGACACACATCACTTACTATATAAAAGCATGTGGGTTAAGAACCAACTACCTCTCCTAGGTGTAAGGGTGAAAAGACAGTAACATAGAAGCACAGCTCGGAAACACGTCAAACAATTACAACCAAATTTTTTATATACATGATTCATTATTGCATAAAAATACTATAGGAGTAACCCACCTCTAGGGGTGGTGGGTGAGACTGAGAAGGGGTTGTGTGTCAAAATGTATGAAAAAGTCCTGTTAATGTTCCTTTCTCATATTTAGTTGACTTGGAATACTTTAAAAGCATAAAGCATGATCCGTCTCTTATTTGCGTTGTTTAGTACATCAACTGGGTTGTGGGAATGATCACTGCAGTGAGCAAGTAGTTTTGTCAGCATTGTCAGGCCCAAAGATCCTGCTACATGTCTGATTACCAGAGATTCATTTATGTATTTTATTCCAGTTACAGATTAAATATATCAGGTAATTAATTTTGGTTTGTAATAACCTTCTTTAGACCCATAAAATTCAGAGGTAATTCTTTGTACAAAAAATAATAAAATTATAACCTAAGGGCGTCAGAATTCAGTTTGAAAATAAACAAAACAGTCACTTGCCTTATGATGTAGTTTCTTAATCATACTGAGTCAGAATGTGTAAAAATGGTACAATCACAATACTGAACTGTGTAAGCTTCATCAAATACATATAAAATTTTAAGTACCAAATTCACAGTTGTAATGGACATGCTGTCTGTACAAAGGAACATGTTGGACTGCCATGCAGCCTTGACTGGTACGTCTGCAGTATGGCTGTTAGGTGTCACTACTGCGTAGCAATTCACATAATTTGTTCGTTAACTATTTATTTAATAAATATTGCAGAAAATCTTAAGTGCATTCAATCTAGTGCTAGAATTATAAAGAGAAGAGAGCCTTTACTTGACACCATTAATAAATATATTACAAAACAGATTTAAAGTAATGTTGCACAATTGATTGATGAGATGGAGAAGCCACTGTGAGAACATGTTCAGCACAATTGTGATACATACCAAGTGTTTAAAAGAACAACAGATAAAATTCACCATATGTAGATTGAAACTCTGATAAAGCAATTGAAAAGGCATAAAATGAGTGTGTAATCTGTGGCCGTGATAGGTACTGTTTCATCTCTTTATGTATACAGTTTGCTTATAAGAGCTGTAATATGAAACAAAACTATGGGTAAAATGTATTATGGAGAGCCATCATATAGAATAATTTGAAAGTTGCCCCACATTATAGTCAAACATAATTTTTTGTTTTGTTTTATTCAACAGCTCTTATGAGCAGATTAAATTTGTACTGAAGCTCCAACAGGACCTTGCACAGCCACAGTTTACGCACTCACATTTTATAGCTTTTCATTTACTTTATTTTAGGATTAATTTTATCTGTAGTTCCTTTAAACAATTGGTATGTATGAAAGTTATGTAGAATTTTTTTCTTTTTGACAATGGCATCCTCATCACATCATGCAGTTGTGGAGTCCCTTCATTTTATAATTACATTTGGCAGTGCTTTGCTGTGCTCACCTAGTGATTTTATGCTTACATTTCTTCAGTAAATAGTTAATGTACAAGGCATGAGAACTGCTATGCAGAAGTGACACCTAACATGCCATACTGTAGATATATCAATTGCCACTGCCTGGGAGTTCTAACACGTTCCTTCATAGACATGCTATTAAACTGTGCATATGGTAATTCATGATAAGAATAAGAATAAGAATCTTTATTAGCCGTTCAGTATTTTCTTACACAATGGGCTTCGTCAATAAGTTCATTTGCAAATATAAAGATGGTTATATTCTCATAACTTGTGTACTTTGTTCTAGCCATTATGAAAATACCATACTCCTGCAGTTTGTCTAATCTAAGACCTCAAAAAATAGGAGGAGATGTATTCTAAAGCCCTTTTCAATTGATCTCTGGGTTCACAAATATTTTTTTTGTCAGATAGGGATTTTCTGTTACACTGAAGGAGTGATCCAGCCCAGAATTGGAACATTTATGTGTCCTGTGTGTACTCTCGTGTCATATGTCTCAACTAAATTGCAGCTTATCATGAACTCAATACGTTTTCACCCTTATGTCAAATATTAAATTAGTCAAAAGTTGTTTCATTCACCTAATAACAGCGGAGGAACATCAAATGAGAGAAGTTAAGTAATAATCTTTAAATACCATCCTTAATTTTTTGATGAAGGGAAAAGTTTATGAAAGTAGGTGACTTTTTCCTCTTATCAATTGTTGCTGGCAGGAAGTGATAGTATTGGGGAGAAGCTGGTGCTGACAGTATCCAGTCCTCACACAGCCATAGGTGAATATCCTTTACTATCCCATTCTCATTAATTCCTTCACAAGAATATCCCACAGCTGTGGTGTGTGGGTGTCAGGACATTATCATGACAAATGGTCCTGTGGTGTCCTTTAGAAAATTGCTGTTTTTCTGGTGCTGCACCACAGTCCCCATTTTCAAATGAGCTTGTCTGTGGATGTGTCAGTATAGGATCAGTGTATCTTCTGATCCCATCATGCCAATGAAAATTCTTAGTAACCTGGTAAAACATTCTGCTGTGACGCAGGAATTACTGTTTAATTTTCCAATTATTAATGTCAGCAACCATAAAATTCCATCAATATTAACACACAACAATGCTGTTATTCTTCCTTCACTAACTTTGACTCTGTTCCAAATTAACAGAGTATAGTTGTCGAAGAGGAACCTAGGTGTAACAGTTGGAGGGTTTATAAGAAATGAAATAATCAAATAGGCTCATTTGTGGGTAAAGCACGTGTTAGGCTTCAGTTCATTGATAGGTTACATAGAGAATGCAGTCAGTCTGCAAAGTAGATAATTTACAAAGCGTCTGTGTGATCCAGCCTACAGTATTGCTCGAATTTGTGGGACCTGGGCCACATAGGACTAACACGAGGTATTGAAAGTGTATAAAGAATGCCAGTATGGATCGTTGCAAGTTTGTTGGACCCACGGGAGATGCTATAAAATCTGAACTGGCAGATGATAGAAGATAGACACAAAGTATCCTGTGAAAGACTACTTAAAAAGTTTCAAGGGCCGTATTTGAGTGAGGAAGCTAGGAATGTCCTACAATTGGAAGGATGGTTAAGACAACGTTAGATTAACAAAGTGTGCACAGAGACATTTAAGAAGTCCATTTTCCTGCACTCTATGTGTTAATACGACAGGCAGGAACCCAAGTACACTGTCCAGTCACATTACTGTGGCCACTTGTCAGAAGCCTGAATAACCACCTTTTGCAGTCTGGATCACTGCGAACCATGCAGGAAGAGTGTCAGTTAGGTTCCGGAAGGTACCAACACGGATATGGAGCCATGCCAATCTAGTGCCATGGCCAGCTGCGCTAAGTTTCTTGATTGAGGACCCTTGGCATGGATGGTCCGATCAAGATGGCCCTACAGATTCTCAGTTGGCTTTAAATCTGGATAGTTTGGTGGCCAGAGGAGAACTCTAAACTCATCTTGTTGCTCTTCAAACCACACATGTACTTTGCAAGCTATGTGACAAATTGCATTGTCCTGCTGGTAGGTGCCGAAGGAAAAGAAACTACACATGGGATGGACATGGTCCCCAATGATATATGCAAATTTGTGTTGATTACAGAATGATGAAATCACCTGGGGAATGACACGAAAACATTCCCCAGACCATAATGCTGTTGCAGGGTGTTTCCTTTCAGACGTTTCGTGCTGTTCACACTGAGTATAAACATGATTAACCTGATGTGGATGTTAAAGTGCAGTAATAGTGTGCCAATTGTGGCCTTCATTGTCAATGAACAGCAGTCAGCATGGGTGCATGAGCCAGGCACGTGGTGTGGAACCCATAAGCAGTGATGTTCGCTGAATGGTTGTTAAGGAGACACTGTTGATAACCCCTTGGGTCATCTATCTGCTCAGTTGCTCAACAGTTGCATATATATTCACCTACAGACATCTCTGCAGCTGCCATCATTCACCCCTGTCCTCAATGGCTTGTGGTGCATCACAGTTTTCGATAGTGCATTGTGCCGTGCATAGTATACTATAACCACAGTAACATGGGAACAGTTTGCAAAGTTAGCTATTTCGGAACTGCTTCCACCCTTGGCCTGAAAGCCAGTAGTCATGCCCTTGGTGTCATGAGATAAATCACTTCATTTCTGTGTTACGACGACGTCTGCACTGTTTTTTGCATCCCCTCTGACAAGCTTTATATGTGAGTAGCCATCTGTGAGTAGCTATTGCACGTTTATGTCAAACATAGGCTGTGGTCACATTAATACCACTGGCATTTGTAATTGCTAAAATAGAAAGTACCCTCTGTCATGCACTTCTGAATGATTCACAGAGTATGGATGTAGATTCGATGAAATGAATTGTAATAGATCAGTAATTGAAAATTTTTCTGAGTTTCTATATTTGTACTGATCTATATTTGTACTTGACATTTATGAACTGATCCAACCAGCCTTAAGGTGCATTCAGTTCTTCGTCCTGATCCTCAGTGAAATTTATCCCACTTTCTCTTCCAGTATATTTCCTCCTATAGAACATTTCTCGCACTTTCTCTTGCAATACATTTCCTCGTGTGGAACTTTTCCACTCTTAATTTTACAAAATTGTGTCAAAGGGAGAGGTTTAGAAATCTTTGAATTATGATACACCAATGTTGTCAGTGTGAGAGTGCTGTTAGTTTCAGCATTTGGGAGGCCCTTATTATTTTGCAATGCAATACGTGGAGAAGACTGTGTCAAATTGTGTTTTATTACTGTGTGAGAGAAATAGTCTTCGAAACTTCCTGACAGCTCTCAAAATTGTCAGGAAGTTTCAAATCAGCATATACTCCACTACAGAGTGAAAGTTCATTTTGGAAGACTGTGTCATACGTTTTGAATAATCGTTAGTAGTGTTCGGATTGATATGCACTTAAAAGCCACGAAATATGCGCCAAAACTCCTCAAAATATGCAGTTAAAATACGCTCTTACTGCCAGTATATGCCTTTAAATATGCAGCTAAAATTCTTTAATTATGCACTTCTCTTGGATAAATTCTTTAAAATATGCATGTTACTTGGGAAAATTAATGAATAACCATCAAATATTTTCAATAATGGCTATAATTCAATGAATAAAATGAAGTATAACATAGGTACTTACACGATAAGTTTGGTAAATTCTAAAACTTAGAGTTTGTTTGAACTACCAACATTTTTTTCCATATTCTCTACATGAAATTTTTTTCCTGTGGTCATATAACAACATTTTCAATTTTGCAAATGATCATTCAGCATCACATGACACTACAGGTAAAAATTTAAGAGCAGCGACATCAGACGACGTGAAATCATCTAGATTCTCGGAGTGTTTCTCTCCTACCAGTAACTGAGCGATCTTCTGAATTGTAGGCCAACTGGGATTTCTATAAAGAACTGCATCCAATTTTCTTCTAAGTCTCTCACTGATCAGACCTGGCCAACTCTTGCTCTGTGTCCTGAATCCTTCAACGAGAGCCACTGCCTTTGTAACTTCCATGTTATGAGTCTCAGGTTTCTCAGTTAGGTCTGGAAGGCCACCCAAGTGCACTCGGATGAAAGATAGGGTATGTAACACGCAGGAATTCTTCAGGGCGTCCTTGGCTTTTGGTATGCCTAGATTTTTTCTACCTTCAAAGCCGTTTAGGACCTAGAACAAGAAAGTAGTAATCTAGTGAATGTCGGTATCAAGCTGAAACCTGCTGTACAGAGAAATAGCTTAATATTGGAATTCTATGCTATGTTTGTTTTCTTTGCTTATTCAATTTATCCAGAACTACATACGCATCCATACCTCTTCAACTTTTCTGTGGGTATCAGTGTAATAGTTTGCAGATGAAGTTCACGTTCCCCACCTTGTCAAGACTGGTTCAGGTGGCAGAGGACAGTCAGACTGAGCAGTCTTGAAAGCTCTTAACTCGACTTGGTGCTTTAATGAAAACCTTCTTTGCCAAAGATATAAGGCTATTGACCTCATGCAATGTGGCTCTGACCTCTTCAGTGACTCGATGGATGCCACGAGCCAGACGCATGAAGTGAATAATTTTAGGGTAAAACACTCGTAGACACTCTGTGGCCTTCAGCATATATGCAGCACTATCTGTCACAATGGCGAAATCCTTGTTCTCCCCACGTTTCTGATCTTCACGCCTGAAAGAAAACCAAAGGATTTTACAAACTTTTTTATTATCTTATTATTGGCTCGGGACATCATATGAAAAAGTAATTGCTGGCTCGGGATTTGATGTGAAAAACAGCACTCCTATATTACCTATAATATTGGTGAAACTTACACAATGCTTCCTGCACTGTGCGTGCAGTCGTGGCACGTGTCGTTCGTTCCACTTCTTTGCACAGTATGAGGTGTCCTTGTCCAGCCTCTTCAGCAGAGAGTTTTCCAACTCTGAAGTGTGCCATATACCAACCGTAAGAACCAGTGTTTTTGTCAACGGATAGCCAGACCAGAGAATCGCCAATTTCTTTCCCAATATTCTCCAATGTCTGTAATAGAGAAACTAAATTATAAAATACACATAAACATGTGGACACTACTTAGGAGACATATACATGAGAAAAAACTATATCTGTTTTAGCACCTACCTATATTTTGACTATTTTCGTATGTATATACATTGACCAAAATAATAGTCATTTAATTCACACAAAAAAAATATATTCTTTAAAAATAAATTTACTTTCTTTTTTGCAGGGAATATTTTGAGACAGACTGTCTCCTTCTCAAGTCCTTTCTTCATTTGTCTTTTCCTTTCTTCGTTTGTCTTTTTCCCTTTCTTCGTTTGTCTTTTTCCCTTTCTTCGTTTGTCTTTTTCCCTTTCTTCGTTTGTCTTTTTCCCTTTCTTCGTTTGTCTTTTTCCCTTTCTTCGTTCGTCTTTTTCCCTTTCTTCGTTCGTCTTTTTCCCTTTCTTCGTTCGTCTTTTTCCCTTTCTTCGTTCGTCTTTTTCCCTTTCTTCGTTCGTCTTTTTCCCTTTCTTCGTTCGTCTTTTTCCCTTTCTTCGTTCGTCTTTTTCCCTTTCTTCGTTCGTCTTTTTCCCTTTCTTCGTTCGTCTTTTTCCCTTTCTTCGTTCGTCTTTTTCCCTTTCTTCGTTCGTCTTTTTCCCTTTCTTCGTTCGTCTTTTTCCCTTTCTTCGTTCGTCTTTTTCCCTTTCTTCGTTCGTCTTTTTCCCTTTCTTCGTTCGTCTTTTTCCCTTTCTTCGTTCGTCTTTTTCCCTTTCTTGAAAAACTTCACTCACTTTAAATTTAGTTTTTTTATTTTTACGTTCAAGTAACAATGTTGATTTTACAAAAATAAACATTCAGACATAATTTAAATTTATTTTTTGAGTCTTTTTTATTTTTTAAAAATTAAACAACTATTATTTTGACCCATGCATATGCCAAATTATATCCATTGACTTTCACATACCTACATATAAAAAATTACCAAAAAAAAACCATACCTTTGCATATAATGGGTCCACATAGTTCTTTCTGAGCATTGACTCCTAAGGAATATCTTTTCCTGTGTATTTTTTCAATAAGGTCCTTAATCCTTCATTCTCCTGCTTATTCAAGGGGATGTTTGCTGTTATTAAAGCCTCTTAAGGACCTTCATTCAGGGTGTATACAAACCGGGAGATCCGGGAAAAACCCGGGAATTTTTTCATCCGGGAGAAAACCGAGAAAAACCTGGGATATTTTTAGAATTCCGGGAATATTTTAATGTTTGAGTTTTCAGTGAAATTTTTGTAATTTTGACTGGTAAGAACCGATACTCTAACAAATATTACTGTATCCCGCTACTGCAGAGTAATACTTCAACAATAAAGCATCAACGAGAAAAAAAAAATGAAAATAACTTAAATTGCAAAGGAAATGCGCCACATACAAAACGACACACAATGCTCATAAGCGTCTGACAATTGAAAATGTGTCAAAGGCTTTAGGAAGACTATGCAGTGTTTCATAACAACAAATTGCCTCCAATGAGCTTGAAGTCGCAACTGTTTACATTCGATTTGTTTTAGCAGTTACGCGCAGACTCGTGCGCATGCGCAATTGAGTCACGTTTGAGTAGTAGATTCTCCCATTTCTGGCTACAGGACTGTGGCTGGTGGCTGTGCGAGCAGTCGCAGCAAGCAGCTAGATGCTACCAGGAAAAGGGGGCGCCAAATTCATATTCTTGAGGGAAAAAAAAAGTGCCTAGCATCCAGCGCACGTTTGTCTATCGATTATTCATATGATTTTGAAATGCTTCCGTGTTGGTTTTTGAACATTTTTGAACACGTTTTAAGTTGATTTCTGAATGAATCATAAGTTAATTTTTGAATGCATGCATAGTGTACGTGATGTCTCTGTCAGGAGAATCCTCATCGCATCTAGAAATAAACTTTCCGCAGACAAAAGGGGGCAGGGCAATATGAGCTGAGGGAGTAAAGCCGAAGGAATGAATGAATGCCAATCGCTGCTGATTTTGTGGTTGATTGGGTTTGCGAATGATGAGCATTCTTATAATTACTAGCGAAATCCATAGATTCAGACTACCAGAATGGAAATAAACGACTGATAGGAATAACAGGTGAGAAACATTACGTACGAGGGTCAGTCAAAAAGTAATGCCTCCTATTTTTTTTTCTACATTTAATTGTCAGGAAATTTAAATGCAATTACATAGGTTGAAAACCACAACATTGAGGATCATTTTGTCATTTTTCAATGTAATCTCCGCCCATCTCTACAGTTTTGGTCCATCTTTGAACAAGGGCATGTATCCCAGCACGGTAAAAATCACAGCTCTGCTTCCTAAGCCATTGACGCACGGATGTTTTGACGGCCTCCTCATCTTCAAAATGAATCCCACAATGAGCTTCTTTTAGTGGCCCGAACAGATGGAAGTCTGATGGTGCCAGGTCAGGGCTGTATGGGGGATGAGGCAAAACTTCCCATCCAATTTTGACAATCTCGTCAGAGGTGTGACGACTGGTGTGTGGTCTTGCATTGTCATGCAAAAGAAGAACATCTGCCATTGATTTTGTTGGGCGAACTCGCTGAAGACGTGCTTTAAGTTTGTTGAGGGTTGTGACGTATTGAACAGAATTTATTGTGCATCCCTGCTCCAAAAACTCAACCAGAATCACACCCTCTGTATCCCAGAAAACTGTTGCCATAACTTTCCCTGCCGATCGCACAGTTTTGAATTTTTTCTTCCTCGGCGAGCTTGTGTGACGCCACTCCATTGACTGCCTCTTTGATTCGGGTTCAAAAAAATGCACCCATGTTTCGTCCCCGGTCACAATTTTTTTCAGAAACTCATCTCCCTCCAAACGGAAGCGCTGCAAGTGTTGGGAGGCTATTGTTTTCCTTGCCTCTTTATTCTGATCGGTTAACATTCTTGGAACCCACCGTGCACAAACTTTTGAGTACCCCAATTGTTTAATAATCGTGATCACACTGCCTTTACTAAGAGAAATAATGCGACACACTTCATCTGCAGTCACCCGACGGTCACCACGAATGATGTCATCAACTTGCTGAATGTTGTGTGGAGTCACTGCACTCACCGGCCTGCCGCTCCGCTTTTCGTCAGTCAACGGTGTTTGCCCTTCAGCTTCCTTACGACGACGAACCCATCGTCTAACAGTGCTGACATCCACTGTCACAACACCATACACCTTCTTCAGTCTTTCATGAATGCGTATGGGCGTTTCACCTTCTGCATTCAAGAATTCAATCACACAACGCTGTCTCAAACGAACATCGATGTCGGCCATCTTACAAACTTCTGCTGTGCTGCCACCTGTTGACACAGAAAGTTACTACTGCAGTGGATTGCAGAAGAAGGTTTGAGGAATGGCGCCAAATTCAAATTTTTCACTTAACTTAATTTCTTTAAGTAGAAAAAAAATGGGAGGCATTACTTTTTGACCGACCCTCGTATTATCTTCTCGGTGTATCCAAGAAAATGAAATTTTGACAGAAAATTTTTTGGTAGATTGCTACACTAGTACAATCCCCGGCTAGCAGCCGCGCAAGTTCTATTCCGGAAGTAACGTGGAAAACGTGTTGTTCGACCCCTTAATAACGCCTAACTGGAAAATAATCGCGGGATAACTAAACCTGTGATTCTGACAGAGTTAGTGAACTTGATCGGCGAACAAATTTTGACAATGGCAGCAATAGCTACAGAATGGGTTGGTTCAAACGGCTCTGAGCACTATGGGACTAAACATCGGAGGTCATCAGTCCCCTAGAACTTAGAACTACTTAAACCTAACTAACCTAAGGACATCACACACATCCATGCCCAAGGCAGGATTCGAACCTGCGACCGTAGCGGTCGTGCGGTTCCAGACTGAAGCACCTAGAACCGCTCGGCCACTCCGGCCGGCTACAGAATTGTTGATGACAAGATTGTTAGAACGAGGAAGGAGAAGAAGCGGGGACATCACACAAATTATGGAAGAATAAGACGAATCCAAATTTATATAAAAATTTTGTAATACTGCTTTTCGATCTCATGCTTGAGAAGCTGGTGCGTATGAATCAAATGTGAAACTGTTTCCTAACATAAAGCTTTTTGCTTGTAGTAGGCCTAATAGGCATATGATGTTGGTACTTCGTGGATTATATTCTGTCGTGTTATAAACATGGCCATTTGTGCCGAAACAGTCTCGTTTATTTGGTGTGTTACAAAATTGCTGCCATATTAGAAAGGCCTATTTTGTTTTATCTAGCAGACAGTGACAAAATAGACGTAATCAGATGGAGAAGCCATACCAGTCTTGGGTATTACTTCTATTAACAGCTTTTTCAGTATTAGATAACGACATTTCGATTTTTCATGTAGCAAAACGCTTGACGAACTTTGATGGAGTAACAGATCCTTTCGCTGAAAGGATAGCACGCCATGTAAAGTGGTAGCAAGATTACAGAGAAAAAAATGCTTGGAGCTAAGGTTTGAAAAAATGTGTAATTTCTTGCTTATCTCTTGTCCATATTGGTTTTATATATCCTATATTTAATTTTATGTCACACAAAACAGCTAGTTATTAACTAGTAGGCAATAAAGAGTTCAGATTTTCTGAAGAGTTCTTGTTCTCTCGATTACAAATAATCCCATCCGCTATTAATAGCAAGATTTTTTTTAAGAGGGGCAGGCTGTCAAACCGGCCGACTGGGAGCAGGAGAGGCACCACAGGACATTTCAGTTTCCACACTCCTGAATATAGTTTGGACATGCGGTAGAAAAATGCTTTATGAAGAGGCGTGGCACTGCACTTTGGCATATTTAAGACCAAATAATATGTCTTACATTTCCTCGAATACATATGTTTTATGTTTCAGACTTTTCAGAAAGATGTGCGCTACGAGGTGAACATATTTTGAAAATTTGTTTTTTTTTTATTGTTGATGCGCAGAACAGTCTGAGCTATAGTGGGTGTCTCCACATGACCCGTGTTTACATTTAGTGATTTTTCTGTTTCCCCTTCGTTTACTGTCACGTGAAATGAAAACAAAACGGATAGCTGTGGCTGGGAGCTATCAAGTTAATTAAAACATATTCACATTATTACCGGAGGCTAAAATATGTCATTATTTTCAGATTTTATTTTATTACCACCTTTCTGACAGTCTAGCATTAATCGGCTTGCGGAACAATGAAGTTAGTTTTGTCTGTTTGCTAAAGAAATTTGACTTTTGTTAACCTTTTCCTTAGAGGCAGTCAATGTATTTGAAACGAAATGTTTAATTCCACAGTACTGGCTAGTTTCAACTGTTCGCTGCATTTCAAGTGCACGTTTTCATTTTCTAGCACGTATGGCATTATGCCATAATAAAGAACCAAACTTGATATAATACAGTACTGGTGCTCCAAGAAAATTTACATCCCGAAAACCACATTAAAATGCTTAATATCAGGTCGAGGTCTACTTCATTGGGAATCTGGACATACGAATGTGCACTTTAAATGTGCACATTTTAATATGGTTCACGAAATTCCGATGCTCTTGCGGTATCATATGTCGTCTTGTTTCTTTTATGACATAATGTATGATCTTTCAATGTTTTACATGCACGTACATACGGGCCTCCTACGTCATGATAGCTACCCAATCGCGGTGTCGCCCATTACCTGCGCTTTCTGGTAACTGCTGAAACAAACCTATTTCTAACAGGTCGCGGGAAAATATTGTGAATAGTGGTTTGAAAAGCGTTACTTTCAAAGTAAATATCCTTTTACGTAAGTTGAACTATGTGCAAGAATGTACCATGAATTCATTAAATCACAGAGCGTTTGACTCTCTTTTAAAATTGAACTCTTTGATGATGAGCTATTTAGAATAATTTAGAACCCTGAAGAGCAGACATATATGTCATTATTAAAAATTTTAGTGGCACATTTGTGTGATTTAGCTTAAAGTGTAACACGCGCAAAAAAAGATAAAAAGTATATGCGAAAGCTTAGCTTCTCTTGCAGCTTGAGAACAATATTATATGCGAAAGCTTTGATTTTCTTGTAGAAACACTATGTATATTAATTTAAACTATTAACTTTCCCTGTTTGTGTGTTCGTGCTACTTAACAGTGATGTTGCTGTTGGCTGACTACATCACGTGTCCTATGCTCTGAATATCTGCTGTCATCCGCTGGCGAGATCACGTGACATGAGCTTCGAACGGCCTACAAAAACGCATCGAAATCTCGATTTCAATGATTCGGAAAGTATCATGCGGTGTTTGGTGGAATTCCAATGTATACTTTCGTAATTCGAAAATACGCAGCGTGCATGTTGCTGCACATCAAAGATATTTCCAAAACGTGTCTTTTTCCATGAGTTTCGTTTTCTGAAGTGCCCGGAAATTGTACACCCTTGTATAAAACCATAACCATTCAAAGGATTGATAAGGGAAAATATAGTGTCACCCGGGAGAAAGTGTATTTTTAACCGGGAAATCCGGGAAAAATCTGGGATTTTTTTTTTCCTTGTCCACATATACACCCTGTTACTGAACTCATTTTTGTTGTCCATATGCTTTGAAAATGAGATCAGTGGTTGCTGTGAAGTTTTTAACCATGTCTTGGTTACGTTATTCTGGTGCCGAAATGTCTTCTTATGCTAATCCAGTTGAAATTTTTTTCTCATCCCTGACCTAAAGTGTTGGAGAAGTGAATAAATATCAGTAAGTATGTACAATTGTACAAAAATGTAAGAGAACAGTATGTACCTACGAGTGGAACTCTTTGATTCCCTCACAACAGTTAACTTAAAAAAAAAATTGCAAGAATGCCGAAGGTAATTCCTAAAGGTCCCCCCCCCCCCCCCCCCCCCCCCCCCCCCCCCAATTCGTACATAGAAAACGTGCACTCAAATTTACAAATGAACTTAATAATTGTTTTAATCCCTTGGAAAAATTATTGAAAAAGATAAAAACAAAATTAAACTTACCTCTTTTTCACATAGTTGGCATAATATTGTTTTTCCGTAAATTATTGGTTTTTGGCCTGGGCATATTCGTAATTTGAAGGAGGTAGCAAAGAGTCGATGTGAACAGCAGGGAAACACAAGCAAGAATGATTCATGTTCCGATATGCCAACAATAACTAGTAGGGCTTTGTTGGCGCACTGAAGAGATCAGGTGAGTGACCTGAACATATATAAACTGCAAGCAACAAATAACCGAAGCACGTTTCTACTCCGATAATCCATCTTTCAACAATGAACCATTACAAGTCTTTAGCATCCTTATCCCAGAGACTACCTAAGTGGAAAAACAATAATATGTCCCTCCATAAGCTACCCACATTTACCTAAAGGCTTTTATTCTGATAGCTTTTTCCGTATTATCTCATTTTGGAAATTTATTGGCCTAATATTCTGGAAGGTTCTTGGGTTATCAGGGAACAAAATGAACCTCAATGTGATCTCAAAATGCCAAAAATAAGCATCTTTGTTGCCATTTCCTCTAAATATGACAATAATATGCTCAAACGCCAAAAATATCCAAATATATGCATTTTAAATTTGAATTTAAAGTAGCCTAGTACCTCCGAAATATCATAATTTGTAAAGATATAACACCAGGTACCATAAAAAAAAATGATGTGGAAAATATCCAAAGTCTGAACTCTTAGTCATTAGCTACCATTGAATAACATGATTTCTTCATTTATTGACCATAATTGCAGAAAACTATCACAGTTACAACCCAATATATGACAGAATGTGACAATAGTTTTGTTCCTGATATTGACAGATTTTTATTGTACATCACAGTAGTTTTGTCTCACACATGAGAAGCTTTTAAAAAGTTGTATTAATTATTGAATGTGTTTTTAATTACATTAAGACAGCTGAAATGGATGTGGACTGTTGCATCATTTTGAATGTTGCTGTAATGCAAATACACGAAAAATTTATCAGTTCTGACTTGACACCTTATTTGCCTCATGCACTTTTTGTGCTCCATTATTAGGAAACTGGAAAGTAAAGAATTCCCATTATAGAATCCGCTACAATCTCCCACACAAGTAAGAAATTCACAAACTGTTTAATATTTATTTATCTATTAAAACTTTTTCTTAAAAAACCGCACACACACACACACACACACACACACACACACACACACACACACAAAATTAATGATGCACTTAATATTGTGTTTCTAGGAAGCAATGAAATTAACTGCTGATCTCCGGAAACGAAAGCAAGAGCTGTTGGAAAAACAGCTTGCAGAACAGAAATCACTTATAGAACGGCTGGAGAAAGGTGTTGCTCCAGAGCAGCGTGAAGCCCTCATGGCAACTATAAAAAAACTGCAGGTATGTAATATTTCAGTATTTGTGTAGCTGGTATAATTGTAAGTGGCATTTGATTTCTGTGCAAGACAAATATTGTATTTTGTGTAACTGTCTGTATTCTCATATCTTTGTAAATCTTCACAATCCCTTAGACATTTTAGGTCAAATATACTTAAATAGAATTTGAGCCCATATTGTGGAAAACTTTGAGCTATTCAGGAGATACAAATAATGGGAATGGTATTGAAGTTGTACCACTTAGTCACTGTGGATGTCAAATTGTACTTCCGTATTGCTTGTGGTTAATGCTACAGTCATTTTGTCTGGTACTGACCTCCAACTTAGGTACAATTTTCCCATCAGTGTTTACTATCGATTTATACTTTATTCCAAGTGAATAATAAGTTGGTATAACTTAATATCTGAAAATGCATTCATGAGGAACGATGTACTTAAAAATCTTTTATTGACAGGCAGTTACTTGGCATGTGAAGTGGCATTGCAATTTATATGGAAAATATGGTGATTTTTACTTAGTTCTTTAATTTCTTTCCCACAGACATAAGTATGTGCTGCCACGTGACTGCATTTCTGATCATTCTAGAGAAAATCAAAATTAGGTAGCTTATTTGTGAAGTGGGTGCATTGTAAACAGTTTGTGCAGCCTGTAAGGGGTACTATTACTGATAAAGATACGACATAGTAAGTCGTGCATCACTACAACTTTCAGAACTGTGCACACACTCCTCCCATCGCCTGCCTCCTCCCCAGGGACATTGTTTTGTCCAGCAGTGCCCAAACACTGCCACTTTTCTGACAGAATGAGATGAGTGAATCATCATTTGGGGGTTGTGCAGAATGGTTGCATGCAGTTGTTGCAGCAAAATTATTTGAACAGTTAGCTAAATTGATGACTTATGAGTGCACATTGTTGGCATTCTGGAATTTTCAGAGCTGAGCGTGCCTTTTTATCGGCAAGAGCATTGTCTTGCTGTTACATTCAGTCATTCTAGGGCACTGATGGTCACACACCAGAATGATAGGAGGGTTCATCATTTGGATAATGCTCTGGGCTGTTGCATGTAATTGTGTTGCACCAGAATTATCTGGACAGTTTGCTAAAGTAATGGATTATGAATTTGGAAGTATTACATTGATTGGTATGGTAATAGTGAGTAAGCATTTGATTTATTTGTGGAAACCACACATAATTAAGTATGAAATTGATGGGTGAAATAATATTGTGGCTCTTCTGTTGGTGGAACATATTGTTTTTTGGCAGTTACAAATTGTTCAAATGGCTCTGAGCACTATGGGACTTAACATCTGAGGTCATCAGTCCCCTAGAATGTAGAAGTACCTAAACCTAACTAACCTAAGGACATCATACACATCCATGCCCGAGGCAGGATTCGAACCTGCGACCGTAGCGGTCGCGTGGTTCCAGACTGAAGCACCTAGAACTACTTGGCCTTGACAATTACAGTGTGGAATATTAATTCAGAGAAGCAGTTCAGCAATGACGAACTTTAGTATGGGAGTTCAATACATCCCTTCTATTAATACAAGCAGACTGGGACTAGACTTGTTAGGAAGTTAGGAAGTGTGTTACTTGCTGAAAGTCAGTGTGTTGGTTGGTTGGTTACTTTGTTCCTTTTTTTAAGGTATAAAAATAGTGGTGTCTTGTTTGGAAGCTACTGTAATTAAATGTGTTCTTGTGTTACCTGTCTCAGGTGCAAGTGACTTGTTTTCTCATTTTTGTATGTCATTTCCATGTCAGAATTTCCTTTACTGGAACTTCTGACAAATTGTTTCAGGGCCATTGTTTTACTTTTCTTACTGAAAAGGCATTTTCAATTTATGGAAATGTGGCACATTGCTTAAGGCAAGCCTGTTTAGGAGGTGGCTAGTTGAGCAGGAGAACTCCACACTTACTCGCTGCCTGTGCTGTGAGTGCTCGTGGTAAAATGTGGGTATAGGACGTCATTATGTAGTGCAGGGGAAGTGTAAATGTGATGCTGTCTTCAGAGGAATGAAAATAAGTTCACCATAGTTTTAAATGCAAGTGTATACGAGGTCTGTCTAAAAAGTATCCAACCTTTGATTTTCCTGTGCAAAGTAGAGATGATAGTGCAGCACCACTTTTTACAGTAAAGGAAGAGACCTTTATGCACATGCATGAATTTGGTCTCTGCCTTTCAGTGCGTCAGTCGCTGCCTGCCAGTCGCTGAATGAGGTTGGGTTACCGATTCTCTCAAGACGACTGAACGTGTTGAGCAAAGATACCGCATCAAATTTTGTCAAAACCTTGGTGATTCTCAAAGTGAAACAATTCGTAAGATTCAGCATGTGCTTGGAGAAGATACAATGGGTGTAACACAAATTAAGGAGTGGTTCAGCCGATTCAAAAATGGCTCCACATCAGTGGAGAGTGACCATTGTTCTGGCAGGCCCCAAACTGCTTGGAGTGCAGCTGTTGTTGAGAGGGTGCAAAATTTGGTGATCGCAGATCGTCGTTTGACCATGCGGGAAAGTTCCCTAGAGGTTGGAGTGAGTAAAGATTCTGCACATGCAATTTTGCATGATGATTTGAACGTGCACAGAGTGTCTGGGAAATTCGTGCCCAAGTTGTTGTCGCTGGAACAAAGAGACCTCCGTTTTGACGTTACACAGGACCTTCTGGACACCACCAATACTGATCCTGGATTTCTGAACACTGTAATAACTGGAGATGAGTTGTGTGTACGGGTATGACCCACTTCTCCCTAGGAGGTCCACAACTCTTTTGTGGGTACGTGTGTGGCAAGCACGAGACCCTGAGCTAGTGCAGCTCTCTTTCCTTTCCAGGCTGCATACCCTCCTTGTCCACATCCCTCCCCATCCCCGATCCTCCCCCACCCCACCCCCCTGATCCTTCTCCATCCCCCCACCCCCTGGCCTTCTCCCTCTCTTTGTAAGTATGTTTTGTGCCTATGTCCGGAGACGGACACTTGTGACTGTAAGACTAGTTTTTCTTCTTCCCTCTCTCTGCTGGAAAGTCTCTGTCCTCCCTTTGTCCTTCTCTTCTACTTGCCACTTCTCTTTACTCTGTTCTCCGCTGCGGCATTTGACACCTATCTTCTTTCCTTTTCTTTGTTCCTCCCTTTCTCTGTCTTTCCTCCCTGTGCATGTCTGAAGGCCAACCCACGCGTTTCCATGCATAGCAAGTGACGGGGTAATGCACAATTCCCTGCCCTGGGTAGACAGGTAGGACATGTACTTAACCCCTGGTAAAGTTCAGTCCCAGGGAGGGGTGATTACCCGAGCTGGTACCTTCCGAACATGCCGATTGGTCCCTCCAACAGTTTCTCGGGAGGTGTGACCTGACGTGTGGACAATCACCTAAGGTGGAAATGCCCTCAGGGAGGGAGGGCTCCCACGAGGAAGGAGTGCACCATCGGAGATGCCGGTAAGCATGAGGGATATTTTCGCAATGGTTTCATCTAAGTCTACAATTCTGCCCACAAGCAAAAGCTAGATGAATCTCAGCCACGGACAATTCTTCCATCAGTGCCAAAGTTCCTGGTTGTTTCCCGGTCTGACGAAGGTCAAGACTTCTCCACAGTCAACCCTTTCATTATTCAGAAAAGGTGTCAATGCAATTGCGGGTCCTGTAAAGTCTTGTTCCCTATTACGAAATGGCACCTTGTTTTGTTCGAAACTGTCAGTGACCTCCAGGCACAAAAATTGCTGCGAAATACACTGCTATACACCTTCCCTGTCCGGGTGGATGCGCACGGCACTTCAAATTCATCACGCGGAATGGTTTATACACTCTCACTTGACAGTTTGTCCAACGAGGACATTAAAAATTACCTTTCTGACCAGGACATAACGGTTGTACATAGAGTCCTGAAAAGGGTTGACAAGGACGTGATACCGACCCGTACTCTCTTCTTGACGTTTGACAGAGTTCAACTTCCATCGAACATTAAAGTGGGATATAAGATAATTTCAGTTCGCCTTTACATCCCCAACCCTAGACGTTGCTATTGGTGTCAGTGGTTTAGTCATACTAGCCAGTCCAATATGGCCAAATGCATTACATGTGGCAGGGATGCCCGTGAGGGTGATTGTCCACCTCCATCCCATCGTTGCATAAACTGTATGGGTGACCACACTGCTTTTTTCGACACTTCCTTGGATTTAGGGTGTGCAGGCTGCCCTTCCTCTCTACCACCATTGGGAGTCTGCTTCCGTCAACTGCTACGTTCTCTTTCCTTCCACTTTCCTAAAACTTTCTTGACAAATGGGGGTACAGTGCCACCTTAGCTCTTAGCTTCGTCCCCAGACCTGCCTGCTCTGTGACCTTTGTTAGCTTCCCAAGGATAGTACACGCCGCCCCCCCCCCCCCCCCCTCTCCATAGTTTATCACCAGGCATTTGCTGCTCTATGCACACCAATGAGGGATGCCACATTTATTTACTCTTGACGGCTCAAAAACCACATTTGGAGTTGGAAGTGCCCATATTATTGGCGACACCCCTACTAGATTTCGCCTTTCCAACCAGTGTTCGCTTTTAACTGCGGAGCTTTATGCTGTTCTCCAGGCTGTCCAATACATCCATTACCGTAAGTGGCTACACTACATTATATGCTCGGATTCGCTCAGCTCTCTCCTGAACCTCCAAGCTCTTTATCCTGTCCACCTTCTGGTCCACCGGATTCAGGACTGCCTCCACTTGCTCCAGTTGGGGGTCATCTCTGTGGAGTTCCTCTGGATCCCAAGGCACGTTGGTATCCATTGAAGCGAGGCAGCCGATATATCGGCCAAGGCTGCAGTCTCTCTTCCAATGGCCCGCTGTTCGCATGGGTCCCTTAGCCAATCTACAGAGCGTTTTATGCCTTAGTGTTGCTCTTTTATGGCACACACATTGGTCTACACTTTCCGATAACAAATTGTGGGATGTGAAACCTCTTCCCTGTGCTTGGACCTCTTCCTTCCGGCCTCGTCGTCGTGAGGAGGTAATTTTAACTAGACTCCAGGTAGGGCACTGTCTTTTTAGCCATCGACATCTTTTAAGTGGCGATCCTCCCCAGCTTTGTCGCCACTGCTCTCAACTGTGGATGGTGAAAAACCTTTTACTTCAGTGCTCCTATTTTAATCCACTAAGTGCCCGTTTACAGATGTTGCCTGAGATACCTTCCCTTTCAGCAGATGACATGCTCTCAGCCAGTCGCGTCCTCGAGTTTATCAGTGTCGGAGAGATGACATCACTCATTGGAAACACTTTTTTTGGGGAAAATACCCCCCCCCCCCCTTCAGTAGTAGTTTTCTAAGATTTCCTTCCGTTTCCCTCTTTTATGAATTTCGCTCCCATTGTTGCTGATTTAACATTCGGTTTTTTACCCTTCCCTAAGCCACAGAATGGGCGCTTGTGACCATCGCAGGTTTGCACCTTTTTTAAAAAAAAAAATAAAAAAATTATCAAAAAAAAAAAAATCAGGGTACGACCCAGAAACAAAAAGACAGTCATCACAGTGGAAGCATCCCGAGTCTCCAAGGCCAAAAAAAGTGCAGCCGGTGTGAAGCAAAATCAAGGTGATGCTGACTGTCATCTTTGATGTCCATGGAATTGTGCATCATGAATACACACCGGAAGGACAAACAGTGATAAAGGAGTATTGTCAAGATGTTCTTCAACGCCCCTGTGACGCAGTTTGGCTCAAAAGACCAGACATGTGAATGGCAAAAAACTGGCAACTGCATGAAATTGACCTCGCACATTCATCCCACTTCATCCAAAATTTCTTGGCCAAACATGGAATTACAACCATTCGCTAACCTCCCTACTCACCAGACATGGCTCCTTGTGACTTCTGGTTGTTTCCAAAATTGAAGAGGCCACTGAAAAGATGCCATTTTGAGAGTAGAGACGAGATAATGCGGAACATGATGACAGAGCTGAACACCATTCCAAAAAAAGACTTCCAGTGTTTCTGGCAGTGGAAGGATCGGTGGGCTGTGTTGTGTGCAAGCACAAGGGGCCTACTTTGAAGGGGATTAGGGTCCCAACCTTGTCACGAATTCAAAATATTTTTACTGGCCAAAGGTCGGATACTTTTTAGACAGGACTCGTATACTTAATGGTGCAGTGCTAAAAGTGAAGAGTAGCTCTTTTAAAAGAAAAGTAGTGTTATGACCGGGTTAGTATCTTCAAAGCAAAGCATCAACCTATTACACATTATCAGCATCAACGTATTACACTTCAGTACAGGATGTCTTCCTACAGTTGTAGACCTTTAGTGTGACAGGCAGTTGATTGATAATATCTTACAATTCTTGAAGATCCATATAAAAATATTCTACAGCATAGATTTCCATAACTTCACAATTTTTGCAACTACAATTATGTCAATGTTTGGACCTACATATTTTCACGAACAACTTCTTTACACAGTGAAGAGAGCGAAATGCACCCACTGAAGCTCACTGACAAGACTTCAGTTTAAAAGCTTGTCTTTGAATTGGCAGTGCTCTGAATGTGGTTCCAGACATTGATGCATTAGTGAAAAGCAAAATTAGTAATTTTCATTGACATGTGGTGTTCTGATGTTTAACGTATGCGTAAAGTAGTCACAAAATACATCTTGATGTCAGTTTAAACTTCATCTAAAAACAACATTTGTAATAAGGGTGCATCAATCTAATGAATATCATGCTTCATACTCAGCTGGCCAATATACTTTGCCTTATCAATTAAAAGAAATGTAAATTTCATTTCATTGTCATTTCTCATTACTGCAGCAGTTTTAGGAAAGGCATTAATTAGCCACCATCAAGCAGTACATCTCCATAGAACTATGAGCAGCCATAGAATAGACTTGTCGACAGCAGTTTCTCGTGCTGAGCTGCCTTGTGCAGCTTCCTCCTAGCCGCCCTTCGTCTTCCCCTTCCATTACTGGCCATGAGCTGGCCCGTTGCTAACTGCTGCGGCATCAACATGTGAGGCAGCTCACATGAGCAGATCGGTGAACAGTCCTGGCTTAATGTATTGAGTAGTACTGTAAACGCTACAAACCCTCATCTAGACATTATGTGTTGGTTTACTTCAGTTGGCCATAACTCTCGGATGAATGTGGAGTGTTTCCTGTAACAGAAGCCACAGCTGATTCTGTATCCCATTGTGGTCTGACTGCAGTTGTACTTCATTTCTAACAATCCAAAGTTATGTATTGAAGACAGGAGGAGGAAATGTGTTGAATTGTAATTTGTGTGCTAATATTTAACCCTTTAACTTAAAATCTGGGGTATATTTGAGCAACTTAAGAACAGACCTTCAAAAAACTAAAAACCCGCTTATATCTGTTTCATCACCGATAATTACATGTTCAGCCATTAGAGAGCATCTGATACTACACTGTAGCGTGGCTGTCATGTTTTGTTTGAGGTGATTGCCACTAGGTATCATCTTTACTGTGTGCCACTTTCTATACTCAACAACAAAATGGGCTCTTTAAGATTCTCTCTTATATTGTTATTTAGACATTGCTTTCAAAAAAGGATGGCTGTAGTCATCCTGAGTTTGACATTGAATTTAGCGGCTCAGAAAGTGAAGGACAACATGATGTTACTTTATTAGGGACTGAAAGTGATGGCATTTCGTCAGCTGACTGACAAGTGCCCACCACTGGTATGAGATAGATACATCCACCGTGCTCCAGCAAGCTCCTCCAAGATTTATGTTCACTGGAAACCATTGTGAAATCCATGTTTAGACTTAATAGGTACATACAAAATGAAAAATGACTTAAAGTTTTAGCATATTTTAGTTGAAGTCTAGTGCACGAGTCTGCTTGGGATTTTAATATCGGTGATCTTCAAAATTTTGTAACTATTTTGAACTTTAAAAACAGTCTTTATATGTCTGTATGTAATGATGCCATTCAATATGGGATGTTTCCATTATTCGTTGGAACATAATTTGGTAAAAAAAAAAATATTACATTAAGAGGTAAACATATTTACTGGTTGTCATATTGTATTGTGTGAAATAAGTTTTGGTTTTAGCTTTGTATTTTCCAGTAATACAAGTATATTTTTTCAGATGTTTGTGTTATATCTTTTCTGGACCATGAAAGTCTTTATACTAGATTTGCTTTTATTGCTGTATATTTAATTCGTATTTTTTTTCTGTTTCTTCCAGGAGACAATTGAGCAAATCCGAAAAGACCTGAGTTCATCTGTAGTTCCTACTGTCAAAAGCACTTCCTCTCTTAGTGCTGGAGGATTAACTAAAAAGACTGTTCAAGAGGTAATTAATGAATACCAGTATTAGCTCCAACTGGTTTTAGAATCTTTTTACTGTTAACAAGTATTCGAGAGGGCCCGGGAATAGAGGAATTGTATACAGCCTATGTAAACTGTTATCTTGTGCAAGTTAATGGCACAGCTCCACTGCAGAATACCTACTACATTTTTTCCTTGAACGTGACTAAATTTATTACTTATAGCTCCCCAAACTATTATTGCTCATCTAATAGCTTTATATGTGACTAGATGCTATTTATTGTTACATTTACAGTACCACATATACAGGTCACATATTATGGACAATGTTAGATTGAATCACTAGCTTCAAGAAAGCCACTAGAGACTTCCATGACATCTCTTAAAAACTGCTGAAAGGAATATTCAGTATATTAATTTTATCAATAATAAACAGTTTGGCCACCCATAAATGGTACTTTCCCAGTGATGATAAATCCATTGCTCAGTGTGCTGAAGGTCAAGACAGGCACTAACTCCAAACCAAGTCTGCAAATATGTTTTGCTTGTCAAATATTCGCATGTTCCTAATCCTCTGACTATTTCTACAAACCAGTTGCGAAGAAACACCCCCCCCCCCCCCCTTGTCACCCAGTATTACACCAGACTACCAGTGAAACTATTTTAGGTTTTCCTGTGAAGTTGTACAGCCATCCCACGAGATATGTTGCCACTCATTGTTTAATACTTTCCCTGAAATCTTCAGATGTAGTTTTGCGAAGTCACAGTCAGGAATGATTCCTAAATAATCTTTACATTATTTCCCTTTTGTTTGCTGCCCTTAAGAAACCTCCTTTTTTCTAAAAGTTATTTTTTGAGTAGCCAGTAGTTAGAGATGCACTAGTTTTTAAATGCTATGCATTTTACCGTAAGTTTTTTCAAGGTAGTCTTCTGCTCATGCATACACTCAGTGCATTATGGCTCTGTTCTTTTCCGGTAAATACTACCATATTTACTCGAATCTAAGCTGCACTTTTTTTCCAGTTTTTGTAATCCAAAAAACAGCCTGCAGCTTAGAATCGAGTGCAAAGTAAGCAGAATTCTGAAAAATGTTGGTAGATGCTACCACAACTAACTTCTGCCATCGAATATAAGTAGCACTAAACAGGCATGCTTTGCAGGCACAAAGATAAATACTGGCGCCAAAACCTCTGTGTCACTAAATAAATTTAAAAAAGAAGGTAGAAGACGACCTTTTTTCTCTGCCTCGAGTTTCGACAACTGCATTTTCAAACATTATCCAACGAAGTAAATAAAAAATCCTTATTGTTCAACTTCGACCGTAGCAGCCTTTCAAATATTCGTAGCAACAAAAATAAATTTCTTTACACAAAATACCAACAATGCATAAGGCTTTAGGATTGTTGCGCAAGTTGATACGCTGGGGCTCATTAAGATTTCACGTAGCAGCACCTATTGCCCTGTGGAATTTTGTGAAGTGCTTGTTGGTGTTAGTGAACCACAATGAAGCACTTTCATTATACTGCCAAATTCAAGAGGGGGAGTTACTTCTTTTGCGGAACAAAGTTCCAATTGTGCTGCAGGTCTGCGATACGGGATTGATGAGAGCAACATCAGGTGATGGCGACTGCAGAGAGACAAATTATTTGAATGTTCAAGTAGCAGGAAAGCATTTAGTGGGACAAAGTGTGGCCAATACCATGCACTAGAAGTGATTTTAAATGAATTTGTTAAGGAACAGCGTCTGGAATTCCTGCCTGTGAACGCCGAAATTTTAAAAATTAAGGCACATGAAATTGCTAGAGAGCAAAAAGTCGAAAATTTTAAGGCTAGTCGCAGCTGGATTGATCTGTTTATGAAGCGCTGGGGTTTTCCACTTCGGAGGCGAACTTTAGTTGCACAGGAGCTGCCGAAAAATTATGAAGAAAAACTTGTGGAATTTCAGCGCTTCATGATTAGGTAGCGCACAGAAAAGCAACACCTTCTTGGTCAGATGCTGACCAAACTCCCATATATTTTGACATACCAAAGGAAAGAAAGACGTAAGTGTTCTTACATCAGCGGCGAAAAACAGCGGATGGCCGTCATGCTTGCTTGCACAGCAGATGGACATAAATTACCCCCATTCATAGTTTTCAAGCGAAAGACTTCCGAAATCAGAAGTGTTTCCAAAAACTGTAAATGTACAAGCAAACGGAAGTGGGTGGTTTTCGGAGGACATGATGCTGGAATGGATTAGGCATGTGTGGAATCGTCATCCTGGTGCAGTGCTTGGTTTACGCAGTCTGTTGGTATTAGATGCGTACACAGGCCATACAACATCTGCAGTAAAATGAAAATTAGAGGATTCAAAATAGACTTGGCAGTAATTCCAGGCGGGATGACGTCAATTCTGCAACCACTTGACATTTGTTTGAATAAACCATTTAAGGACAAACTTAAACACATGCACACAGACTGGCTTTCGAAAAGTGACAGACAACTGACACCAACAAGACGTGTAAAATGCGCAAGTTTGTAACAATTGTGCCAATGTATTTATGATGCATGGAAGTGTGTTCCAAATGAGACTGTGTAGCAAGCATTTAAAAAATGTTTGATATCCAATGCAGTAGATGGTACAGAGGACGATGCTCTGTATGAAGAAATGAGCAACAAAGAATCGAGTGATAGTGATTTAGAATTATGACTGGTATTTTAAACATTTCATATAAGTTGTATTACAAACCTAATAACATTTTGTTTTAAATTTCAGCATTTAATTTCTAAGTTACAATTTCTAAGTGTTGCTACTCTGCATTGCACAGGATAGAAAAGTGTGGAGAGCTGCATCAAACCAGTCTACGGACTGAAGACGTCAACAACACACTCTGCATTTGAAGTCATCACTAAAAATCTACTATGAAAATTTGACTGGCAAGACTGTTTGGGATGTATGTCAATATGGCCAACGCTACGTTCTGAATATTTTCCTACCTGTGACAAGAGAGGGTTGCTAATAGGAACTTTTATGAATCATGAATCACATGCAGTATTCTCTTCACCATAAGAATCATTCGAATGTAAACATTATGCCATGTATTTTTTCGTGTTTGCCACCATCTCCTTTAAATCCTGTCTGTCTAATAAATTACGAAACTAGAGTGAGGCACATACACACTGTACATTATCGTGTTTATTTTGTCAGTGAACGAGACATATCATTTCACATATTTATGTAGTGTGCCATTCTCCCATTCAGGCACAACGTGAAATTCTGGACGCGGAGCTCGACTTGTTCACCCGACAACAGGAAGGAGGAGACACGTCTGAGCTCCAGAGGCGTGTGGCAGAGCTGAAGATGGCTGCCCACTCCCTAGGTCTCCTGCGGCCGGCTCCAAGAGTGGCTCGAGGTGCAGCTACACTTTCCCACCGATCAGCTGTTGGCCGGGGGAGGTGGGTATCTGTTGAACTGAAGAGTGTAAATTCATTCTTTATTTTATTAACACAATAATTGTTAATACAATATTTATGAAACACAAGCTCATAGCCAGCTTAGAGAGTACAATTTTAAATCTGTATACTGAGTGTTTCCAGTCCGAACTGATTTGTAAGTAGGGACCACTACACTGTACCTTTTGATAAGGGTGAATGTGTGATCTGGGAGGCCAGCAAAAGGAGATGCAGGTACAAACACGTACATGATTATAAATTGACTGTATATATGTAGGAGATGTGAAAAGTAAGATTTAATGTGACAAATGTATTTTGCGAAAATTAAGCTCAGTCCTTTCGAATAATTAGAGCACAAACTGAAATGATTATATACCAAACACCATTAAAAGTCAAACAGTGGAAAGTCTAGGTTGGACGTTATATCTACATTCCTCCAGAACCTCAACAGTCACCTCCTCCCTGATTCATGTCACCTTTTCCTCCTCATCCTTGAAGTTGACCTCCACCTCACTGGAACGTCTTTATCCAACCTACCATCCACCAGCAATACCTCCACTTTGGCAGCTGCCACACATTCCGTACCAAAAGGTCCCTTCGAAACATTGTAGCCACTTGTGGTCATCACCTCTTTGGTGACAAGCCATATCAACAGTCTCACTTGAGGCATTCACAGACCAAAATTATTCTCCTAATCTTGCACAGAAACTGATCTCCCATGCCTTGTCTCCCAAGTCAGCTACCACATACTCCCCAGGACTGAAGCAACTGAATCACATTCTCTGCCAAGTTTTCAGCTACCTCTCCCAATGCCTGAAATGAGGAATATCGTACCCACTATCCTCACCACCACTCCCACAGTGGTATTCCACTGCCCATCAAACCTGTGCTTTATCCTTGTCTGTCCCTACTCTACCTCTGCTCCCAACCCCCTTGCCTCGTGGCTCATACCCCTGCATGACCTGTCCCCTGCCATCCTCCCATTGCCACTTATTCCAGTGCTGTCACAAGCACTTCCTATCCCATCAAATGCAGGGTTACCTGTGAAAGAAGTCAGATGATCTACAAACAAAGGTGTACCCACAGTGTTGCTTTCTAACAAGGGGAACACTCCATCGCACCCCCCTCAGATATAATGGCCCAATGGATAGCCCGTCAAAAACTGAACACAGGTCAAGCATGGAAACGAGAAGGTGAACTGAACCAAACTGTGAAAAAAGAAGCAAAATAGAAACAGTGAACGCTCCAAGCTAAAGATGTGCAACATCGAATGACCCACAAGAACCACAGGGTCAGTGTTGAGTGATCACGGTGTTGAGCACAAAGCACGAGATCTGTATTCAAACCTCCCTCATGCTGCTTGGATTGTTACATTTAACTTAACCTTCTATTGCCTGGAGTTCATTTGATGAAAGAATATAACAGTTTCCAACTTCACAAAATTATTGAAAATTGAATTGCACACTCGTCACGTTAATAAAACACTGACTGACATGCTTCACAGATCTCTTTGACTGACTGACAAAAGAACAACTCGCTTGCAGCCTCACTGCATAACTTTATGTAGTATTTTAACAATAAATTTCCAAATAACCCATTATTAATTTTGTGCAATTTTGATGTTACAATTAAAATTTACAAAATGTAAAGAAATTGGTGTTACAGCCGAATAAGGTATAAAATACAATATCGTATTACATAAATTTTTTAGTATCATATGTAGTTTTACATATAAAAAATCAATCTGAACTTTAATTACAATAGTGACTCTTGTATTATTTTAGTTGCATAATTAATTACAGCTTGGATTTGCTTGCTAACATTCAGTGACAGTACAGATCTCGTGCTTTATCCGACTACATATGTAAAATTTACAAATGAGGCCTTAAATACTGAAAATCGGAAAGTTGTGTGGTGTAAGCAATTGGTGAGTTAATTAGAAATGTAATTACAAAGGGTATTTATTACAGAGGAAGACATAAAAATAGATAACATATCACTTGCTAATAACTTGTAAGCCATTTCTCAAGATAATGATGTTCTCTGTGTCAACCCACCAATCAGCTGCAATTAAGGTAATTAGAGGCACCAACCACTTATGCCAACATTCCCACAGCCTCTTAATATTTGTCGCCAGATATTTAACATTTCAGTTTCTTGATTAAACATCCAACTCTGCACTTGTGCATAATTTTGTTAATGACAACATTCCCCTGACAATCATGATAATATACGTCCTTCCAGAACATTCTGTATCTTTGACAATGAATGTGAAGTGTTTTAGCTAATTGGACAGAATGATGTCTATAAAGACACACAAGTCTGTGGGAAGCACTGACTCATCTGACAGCCACCCTGATGCACAAAAAAAAGGTGGTATCAGTCTCTTCATTAGAGTCTTGGGGAAGGCTGTATCATTATACCCCTCCCCACCCAAGGCACCCACAAATTTATGGACTGTCTGTCTGGTCATTGACATGTCTATTCTTCTCCTGTAGTCTTGGGAATGATCATATAGAATAAGAGTTATGTGATATGAAAATATATTATCATCACAAGTTAGCGTGCTGCCACACAGGCCTCTCACAGCAATGAAATCGACAAATAAATGGGTGTGGTCTATGTTACAACGAAGGAATTAAAGACTCAAACCTTTCAAAATGGAACTCAAGAGTCATAACGTGTTGTGTTGTAATTGTGTAAAACAAATAGAAGGTACGTACATTTGGAGGTCAAGCAGATGTTACACCACGATACAGACACAAATTTAAATACAGCGAACAGACCTATCAGTCATTGGACAAACAGTTCATAATTTTGTGGTGGGGGGGGGGGGGGGGGGAAGGGGGATATGAGAGAGGTTTGAACCTGGATCTCCCCCATCACAGTCCCATACTGTGACCACATGACCCCGGTCCCACCATGATTGAAAGGTGCTCTATGTTGTCCATGTTGATCTTGGACTGTTCAGTTTCTGTTCTGCTTTTTTTTCCTTCCACAGTACACCACCTTCCTGTTTTCGTACTTGATCTGTGTTCAGTTTTTGACAGGCTGTCCAATGGGCCATCTTACCACTAAATCTAAGAGGGCTGTGATGGGGAGTTTCTCTCGAATGAATGACCATAGCCAAACTGGGCGAGAGAGAGCTGGACCACCCATTTGCTGAACATGATGCCCACTCGAGTGAGTGCTCCCTGTCCTGCACCACGTAATTCCTTTCTACCGTCTACTTTTTGTGAATTGCGCAGGTGGGAATACTCTTACTTTCATTCTCGTGAGCCCCCTGGTATCAACCTTCCCTGCTGCCACTCCAGCACTACACACCTATGCATCTACGGTCTTTTCCCCATTCCTCCTCCCTCCCCTCCTCCTCCCTGCCCATTCTTCCCACCTCCCTACCCCGTCCACACCCTTCCCTCCCCATTCTTTCCCACCTCCCTACCCCGTCCACAAACTTCCCTCCCCATTCTTCCCACCTCCCTACCCCGTCCACACCCTTCCCTCCCCATCCCCCCTCCACCCCTTTCATTCTCCCCTCCCCCTTCAACCTCACTTCCCCCTTCAACCTCACTTCCCCCTTCAACCTCACTTCCCCCTTCAACCTCACTTCCCCCTTCAACCTCACTTCCCCCTTCAACCTCACTTCCCCCTTCAACCTCACTTCCCCCTTCAACCTCACTTCCCCCTTCAACCTCACTTCCCCCTTCAAACCTCACTTCCCCCTTCAACCTCACTTCCCCCTTCAACCTCACTTCCCCCTTCAACCTCACTTCCCCCTACATCCTCACTTCCCCCTACATCCTCCCGCCCCCCCCCCCTGGTCAGACTCCCGGTCCCCGCTCCCCCCACCCCGGTCAGACTCCCGGCCCCCCCCCCGGTCAGACTCCCGGCCCCCCCCACCTCGGTCAGACTCCCTGCCCCCCCCCCCCCCCGGTCAGACTCCATGGCCCCCCCCCCGGTCAGACTCCCTGCCCCCCCCGGTCAGACTCCCTGCCCCCCCCGGTCAGACTCCCTGCCCCCCCGGTCAGACTCCCTGCCCCCCCCGGTCAGACTCCCTGCCCCCCCCGGTCAGACTCCCTGCCCCCCCCGGTCAGACTCCCTGCCCCCCCCCCCGTCAGACTCCCTGCCCCCCCCCCCGTCAGACTCCCTGCCCCCCCCCCGGTCAGACTCCCTGCCCCCCCCCCCCCGGTCAGACTCCCTGCCCCCCCCGGTCAGACTCCCTGCCCCCCCCGGTCAGACTCCCTGCCCCCCCCCCCCCGGTCAGACTCCCTGCCCCCCCCGGTCAGACTCCCTGCCCCCCCCCCCCCCCGGGTCAGACTCCTTGCCACCCCCCACCACGTCAGTCCTCCCTGCCCCCCCCCGGTCACTCCCTGCCCCTCCCCCCAATCCGTCCCCCTCTTCCCCCCCCAGCCTCCTCCGTCCCCCTCTTCCCCCCCCCAGCCTCCTCCGTCCCCCTCTTCCCCCCCCAGCTTCCTCCGTCCCCCCCTGCCCCCTTCCTCCCCCTACACTGTCCCCCTCCCTGTCCACTGCCCCGTCCCCTTTCTCCCCCCTACACCGTCCCCCTCCCTTTTCCCTACCCCCTGCCTCTCCCCTCCACTGTCCCCCTCCACGTCCATCGTCGTCCACTCTCCCGTACCTGTCCCTCCCCCAAGCCCCCTTCACTGTCTCCATCCATCCATCGCCCTTTTCTCTCTCTTCTCTCCCTCCCTCCTCCCTCACCATTCCCTCTCACTTTCCTCTCTCCCACTCCCGCCTTCTTCTCACCTGTCCCCTCCTTCTTCTCACCTGTCCCTCCTGTCGCCTTCCCCTTCCTCCCCCTCCCCTTCCTCACCCCTCCCAGCCCACGTAAGGTGATGGGAAATGTAGTGTCTACACCTTACACAGAAGAGTCTCCCACACAGTGACAGTTTGTCACTTCATTTAATTGAGCTATGTGTAGTTATTTGTACGTTTCCTACAGCATGATTGCAACCTTTCAGTATGCTGTGAGCAATTCAGTTTTACAGTTGCAGACATGTGTGTGCCTCCCCCCCCCCCCCCCCCCCCCCCCCCCCGCCCACCCACACACACATGAGCATAGGCGCGCGCGCGCGTGCACACACACACACACACACACACACACACACACACACACACACAGAGAGAGAGAGAGAGAGAGAGAGAGAGAGAGAGAGAGGGGGGGGGGGGGTTCATTTCCTTAACTCTTCGAAGAGAGCAGTGGTGGTGACATGGCTCTGTTGTTGTTCGTGCATAGTTATTTGTGAAGATGGGAAAAAGTCAAGATTCAAGCAGTGGTTAAGTTCTTTGTAAAGAAAGGTATGAAAGCAAAGGACTCGCATGCCGATTTCCGGAATACACTGGGGGACTCTGCTCCTTCATGTTCTACTGTTGCCAAGTGGACAATGAATTTAAATTTGGTCGGGAGAGCTTAGATGATGATCATGTAGTGGTCAGCCAAGATGTGCCACTACTCCAGAAATCATTGCAAACAGGTCACGAAGGACTGCCGATTGAAAGTGTGTTAAATTGCTCATGCTTGCTAGATGTCATCTGAAAGGGTATATCACATTCTAACAGAAGAATCAGAAATGAAAAAAATTATCTGCAAGATGTGTGCCAGGACTCTTGACACTGGATCAAAAATGCATGACGTTGCCATGGTAAAATTACACGAACTAAGGTATGAATTGTTGCCTTACCAGCCTTATTCACCTGATATGGCTCCGTAACACCTCCATCTGTTCCCCAAACTGAAAATTTTTCTTGGTGGACGAAGATTCACTTCAGACGAAGAATTGATAGCCGGAGTTAACATCTGTTTTGCGGGTCTGGAGGAGACTGATTTTCAAGATGGCATCGTTGGACCAAGTACATGAATTTACAAGAAGACTACATCGAAAAATAAAAAAGTTTGAGTGAAGTAAGTACACTTTTTTCTATTCCATTCCAAGAACTTTTCAAACCTTTTTCGTAGTAATACCACAGCCCCTCGAATTTGTTTAAAAAAGGGAAGGAGATTACTGCCAAGTGGCAGTACGAGAATGTATACACATAAAGGCTATTGGTTAATCTCGCTAAACTTTGTGTCATTACATCAGGCAGCAAGGGATGAATGGGAAGTCAAAAGTGACAGATGGAGTAGAATGTCTACAGTATGAAGGAAGGGAGAAGGGGCAGTGGGATGGTGCAGGACAGCTGAGAGAAAAAAATGCACAGAAGTGAAGAAAAATGAAAGCGCCAAAAAACGAAGCAGGAAGCTGTAGTGTAATGAAAGAATGAGGAAAAGGAAAATATATGGATAAATGTGGAGGAGGAAGGATGTGCACTCCCAGAATGATTGGCAGAACCAATGTTCAGCAATTGTTGGGAATGGAGCACATGCCATATTGTTATTTCCACTCTGCTTTTGAGCTGCAGAGAATATTCTGCTTTGAAGTGTTACTCTTTTTGTGTGAGAACCTTTGTCCTTAAACGACATTAGCACTGAGTTTGAAACACGTTTCACAATGTTGTTTGCAGCTACAGCTGGACTCAGTATTTGCAAGATCCTGCAAACACAAAAACAGTTGTGTTGGTACAAACCAAAGGAAACATCTTTTCTGCTTGCTCCTGCTAAATGCTACTGTATGGTGTATGTGTTTCCGACGTACTTTGCGTAGCAGATTATTGTAATTATGTTGCCTCTTAGAGTGTGATAAGTTGACACATCTGTTGTCGTATTAAGACAACAGATGTTTGAGCTTAACCACACACTATAAAGCAATGGCAAGCCTGTGGAACCTGTGAAGTACAAACTATAAAAATTCTGTGGTATAACAAAACGCCACTCAGAAAATTACAGCTGTGCTTATCACGAGCAGTGATAATGTAGAAAAGAAATCGAGGTCTCTGCTAACACAGTGCAGACATTGTATCAGGTTATCTCAGAAATGAATGCATGCAAGCGAATGGTGAATTATCAGTAAGTGTGAATATGGTGGATGTGGCAAGGGGATCCACAACTACTTCAGATATCCCTCTCTCATTGATTACTACAGAAAAGACTGTAGGTGTTGATAATAAAGACGATATGGTGTTATATATTAATTTATTAGAAGTATTTCAATTTACAATTCGGTATATACTTCAGCATTATGTACATAATTGAATTGTCTTTGCATAGCCTTTCAACCAGTGCCTCACAAACTGCAGGAATTATTTGAAATATAGCTAACTATGAAATAAAGACTAACAGCAAGTATCTGTTTAACAAGAATTGTATGTTGTTCTCTGAAAGAAATAGCTCTACCATATTTATTAGCATATTAAAATCACACAGTGTCTTACTGAAGTTACAAAAAGTAGAGCCATCTTCCAAATTCAGCTCACGCAGCATATTGTTCCTGCCACATATTTGATATTATGTTTTCATCCAATATAATGAGTACACCAAGGCCAGTAGGCCTTCAGAACTAGTTCACTGAAAACTAGAAAACGGACAAGTAACAAATATATATTCTTTGCATTCAGGGGCAGAGGCTACGCACATGTTTCTGTCGACCATCGACCTACTAAGGTCCTCGTATCAGGATATGAAGAGGATGAGAAAGATGATGTTGTCAGTCACTTTGCAGTAAGTAACATTTAACTACTTCTATGCTATATGAGAATAGAATGATGTGTTCAACATTTTACAGTAACTTGCACCATTAACTACAGTATATAGAAAACACTATTTGGGTGTAAGCAAGTTGCACACATACATCACATCTTGTGAAGACAAGTAAGCTAGGGCAGTGGAGGAGCAATTCCCAAAGCTTATTTTTGCTTTTCTTTTTCAGGAATCTCAAATAAAATCACAAGTTTCTACCCTTGTTCTAGTTCAGTCAAGCTAGTGTTATGCCTTTGATGTCAGAAAATGAAATGTATTTACAGAATGCCAGGTGTGTGTGTGTGTGTGTGTGTGTGTGTGTGTGTGTGTGCGTGTGTGTGCGTGCGTGTGTGTGTGTGTGTGTGTGTCTACACACGGTACATGGTAGATGATGCTTTGTACCACGGCTTGTCATGCCCTCTCTTTTCCATCAGCAAATAGAGTGAGGGAAAAGTAGTTGTGTCCATAACACTCTGTTAAAAAATACTAGTTTTCTAAACTTTCTCAATAGTTTTGTGTGTGTTAAGGTGTGTGGGGGAAAGGGGGGGGGGGGGGTAGCGACCTGCTTCCTTCCAGAGATTTTTATTTTAATTCCCAGAGTATTTCCATAACGCACATGTGTTGATCAGCTCTACTGGTAACAAACCGATAAGTATGCCACTTAATTGCTTTGATGCCTTCTTTAATCCCATTTTGGGGAACCAAAGCATGTGAGCAGGATTGAACAAAGGATCACACAAGTGCTCAATGTGTAGTATCCTTTATAGATGAACCACACCTACCTAGAACTCTCACAATAAACAGAAGTCAACAGCTCATGTGCCTACAGTCCACCTCAACTGTTCATCTCTCTCTCTCTCTCTCTCTCTCTCTCTCTCTCTCTCTCTCTCTCTCTCCCCTTTCACAAGGTTACGCCTAGATATTTAATCAACATTACTTTCTCAAGCAGTACACACACCACAAACACTGTATTCGAAAATTACGGGATTGTTTTTTGTACTCGTCTGTGTTAACTTACTGTTTATCAAATTTAGAGCAAGCTGCCATTCATCACACTAAACAGAAAATCCTATCAAAGTCATCCTGTATCCCCTACAGTCACTGAACTATGACACTTTCCCGTACACTAAAGTCTCATAAGCAAACAGTTGCAGATTGCTGCTGGCTATGTCAGACAGATTATTTATGCATATAGGGAAGAAGAGTGACTCTATTGTACTGTCCTTGAGCACTCTGGGACAGTTCTTTTGCTTTATGATGAACACTCAGTGTCCAAGACATGTACTGGATTCTATTACTTAAGAAGTCGTCAATCCACATGCATATATCTAAAAACCTATTCTGTATGCTAGGACCTTTGTGAACAGTCTTTGTCGCACTGTGTCCAACACTTCGCAGAAATCTGCCTGTTGCCTGTGTAAGGTCACAGAATTGTCATTGGTGTTTTTACTACTGCCAGTGGCAAAACAATAGGTAATATTTAATTTGACTATGTTTTGTTTAATGCACAGTTATGCATTAATGTTTTCTTCTACAAGGATATGGTTCTTGTTATTTTTTTTATTTTGGATGAAGTGAGCAAGTGCTGTGGCAGACTGGGGTTTGTCTGCTGCATAATATAAACTGGCCGCTGTTGCACCTGTGTCGCAAGCTAAAGGTGTTGAGAATATGAGCTCCAGGACACCGTGTAGATATTGTTTTACAATAAGTGTTAATTGTCTTTCTTGATTAGAAATGTTGTCACAAAAGTAATTAATCTTGTTAATTCACTCCATTAAGCATGATGTAATGTAAATACAAAATATGACATTTGAAATTCAAGTTGAGTATAACTGAAATTAATCGTTTAAAAGGCACTCCTCATATGGAAAACCTAAGAAGCAGTTCTTCCCTAACACGTTCACTCTTGTGCTCAGTAATGCCTATAATTTTGACTCCAGTGTACTGCAATCCCATTTCCAGCACATTCGGTTAGCTACACTCTGATACTACATTCACTTCACAACCCGAATCGAATACCATATTTATTACTTCACCGTACAACATATCTCTAATTATTGACCTTTTATGCTGGGCTGCCACTTCTGCAACTACCTCTTCTAATTCTTCATTTATAAGTTCTTGTTCCTCCTCATTACTCAAATGTCCTAATATTTTGGGCATAACTCTGACATAACACAGTCTCTTGGAGCTGTCCCTTTCTTGGGACCTGAAGTGTTTTCCATATCTTCCATCTCAACAAGTTTGCTTGTGCAGATGAAAACATAAAAACTGGACGGCCGCCTCAGAATTCTAAGTCTAGGCATCTGCACAGTTTGGCAACACTGTAGGATGTGGAAGTGTCAATTTCCACAAACTGTTACAGAGTGGTATCTACTCACAGTCCAGTAGTTAATGTTGCGCAATGTAGACGAAAAGACGCGAGTTCGAGTCCTCACATTCCTTTATTCTTTTAACCACATATCAGCTGTCTACTAAAAGTATCAGTCTGATGGAACCTCATACATAATTTGCTCCACTTTTTAATCTACCATTAATAGCAAAACCTCTTGCAAAAGGACTCTTGCCTGTGTCAAGATCAGAACAGTCCATGCTTGTGAGTTTCCTCACTCCACAGTAGCCACTGGCAAGCAGTCACCAGTTGAGCACGTGCACAAGGTGCAGCACGTTTCTCCTCTCCCAATGGTAAACATTAAATTGTTTCTTATTGTAGTTTGACCCTCTGCATGAAATAATTTCGATAAAAAGAGTGAGCACCATACAGGTACATAACATTCATAAATTACCAGGACTACATTTATCAATTGTCATTTTCTTATTTGAAGTTCTAACATTTGTCTTGTAGTTATGAATTGTATTCTGTATGCTTCGAACTTATGAACATTGTTTAAAGAGTTATAGAATAGTTGCAAATGGAAAAGATCTAACATCTGTGACATATTGTTCGCTTTGGGTTTAATAGAGGGCGAAGGCAGTGGAGGCAGCTTGATATGTTGGTCTCGTGTGGGCTGAGTGCTGTCAGACAAATCACATCAGAAAAAGATTTTCGTATTTCGAGAGATTATTGTGGCATGAATTATTTTCCACAGTCAAGAAGTCTTGATAATTGACATGTGTGATAAAATATAACCATTTAACCTTTGTGCGACATTTGCATTCAGTAGGTCAGGTTCAGAAATAGTTTGTAGGAGTAAAACTTTCTCTAATTCAAAGCAACAAAAAACAAAGGGATGATTATTACTGCATGTTCATTTGAATGTCACCAATGCACTCATTGAGCAATCCTATGCAGTATTATTACTTGCGTTGAGTTATCATGCCTTTATGTTAACTTCTCAAGAAGAAATTAGTGGCTAAGCCCTAATGAAAGACATCTCCTCAACCGAACGGCAGTGTGGACAGAAAATATTTTGCATCTGGTGACACAAAAAATGTGTTGTGCGTCACTAATTTCTTCCCAGGGTTGCGTCCATCGCAGCTGACATTTGTTTCCAACAACTGAACCACCTTTGGATCATAATGTAAGAAAAATGACCTGTAAAACAAAACTTCCACTGCTCTGAAATATAATGACAACTACTTATTTCAGATAGTAAGTGCTGCACTGTGATCCACATATATATGCTATAATTTGACTGACATTGATTACTGTTTAAATAAAATAGTGGCAGTTTGTCATAATGAATCATCAGTTTATGCATAGTCTCTGCAAATAGTAGAAGCATTTGCCCATCTGTGCCTTCACAAAACACTTTGATAGATCTCATGTGAATGTTGTGGTAGCCTAGAGGCATTGTTTGTATAAAACCATCAGAGGCTCACTCTACACCAAATGAGGTGCAGTGTAGAAAATCAGCACCATCCTTAGATTGGTGAACTTGTTATTATTTTGGTTTCTGTCTGTCTTACATGTACTGAAAGTTGGAAATCTCTTTGACATGATGCTTTTCACTTTTATTGGTAAAGCATCAGCAACAGCTATGTTGTAATCATTACATGTAGATGATACTTGTCATTCTTGCAGTATTTATAGACAGAATGACAGTTTTGCTTAAGGATGACTTACTGTAGATATTACTGTCAGCATTTTTGTTTCATACTCTGGTGACAACTGCTTTTCCTTTGCTGTTAGCACAATCTGGAATTGAGCTTACACTGCACACATTTGCTAGTATCATTATCTTCACAGCTTTTAGAGTTGGTATTTTTTGTCTTTGCATATGGTTTCGTGTCACAGTATACTTTTTTTGACTTTGAACTTCATATTATTAGTAGCTTATGAAGTCTCTTTGTGGATTTTCGTGTCTTGCAACCAGTGCTGTGTTGTTTTTTCATTTATGTTCCTCTGTTTTGGGGATACTGCCAAGACAGCATTAATAAAACAAACCTTTTCTGCGTCCAGATGATCAAAAGATGTGTTGCCTACTCATAATTTTTACAATATAACCACTGAAGGTGCTCAAAGTAAAAGACGTACATCAGGTGAGCGATCTCTTCATTTTCAGTACGCTAAGATGGGGGGGGATTGTGACAGTTCCTCTATGGTGTTTAGTTTGTAGTTGGTGCATTAGAGTGTTGTATATTACACTCTACTCCCTAAACCTAATTTAAAAAATGGTAATAAAACTCCTCGGCATGTACTTTAGGTATTCCATCCCTGGTTGACTGTGTCTTTGAGATAAAAGTTTTGCTCACTTCTGAGTTTGCTCAGGGAGCACATCAGCTTAGAAAATGAATTCTCGTGCTGAAACTCTGCAACTGTTTCATTGCTGAGTTACTTCCTGGATTGTGCAGAATCATCCCGAACTACTGTAGAAATAATGGAAGGTAATGACAAAGCCAAACAAGTGTTCTACAAAGGCATCAGTGGAAAGGAAACACTCCCAAGAGATACAGCCAGTAGAGATTTTCAGTCTGCAACCAGTATAAAAATAAAAAATGAATTGATTTCAAACATCCAGAGAGTGACAATTATGATTCAGAATGTAAATAGACAAGTCGTTGCTCTGAAATTGCAGTGTAGTAGAAACTAATAATGACTGCAGGGATACCAGGGAAAAAAACTGGGTGGGTGGCTGAAGAACTGGGGCATTCCTATCCTCTAAATCAAAATTGTCTGAATTGAATCATAGAAGACCCCTCTCTTGGGAATCAAGTTGTTACCATGGATACAAAATATGACAACTGGGACAAAGCCATGGATACTAAAGAACACACATTTAGTATCTTCCATCAAAACTTCAGAGAAAGAACTTCTGATGTCCAAATAGGAAAATTAAAAGGGCAAATGGAATGGCTCCATGTGTTGTGCTTATCAGAACTTAACTTGGAAATCAATAAAATTGGAGATATTAATTTTGATATATGCAAAATCAAACAATGGAAAGTCCGGGATTGAATAACAAGAATATGAAGAGGAAGATTTGTACTAACAACATAGAGGAGGTGCTGACTCACAGACAGACACAATGAAAATTTAAATATTTAAACTTTCAAAGTTCTCCTTCTTCTCAAAACAGAAAAGACATGCACATTCTCACAAGCACAGCCCACACATACACACGCATAGCTATTTTTTCCAGCTGCTTGGGCCGGCATTTGATACGTACAAATTTAATATTATACTTGAATGATTTTACTTTTGTATGGAGCCACAGTCATATAAAATTTTCTGAAACCATATTTTGAAAGGAAAGTTTCTACTCACCATATAGCGAAGATGCCGAGTCGCATATAGGTATGACATAAAGAGTGTCAGAAGTAAAGCTTTCAGCCGACAAGACCTTCATCAAAAAAACACACACAAAAACACACACACACACACACACACACACACACACACAAAACTGCAGCCTCGGGCAACTGGAATCACAATGTGAGCAACAGCACCAGTGCGTGATGATGGGAATGGCAAGTGGGTGGGGGTAAGGCGGAGACAGGGTCGGGAAGGATGATGGATGGTAGGATAGGGGTGGCGGACAGTGAAGTGCTGCATTTTAGATGCACTATCACTCTCCCTACCCACTCCAGCCTCCACTTTACTCCCACCAAGTCACCACTCCCATCATGCACTGGTGCTGCTGCTCGCAGTGTGGTTTCAGTTGCCTGAGGCTGCAGTCGTGTGTGTGTGTGTGTGTGTGTGTGTGTGTGTGTGTCATCTATTTTTGACGAAAGCCTTAATGGCCAAAAGCTTTATTTGAGACAGTCGTTTTGTTGTGCCTATCTGCGACTCAGCATCTCCGCTATATGGTGAACTTTCCTTTTGATAATATTGTTACATTCCATCCTGGATCTTCCATTGAAAGATGTAACTGCCATTTGACTGTACAACAGGTTTTATTTCACAGTCTACATTTTGGCCTTAGGCCATTATCAAGTGTTAAAATTGCAATGGATTAAAGCACAGTAAAAGTACAAGTAATAAAAAAAAAATCACACAAACAGTTAAATCAATGTATGGGCTGCATGATTTGTTCTGTTACTTACATATTATAAATCATTAGACATGTGTTCTTCTCAATAATAAAAAAAAAGAAAATGAAGCAACAAACATGCACTCTACTCTAACACAATTTTCATATATTTTTGTACAATAAATGATCAGAACAGTGAACACAATAAAACTGAGTGCCCAAAAAGTAAGTGTTCGTCCTACTGACGGCCTTGGGAGAGCCAGTCCTGACAAAACTCTACCGTCTGGTGAGCAAGATGTATGAGACAGGCGAAATACCCTCAGACTTCAAGAAGAACATAATAATTCCAATCCCAAAGAAAGCAGGTGTTCACAGATGTGAAAATTACCGAACTATCAGTTTAATAACTCACGGCTGCAAAATACTAACGCGAATTCTTTACAGACGAATGGAAAAACTAGCAGAAGCCGACCTTGGGTAAGATCAGTTTGGATTTCGCAGAAATATTGGAACACGTGAGGCAATACTGACCCTACGACTTATCTTAGAAGCTAGATTAAGGAAAGGCAAACCTACGTTTCTAGCATTTGTAGACTTAGAGAAAGCTTTTGACAATGTTGACTGGAATACTCTCTTTCAAATTCTAAAGGTGGCAGGGGTAAAATACAGGGAGCGAAAGGCTATTTACAATTTGTACAGAAACCAGATGGCAGTTATGAGTCGAGGGGCATGAGAGGGAAGCAGCGGTTGGGAAGGGAGTGAGACAGGGTTGTAGCCTCTCCCCGATGTTATTCAATCTGTATATTGAGCAAGCAGTGAAGGAAACAAAAGAAAAATTCGGAGTAGGTATTAAAATCCATGGAGAAGAAATAAAAACTTTGAGGTTCGCCGATGACATTGTAATTCTGTCAGACCGCAAAGGACTTGGAAGAGCAGTTGAACGGAATGGATAGTGTCTTGAAAGGAGGATATAAGATGAACATCAACAAAAGCAAAACGAGGATAATGGAATGTAGTCGAATTAAGTCCAGTGATGCTGAGGGTATTAGATTAGGAAATGAGACACTTAAAGTAGTAAAGGAGTTTTGCTATTTGGGGAGCAAAATAACTGATGATGGTCGAAGTAGAGAGGATATAAAATGTAGACTGGCAATGGCAAGGAAAGCGTTTCTGAAGAAGAGAAATTTGTTAACATCAAATATAGATTTAAGTGTCAGGAAGTTGTTTCTGAAAGTATTTGTATGGAGTGTAGCCATGTATGGAGTGTAGCCATGTATGGAAGTGAAACATGGACGGTAAATAGTTTAGACAAGAAGAGAATAGAAGCTTTCGAAATGTGGTGCTACAGAAGAATGCTTAAGATTAGATGAGTAGATCACATAACTAATGAGGAGGTGTTGAATAGGATTGAGGAGAAAAGTTTGTGGCACAACTTAACTAGGAGAAGGGATCGGTTTGTAGGACATGTTCTGAGGCATCAAGGGATCACCAATTTAGTATTGGAGGGCAGCATGGAGGGTAAAAATCGTAGAGGGAGACCAAGAGATGAATACACCAAGCATATTCAGAAGGATGTAGGTTGCAGTAGGTACTGGGAGATGAAGAAGCTTGCACATGATAGAGTAGCATGGAGAGCTGCGTCAAACCAGTCTCAGGACTGAAGACCACAACAACAAACCCAAAAAGTAGTTGTGACAAAAATGGTGACGTTCAGATCATTAGCCACCAAATATGATGATTCCTTCCTCATAGTGACCTAACAGTTACCTCCATCAATAATCAACCAAATGCAGGTGCTCTTATTTGGCATACCACGTACAGCACTTACAGCCGTTTGTTGAGTGAATCAACTTCTAAGGATACTGAAAATTTCATGGGCAGTCCAGCAAGTGGTAATTCTACTGGCTATGATGATGTTCTCAGGAAAGTATTAAAATTTTTCATTGACGTCATAGGACTGTCATTAAGAAATCTTTGTAATCTACCAATGGCTCTAGGTATATTTCCTGATGACAGGCTTAAATATGCTACAGCCACACCCATCTCTAAAACTGGAAATAAGTGGCCTATTTTGGAATACTGACTTATTTAAGTGAGCTTAAGTTGTTAACTACCCCCTAGTTTGGCTTCAGTAAAAGATTCCCCACATAGAAAATAATACAAGATATAATAAATGAAGTACTGGCAGAACTAAGCAAGAAACATTATGTTTTTGGTGTATCCTGTGACAGTTCCAAAGCTCCTTACTCTATGGATCACTAAATTCAACTTGGCAAAGTAAAGTGTTAGAGCATTAATGGCAGCCTACTTGCATGGATGGAGTTTCGTCTTCATAACAGAGAATAGTGTGTCTTACAACAGGAATGAAACAATCCGCCATGTGGGGAACATAATGTGTGGGGTCCCACAAGTATTGCTACTTTGTCTGCTCTTGTTCTTAACTAACATAATTAATCTTTAAAGGGTGGTTCAGAAGCTGTTGTTTGCTGATTACAAAACCATATTAATGAAAGGTCTAAATGCAACCATACCCATAGATGCCAGCTATTAAGAATTAATTGTAATAATTAAAAATTTCCTTCAGTATGCAAAAATTATTATTTTTTGTTGATTTACATGTTTAAGTGTATAAAGTTCACAGAAGGATGCACAAAAGAAATTAATTCTGTACAAATTGAATTCTCAACAATATTTCATTTCACTTTTTTTGGTACAGTTGGTATACTTGTCCTTTTCTGCCCCTCATAGAATTTTGATTACACCAAATACCATAAGACTTAACTCCTCATAAAGTATAACTAGGTACAAATTGGTATATCTTGCGCAGGTGTCTTTGTTTTGTTGGGACGACAAATTGGAGTGAATCTCTGTTTGGTGAATAATGTGTGTGTGTGTGTGTGTGTGTGTGTGTGTGTGTGTGTGTGTGTGTGTGTCATATTAACAAACGTTTATTGCATTTTTTGTGAACAAATTAACATAGAATGCTGTTCTAGTGCGCACTATTTGAAGATTTTGAAATAAACAATGAAGTGATTTCTAGTTCAGCAAAATATGAGTGGTGGTGATACTGGAACTAATGACACTGTTAAGAAACCCAGAATTGTTCAAAAATTTAGGAACAAATGCTCGAAAACATGTCACTGTTTACTGCGCTCCTCGAAATCTGACAAAATTTGGTATGAGATTTCTAAACTTACTGATGCTTCAAGAATAAGAAAGTACCCATAACTGAGTTAGCAAATGGTGGCTCTTCTTCTGGTAGGTACCTCTTAGTAATGCCCCAGTGGAGAGAGTTTTTAGTTTGGTGAGGAAGAACAAGTCAGAATTTCATGCTAATATTAACACAGTACTGATAAGTACCCCCCTCCCTCACTGTCAGTACTATCCAGCTCATAACTAGTTGGCTTTCTTAAAAGTTGGCTTCTACGCATACCAAACATAGTGTAGACACTAATTGAAACAACTGACAATTGGTTCACAGCAAACAACTTGAATCTTAACCTCACAAGAACTCTATAAAACAGACCTGTTAATATTAGAAATAGAAAGTAATGGTATACACCAAATGCAATACCACATGTAAAATTCCATGGAGGCCTGTTCAGTAACAACTTAAAATAGACTTAGAAAAACCACACACTAACCAGTCGTGAAGCCCAGTTCAGAATGTTACGCTATTAGAAGTATTTCCAGTGCACATAAAGAAGTTTTTATTCAACTGAAGCCAGTACTAAACGAATAGTGTGTAAAGTAGATAACCACACATATTGCAAAATTCTCTTTAAGGAATTTGGAATTCTTAGTCTCACTTCCCAGTGCTTTTACTCCCAAATGTTCTGTTGTTGCTTGACAATAAAAACTCAGACCCAGCTGAACTGCAATCCTCACATTCACAATACAAAACAAAAGACATAATTACCATATGGACATTGCCTCCTTGTCTTAAAGTGCAAATATACTCCTGGAAATGGAAAAAAGAACACATTGACACCGGTGTGTCAGACCCACCATACTTGCTCCGGACACTGCGAGAGGGCTGTACAAGCAGTGATCACACGCACGGCACAGCGGACACACCAGGAACCGCGGTGTTGGCCGTCGAATGGCGCTAGCTGCGCAGCATTTGTGCACCGCCGCCGTCAGTGTCAGCCAGTTTGCCTTGGCATACGGAGCTCCATCGCAGTCTTTAACACTGGTAGCATGCCGCGACAGCGTGGACGTGAACCGTATGTGCAGTTGACGGACTTTGAGCGAGGGCGTATAGTGGGCATGCGGGAGGCCGGGTGGACGTACCACCGAATTGCTCAACACGTGGGGCGTGAGGTCTCCACAGTACATCGATGTTGTCGCCAGTGGTCGGCGGAAGGTGCACGTGCCCATCGACCTGGGACCGGACCACAGCGACGCACGGATGCACGCCATGACTGTAGGATCCTACGCAGTGCCGTAGGGGACCGCACCGCCACTTCCCAGCAAATTAGGGACACTGTTGCTCCTGGGGTATCGGCGAGGACCATTCGCAACCATCTCCATGAAGCTGAGCTACGGTCCCACACACCGTTAGGCCGTCTTCCGCTCACGCCCCAACATCGTGCAGCCCGCCTCCAGTGGTGTCGCGACAGGCGTGAATGGAGGGACGAATGGAGACGTGTCGTCTTCGGCGATGAGAGTCGCTTCTGCCTTGGTGCCAATGATGGTCGTATGCGTGTTTGGTGCCGTGCAGGTGAGCGCCACAATCAGGACTGCATACGACCGAGGCACACAGGGCCAACACCCGGCATCATGGTGTGAGGAGCGATCTCCTACACTGGCCGTACACCACTGGTGATCGTCGAGGGGACACTGAATAGTGCACGGTACATCCAAACCGTCATCGAACCCATCGTTCTACCATTCCTAGACCGGCAAGGGAACTTGCTGTTCCAACAGGACAATGCACGTCCGCATGTATCCCGTGCCACCCAACGTGCTCTAGAAGGTGTAAGTCAACTACCCTGGCCAGCAAGATCTCCGGATCTGTCCCCCATTGAGCATGTTTGGGACTGGATGAAGCGTCGTCTCACGCGGTCTGCACGTCCAGCACGAACGCTGGTCCAACTGAGGCGCCAGGTGGAAATGGCATGGCAAGCCGTTCCACAGGACTACATCCAGCATCTCTACGATCATCTCCATGGGAGAATAGCAGCCTGCATTGCTGCGAAAGGTGGATATACACTGTACTAGTGCCGACATTGTGCATGCTCTGTTGCCTGTGTCTATGTGCCTGTGGTTCTGTCAGTGTGATCATGTGATGTATCTGACCCCGGGAATGTGTCAATAAAGTTTCCCCTTCCTGGGACAATGAATTCACGGTGTTCTTATTTCAATTTCCAGGAGTGTATGTACTCTAGTAAAGTGATCTTAAAGCATCCATGACCATAGAACAGGACATTGGAAACCACCATCAGTTCAAAAGATGATTGAAAATGTACCTCATTTACCATTCCTAGAAATTATACAATTATCTAGATTCAAAGATTCAAAAGCCATGTTAGCTACGTAGCAAGTATTAGTGTTTATTGTAAATCAGTATTATAGTGTATTGCGAACATGTGTCTGTTGTTTCAGGTATAGGTAACTAATGGCTTTGGAAAAAGCAATGAAATGAAACAAATATATAAGCTACCAACAGGAGATAAACAGCCGTTATTTAACATAATCGAGGCAACAGCAGCAACTCATTTACAAATTAGCCATTTTCCATACATTTAGGTGAAGTAAGCATAAATAGCATTATTCAGTATGTTGGATAACAAAAATGCCTGGATGAGGAATATGGTGAAATAAGGGAAAGGCAACCACTGACCTTTAGCGAACCTGTGTGTGGAGCACAGAAACATGCAACAGTAAAGAATTTTAACTCTAGCTTCTGAGCTGTTGCGCGCGCGCGCGCGCGCGCGCTCGCGCGCACACACACACACACACACACACACACACACACACGAGAGAGAGAAAGAGAGAGGGGCGGGGGGGGGGGGGGGGGGGCTATATTTCAAAGCACAGTGAAACTGCAGACCTAGAGGTACATTGACAGTGGGGATTCAGAGAGATTTGAAATACGAATTGTAGAAATAACAACCCTCCTCACCAATTTTGACTGTGAGACTGCTTCCACCTATACACCAAAATTAACTTTTGCCTGGAAAATGTTTTAAGGGCCAATAAGGATTTTGACAGCTAGAAATGGTAATATTGCATAACTTTCAGTCAACCTGTTAACTGTAAAGATGTTGGAGAAATGAAGGAAAAAGGAGACTGTAGCAATGAAGAAATGCATTATTCATGCACATGTCAGCTAAAGTTACCCACATACATTATAAAGAAAGGTACTGTTTACCTCGTATTGGTAGTTTAATATGTACTTGATCATGTTGATACTTTTGATAGAAAGTGGTAACCTAAATCTATAAACACTGTGTCCTGTTTACATTACATTAGTACATGTCTTGTCTCTTCACAATGAACATTGCTGCTTTGCAGAACTTATAAAAATCTGAATCTAGATATTCAGATACTCTGTAGAAAGAGTGTTTAATGAGTCACATTTGTAATATTGTTTTGAACTGGTTAATATTCCCAATTTCTTGCAGTATATTAGAGGGGAGCTTGTTGAATGATTTACCACCAGAGTACACGACTCTGTCTGATCTCTTATTTATTTATTTATACATCATGATCCATAAATTCTGTAATGAACAAAAAGTCTACATCTACATCTACATCTACATCTACATCTACATCTACATCCATACTCCGCAAGCCACCTGACGGTGTTTGGCGGAGGGTACCTTGAGTACCTCTATCGGTTCTCCCTTCTATTCCAGTCTCGTATTGTTCGTGGAAAGAAGGATTGTCGGTATGCCTCTGTGTGGGCTCTAATCTCTCTGATTTTATCCTCATGGTCTCTTCGCGACATACGTAGGAGGGAGCGATATACTGCTTGACTCTTCGGTGAAGGTATGTTCTCGAAACTTTGACAAAAGCCCGTACCGGGCTACTGAGCGTCTCTCCTGCAGAGTCTTCCACTGGAGTTTATCTATCATCTCCATAACACTTTCACGATTCCTAAATGATCCTGTAACGAAGCGCGCTGCTCTCCATTGGATCTTCTCTATATCTTCTATCAACCCTATCTGGTACGGATCCCACACTGCTGACCAGTATTCAAGCAGTGGGCGAACAAGCGTACTGTAACCTACTTCCTTTGTTTTTGGATTGCATTTCCTTAGGATTCTTCCAATGAATCTCAGTCTGGCATCTGCTTTACCGACGATCAACATTATATGATCATTCCATTTTAAATCACTCCTAATGCGTACTCCCAGATAATTTATGGTATTAACTGCTTCCAGTTGCTGACCTATTTTGTAGCTAAATGATAAAGGATCTATCTTTCTGTGTATTCGCAGCACATTACACTTGTCTACATTGAGATTCAATTGCCATTCCCTGCACTATGCGTCACTTCGCTGCAGATCCTCCTGCATTTCAGTACAATTTTCCATTGTTACAACCTCTCGTTACACCACAGCATCATCTGCAAAAACCCTCAATGAACTTCCGATGTCATCCACCAGGTCATTTATGTATATTGTGAATAGCAATGGTCCTATGACACTCCCCTGCGGCACACCTGAAATCACTCTTACTTCGGAAGACTTCTCTCCATTGAAAATGACATGCTGCGTCCTGTTATCTAGGAACTCCTCAATCCAATCACACAATTGGTCTGATAGTCCATATACTCTTACTTTGTTCATTAAACGACTGTGGGGAACTGTATCGAACGCCTTGCGGAAGTCAAGAAACACGGAATCTACCTGTGAACCCGTGTCTATGGCCCTCTGAGTCTCGTGGACGAATAGCGCGAGCTGGGTTTCACATGACCGTCTTTTTCGAAACCCATGCGGATTCCTACAGAGTAGATTTCTAGTCTCCAGAAAAGTCATTATACTTTAACACAATATGTGTTCCAAAATTCTACAACTGATCGACGTTAGAGATATAGGTCTATATTTCTGCACATCTGTTCGACGTCCCTTCTTAAAAACGAGGATGACCTGTGCACTTTTCCAATCCTTTGGAACGCTACGCTCTTCTAGAGACCTACGGTACACCGCTGCAAGAAGGGGGGCAAGTTCCGTCGCGTACTCTGTGTAAAATTGAACTGGTATCCCATCAGGTCCAGAGGCCTTTCCTCTTTTGAGCGATTTTAATTGTTTCTCTATCCCTCTGTCGTCTATTTCGATATCTACCATTTTGTCATCTGTGCGACAATCTAGAGAAGGAACTACAGTGCAATCTTCCTCTGTGAAACAACTTTGGAAAAAGACATTTAGTATTTCGGCCTTTAGTCTGCCATCCGCTGTTTCAGTACCATTTTGGTCACAGTGTGTCTGGACTTTTGTTTTGATCCACCTACCGCTTTGACATAAGACTAAAATTTCTTAGGATTTTCTGCCAAGTCAGTACACAGAACTTCACTTTCGAATTCATTGAACGCCTCTCGCATAGCCCTCCTCACACTACATTTCGCTTCGCGTAATTTTTGTTTGTCTGCAAGGCTTTGGCTATGTTTATGTTTGCTGTGAAGTTCCCTTTGCTTCCGCAGCAGATTTCTAACTCGGTTGTTGTACCACGGTGGCTCTTTCCCATCTCTTACGATCTTGCTTGGCACATACTCATCTAACGCATAATGTACGATGGTTTTGAACTTTGTCCACTGATCCTCAACACTATCTGTACTTGAGACAAAACTTTTGTGTTGAGCCAACAGGTACTCTGAAATCTGCTTTTTGTCACTTTTTCTAAACAGAAAAATCTTCCTATCCTTTTTAATATTCCTATTTACGGCTGAAATCATCGATGCCATAACCGCTTTATGATCGCTGATTCCCTGTTCTGCGTTAACTTTTTCAAATAGTTCGGGTCTGTTTGTCACCACGAGTCGGTTCTCTGTTTAACTGCTCAAGGTAGTTTTCAGATAAAGCACTTAAAAAAATTTCACTGGATTCTTTGTCCCTGCCACCCGTTATGAACGTCTGCATCTCCCAGTCTATATCCGGCAAATTAAAATCTCCACCCAGAACTATAACATGGTGGGGAAATCTACTCGAAATATTTTCCAAATTATCCTTCAGGTGCTCAGCCACAACAGCTGCTGAGCCAGGGGGCCTATAGAGACATCCAATTACCATGTCTGAGCCTGCTTTAACCGTGACCTTCACCCAAATCATTTCACATTTCGGATCTCCGTCAATTTCCTTCGATACTATTGCACTTCTTATCGCTATAAACACGCCTCCCCCTTCACTGTCCAGCCTGTCTCTGCGGTATACATTCCAATCTGAGTTTAGGATTTCATTACTGTTTACGTCTGGTTTCAGCCAACTTTCTGTCCCTAATACTATATGGGCGTTGTGACCGTTTATTAATGAGAGCAGTTCTGGGACCTTTCTGTAGACGCTCCTGCAGTTTACTATTAGCACATTAATATTGTTATTCCCTGTTGCATATTGCCTACTCCTACCTTGCCGCGTCTCAGGAGGCGTCTTGTCGGGCCTAGTGAGGGGATTCTCTAACCTAAAAACCCCCACGTGCACTCCACACGTACTCCGCTACCCTTGTAGCCGCTTCCGGCGTGTAGTGCACGCCTGACCTATTCAGGGGGACCCTACATTTCTCCACTCGATAGCGGAGGTCGAGAAATTTGCACCCCAGATCTCCGCAGAATCGTCTGAGCCTCTGGTTTAAGCCTTCCACTCGGCTCCAAACCAGAGGACCGCGATCGGTTCTGGGAATGATACTACAAATAGTTAGCTCTGATTTCACCCCGCGAGCGAGGCTTTCCGCCTTCACCAATTCCGCCAACCGCCTGTACGAACTGAGGATGACCTCTGAACCCAGACGGCAGGAGTCATTGGTGCCGATATGAGCAATAATTTGCAGTCGGGTGCACCCAGTGCTCTCTGTTGCCACCGGTAGGGCCTCCTCCACATCTCGAATGAGACCCCCGGTAAGCAGACAGAGTGAACACTGACCTTCTTCCCCAACCTTCCTGCTATTTCCCTAAGGGGCTCCGTCACCTGCCTAACTTTGGAGCTCCCAATAACTAATAAACCCCTCCCCCTCGTGTGCCTGCTCAGACCTTGCTGAAGGAACAGCCACATGTCCACTCACAGGCAGAGCGAGCGATGCCACACGGCCAATCTCCACATTGACCCTCCGCCTCGTGCGCCGCGAACGCCGCTGAACCCGCCACTCCCCTTGGGGAGAGGGTGGCCCAACCGCGCCCAGTACCCGCGAAGATGTCTCGACAGCAGGGACAGTGGGTGAAGCATGTAACACCTGGGGTGTACCTTGCGACGCACCAGACTCCCCACTGCCACTACTCTCCGAGACAGCAGCCTGAAGACGGCTGACTGTGGCTATCAACACGCTCAGCTGTTCGCGAACAGTGGCCAGCTCCTCCTGCGTCCGTACACAGCAGTCACACATCCTATCCATCCTAAGGAATCAATTTACTGAAGAGAGTTAATCAACCTTTAACTAGACTGCTAATTCACTAAAGGCGGCTGTTTATTCACTAAACTGTGGTTGCTAGCCACTTCTTGTAGAAAACAATGAAAATAGCACTACCTGTCTCTGGACTGTATTGAACACAAACACTAGCACTACTGGCACTATGGTTGACTAAAGGGACTCTCTCTGACTGTATTCAAAACAAACACAAAATCTATGGAACACTATTAATAGCACCCGACAATTAAAGCTTCCTAAAAGCAAATACACACGGAAGAAGAAGTGACAAGTAAGAAGAATACAGTTAATACTTAAATTAAGGTAGCTCGCTGCACAGCAGACGTGAAGCGGATGGCAGTTTCATTGGCAATATGAAACTAGTGATGTTACATGTTGATAGACTGAAGCAGCCACTACATAGTGCTTCTGTAAAGTATATTAACAACAAATTATGATAAGTGGTAATCTACTCCAATGACTAATTGCAGGAATTACTGCTAGATTATTTTACATGTGTGAAGAGAAAAGTAGCCACTGCTCCCTCTCGGCTGCTGCAAATTTCAATAATGTTACACAGGACCTTATCAGCTCTCTACATACTGGTAAAATTGAAGACTATTCAGTGTAAAACTAGTTGTAATTGGAGTCTGAACATTGTGATAAATTGTAGGAGTGACCAACAAAGCACTGTTTACTTTCTATGAACATTGGGAAAATTCCAGTTTCCCATCCGGTATCTACCGGTAACCTGAATTTTTGCATCACAGTGTAAAACTCCATTCTAAGTTATAGACTGGCCATAGTCTTCATGTAAATTATTTTTACACACACTATTGTCGTTGTGAATTGCACTGTTCCTCCTAAATTAAACTCTTATTGTTAACCACAAATGCTTTTAGGTAGGATGTGTGTCTGCACATGTGTAAGGGTCTCTAGGATCCTGAGATTTCTGCAAGATAATAGGTTATCAACTTAAAGTGATGTTCTTATTGCAAATTTCTGTAGAATGAATATTTTTTGACATAAGCTGCATTGCCTCAGAAGATTCTGCCATATAGGACAGTATGAAGTGAAACTAAGCAAATTACACTACATTGCATTTTAAAACTTTTGGAAGTATGTTTTATGACTGTAAGGTGATATTCAAAGTATTTTTCATTCTGATTTCAGATCAGATTTCTGTTTTTCTGTATCACATCAAATTTTTGTACAAATCACATCTGAAGTTTTAGCTGAAATCACATTTTTCTTCTAACAGAGAATTTTTAATTACATTAAAAATAAATTATTTGTTTTGTAACCTTATCTAGAAACACCACACACTTCATTAGAGTACACAATCGTATATGTTCACTTATACATACTATTAATTACTACAGACACACAAAACATGTAAGACAATTTAATTTCCCTTCATCGATTTCACTGCATCGAGTTGTTTCTAATATGGAGCGAAACTTCTTGCCTTTGGTTGTCTCCCTTCACCAGTACCATGCTGTTTGGATTACACCTTCCCTGGTATCACTTTCCCATTTCATTGGTGTCCTGGTGAAACAGTTATTCTTAGTCTTCTGTGTTCACATAGAAACCAACCACATGTGAATGTCGAAAACGAAGGCTTAACACCTATGGTACATCCTAATTTCATAAAACTGTGCAACATTGTTCTAACCATGGTTTTATAATTTAGGTGTTTGTTGATGCCCAGAAGTTGCTGACTACTTCTTTAAATGAAACCCCAACCCTGTTTCCCACTGGATTCATCGTACTTTCAAACAAATTGTCTTTTTATCAAATTTCTGATTTGTAGCCCCGCAAAGATTGCTTCTTGAAGTTTCTCAAAGATACTTTTGGAAAGGTAGTCACCATTTTCGGAAATGCTCTTGTGAACTGTTTCATTAATCCAAACTTGATGTTAAGAGGAAGTACCAGTGCCTTGCTTGGTTTAACAATTAGTTCCTTTATTATATTATGTGAATTGAGTTGCAGGGTTTTTATTTTGGGCCCTTCAGATACCTTCCAATGCTTGTTTTTGGCTCAGCTGTCCCACTAAAATGAAGTCTGGCATTTTTGCGTAGCCATATTATTGGCCAAGTAACATGCTAACTTCTTTCAAATCCCCATATGTTGTTCAAGAATGTTTTTCATAGTTTCCTTATTGCAATACAGATCTGAGGTTTTCACACATCTCCTTATGGTGCTCTGAATGTATGTCAAACCTTGTGTGGATCCAGGTTTTGTTTTCATCACCAGGCCTTGTACCAAAGTAGGTGTAGTAGACATTTTTCACAAAACTGTTAATTTCCTGTCTTTGCTTAGCAGTTACATAGCTACCACAAACGTAACAGAACATGTAAATAAGTTATACACAACTGCAACATTTTTGGGTAACAGAACATTTTTGGGTTGTTCAAGACGTATGAGAACTAAGTGCTAAGAAACAGCAAAACTACATTTCACAGCACAAATGTAACTCTCAACACTAACAGCATGTCAACAGTGAATCATAAAGTTTACTGCCTAAAAGCCAGATGGATGTGATTAAGTCTACATCTACATTTATAATCTGCAAACCACCAAGAAGTGCATGGCACAGAGTATATCCCATTGTACCAGTTATTAGGGTTTCTTCCTGTTCCATTCTTGTATTGAGTGCAGCAAGAACGATTGTTTGAATGCCTCTGAGAGCACTATAATTATTCTAATCTTGTCCTCACGATTCCTGTGTGGGTGGTACATAGGGGGTTGTTGTATATTCCTAGAGTCAATGTTTAAAGCCAGTTCTTAAAACCTTGTTAGTAGACTTTCTTTGACTAGTTCACATCTTATCTTCAAAATTTTGCTAGTTCAGTTTCCTCAGCATCTCCTCAGCTTTCTCCCATGGGTCAAACAAACCTACGACCATTTGTACTGCCCTTCTCTGTTTATGTTCAGTATCCCCTATTAGTCCTATTTGGTACCATCTTCGTTACCCACAACTGCGTCTATGCGATTATTTCATTTCTTTTCATATCCCTGCAAAGTGTTAACGCCCAGGTATATGAATGAGTCTGCCACTTTCAACTGTGGCTCATTGATATTACAGTCATAGGATACTAGGTTTTTTTGTTTTTTTAAGTGCACAGTTTTTCATTTCTGAACATTTAAAGCATGTTGCCAATCTTTGTACCACTTTGAAATCTTATCAAGCTCTACTGAAGATTTATGCAGCTTCTTTCATACAGTACTTCATTATGGATAACTGTGTCATTTGCAAAAAGCCTGAGGTTACTATTAATAATGTCCGCAAGGTCATTAATATACAACATGAACAGCAATGGTCCAAACACACTTTCATGGTGCGCACCCAAAGTTACTTTTGCATCTGACAATGACACTCTATCCAAGACAACAAGCTGCATCCTCCTTACCAAAAAGTCTTCAATCCAGTCACAAATTTCACCTGATACCCCATATTATCAAACTTCCGACAGTAAGTGTAGGTGTGGTGCTGTGTCAAATGTGTATTGGAAATCAAGAAATACTGCATTTACATGACTGCCTGGATCCAAAGCTTTGAGTACATCATCTGATCCGTAAAATGAAGATACACAGTGTGGGTTGTGTTTCACATGATTGATGTTTTCAGAAGCCATGCTGGTTGACATGGAGAAGGTCATTCTGGTAAAGATACATCATTGTATTTGAGCTTGGAATATGTTCTAAGATTCTACAACAAATCAGTGTCAAGGATACTGGACGGTAGTTTTGTAGATCACTTCTATTACCCTCCTTGTAGATCGGTGTGACCTGTGCTTTCTTCCAGTTACTGGGCATGGTTTTCTGTTTGAGGGATCCATGATAGATTATAGTTAGAAGAGGGGTTAATTCAGTATAGACTCTGATAGGGATTCCATCGGGCCTTAGCTTTGTTCAATTTTAACAATTTCAGCTGTTTCTCAGCACAACTGACACTAATACTTACTTCACTCATCTTTTCAGTGGTGCAAGGATTAAATTGGGGCAATTCTCGTGGGTTTTATTTTGTAAAGGAACGTTTGAAAAGTGTGTTAATCCTTTCAGCTTTTGCTTTGCTACCCTCAGTTTTGTTTCGTGTCTCATTTGCTAGGGGCTGAACACCAACTCTGCCTTTACATATGACCAGAATTTCTTGGGTTTTGTGGGAGATCATTTGACAATGTTCTGGTCTGGTAGTCATCAAAGGCTTCATGCTTTGCTCTTTGGATAGGCAAAAGCCAAGAAGTATGGCTAACTACTACAATAAAATTTCCTTGTATTTGAATTAAGATTTCTCTTTGTGGGACGTAGGCTTAAATGAAAAATTTATTTATTTGATTTGTGAAAAATCTGTGTGTGACTAATAAATCATATATCAGGATATAAAAGTACTTCAGGACCAGTGAAAATTGAACAAATGTCCAGGATAAAGTGGCGAAGTGTTATGTTAGCTATCCAAACTCCAGATCAGTACAATGAAATAGATTTTGAAGTACGTGGTATTCAGAACTGAGCATTTTGGTAAACTAATCCACTTGCTTGTCTCACTTCATTTTGTTGTCGATCTAGACACCCAGGAACTTCATACATGGAGCCTCACCTAGTGTGTACACAATGATCTTTACTTCTAGTATCTGTATGTTAATTTTCTTGATCTGGAATTTCAAAATAGAATCTTCGTAAGATTCAAGATTAAGCTGGTTTCCTTGAGCCGCTTATAAGTCTGTTCCACTATTCTCCTGACAGCGTATAATGTAGATGTGTTTGCACTGTCTAAAGATCAGAATTTTTTATTCTATTGAACTGATCAGACAGTAAAAATGGTATTGGTACCTTCACACTGTATGTAATTAATGCATATTTTTCACAACAGTTAGTTAGCAAACTTGTTGATACTCTGGCTTTATGAATCACAACCAGCCCCCACCTCTCTTGTTCTTTTCTGCAACTGTTCTAGTTTTAATCTGACATTCACTGGGTTAGTCTGTGTGTTTCTAGAAGTATATTTTCTATTAATTTGTTAATTGTCATTGCATTTTTGTGCAACAGCAATTTGGAGAGGTTGTAGACTACGTAGTTGATGAGTCGACACCATCTTTGATCTTGAACTACAAGTCGAGGAAGGAAGCGGAGCTGGCAATTCTGAAGGGCCGAACATTTCAGGACCGACTGCTGTCAGTGACGTGGTGTGGAGGAGGACAGCCAGCTACAACCCGTCTCAGGTGTGTACATTAACACGTCTGCCGTGACACTATGTAATACTCCTGGTTTTTACCAGTGTGTACCTAGTAAATTTTTATCATAAAAAAGCACAATTTTGCAACAAAGAAGTAAAGTTGTCATATTTGAAAATGTCACAATAATGATAATGACCCATGGTGTAGCCTAAGAGACTGGATTATGACCGGAATTAGTATTACTCAGCCACACACTACGCAAAATAGAATGAAGTTAATTTAGCATTTATCATCAATAACAATAATTATAGATAGTGTGCAGCATTAATAGTAACCTTAAAATATTTTAGAACATAGTGAGCTGTTCTAAAATTACCCAAAATTTTAACATGTGAAATTCAGAGCATGAGCCAACGTACAAGCACATTTGACTTTTGTTTAAGTGCTCATGTTCAGGAAAGTATATACTTCTTTCTGAGATAAGTAATAAACTTAGAAAAGATGGTACTACTTAAACCACAGAACAGTACACAGTTTTTACTCATGAAATACAAGCAGCAGAGCTACACTTCATAAAGTATGTGTATTAGAATGCTGCAGATGCAGAGTCTCTTTCAACTGAAACTGACATTTACGCTATGAATTCTAAGCCACTTAGATTGAGCACAATCAAATGCACTACTTGATGTAGTCAGTTGTCAGTTCATTTCCAATTAATGCACAACAGGCCAGATTCTTCTTCCAGAAACTATGCCCATTTCCATCCAGACAGTAACAACTCTGAACTTACGTTTTATTATTTACAGCATCACAATCATAACAGAAGTTTTCTTACAAAACATAAAATTTCTACAACTGTCTTCAGATAATTACAGAAGAGAATAAAGTTTACAAATTTTAGTATAAATCATTGATCTCTGAATCTTACAGAAAATAGATTGATTACAGTTTGACATATAGTGTCCGTCATTGTAACAAGTATATCTTACCAAGGGGAGGTTAAGATGTGTGTCGGATCACTCAGAGAGGGCGTGCACACATTCATTTTTACACAAGGCTGACACTATCACTTTTTAACCTTAAAAAACAGACCACTAATGGTGCAGTTATCCACTCACAGGCACTTGATTCATTGTACACTAATACTTTAGTCCAAAACAATTCTCATAAGTAATATTACCAGATAGGAGCACTTGTCATTGTAACTACTTCTGGAATGAAGAGGTACGCCTGTCCTGAATTGAATCCTCATATCGGAATGATGATGAAAGGTCAGTGTGCCGGCCAGCATCTGTGATTTTTAGGTGCTTTCCTACACTCCACTAGGTGGATACTGGGCTGATTCTGATGTTCCGTCTCAGATATTCGCTATGCCAACATTTAGAACACTTTCACACAGAATTTACTTTATACATAGACAGATAGGATACACTGCTTCTGTCCTCGGAGGTGAATAGGAGACTGATGACCTTCGCTGTTTGGTCTCCTTACACATTCCTATCAGAAGCAGAAATAATATCTTTGGTTTTTTATCTGTTAAAATCATTTGAATGTGAAGATAATTATTTTGCATTAAAAGAGACAAGATTATATTTGTTAATGGTATTACAAATAACTGGTTATATAGAAACATAACAAAGCAAGAATGTTGTGCTAAAAAAGCCAAATAACTCAGGAATAGGAGTGAGTAGTAAGAAATCCAGTGGATTCTCACATCATTCACTTTTGAATCATCTCTTATTTCTTGTATCTATGATTAAAATACAAGAGAGTTAGCACTTTTGGTAATGACACAAATGGTATTGGAGTTAGTCTTGTTAGAAAATAGCGGCTTAAGAAATTGTAAATACCAGACAGACAGCAACATAAATTGTAAATGTTCCTTTTTAAAGGATAATGCAGTAGTTCACTACAAAGAGGCTCATTTTTATTTATACAATATGTTAATGAACAAGGGACATGGTGGTTAAGATACTAGTGGTGTGGTTATTAATATTTGTGTGTTTCCTGGATCTCTGAGGCACATTCCAGGGTCATTCCTTTGGGAAAAGTACAGACAGTTTCCTTCCTCAATCTAAACTTTAGCTCCGTCTCTTAATGATTGAACCTTAAACTTGAATCTTTCCTTTCCTTCACAGGATATTTGATTCTGTACACGGAGTGGAAAAAACTATAGAAAATGGTTAGAGTTCACAGAATGTTCCAAATTCTATGTTACACATATTACTGAAAATAGAAGCTGAAGATCCACATTATTGAGTTTCGCAGATAACTGAGTACAAAAACTTTTAACCTTCATACCATTCCAGGAAAAAAAATTAATATTGTATCAAATTATGGATCTTTCATCATAACAATTATTTTGCTGTGTCTCAGTTGCCTACACCATCTTTTTATGGTATGCCTTACGTTAAATTATACTTTGGCAGTTATGCAGGTTTTGACTGAAACACATTTCCACACGTATTCCCATCTGTTGTTAATGTCTCATTACATACAAGGCTCAGTCAAAGAATAAGCCTCTTTTTTTGTCAGAAATGTAAAACAGAACTATGTGGTTTGAGAACCACAACATTTATGATTAATTTACGACTTTTCAGTATAATCCCCATCCATTACCACATTTACGGTCCATATTTTAATGGGGCATGTAGTCCAGTGTGGTAAAACACACAGTCCTGCTTCCGAAGCCATTGACACACTGTCATTTTCATGACCAACCTCATCCTCAAAGTGAGTCCCATGATGACCTCCTTTTAGTGGTCTGAACAGATAAGTCTGATGGTGGCCAGGCAGGGCTGTGTGGGGGACAAGACACAACTTCATGACTGGTGTATGATTGTGCTTTGTCATGCAAAAGAACATCATCTGCCATAGCTTTTGTTGGGCACACTCAATGAAGACATACCTTAAGCTGTTTAAGGGTGCTAATATATTGGACAGGATTCGTTACATATACCTGTTCCAAAAAATCAACCATAATCACTTCCTCTAGATTCCAGAATAATGTACTCCCAACTTTCCATGCTGATCACACAATTGTGAACTTTTTCTTTGTCAGTGATTTTCTGTAATGATATTCCACTGACTGTGTTTTTGATTCTGGTTCAGAAAAATGAACCCATGTCTTGTATATAGTCACGGTTTATTGCATAAACTCCTCTCCCTCCGTACTGAATTACTACAAGATTTGGCAGGCAGCTGTTTTTTGTCTTTTTATTCTTGTTAGTTAACATTCTTGGTACCCAAGTTGCACAAATCTTTAATAATCCCAGTTCTGGAATAATCGTCGTCACACTGCCTTGAATGATGGGTGTAAAGCAACACAAATAATCTGCACGCATTCTGCAATCACCATGAATGATGTCATCTACTTGCTGAATGTTGTTCGAAGTCACTGCACTCACCGGCCCGCCGCTCTCTGTTTCTTCAGCCAGCGGTGTTTGCCCTTTTGCTTTGTTACAGTGATAAACCCATCGTATGAGTGCTCAAATCCACTGTTGCATCACCATACGCATTTTTCGATCTTTCATGAATACAAATGGGTGTTTCACCTTGTGCATTCAAGAATTCTATCACAGAACACTGTCTTATACGAATATTGATGTCAGCCATTTTATAAGTAACTGCAGTACCGGCATCAGTCGATGCAGAAAGTTACTACTGCACATGATTTGTGGAATACTAATTTTTCTCTTAACAAAGGATGGCTGATCCCATGTTATTATGGGACAAACTGTCCTAATAAAGTAACCCTTTATACAGGGTGTTTCAAAATTAATATATGGGTTTTAAGGCTGTGCAGAATTTATTACACTGAACTTAGAATTATAAATAATACATCAAATAAAAGAGCAGTTCAAACACTTTTGTTTGTATACCTATGTGCAAAGTGAAGAGTGCGGAATGACCAAGAGTGACTGAAGAACGTGTTGAATGAGTGAGTTTCATGCCCAGTCCCAAGAAATCAGTTCAGAAGGCTAGTCGTGAATTAGCAGTTCCAGTGAAGTCTTTGAGGAGACTTTTAAGAAGACACTTACAACTACTTCCTTATCAAATGTGATTTGAGACTTTCTCGGCGTATTCCATTCGTGAAATCTTCTCGGGTGATCAGCCGAGTAAAGGCGTCGTCTTCTCGCAACGTTTCGAAGGGTTTCGTACCCATCATCTTCAAGCGAAGTGTCGAGATGCTGTGTTGCGCGGTCCTATAAAGGCTCCTGGACCAGTGACTGATTCCGGGCGCCGACCAATCAGGTACCTGCGGAATCGGCCGCCGCGCCAGTGGTGGGGGGTTCGCGGCGCGGACCGGGCGTCGAGTCCCTGCCGGTTCCTACTACGTCTATGACCGCTACCGTCTTCGTGCCGGAGCGTTCTCTTCTAATTTTAGTTATTGCGGGATTCCAAGCTGTACTAAGTTGGAAACCAGTGTCTCGATTGATCAGGTTGCTGTTCAACCGAATTTCTACAGCCTCTTTGAAAACCGAATCCCAAAATCCTTTAGCGTCACACAGCTTCTTCGTACCCTCAAAGAGGAAGGTGTGTCCTTCGTTAAGGCTATGTTCCGCTACCGCCGATTTTTCTGTCTGACCAAGGCGTACATGTCTAATGTGTTCCGAGCGCCTCTGCGTGATGCAGCGCTGCGTTTGTCCGATGTATTTCGTACCACATTCACATTCAATACTGTATACGCCCGGAGTCTGCAGTCCCAGGTGGTCTTTGACTGAGCCAAGTATGTCCTTAATTTTACTTGGGGCATGAAAAATTGTCTTGATGTTGTGTTTCTCCAGAATGTGGGCAATCTTGGCTGTTGGCGGTCCCGCGTATGGTAGACATGCCAGGCATCTGGTCTCATCTTCTTCTTCTTCCGGTGTGTCTACCTTCCTGCTCTTGTGTAGGGCACGCGAGATTTGCGTCTCATTATAACCATTGCTGCGGAAGGTCTTCCTTAGGTGTTGTAACTCTGCAGGTAGGCTGTCATCATCACAGATAGACTTGGCCCTGTGCACAAGTGTGTTAAGCACTGAGTTGCGTTGTGCCGGGTGGTGGCAACTCTGTGCATGAAGGTATAAATCCGTATGTGTCTTCTTCCTATACACAGCGTGACCCAAGGTGCCATCAGGGTGCTTCTTGATTAGAATGTCAAGGAAGGGCAAGCTTCCGTTTTCTTCCACCTCCATGGTGAATTGTATGTTGCTGTGTATGCTGTTCAGATGTCGCAGGAAGTCTTGCAGGTTCTCTCTGCCATGTGGCCACACGACAAAAGTGTCATCCACATATCTGTGGAAGGCTTTAGGTTTCAATGGGGCGGTGTCCAGAGCTATGTCTTCAAAATGCTCCATGTAAAGATTGGCGATGCCTGGAGCTAAGGGGGACCCCATGGCTACACCCTCCACTTGTTCATAAAATTTGCCTCCACACTTGAAGTGGGTGTTTGTTAACACATGCCGGAACAGCTTTATTGTGTCCTCACTAAAGCGTGTTTCGAGCAGCGCTAGGGAGTCTTCCAGCGGTACTCGTGTGAAGAGTGAGGTGACGTCAAAGCTGACAAGAAGATCTTCTTTATCCAGGCGAAAGCCTTGTAGTACCTTAACAAACTCCGCCGAGTTCTTGACATGGTGCTCACAGTGACCCACGATCGGTTTGAGCAGTTGTGCTAGGTACTTGGCTAAACCATATGTCGGTGAGTTGATGGTGCTCACTATGGGTCGCAATGGAACTCCGTCTTTATGGATCTTAGGGAGCCCATATAGCCGTGGTGGTGCCGGTGCTCTGGGGTACAGCTTCCTGATGACGTCCTTTTCCAGTCCAGAGTCATTGAGCAAGGCGATGGTCTTGCGAGTCACGGAAGCTGTCGTGTCCTTGTCCAGTTGCTTGTAGGCAGTATCTTGTAGCAGTGAGTTTATCTTCTGCCAGTAATCTTCTTTCCTCAGTATCACCGTGGCATTGCCTTTGTCAGCAGCTAGAACGACAGTGTCCTCATCCTCACGTAGGGCCTTAAGAGCCTTCCTTTCAGCAGACGTTATGTTGTTCTTAGGCATTTTTGCCTTCTCCAGGACCCTGCACATTTCTCTCCTAACTTCCTCAGCTGCCTCCGTAGGGAGGCCGCGCACGGCCTGCTCGATGCTGCTGATAATGTCTCGCTTAGGTAGTGTCCTGGGTACTGGAGCAAAGTTAAGTCCTCTCGACAGCACTGATATTGTGGTCTCGTCCAGTTCTTTGCCTGCCAGATTGATGACAGTCTTGGCATTGGTTGTGTGGTCGGCATGTTGCCGGGCTCCAGACAGTCTGGTGAACTTGCCACATTGTTTTTCCGTGGCTTTTCTCTTGTGGATCTCACTGCTTGCATATGTGTTTCCATCGATCCACTCCCATGTGTGTGGTGGGAGATAGGAGGCCAATCGAAGGTGTTGAGTAAGCAGCATCCTTGCGTTCTTATCTAACTCCTGCCTGGTGACCCGTATGTGTTCGCGCACCAGGGCCGCACCGGCCCGTTGTAGTATGCGTCTGGATCTTGTCGTGCTAACAGGGTGCCGCAAGTTGGCAAATTTCGGCAACACTTCTTTATCTCGACACCGCTGTAAGAAGGCCAGTCTGCTAAGCAGCTTGCCCGCCTTGAGTCGTAGTTTCTGTAGCATCTGGTAGCTGCGATGGATATCCTCCCCGTAGAGGTATGTTAAATGTGATTTGAGACTTTCTCGGCGTATTCCATTCGTGAAATCTTCTCGGGTGATCAGCCGAGTAAAGGCGTCGTCTTCTCGCAACGTTTCGAAGGGTTTCGTACCCATCATCTTCAAGCGAAGTGTCGAGATGCTGTGTTGCGCGTGAGGATGAGGACACTGTCGTTCTAGCTGCTGACAAAGGCAATGCCACGGTGATACTGAGGAAAGAAGATTACTGGCAGAAGATAAACTCACTGCTACAAGATACTGCCTACAAGCAACTGGACAAGGACACGACAGCTTCCGTGACTCGCAAGACCATCGCCTTGCTCAATGACTCTGGACTGGAAAAGGACGTCATCAGGAAGCTGTACCCCAGAGCACCGGCACCACCACGGCTATATGGGCTCCCTAAGATCCACAAAGACGGAGTTCCATTGCGACCCATAGTGAGCACCATCAACTCACCGACATATGGTTTAGCCAAGTACCTAGCACAACTGCTCAAACCGATCGTGGGTCACTGTGAGCACCATGTCAAGAACTCGGCGGAGTTTGTTAAGGTACTACAAGGCTTTCGCCTGGATAAAGAAGATCTTCTTGTCAGCTTTGACGTCACCTCACTCTTCACACGAGTATCGCTGGAAGACTCCCTAGCGCTGCTCGAAACACGCTTTAGTGAGGACACAATAAAGCTGTTCCGGCATGTGTTAACAAACACCCACTTCAAGTGTGGAGGCAAATTTTATGAACAAGTGGAGGGTGTAGCCATGGGGTCCCCCTTAGCTCCAGGCATCGCCAATCTTTACATGGAGCATTTTGAAGACATAGCCCTGGACACCGCCCCATTGAAACCTAAAGCCTTCCACAGATATGTGGATGACACTTTTGTCGTGTGGCCACATGGCAGAGAGAACCTGCAAGACTTCCTGCGACATCTGAACAGCATACACAGCAACATACAATTCACCATGGAGGTGGAAGAAAACGGAAGCTTGCCCTTCCTTGACATTCTAATCAAGAAGCACCCTGATGGCACCTTGGGTCACGCTGTGTATAGGAAGAAGACACATACGGATTTATACCTTCATGCACAGAGTTGCCACCACCCGGCACAACGCAACTCAGTGCTTAACACACTTGTGCACAGGGCCAAGTCTATCTGTGATGATGACAGCCTACCTGCAGAGTTACAACACCTAAGGAAGACCTTCCGCAGCAATGGTTATAATGAGACGCAAATCTCGCGCGCCCTACACAAGAGCAGGAAGGTAGACACACCGGAAGAAGAAGAAGATGAGACCAGATGCCTGGCATGTCTACCATACGCGGGACCGCCAACAGCCAAGATTGCCCACATTCTGGAGAAACACAACATCAAGACAATTTTTCATGCCCCAAGTAAAATTAAGGACATACTTGGCTCAGTCAAAGACCACCTGGGACTGCAGACTCCGGGCGTATACAGTATTGAATGTGAATGTGGTACGAAATACATCGGACAAACGCAGCGCTGCATCACGCAGAGGCGCTCGGAACACATTAGACATGTACGCCTTGGTCAGACAGAAAAATCGGCGGTAGCGGAACATAGCCTTAACGAAGGACACACCTTCCTCTTTGAGGGTACGAAGAAGCTGTGTGACGCTAAAGGATTTTGGGATTCAGTTTTCAAAGAGGCTGTAGAAATTCGGTTGATCAGCAACCTGATCAATCGAAACACTGGTTTCCAACTTAGTACAGCTTGGAATCCCGCAATAACTAAAATTAGAAGAGAACGCTCCGGCACGAAGACGGTAGCGGTCATAGACGTAGTAGGAACCGGCAGGGACTCGACGCCCGGTCCGCGCCGCGAACCCCCCACCACTGGCGCGGCGGCCGATTCCGCAGGTACCTGATTGGTCGGCGCCCGGAATCAGTCACTGGTCCAGGAGCCTTTATAGGACCGCGCAACACAGCATCTCGACACTTCGCTTGAAGATGATGGGTACGAAACCCTTCGAAACGTTGCGAGAAGACGACGCCTTTACTCGGCTGATCACCCGAGAAGATTTCACGTACTTCCTTATCATTTGCAGTTGTTACAAACTCTAAGGCCTAATGATTTATGTGCGAGCTTTACAAACGAAACGTTGCTGCACGACGATGAAGAGTTTCTGGACCATGTTCATTTACAGTGATGAATTGACATTTCATATAAGTAGAAATGTGGACACACATAATGATTTCTTGTTCTCCATAGGCGTACAGCCCAGATGAGCACTTACGTACTCCTTAATTTTCGGAATATACCATTAGTTTCTTTTACGACGGACATTTCATAAATAGTGCACAGGTTGGTATTACTGTGGATTATTTGTATGTAACAGCAATGAAAATTACATCAGATGTAGTTGGGAGCTTGAGGAAGAAGCATGTAGTTATGGTTTTTCGCTGCATGTTCTAAAAACTGGTGAGAGGTAGAAATGGACCTGTAGGGGGTCTCGATTACTGTGACTGTTTAAGACCAGGCGTCATATACCAAGATTGAAACTATACGCAGCAAAAATCTGACAGAAGTGAAGTTTGTGGTGAGTTTATAGTGGACCGTAGTACCGTGTCTTTCACATTGAGTTAATTGTTTTTGTGGTGGTCATAAGCAGATACTCTTGGTGAAGATCATAGTGTGGCTTGTGAGGAGCTCTTTGGAGCCACAGGAATTCCCTCAACATCAGTATTCCATATTCTGACAAATGATTTGAAGAAGAAAAAAACTTCAGCAAGATGGGCCCCTCACTGTTCAACTCCTGAGGAGAAGCAGAAATACCTGGACAGTGCAACCTTGCTCAAAAGATTTGAACATGAAGGTCAATGATTGTTGCACTGAATTGTCGGTATCGATGAAACATGGATTAGAGACTTTGAAACAGAGTTGAAATCACAGTCCAATGAGTGGAGAGATTCTCCACATCCAAAAAAATTTCGATGTGCTCAATCAAAGCTCAAGCAAATCATCACTTTTGTGTCAAGGAATCATCATGACAGATAGTCCCATGTGGAACAAGTGTCACAACAGTATATTATTGTAACTTCATGCAAAACCTGAGCAGAAAAATGCACAAATCCTGATCTCAGTTGCTCAAGGCTGGGCTGCTAATTCTCATTGACAATGCTAACCCGCATGCCACCAATGTTGTAGCCCAAAAAATGGTTGAATATGGATGAAAAGTGTTGCTGCATCCTCCCTGCGTGAGTCCACTATACTTTGACTTTTTCCCAAAGTTTTAAAAATCTATGCGTTGACATCATTATCTTTCTGTGGAAGAGCTTTCTACCACAATTACCCAAGCCATTGGACAGAACAAAAGAAGTGGTGTCCTGGATGGAATAATAGAGCTACCAAGATGTTGGGATTCAGTCATAGAGAAGACTATATTGAACGACTGTAAAGAGAGATTGAAAAATAAATAAATGAATATGTAAGTAAAAAAAAATTAGTGAACGTTATTTATGCAATTTCCCTCATAATTCTCTTTTCAAACTTCCCTTCCTAGGCTCACAACCCATTCGTCTCCCGTACTTGACACATGCCAACTGCCTACAAGGTGGTGGTGTACTCCTCTGAACAGTACTAACAGAGAACTAGGTGCGCGACGATGTCAGAAAAAGTTATGCCTTCCTTTCCAAGTGGTTATACTGTGCTAAAAGCTCTGTCAGCTTTTAATGCAAATCTCTCTTAATTAGCAACCACATTTTACATTTCTATTATGAAGAAAGAATCCATTCACAGTTGTGTTACCATGATGGAAATCTACTTTCAGATCGGGATCGGTGAGTGGAAGCCTCATGTCGACAGTCCACCTGCACCCTGGGGGCGGCGCCCACCGCCAGGTCGTGCTGGTGGGAGGAGCGGGCAGCGACGGTGGGCTTGATGAGCCTCTTGCTGATGACGAGGAGGAGGTGAGTGTAGTTATAAGCAGAAACCTTATATTTGGAAGAATGTATGGAAAGCTGTAGAAGTATTGTTTCTCCTTCCTTCTGTGGCCTTAACCTCAGCAAAGTAATTTGTAATTGACTAGGATTCAGGATTCCACAGTGCTAAACATAGGTTAGTGTTTACAGCAGTCACACTTCTCATGTCACTGGAGGATACTGTTTCTCCTCAGGTCCATATCTGATACAGTAATTGAGAATAAAATCCTTGCCCAACTATAACATAAATCATGCACCTACTTGGGTCAATATAATGCAGCTCCATTCTGTCACAAATGTGTGGGAACAGATTGTAAACAGGATAACTGGTGTCCTTATTGTTGTTTTTCCTGTTGCATGTAATGGTTCTTCGAGACGTGATTCATTATTCGATACCTGGTATGCTGGCTCACCACCTTTCTGTGCAACAGACAACACATTGCTTGAATAAACAATACCAACTCTACTGGCACATTTCCAAAATCTCTGGTTATAAAAAAAAATCTTTCTGTAGGTCTAAGCCATTTTTCCTATACTTGTAGCTGTGCTGTGGAGCCCACACACTCTCATGAATCTGAGAATAACAGTGAAGGTAGCATTAATATAGTTCCCAAGTCAATTTTTGGCTATAAATTCTTGTGGTTAGCAGATTCTTATACCTAAACAACGTTCTTAAAAGTATCATTGACTGGTATTCTGCAGATGGTCTCATCCACAATTTTAAAAAGACACAACATACACTCCTGGAAATGGAAAAAAGAACACATTGACACCGGTGTGTCAGACCCACCATACTTGCTCCGGACACTGCGAGAGGGCTGTACAAGCAATGATCACACGCACGGCACAGCGGACACACCAGGAACCGCGGTGTTGGCCGTCAAATGGCACTAGCTGCGCAGCATTTGTGCACCGCCGCCGTCAGTGTCAGCCAGTTTGCCGTGGCATACGGAGCTCCATCGCAGTCTTTAACACTGGTAGCATGCCGCGACAGCGTGGACGTGAACCGTATGTGCAGTTGACGGACTTTGAGCGAGGGCGTATAGTGGGCATGCGGGAGGCCAGGTGGACGTACCGCCGAATTGCTCAACACGTGGGGCGTGAGGTCTCCACAGTACATCGATGTTGTCGCCAGTGGTCGGTGGAAGGTGCACGTGCCCGTCGACCTGGGACCGGACCACAGCGACGCACGGATGCACGCCATGACCGTAGGATCCTACGCAGTGCCGTAGGGGACCGCACCACCACTTCCCAGCAAATTAGGGACACTGTTGCTCCTGGGGTATCGGCGAGGACCATTCGCAACCGTCTCCATGAAGCTGGGCTACGGTCCCGCACACCGTTAGGCCGTCTTCCGCTCACGCCCCAACATCGTGCAGCCCGCCTCCAGTGGTGTCGCGACAGGCGTGAATGGAGGGACGAATGGAGACGTGTCGTCTTCAGTGATGAGAGTCGCTTCTGCCTTGGTGCCAATGATGGTCGTATGCGTGTTTGGCGCCGTGCAGGTGAGCGCCACAATCAGGACTGCATACGACCGAGGCACACAGGGCCAACACCCGGCATCATGGTGTGGGGAGGGATCTCATACACTGGCCGTACACCACTGGTGATCGTCGAGGGGACACTGAATAGTGCACGGTACATCCAAACCGTCATCGAACCCATCGTTCTACCATTACTAGACCGGCAAGGGAACTTGCTGTTCCAACAGGACAATGCACGTCCGCATGTATCCCGTGCCACCCAACATGCTCTAGAAGGTGTAAGTCAACTACCCAGCAAGATCTCCGGATCTGTCCCCCATTGAGCATGTTTGGGACTGGATGAAGCGTCGTCTCACGTGGTCTGCACGTCCAGCACGAACGCTGGTCCAACCGAGGCGCCAGGTGGAAATGGCATGGCAAGCCGTTCCACAGAACTACATCCAGCATCTCTACGATCGTCTCCATGGGAGAATAGCAGCCTGCATTGCTGCGAAAGGTGGATATACACTGTACTAGTGCCGACATTGTGCATGCTCTGTTGCCTGTGTCTATGTGCCTGTGGTTCTGTCAGTGTGATCATGTGATGTATCTGACCCCAGGAATGTGTCAATAAAGTTTCCCCTTCCTGGGACAATGAATTCATGGTGTTCTTATTTCAATTTCCAGGAGTGTATTAAGTTCTGTTCATCTTGGGATACAACACCACTACATAGCAGAAACATTGAAATACTTAGGTGTTCATATTGATGAGAATTAAAACTGGAAAAAGTGCTTTTTTTTTAACTCCTAAAACAACTTAGTAATACCATATGGCAGGAGTCAGCAATTGTTTTGGTGTGGGGGGCCAAATTTTGGAAGAGGTGGTTGTCAGATGACTGATATTATATTTGAGAAAATATATAAATTTTCCATAAAAATTAAAGAACATAAATAAAGTAAAATAGTGGCAGTATTAATAAATATATTTATTGTACTAATTTCATGTAATCTATAGCTGCAACCACATTTAATCTTAAAATCAGCTTGATTGGACAGATGTATCCTATCACCCTTTTCTATAATTTTTTTAAGTAAACAGTGAGATTGATTGTTGAAATTCTCATCACCGACTTGCAGGTTAATGTCTATCAGAGAGTGCCTAGGGGCCTATATTTACTCTCGTTATTCTTAAAGGTAGAAAGGCTTTGCTCACAAATATATGTAGACTCAAATACAGAGAACATAGTATTTGTATGGAGTGTAGCCATTTGTTGTTGTTGTTGTTGTTGTTGTTGTGGTCTTCAGTCCTGAGACTGGTTTGATGCAGCTCTCCATGCTACTCTATCCTGTGCAAGCTTCTTCATCTCCCAGTACCTACTGCAACCTACATCTTTCTGAATCTGCTTAGTGTATTCATCTCTTGGTCTCCCCCTACGATTTTTACCCTCCACGCTGCCCTCCAATACTAAATTGGTGATCCCTTGATGCCTCAGAACATGTCCTACCAAACGATCCCTTCTTCTGGTCAAGTTGTGCCACAAACTTCTCTTCTCCCCAATCCTATTCAATACTTCCTCATTAGTTATGTGGTCCACCCATCTAATCTTCAGCATTCTTCTGTAGCACCACATTTCGAAAGCTTCTATTCTCTTCTTGTCCAAACTATTTACCGTCCATGTTTCACTTCCATACATGGCTACACTCCATACAAATACCTTCAGAAATGACTTCCTGACACTTAAATCTATACTCGATGTTAACAAATTCCTCTTCTTCAGAAACGCTTTCCTTGCCATTGCCAGTCTACATTTTATATCCTCTCTACTTCGACCATCATCAGTTATTTTGCTCCCCAAATAGCAAAACTCCTTTACTACTTTAAGTGTCTCATTTCCTAATCTAATACCCTCAACATCACCAGACTTAATTCGACTACATTCCATTATCCTCGTTTTGCTTTTGTTGATGTTCATCTTATATCCTCCCTTCAAGACACTATCCATTCCGTTCAACTGCTCTTCCAAGTCCTTTGCTGTCTCTGACAGAATTACAATGTCATCGGCGAACCTCAAAGTTTTTATTTCTTCTCCATGGATTTTAATACCTACTCCGAATTTTTCTTTTGTTTCCTTTACTGCTTGCTCAATATACAGATTGAATAGCATCGGGGAGAGGCTACAACCCTGTCTTACTCCCTTCCCAACCACTGCTTCTCTTTCATGCCCCTCGACTCTTATAACTGCCATCTGGTTGCTATACAAATTGTAAATAGCCTTTCGCTCCCTGTATTTTATCCCTGCCACCTTTAGAATTTGAAAGAGAGTATTCCAGTTAACATTGTCAAAAGCTTTCTCTAAGTCTACAAATGCTAGGAACGTAGGTATGCCTTTCCTTAATCTTTCTTCTAAGAGAAGTCTTAAGGTCAGTATTGCCTCACGTGTTCCAGTATTTCTACGGAATCCAAACTGATCCTCCCCGAGGTCGGCTTCTACTAGTTTTTCCATTCGTCTGTAAAGAATTCGTGTTAGTATTTTGCAGCTGTGGCTTATTAAACTGATTGTTCGGTAATTTTCACATCTGTCAACACCTGCTTTCTTTGGGATTGGAATTATTATATTCTTCTTGAAGTCTGAGGGTATTTCGCCTGTTTCATACATCTTGCTCACCAGATGGTAGAGTTTTGTCAGGACTGTCTCTCCCAAGGCCGTCAGTAGTTCCAATGGAATGTTGTCTACTCCGGGGGCCTTGTTTCGACTCAGGTCTTTCAGTGCTCTGTCAAACTCTTCTCGCAGTATCGTATCTCCCATTTCATCTTCATCTACATCCTCTTCCATTTCCATAATATTGTCCTCAAGTGCATCACCCTTGTATAGACCCTCTATATACTCCTTCCACCTTTCTGCTTTCCCTTCTTTGCTTAGAACTGGGTTTCCATCTGAGCTCTTGATGTTCATACAAGTTGTTCTCTTATCTCCAAAGGTCTCTTTAATTTTCCTGTAGGCAGTATCTATCTTACCCCTAGTGAGATAAGCCTCCACATCCTTACATTTGTCCTCTAGCCATGCCTGCTTAGCCATTTTGCACTTCCTGCGATCTCATTTTTGAGACGTTTGTATTCCTTTTTGCCTGCTTCACTTACTGCATTTTTATATTTTCTCCTTTCATCAATTAAATTCAATATTTCTTCTATTACCCAAGGATTTCTACTAGCCCTCTTCTTTTTACCTACTTGATCCTCTGCTGCCTTCACTACTTCATCCCTCAAAGCTACCCATTCTTCTTCTACTGTATTTCTTTCCCCCATTCCTGTCAATTGTTCCCTTATGCTCTCCCTGAAACTCTCTACAACCTCTGGTTCTTTCAGTTTATCCAGGTCCCATCTCCTTAAATTCCCACCTTTTTGCAGTTTCTTCAGTTTTAATCTACAGGTCATAACCAATAAATTGTGGTCAGAGTCCACATCTGCCCCTGGAAATGTCTTACAATTTAAAACCTTGTTCCTAAATCTCTGTCTTACCATTATATAATCTATCTGATACCTTTTAGTATCTCCAGGGTTCTTCCATGTATACAACCTTCTATCATGATTCTTAAACAAAGTGTTAGCTATGATTAAGTTGTGCTCTGTGCAAAATTCTACCAGGCGGCTCCCTCTTTCATTTCTTAGCCCCAATCCATATTCACCTACTACGTTTCCTTCTCTCCCTTTTCCTACACTCGAATTCCAGTCACCCATGACTATTAAATTTTCGTCTCCCTTCACTATCTGAATAATTTCTTTTATTTCATCATACATTTCTTCAATTTCTTCGTCATCTGCAGAGCTAGTTGGCATATAAACTTGTACTACTGTAGTAGGTGTGGGCTTCGTATCTATCTTGGCCACAATAATGCGTTCGCTATGCTGTTTGTAGTAGCTTACCCGCATTCCTATTTTCCTATTCATTATTAAACCTACTCCTGCATTACCCCTATTTGACTTTGTGTTTATAAACCTGTAGTCACCTGACCAGAAGTCTTCTTCCTCCTACCACCGAATTTCACTAATTCCCACTATATCTAACTTTAACCTATCCATTTCCCTTTTTAAATTTTCTAAACTACCTGCCCGATTAAGGGATCTGACATTCCACGCTCCGATCCGTAGAACGCCAGTTTTCTTCCTCCTGATAACGGCATCCTCTTGAGTAGTCCCCGCCCGGAGATCCGAATGGGGGACTATTTTACCTCCGGAATATTTTACCCAAGAGGACGCCATCATCATTTAATCATACAGTAAAGCTGCATGCCCTCGGGAAAAATTACGGCCGTAGTTTCCCCTTGCTTTCAGCCGTTCGCAGTACCAGCACAGCAAGGCCGTTTTGGTTATTGTTACAAGGCCAGATCAGTCGATCATCCAGACTGTTGCCCTTGCAACTACTGAAAAGGCTGCTGCCCCTCTTCAGGAACCACACGTTTGTCTGGCCTCTCAACAGATACCCCTCCGTTGTGGTTGTACCTACGGTACGGCTATCTGTATCGCTGAGGCACACAAGCCTCCCCACCAACGGCAAGGTCCATGGTTCATGGGGGGGGGCATGGTTCATGGGGGGGTAGCCATTTATGGAAGTGAAACATGGACGATAAATAGTTTAGACAAGAAGAGAATAGAAGCTTTCGAAATGTGGTGCTACAGAAGAATGCTGAAGATTAGATGGGTAGATCACGTAACTAATGAGGAGGGATTGAATAAATTGGGGAGAAGAGGAATTTGTGGCACAACTTGACTAGAAGGGATTGGTTGGTAGGACATGTTCTGAGGCATCAAGGGCTCACCAATTTAGTACTGGAGGGCAGCGTGGAGGGTAACAATCGTAGAGGGAGACCAAGAGATGAATACACTAAACAGATTCAGAAGGATGTAGGCAGCAGCAGGTAATGGGAGATGAAGAAGCTTGCACAGGATAGAGTAGCATGGAGAGCTGCATCAAACCAGTCTCAGGACTGAAGACCACAACAACAACATTCCCTACAAACTTCTAATGATTTGTAAAGGTCAACTAATGCCACAGCATTAAACATGTCTTTCATAATGTGTTCCAACTGTGTGTCAGTAAGTAAACGGAAAATGCCTTTGTGGTCATTCCCATATGCCACTGCAACTTTGTGTGATTAGTACTCTACACTACACAGTGTTTATGCATATTGACGTGGCCATCCTAGAGTAAATCCTCGGTAGGGAAGGAAATCTCGGGTCAAGACAGAGTTTTCTGATTGTCTTGGTGGGCCAAAAAAAAAAACCTAGTGGACTGCTTTTGGCCAATGTTGGTCATGTGGAATTATGTTTTGGGGTAACTCATCTTTAAGAAAGGCTGACTTCTTTGCTCAAAAATGTGCAATAAGAGTAACTTGAGGTGCATACCCACAATCATCTTGTAGACATCTGCTTAAAGAGCTGGGGATTCTGTGTGCTGTTTCACAGTATATTTATTCCATCATGAAGTTTGTTGTAAATAATCCACCACAATACAGAAGTAGCAATGATGTACATAATTACAATACCAGAAGGAAAAATGGCATTCATTACCCCACATTAAGGTTGTCTTTATCACAAAAATGTATGCACAGTGCTGCAACAAAGATTTTTGATTACTTACCCATGGATATAAAATGTCTGACAGATAGGAAAATAAAATTTGAAAACAAACTAAAAAAGTTTCTGCTTGACAACTTCTACTCCATACAATTATTTCTATTGGGGGAGAATAAGAAGAGGAAGATGAAACTAAACTAACTAACCTGCTTTTTAAGATAGGAACCATTCTTGGTAGCTGGGCTGTGTGTCTGAACTTCAAACTTGGAATGATCACATACGTTCAGTGGGCTTTGGTTTATTGGTAGAATAGTGGGGAAGTGCAGTCATTTCACAAAGGAGATTGCTTGCAAATCACTTGGATCCGTATGAGATAGGACTAACAGGAGATATTGAATATATACAGAGATGGATCCGGAGGAGATAGGACTAACAGGAGATATTGAATATATACATAGAAGGGCAGGTTTGTTTGACCCATGGGAGGGTCTTATGCTGAAGAAACTGAGCTGGCGGACTCCTGGAGATAAATGTAAACTATCCCAAGAAAGTCTACTAACAAAGTTTCGAGAGACCGGCATTAAATGATGACTCTAGGAACATACTACAACCCTCTATGTGTCACTCACAGGGGGATTGTGATGACAAGATTCGAATAATTACTGCATGTGTAGAGGCATTTAAACAAACATTCTTCCCACGCTCCTTACATGAATGGAATGGGAAGAAACCTTAATAACTGGTACAGTGAGATGTATCCTCTGCCATGCACTTCTTTGGTTTTGCAGAGATGTAGAGGTAACTGTAGAACTTAAATTCCTTCATCAAACTTGTCTTAGGTATCCTTTACTGCTTCCTCTATGTGTAGACTGGATATGTTGGAGGAATCCTGTCTCACTTTTTCCTGAGTCACTGCTTCCCTCCCACATCCTTCAACTCTTAAAACTGCAATCTAGTTCCTGTACAAGTTGTGTATAGCTTTTTATACCCTGTATTTCATCCCTGATACCATCAGAATTCCAAAGAGTATATTCCAGCCAGAGCAAGAAAAGTGTGCTTGCCTTCTATTAACTTATCTTCTGAAATGAATTATGGGGTCAGTATTGCTCCAAATTGTTCTACATTTATGTGGAACCCAAACTGATGTTCCTACGATTGGCTTCTACCAGTCATTGCATAGGTGGTTCAAGTTGTATCTTATTAAACTTACAATTGGATAGATGAAAAATCTAGTCACCAAGCGGCAGCACTTGTCTGGATGTTAGAATCCAGACACCTCCTAAGTCGCTTTCAGTGTGGGTTCAGGAGGTATCGCTCCACCTTTGATAACCTGGCCCTCCTGGAAGCGGCTATACAACAGGCTTTCCTGCGCCAGCATCACCTGTTCGGAATATTTTTTGACATTGAAAAGGCATACGACACTACTTGGAGGCATCTTATCATCAGGCAGCTCCACGAATGGGGTTTTTGTGGATGTCTTCCCAATTTTATTCGATCCTTCCTGTCGCCACGTTATTTTCGGTACCGAGTCGGAGACGTACTGTCTAGTCGCTTTGAACAAGAGAACGGTGTCCCTCAAGGTAGTGTTTTAAGTGTGACGGTCTTTGCTATTGCTATTAACAGTATTACGTCTGTTGTGAAAAGTCCTGTGCAGTGTTCCTTGTTTGTGGACGATTTCTCTGTATTTTGCTCTTCTTCAAGCCTTGCAACGACGACTCGTCAATTGCAACTCGCTCTGCGACGTTTGGATGAATGGGCACAGAAGAGTGGTTTTAAGTTTTCAACTGATAAGTCGGTGTGTGTTCTTTTTAACCATTCTCGTTCCATTTTTGACTTGCCTGAGTTGAGGATGAGGGACACTGTTCTCAATTTTAAAGACACGGTGAAGTTTCTGGGCCTCACTTTTGATTCTAAGCTTACGTGGCTGCCACACATTAAGGAACTGAAAAAACAATCTCTTAAGGCGCTGTCCATTTTAAAATGTCTTAGTCACCACACATGGGGAGCAGACAGGACTTGTCTGCTCCGGTTTTACAGAGCCTTCGTGCGGTCCCGGTTTGATTATGGATGCACGGTGTATGGGTCTGCAAGACCCACTTATTTGAAGCTGTTGGATGTGGTGCACCATGAGGGGATTCGGTTGGCCACTGGCAGGTGAACCGCCACTTCACCTCCGGCGGCGTCTACTAATGGTGCGCCAGGCCTATCAAACATTATCCACACCATACACACCTGCATACCACACTGTTGCTCGGCCTCCACTGGAAAGGCTTTTTCGCAACCGGCAACGAGCAACAAGGCCCTATGGGATTCGTGCAAAGGATTGCCTTTTAGAGATGGGTGTGGCCGGTTTTAATGTTTCACGTCGAGGTTGGAGCAGATATCCACCTTGGCTCCTCCAGAGACCCACACTGATTTTAGATTTGGCAAATTTTAAGAAAGACAGTACATCAGATTTTACTTTCAAATCTTTGTTTTTTAACATTTTAGACAGGCATCATGATTTTACAGTAGTCTACACTGATGGATCCCAACAGGGGGATTTTCTTGGCTGCTCAGTCGTGTTCCCCGACCGTGTCATCAGGTTTCGCCTTCCCCAGGAATACACTGTTTTTTCCGCAGAACTTCACGCGGTCCTGAAGGCATTGGAGCAGATACGGTTTACTCAGGGCAAACACTTCCTAATTTGCTCTGACTCACAGAGCGCATTACAGTCACTGCAGAACCTGTACCCAGCGGAGAAGTTGGAACAGCTGATTTACGACCAACTGTACATCCTCCACCATCCAGCCGTGGTGTTCCTCCTGTCTGTCACCTAGGCGTGACGAAGTGACCCTTACACGTCTTCGCATAGGGCACTGTCCTCTTACGCATGCCTTCTTACTACGGCGAGAGGAACCCCCTCTGTGTGATGCCTGTGGCGTACGAATCACTGTACGTCACATTTTAGTTGAGTGTGATTTATATCGTTTTGCCAGGGCGGAAGTTAATATTAGTGGGGATCTACCCTCGATTTTAGCCGATGACGAGCCGAGTGTCAAGAAAGTTTTAAGGTACTGTGATGTTTCTGGGCTTCAGCCAAAAATTTTAGGTTGGAATTTTTAGTGTGTTGCCGAGTGGCTTACCACTCCTTTTTATTCTTGTAATAGAGGCCAGTTCCAAACATGTGCTATGTGTTTCATTTTAACCCCTTCCCCTCCGTTCTCTTGCAGTTCTCCTCATTATGTGCTGCTTTCCTTTTGCTACTGTTGACGAGCCAACTGCCTCTGTAGACTTTCACCTATAATTTTACTCCTATTTTTGCACTTGCTGCATTTTAGTGACACTCGTCCGTTGTTGTTTCCGTTCGGGCGCTAAAGACTACACTGTTGAGCGCCCATCACACCATATCCATCCATCCAAGCGGCAGCAGAACACACACGTAAAAGACTGTTGCGATTGGCTCTGAAAGCTTGCCAATCACAACAGTCTTGTATGTGTGTGTTCAGCCGCTGCTTAGTGAGTAGATTTTTTACCTATCCAGTTAAGTAATTTTGTCAATAATAGATTGTTTTCATTGTTTTGTTAAACATACAGTTTAATAACAGCCATGCTTGGCAGTAACTGCCCATTCAGTATTGGGATTATTATATTTCTCAAAACTCGAGAAAGGTGTCACCTGTCTTGTGTATCCAGTTGGGATGTTTTTGTCACAGTCAGTCCTCCTGAGGATCTTAATGATTCTGAGGGAATGTTTCCATAAAATTCTCACTTTTCCATAAAATTCTCACTTGTCGTAGACCACATAATGTTACAAATATGTTCCAGCATTTTCACCACTGTTGCAAATGATGTTTGTAATGATGTTGGGGCAATGCAACTTCCATCTTTTGCCTGCTTATTCTGTCTGTTCCAACAAAATTCCAAACACCCAAGCAGAAGTCTCAGTACTTTCTGAAGGTCTTTCCTTTAGGCCTAAACCTAAGTTCAGCCATGCCAAACTTGTAAAGGACATTCTTTCCTTTACTCTTTCCCTACAGTGGAAATATTTGTCACACATCACACTGACAATAGCCAACCAAAACGCCATATCAAATCTTGTTTAAAAGTGTCCAGCCTCCCTCCAACTGTGATTCTCCACTCTTTCCACCCAGTCATCCTTTGGTAACTGTTCAGGAACTCCTCACTTCTAACCTAGTCTCACCTTCCTTTCCAAAAACCCTCCCCGGTGAGTCCATTCTCACTACCGTCGAACAAACAGCTATCCGTATCCTAAAAATCAATCCAGACACTGTCACCATTCTTGCAGGCGAAGGTTCCATCACATGAATCATAGTGACTGTGTGGCTGAGGGTCTCCACCAACTTTCCAACATCTTTGGAGAAAAACATTACAATCACGATCACATCCCAGAAGATCAACATGCTCTCCAGCAACTCCTCAAGCCCTTAGATACATCCCAAAACTGACACCTGAATCAATTTCCCTCCTCACATCAGCCCCATGCACTCTTACCTTTTACCTACTACATAAACCCAAGCCCTCAGGTCTTCCTATTGGTTGTCCTATTGGGGCTGTGTACAATGCTCCCACAGAACAAACCTCTGGCTTTGTTGACCAATCCCTCCAAACTATTGTCCATAACCTTCCATTCTAGATTCAAGACACCACTCACTTCCTTCACCGCCTTTCCACAGTTATCGTCCTGTTACCACCAGACTTCTTATTGGTCACCAAGGATGGGACATCCTTATACTCCAACATCCCCCATGCCCATGGCCTTGGTAGCATGGAACACCACCTTTCCCAACATCCTCCTGATACCAAACCACCACCATCTTTCCTAATCCTCATAGCCAACCACGCCCTGAACCAAATCTATAAACAAACCATGGTACTGCCATGTTTACTTGCATGGCACCATTCTATGCCACTTATTTATGGGCCATCTGGAGAAACCCTTCCTATCCAGTGAATACCTAAAACCCCTTGTTTAGAGCAGCCAGAGATAGCCATTGTGTGTGTGTGTGTGTGTGTGTGTGTGTGTGTGTGTGTGTGTGTGTGTGTGTGTTTTCACCTTTATGATGAGCAGCCAGAGATAGCCATTGTGTGTGTGTGTGTGTGTGTGTGTGTGTGTGTGTGTGTGTTTTCACCTTTATGATGAGCAGCGATCTGTGCTATTGTTGATATTCCAATGTGGACTTTCCATTCGCCAAGAAATTACGCTTTTAACTTTGTCATCACAGTACATATATTTGCTAATGAAATTCATCATAAATAATCCATTACAATTTGAGAATATTAGTGGTGTCCACACATACAACACTAGTGGAGGAAATGGCTTTCATTATCCATTAGTAAAGCTGTCAGTGGCTGTTTATGTGGATTGTGACAACTCAACTCTTAAGCTACTCATAGAGTTGTCCCTTTACACTGAATATTGTTTTTACATGAGCAAATCAGGAGGAAGCTACTTGTTGCAAAACAGAATGTAATGCTAGCATCTTGCATCTGGTTAACTGTACACTTCCACCTCGAGAAAGACAGGTATGAAAATTAATGTGGGAAACATGCACAGTTTGTGGAAGAAGATAAAGGATGTGCACGAGATAGTAGAGTGGCTCCTGAAGTGAACTGGAGTGGTGTATATAGGCTTCCATTTCTCAGCAGCCAGCAGTAGCTAGCATATCGACAGACTGCACTTGGGAGGCTGCCCCAAAGTGTGTGGCCGTGAACTGTCCTGCGGAAGGTACACAACATCTGGCCTGTCTTAACTGCCACTGTGTAATAGCTGTTTTTTTTATTAATTCATTCACAGTTTGGCTGGTTGTTAATGGTACATGTATTTGAGGAGAAGTTAAAAATTCCTGCCTCCTGCTCCATTCAGCCCTGACGTCAACTCAAATTTAATTTGATATGGTTGCTAAAATATAGAAAATGCATAGAAACACAACAGTGCATGTATTTAGTTTTCTTTTTTATGTTTGTTTAAATAATTATTGAAGCAAGTTCTAATAATGTTAAACGAGAGAAGTATGTGTTTAGTAATTCTCTCTTCTACTATAAGCTTAGGGCTGTAAGAGTTCTTTAGCCTGTTGTGACTTTAACATTTACATGGTTTTTATATTTGCCCTAGGCTGACATGCATACATTAACAAACCATTTCATGCTCCCTGTTTTGAGACGTCGGTGCTTTTTAAATGTTCAAATGTGTGTGAAATCTTGTGGGACTTGAGCTTACACACTACTTAACCTAAATTATCGTAAGGACAAACACACACACCCATGCCTGAGGGAGGACTCAAACCTCCGCTGGGATCAGGTGCTTTTTAACTATGACCTATTGGCAACCAAGAAACGATCATGGAAAGGCTATGTTTTTTCAAAGTTACACTACACATTGACTTGCTGCCCGTTACTCGAACACAAGACAAGAAGAGAATAGAAGCTTTCGAAATGTGGTGCTACAGAAGAATGCTGAAGATTAGATGGGTAGGTCACATAACTAATGAGGAGGTATTGAATAGAATTGGGGAGAAGAGGGGTTTGTGACACAACTTGACTAGAAGAAGGGATCGGTTGGTAGGACATGTTCTGAGGCATCAAGGGATCACCAATTTAGTATTGGAGGGCAGAGTGGAGAGTAAAAATCCTAGAGGGAGACCAAGAGATGAATACACTAAGCAGATTCAGGATGATGTAGGTTGCAGTAAGTACTGGGAGATGAAGACGCCAGCACAGGATAGAGTAGCATGGAGAGCTGTATCAAACCAGTCTCAGGACTGAAGACCACAACAACAACCACAAAAAACATGCACAATTGAATATGTGCAGTGCATGAACATTTTTGTTATGTCGGACAAAACAGAAGTAATTTGTTGTTGCAAAGTAATAGGACAGGTACCACTCCAACTGAATATACATTGTAGTAAACAAGACATTTGAATCTTTAAACTCAAAATTACAATTATTTTATTATGTGTTCTTCACTGCAGTATTAATTTTCTTATTTACCAGGAGATGGTAATTATCAAGAACATTGTTTCCTTGTATTAACAATTACAGAATGAACTTGAATGATTCTGAATAAATCAACATCTAAACTTATCATGAAAGTTAACTAGCAGGCACTCCTTCTTTTCATAGATATTCTATTTGTACAATTACACACGAATGACCGACCATACACTTGTCACACAAAAAGACAAAATTTTAACATTTATCATTGGTTTACTGAGTACTAAAATTCATTGTTTATTCATTATAGTTATGTAAGGCAGATTTCACGATTCAGGCAGGTATGAGGGTGGTTTGAAAAGTTCTCAGAATGGAATAGAAAAACATTAATTGCATCATTGAAACTTCTTTTATTTTTCAATGTAGTCTCCTAGATTAATGCACTTGGTCCAAAGATGTTCCATTGCCTTGATCCCATCTCGATAATGAGTTTCCTCCAGGCCTGCAAAATAGTTGTCAACTCCGGCCATCACTTCTTCAATTGAAGTGAATCTTCATCCACCAAGAAAAATTTTCAGTTTTGGGAAGAGATGGAAGTTTGATGGAGTCATATCAGGTGAATATGGCGGGTGTGGCAACAATTCGTACCTCAGTTCGTGTAATTTTGCCATGGTGGTGGCACGTGTGCGAGTGCGCATTGTCTTGATGTAACACGACTTTCTTACTTGCCAAACCTGGCCTTTTTTCGCATATCTTTTATTGCAATTAGTCCAGGAGGTTAGCATAGTATTCTCTAGTAATTGTTTGCCCAGTGTGGAGATAATATACAAACTGAATCCCCTTCGCATCCCACAACACTGATGCCATGACCTTTCCCCCTGAAGGAATTGTCTTTGCTTTCTTTAGTGGTGGGGAATCAGCATGTTTCCACTGCTTAACTGTTGTTTTGTCTCCGGGATATAGTAGTGCACCCAAGTTTCATCTGTGGTCGCAAACCAGTGCAAAAAATCTTGTTCATTTCTTCTAAAACGTGCCAAACATTGTTCCGATGTGTCCATTCTCATGCGTTTTTGATACAGTATCAAGTGTCGCGGCACCTATCTTGCAGATAATTTTTTCATTTCTAATTCTTCAGTTAAAACGTGATATACCCTTTCAGATGACATCTGGCAAGCATGGGCATTTTTACGCACTTCCAATCAGCAATCCTCCATGACCATTTTGTGCACTTTTGCAATGATTTCTGGAGTAATGATACATCTTGGCTGACCATTGTGCAGATCATCGTCTAAGCTCTCCCAACCATATTTAAATTCATATGGTCACTTGGCAACAGTTGAATATGAAGGAGCAGAGTCCCCCAGTGTATTCTGGAATCGGCACGAATGTCCTTTGCTTTCATATCTTTCTTTATGGTGTACTTAATCGCTGCTCGAATCTCAATCCCCCCCCCCCAAAAAAAAAAAAAAAAAAAAAAAAAAAAAAAAAATCTTTACAAATCCCAACCTGGGAACAACAATAGAGCCACATCACCACCAGAGCTCTCTTTCAAGAACACAAACGTGGCACGTGTTTGCAGGCAACAGTCCAATGAATATTACATGAACAACTCCTCGTTGCTAGTGCTGACATCTCGTGGTGATTCCGAGAACTTTTCAAACCACCCTCGCATCTTATCATAGGTAGCATGATACATGACAATCAGGGCACACACACATCAGTTAAATTCTGTACATACTTCCACAAAAAACATGTACTGGTCCACGCATTTTTAGTTACAATGAGAACAGTTATTTGCCTGGAGATGGCTATGCAAAATGCCACATCAGTGAGTATTACATACATGTAGCCTCACACATGGCTGTTCTCCTACTTACTGATTGCCATGGGGCCTTTCAGACCCTTAAATGCAGAACCAATATCCATCCAACTGAAGACACATTATTCTTGATACCATACCGGAATGTGTGCTATCTGATCTCCTTCCTTATTGGCATGCTTTTGCTTCCGTAACATCGAGTGACTTCGTTCCAGCTTTTCGTATTCTGTTGTTACAATTCTACCTGTCAGTCCCATACATCCAGGTTGCCGACTTGTGGCGATAACATATTAGACCTTCTGGTGACAAACAGACCCATACTATTTGAAACAGGTAACGCAGAACAGGGAATCAGCGATCATAAAGTGGTTACGGCATCGATGATTTCAGCCGTAAATAGAAATATTAAAAAGGGTAGGAAGATTTTTCTGTTTAGAAAAAGTAACAAAAAGCAGATTTCAGAGTACCTGATGTCTCAACACAAAAGTTTTGTCTCAAGTACAGATAGTGTTGAGGATCAGTGGACAGAGTTCAAAACCATCGTACATTATGCGTTAGATGAGTATGTGCCAAGCAAGATCGTAAGAGATGGAAAAGAGCCACCGTGGTACAACAACCGAGTTAGAAATCTGCTGCGGAAGCAAAGGGAACTTCACAGCAAACATAAACATAGCCAAAGCCTTGCAGACAAACAAAAATTACGCGAAGCGAAATGTAGTGTGAGGAGGGCTATGTGAGAGGCGTTCAATGAATTCGAAAGTAAAGTTCTATGTACTGACTTGGCAGAAAATCCTAAGAAATTTTGGTCTTATGTCAAAGCGGTAGGTGGATCAAAACAAAATGTCCAGACACTCTGTGACCAAAATGGTACTGAAACAGAGGATGACAGACTAAAGGCCAAAATACTAAATGTCTTTTTCCAAAGTTGTTTCACAGAGGAAGACTGCACTGTAGTTCCTTCTCTAGATTGTCGCACAGATGACAAAATGGTAGATATCGAAATAGACGACAGAGGGATAGAGAAACAATTAAAATCGCTCAAAAGAGGAAAGGCCTCTGGACCTGATGGGATACCAGTTCGATTTTACACAGAGTACGCGAAGGAACTTGCCCCCTTCTTGCAGCGGTGTACCGTAGGTCTCTAGAAGAGCGTAGCGTTGCAAAGGATTGGAAAAGGGCACAGGTCATCCCCGTTTTCAAGAAGGGACGTCGAACAGATGTGCAGAACTATAGACCTATATCTCTAACGTCGATCAGTTGTAGAATTTTGGAACACATATTGTGTTAAAGTATAATGACTTTTCTGGAGACTAGAAATCTACTCTGTAGGAATCCGCATGGGTTTCGAAAAAGACGGTCATGTGAAACCCAGCTCGCGCTATTCGTCCACGAGACTCAGAGGGCCATAGATACGGGTTCACAGGTAGATTCCGTGTTTCTTGACTTCCGCAAGGCGTTCGATACAGTTCCCCACAGTCGTTTAATGAACAAAGTAAGAGTATATGGACTATCAGACCAATTGTGTGATTGGATTGAGGAGTTCCTAGATAACAGGACGCAGCATGTCATTTTCAATGGAGAGAAGTCTTCCGAAGTAAGAGTGATTTCAGGTGTGCCGCAGGGGAGTGTCATAGGACCATTGCTATTCACAATATACATAAATGACCTGGTGGATGACATCGGAAGTTCACTGAGGGTTTTTGCAGATGATGCTGTGGTGTAACGAGAGGTTGTAACAATGGAAAATTGTACTGAAATGCAGGAGGATCTGCAGCGAAGTGACGCATGGTGCAGGGAATGGCAATTGAATCTCAATGTAGACAAGTGTAATGTGCTGCGAATACACAGAAAGATAGATCCTTTATCATTTAGCTACAAAATAGGTCAGCAACTGGAAGCAGTTAATACCATAAATTATCTGGGAGTACGCATTAGGAGTGATTTAAAATGGAATGATCATATAATGTTGATCGTCGGTAAAGCAGATGCCAGACTGAGATTCATTGGAAGAATCCTAAGGAAATGCAATCCAAAAACAAAGGAAGTAGGTTACAGTACGCTTGTTCGCCCACTGCTTGAATACTGGTCAGCAGTGTGGGATCCGTACCAGATAGGGTTGATAGAAGATATAGAGAAGATCCAACGGAGAGCAGCACGCTTCGTTACAGGATCATTTAGTAATCGCGAAACCGTTACAGAGATGATAGATAAACTCCAGTGGAAGACTTTGCAGGAGAGATGCTCAGTAGCTCGGTATGGGCTTTTGTTAAAGTTTCGAGAACATACCTTCACTGAAGAGTCAAGCAGTATATTGCTCCCTCCTACGTATATCTCGCGAAGAGACCATGAGGAAAAAATCGGAGAGATTAGAGCCTACACAGAGGCATACCGACAATCCTTCTTTCCACGAACAATACGAGACTGGAATAGAAGGGAGAACTGATAGAGGTACTCAAGGTACTCTCCGACACACACGGTCAGGTGGCTTGCGGAGTATGGATGTAGATGTAGATGTAGATGCCCACAGCATGCCAAACTGCACACGAACACAATGTGTGGGCCGACACTCGGCCTCTCTCAGCTCTGTTTGGTACTTCTTGAGAGTGTTCAGTGCAGCACGTCATTGAATTTAGCACTGCAGTGTGGCATTTTTCAGTCGATGAGACTTTTTTCAATTCGACAGAATTGTGATATCAGCGATGTTTACCATTCGCAATTCACAGGTCCATTTTCACAAGCCCTTAAAAATAAATGGAAATGACAAAAGAGAAGGATAAGAATTCTCAGGGGCTATTATGTGATATACAGTCCAAATTTGCTAGGGAACAATATTTAAACTCAATGCAGAAAGAAATTGAAGATTTAATTCATAATGAAAGAGCAAAAAATTACAGTAATACAGATGGGATTCATTGTTCTGTACAACACGAAGTACTTTCTGCTAAATTTTCTGGCACTGAGCACGTGATGCAATAGAGCATAAGAATTGTAAATTTTCTGAAGTCGCGCACACTATTCCATTGTCGGTTGCAAAAGTTTTGTCAAAATTGAACAAAGGGTATGGTAACATATATTACTGCAAAGTACTTTGCTTAAGTCAAGGGGCATGTCTGGAATGATGATTCGCTCGGAAACTTTCTATTGTTGGATTTATGAAGGAAATGAAGGCAGGAACAAGAAGTAGAACACCCTGGAATTGATTGTGGATCTTGCATTTTTTAAGTTGACTTTACTCTACATTGCTTACCGTAAGACTTGCAAGATGAGAAAAAAATTCTTTTTGAAGTGGGTGCATTTAAAAAGAACATTGCATTAGAGAAAGGACACATTTTCACAAACACAGTCCAGTTTCCTAAGCTCATTGCCTTTAAAACACGAGTTTTGAAGAATTCATTGTGGCCTTGAAAGAATTATGTAGATAGTTTCTTAAATGTTTGGAAGACACTGCCAATCTTAGCCATTTCAGTTGAAAGCACCCCTGTGCATGTGCAGATGTGACAGATTGATCTGCAGGGTAATTCCCCTTTTAATGACAAATCCTTTTACATTAAAACTTCCAGGACATCTACATTGCTTTCAATTAGTGAATGACCTCTTTAACCAGTACATTACATTTTAAATATGGTATCCACTTCAGATAAAATCTTGTGGCGTCACATAAAAAATACATAGCGCACATAGAAAAGAAAACTGAACACCTTTTGTCGAGCAGTGATCTGTGATGCACAAATTAGGAGCTTGAGATTGTCCTGAATCTTGTGCTTTTCTACCAGGAAATTTGAAATTACTGTCTAAAATAAAGTGTACAGTGCACAGCTTTCAGAAGAAACCAGTTTCATTTTTAATTATCTGGGAAAATGTTGTGATTCAGAGGTTTACTGTGGTATTCCAGTCAGGCGAGTTCGTAATAATCGAGAAAGTGATGCAGCTTTTAGATTATAAAAATAAGTCACTTAAAGTGAATGATGAAACAAATTAAAATTGTCCCTCTCTTATGTTTTAGATTGGTGGTGCCGAACTGAGTGAAGATGTTCTCCTCCAGGATGACGAGGAAGAGGAGGAAGATGGAGAAGATCGAAGCTGGCGGCGATAGCACTGTACTGCACTTCTGTGATACACAATGAAAAGAAATTGGTTTCAGTGCTTTTGTTCTGCCTTGGTGATATATTTGTTCACTGCTTAGGGAGGTGTAACATTAGCTTTCATTGTATAAATTTCTTTGTATTTGGTACAAAGCAGTTCACGTTTAGTCACTTGTATTATCTTTTCCCACCCATTCCTGTATGTGAAATGTAGTATTGTGTATATAACTTCAAGTCTCTTTGTGGGTTTCTCCTCCTTGTCTTTCAGGTACGAGCTTCATTATGTTCTGTCATTGATTTGTGTTAGGTAGACAAGCCAAATTTGGGGTCACTACATACATGACTAGTAATTTATGAAATACAGCTGAATCCCACTAGAAGCAGAGGCTGCCAGCTAGGTCACTTTGCAGATCCTGGCACACTACTGAGGCATACACATACCAGTGTTTAATGTGGCTGATCTAAAAAATTAAAATGACTTTCTGTTGTATACTGTCAGTTATCTGCAATTATAAAAATGATGATGTAGATATGTCCTGAATTTATCACCCTGCGTTCAGTGCGAATTGTACCAACTGTTGTAATTATACAGTTTGAAAAGTAAATTGCAAAGATAAATTTTCTTCTGCCGTTTATCATTGTCAATGTGTTTTAATACAGAGGATGAGCTGACACTACATTTTTGGCTATAATTCCTGTAAATCACAGTAATAACTTTTGGGGAAAACAATTGTTGAAGGAACAGATAAGTGCACTGTGTGTCACAGATGCAACTGAACAGTTGCTGTCATTACCTAATAAACAGAATGATCACCATCCTTTGACAGATATCAATCTGTCTGTGACTGACTATCCACACTTTTTCTCATTCTTTGTTGTTAATGTGTCATTGAAGTTTTGCACGAATAGAAAACTAGCTTCATTGTACCAGCAGCTTATAAAGAGCTTAGATCTTGTAAATTAAGAACTCGTACAGTATTGTTCCATGTGTGGACTAAACATGCTACATGACAAAAGAAGAGTTAATTGAAAGTACTCTGCAAGATCAGTGAATATTTGTGGTTATTTTTATGGAAACAATACTTTCAGGTTAATTTCTGGGGCTTCACCTGCAGTATTCGTGTAATTACGACACCAGTACTTGGTTATTTCTTTTTATGTAATTTGAGAGTAAACTGAAAAATTTCATTTGACTAATGTGCTACGGTTCATTGTTTGGAAAGTAGAACTGTACTTTGAAGAATCCCAAATCTCTGTTTTGACCACAAAGTTCACAAATATCCATTACAGCTTGAGTGGAAACCGAAAGCAACATTTATTATGAAGACAATAGTTCCTCACTGCTTTGCTATACAAGCACTGTCTGTGAGTAAGTACCGATGTAGCATCCTTAGTGTGCCATGTTGTAGTCGTCAGTGAGATTTTAAAGTCTGTAAAGATATTTTGCTGTCTGGAAAATACAAGTGTGTTAACAGCTGTTCCGCACCATTTGAATTCACATCAGTTTTTAATTTGTTGTATTCGGTTTTGAATTGGAAAGTGGTAATTGCATACTGTATAAACTGGCCCTGTCAGTTTAGAGAGTTTATTAAATTTGGAAGCACATGCTCATAGAGTCAGAGATGTGCCTTTCAATAGTGTGTTTGTGTGTAATATTTATCATAATAGCATTACTATATTGTGTGAAAATTTGTGCAAAATGAGAGATATTTTTCATACATTTAATCTGTCAAAACATAGATTGCTGAGAATTTCCTGCTGACCATTCTTCAGTAACATAATTCAATTAATTTAATAGTTTAAATCGTATCTACCATAAAAGATATTTTTAATTGACAATGTTTCTGCCTTGGCGGTGGAGCATATAATTGGGTTAAATGACATTCAGATTCTTAATGTTGTAGCTGCATTTTGACTGTGCCATAGTGCTGGAAATGATGCTTATTCAAATTTCTTATATTACTATGTCATTTTGATTTGTTTTGCCATATTTTGTTGTGCACTTATTTCAGTCATGGTTTATTTTATTTTCCAATGGATTTGCTGGACCTCACAAATCGTTTCTATATGGTATTGTCTATGATAGGGCAAAACTGCTGTGATGTACTTTCCATTAATGTTTGTGATCAGAACAAACAAATACCAAGCAGTTTTACTGTGTAAAGAAAAGAACAAGCGACACTTACTTTATTTCTCTCAAATACACTGTGGTAGTTAATAGAAAGTATTTTGTCCTGGTAGTTCTATCAGTTTACATATATTGTTACTTAATATCATGTGTCTGTACTTCTCGATGTAAATTTTATTGTAATATTTGTGTGTTAATTTCTAATGGGCCAATTTTTATGTAAGAAAAGATGTACTAAAATATATAAAAGTGCTTTGAAAATATGCTCAGTTGAAAAGATTAAAATATGAAAAGAATTAAGATCAAAAAAGAAAAGAAAAGAAAAGAAATAGAAAGAAAGAAACAAAGAGAGAAAAAGAAAGAAAAAGCTTCTTTCAAAGCACAACACTTTTGTACAGAGAATAAGTGAGTGCAGAAAACACGAGATGAAAAAAAAAAAGAACTGCCTCACAAAAAGAAAACAAAAGAAAAGAAAGAGGAAAAAAAAAAGAAAAAAAATCCCAAGAAAGCAAAATTGTCAGTTACACCAACTAAAATTCTTCCATTCATTTAAAGACTTTGTTGATAATTGTTATGTCCAAACTTATAGTAATAGTTAATAAGACTTTTTTTTCCAGGTTTCAAAAAGACTATGATAGAACGCAGCATAGGACTGGAACAAAATTACCACTCCTATGACAGATGGTAAAAAAATCAATAATTTGATTAGTGAATTGTTTATAAGCTTCAAATCTACTAACTCTTGAATTTCAAGTTCTGTCTGGAGAAATTGTGTGCTCCTGTTTGCAAACAAACTGTGTGTTAGTTCAAGGTATGTGAATTTAAGATTTTGTATTTTGTTCATAACTTGCTCCTCTGTCTCCCACTTCATTTGTTACCTAAATGGTGTGTTGAAATATTGTTATCCCGGCTGAGACACAAAGTTGAAATATGCTCACTACTTTTTATTTACTTAAATTTGGCATATTCCGTGACAGTACCTTTTCCGTTAAATGTATACGAGGCGATATTAGCCTTGGCTTCAGTTGTCTAATGGGAGTACGACTCCACAATGCATCGTTGTCGGCTGCAGAAATGACCTAGTTCAATGTGTTTGCCTCATTTTTGGTGCTTCAAATACCATTTCTTCGAATGTAGTTTCTTCTTATAGTTTATATAAAAAAAATAGTAACATAATTCAAAATTATTTATGACGGCGACCTGCACATTCTTCTTCCGTCAACACACACCAAGAGTTAACTGCCGACTGACTATAGTCAAAGACTACTCAAGCGTCAAAGATATTTTACACAACACACAAGCTTCCACTTGTAATCAGTCTCTTTGCTATTCTTCGATACATTTACTAATAGTAATCAATATGCTTTCACTCTCAAAAATATAAGTAAATTAACATATAATAAGGCAAATTATAATAAAAATTATGTCAAAAAATATAAGGAAACATTTACAATTTGGTATCGACAAATCCGGTAGAAAATACCACATCTCCCAGATCCATTACAACTGCTCCCCAGGGTTTTTGTTGTTATGAACATATACAACAAAATCCCGACCACTCTCAGTAATGGATCTGTATTACACAATTAATACATTAATGATGCAGTCTGATAACCTCTTCCAAATTTGGACTCTTTGAATCTGTGGACTTGTTACTGGCTGTTGTTGCAATGATCCTTCCCCATCAATCTCATACACAAAAAAATTCAAGTAAAGAAATTATTTGACATGAAAAATATGCAAGGTATAAAACATACATGAGAAATATTCTAACATACAGCATACAGATTGAAAATAATAGTAAGGTAAAACTCATTTGCTAGAATAAGATATCTACAACCACTTCTTTGGTCACACTGTGCCAACTGGCTCTTGAACATACATAGCGTAGTGCTTTTATATATATATATATATATATATATATATATATATATATATATATATATATATTTTACTTCTGATTTTTTTAATTTTATATTTTTTTACTCATGTTTTTTTTTTCTTTTGTATATTTTTTGCTTATGATTTTCTTTTTAAATTTTTTTACTCATGTTTTTTTAATTTTGTATTTTTTTTTACTTATGATTTTCTTCTTTTAGTACAGCTAAAGATACATCAGTATTATCTAAATTTTTTGCAATTATTTATGTACACTTGCCTTTTTACTACAATATTACTACAAGTCACATTCTTGTGAAGAGTACTTTCGCTCCCCACAACATCAGTATAAACAACAATAAATTGCTCATATATCATGAGGCTTTATCTAAAATTGGTTTTGAAACTTATACCTTTGCATGCATGTCCTCACATGCATGCCTTCACCCACAGGGAAGACTTAGCTTCCAAAAATTAGAAAAATTCAGAAATGCTCACTAGGGAGACCTTTTTTTCTTTTTTTTCTTTTTTTTTTTTTTTGTAAAAAAGTAAAACTAAATCTTTCTCTCATTCTTTGTTACAACAGTGTTTTTTCATCAGTTTCAATTAACATGTGACTTCAAATTATTAATTTATACATGCAAATATACATACTTGGTTGTACAGGTAGTTTTGTTCTAACAAGCATATTCCAGTGGAGGACTTTTGTTTTAGATGATAATAGGTTATTTAAATTTTGAAATTATGATTTCTGTTTATATAGTTTCAAAGAGACAACATTCCTGAGACCAAATAATTTCTTTGACTTAGGATACACCAAACAATAAGCATTAGGGTGTGTATTTTCTATGACTTCAAACGGCCCAATATAGATATCAAAGAATTTTTTAATTTCTGAAGTTAACATTTTTGATTTTTCATGAGATTTGACCAGAACAAGATCCCCAATTTTGAAAGTGGTTAATTTTAGCCTATTGTTATGTCTTTTACTCCTCTTTTCCCCTTGTTTCCTCATAGTTTCCCTGACAATATCTTCTCTCTCTTGCATAGTTAAAGGTGTACATTTAGGAAATTCAATAAGTTCTGATATAAGATTTGGAGGTCTAATATTAAACATAATCTCATACGGTGAAAATCCTGTGGAACTATGTTGTAGGCTATTCATAATATCTTCAAAATTTCGAATGTGCTCAAACTAGGTTGGATGTTTATGCTACAATAGGTGCTACAAAGTCTCCCAATTTCCCTCATATATCTTTCTGCAGGATTGGTGGACGGAGAATAAACAGATATAAGTATATGCTTCAATTTTGATCTTTCAATAAACTTTTTCCAAATTTTAGAGGTGGACTGTGAACCATTATCTGATGATATAGCTTTTGGTTTACCCACCTGTGCGAAATAATCTCTTTCAATTTTTATTATAATTTCATGGCTAGTAGCTTTTTTCACTGGATGTAGTTTAATTAATTTTGAAAATACATCTACCATAACAAATATGTAACAGTGACCACCTTTACTCTTTGGTAACATTCCTTTTCTAAGTTTTTCACAAACTGACTTCAAAATCGAAAAATGTTCCTCCCAATTTTGCCCTGTAACCAAAATGTCATCTACATAAATTATCAGTTTAGACGCAAGTTCTTGCCCCAGTACATGATCCAAAGCTCTTATAAATTCGGGAACAGAAGAATTTAACCCAAATGGCACAACACAATATTGATAACTCTTACCATTGTACAAGAAAGCAGTATATTTCCTAGAATTAACCGAAAGTGGTACCTGATGAAAACCCGAACCAAACTTGACATATATTTTATATCTTTAAATTTATAGAGTAACTCATCAATATTTTCAGGATGGTCTGTCTGTCTGAAAAAAATTTTGTTTAAGTGTCTAGAGTCCAAAACCAATCTTACTCCACCATCTTTTTTCGAAACTACTACTAGAGGATTATTATATGCACTGATACTACTTTCTATTATATTACATCCTTCCATCTTTTTCAGCTCTTTCTCAACAGCAGGTCTTTTTGATATTGCTATACTGTATGGTTTTATGAAAAATGGTTCATGAGGTTTTACCTGAAGCTCACACTGATAACCCTTTACCCTACCAGGTATGTCACAGAAAACATCACTGTATTCCCACAGCAGATTTTCTAACTGTTGTTTTTGCTCCCCAGATAAATTTTGTGTTTCTGAAATTTTCAAATTTACTAAATTCCCAAATTCAACTTCATCAGTATCAAATCTATGAGTTTCAATATTCTCCAATCTATTTTCTTTTAGTAAATTGATACTGTCAAAATTTCCATTACTCTGATCACCAAGTGTGTTCACAAAATTTGTCTGAATGTATTCCCTTTCACTAGTTTCTATCAAAAGTTTTCTTCCAACCCAATCAAATGCTGTATTTACTTTTACTATCCAATTCATACCCAAAAGAAAATCCTCATTAAATTCCTGAATTACAAAACATCCATGTGTGAACAACTTGCCTTCAATTGAAAATGTCACTAAAGCCTGGCTTTTTACCAATTTACTGCTCTTCCCAGTAGCACCTTTTATCTTTACCCCAACAACTGGCATTTCAACAAAATCTTTCCCCACTTTCAATTTCTTGTTTAACCTTTCAGATATTCCCGAGATCTCACTTCCTGTATCAATTAAACATTTACCAATCCATGACCCAATTTGAACTTTTATATAAGGACTGCAAAACTGATCACTTTTGTCAGAACCTGTACCCTCATGTAATAAATCACTTTCAATTTCCCCAAACCTATACTTATCAGAATCATATGGTATATCATTACATGTATTATTTGTCACAGTTATAAAATTTGCACAAGATACAAAATTGTCATTAGTACTCTCTATTTTCTCAAATAGCCAAGAATTTTCATCCAAATCACATTGTATACTATTGAAGTACTTATCCTTCAGCTTTTCAAAAATAAAATATCTCATCTTTTTCCACCAACAGGACACACAGTTTCACATACATTAATAAGCATCTTTCTAAAGTTCTTGTCAAAAGAAATAGTTTCACTGTTCAGCCATATATTCATAAGAAATGTGTGTGTGTCATTAGTATCTGTAAAAGTTTCACTTAGGCTGGAAGTTATACATGTGTCGTCATTATTTGTGTAGTCAGATTCTTTACCAACAACATCAAAATTCACACTTTCACATACACCCAGTTTGTGAGCCTTATTCATCCTGGTAACATCCCTGGGAATTTCTATAATAATCTCACTATTTAACCCATTTTCAACCACGTGTATACCCAACTCCCTATTTAAACTAATGAAACACCTTTCTTCAACATCATCATCAATACCATTACTATCATAATCAACTTTATCATCAACATCATTATCATTATACATATTCAGGTCATACACATTCAAATTATCCCCCAAAATATAATTTCCCCTTTCTAAAGTTACCAGATCCCTTTCACCAATATTTTCATTCTCACAGCATGCATTCTCTCTTTCATTCACACACGTCTCTGAACTACTACAAATTACATCATCTGACAAACTGTTGTTCTTTTCTACCCAAGTGTAAAACTCTGTCAAATTAAATGAATCACAATTACTTTTATCTACTGTATGTTCTTGTGTACTGAAAATTTTATCTTTATCAATATCATCATTATTTTCCTCTTGAAATTTCTTCAATAAGTAACAACTAATAACCTCATGTGATAGCTTAGGTTTGGAACTGTCATGTTTGGGTTTATGATAGTCACATCCATTGGTCCTTTCATCATTCTCACCTTCTGCCTCAACCTTGCGGACCTTCAAAGGGGCGTCTACTCGCTTTTTATTTCCTGAATTACAACTTGTTCCTGCTTGAACTGCTGATTGTGGTTCTGCCAATGTCTCTGATCAACATTTCTGTTCCCATTCCTATGCCAAACATTACCTGATTGTTGGTACTTTCTATTGTACTGATCTCTATCAAAATTTCTGTGATTTTGATCCCTAAAGTGTACTCTATTTTGTTGATTATTTCCGTGAAAATGTTGTTCTTGTTCTGGATAAAATTTATGGTCCTTCTTTTGAAAATTGTTGTATCCCCCTGAATTTTGACTGACACCATGATAATTGTTTTGTTCCCTTTTTTGAAAGTTATCATTTCCCCAATTTTGACCATTACCTTTCTGAGTAAACCCACTGTGTGTTCTTGTTGTTACCCTATCCAACTTTTCAATATAATTGAGAAACTGCTCAACATTACTATCAGGACAATGAACTAAACTCAGCTGCATTGCTGATGGCAATCTTCTCTTTAAGGTATCAGTTTTGATAAATTTTTCCAGAAATTTTGATTCAAATTCTGAAAAGGTCATCCCCACAGTTACAATCTGGTTTGCCCAAGTCAAAGCTTCCCCTTCAAGGATTTTTTCACAAATTTAATTTTCATATCATCTGGTGAGTGAGGTAAAAAACAATCCTTACAATACTGTATAAAATCAACGGGATGTAAGGGTCCATCTACCGAAAAGTGCTTCACTGGAATATTAGATACAAGATTGCATGTGTTGACATTGTGATTTTTGCTTTGAAATTCAATGTCAGAACTTTCAGTTTTTTCGCTAAGTTCTCTGACAGATTTTTGTTTTCTAAATCATTGCACTCTACTTTTTTTTCTAGAGTAACCAAACAATTGTCAGTTTCTTGTTGTTCATTTTTTACTAAAACTTTTGTATTCACATCCAAATTTTTAATTTCCCCTTTTATCTCATTAAAATCAATTAAATTTCTTTCCCTATCTGCCAGTAACTCATTTTTTACAGTATTAATTTCATCGCTCAATTTAGCATCAATTTCATTTACTTTTGCTTCCACATATTCAATTTTTTCCTCAACACTGCCAACTCTCTTCGAAAGATCACCCACTTGGGTATAGACTGCTTGGACTTGCAACAAAATGTTATCAGTTGTTTCATCCCAGTAAGTCTTATTGTCATCAACTGATTGTTTAATTTCTTTTGTGAAATTTACAAGAAAACTTTTTAAATCAAATTGATCGGTTCTTTCTGTTTCATTTGACCTGTCCTGATTTTCGAAGTCTATTAAATTACTACTTTCTACTTTAGGCACAATACTCTCGAAAATCTCATAAGTCATTGTGAAGAAAAAAATTTATACACAACAATACAAAACAAGATAAAAAGATTGTTTTAACAAAATACGAGGGTTTCGTGACTTATCTGGAACACTCTTCTACTGTTGCAAATCCACGTTTTCCAACCATGTGATTGTTGACCAAAATTCTTGAAATTACTTCTTCTGTCGAAAATTATTTTTTTGCCGAAACATTTCTTCTCCAAAACTTTTACTTCCCGATGAACACAAATACTGTAACACACATTCTGAAAAAACTGGTATTAACACACAGAAATTTTCTTCCTCGTAGCACTGTTGAAGATCTCGTGAACACAATATCCTGGCAACAGTCCCCAGTTGAAATATGCTATCCCGGCTGAGCCCCCAGTTGAAATATTGTTATCCCGGCTGAGACACAAAGTTGAAATATGCTCACTACTTTTTATTTACTTAAATTTGGCATATTCCGTGACAGGACCTTTTCCGTTAAATGTATACAAGGCAATATTAGTCTTGGCTTCAGTTGTCTAATGGGAGTATGATTCCACAATGCATCTTTGTCGGCTGCAGAAATGACCTGGTTCAATGTGTTTGCCTCATTTTTGGTGCTTCAAATACCATTTCTTCGAATGTAGTTTCTTCTTATAGTTTATATAAAAAAATAGTAACATAATTCAAAATTATTTATGACGGCGACCTGCACATTCTTCTTCCGTCAACACACACCAAGAGTTAACTGCCGACTGACTATAGTCAAAGACGACTCAAGCGTCAAAGATTTTACACAACACACAAGCTTCCACTTGTAATCAGTCTCTTTGCTATTCTTCAATACATTTACTAATAGTAATCAATATGCTTTCACTCTCAAAAATATAAGTAAATTAACATATAATAAGGCAAATTATAATAAAAATTATGTCAAAAAATATAAGAAAACATTTACAATTTGGTATCGACAAATCCGGTAGAAAATACCACATCTCCCAGATCCATTACAACTGCTCCCCAGGGTTTTTGTTGTTATGAACATATACAACAAAATCCCGACCACTCTCAGTAATGGATCCATTACAGTGTGATCAGTTCTCTGAACAGTATATTAACTTCACGTGTGTAGTTTTCGTACATTGTGATATAATAGAGGTGATGCTACGAGGGTTGTACCAAAAGTAATGCCTCTTATTTTTTTGTGGTGACTTCGGATGTCTGTGCCAGATATCATTGGTGTAATGTAATGCTTGAACCTTCTTGTTTCATTTGCAAGTGGTTCCGTTGTTCTGTGGTAGTTAGTGCCAGCAGAGGAGTGTTCCAGAATGGAGACTGATATTCACACGCATGTAAAACAGCGAAGTGTGATTGGATTCCTCACTGCTGAAGAAATTGCGCTGATTGAAATCCATCAAAGTTTGCTAAAGGTGTATGGAGAATATACAATAAAAATGAGCAATATGAGGCAATGGGTATGGCATTTTCAAGTTGGTGAAAACAGTGTGCGTGACAAGCCATGGCCCGGCCGACATTGCGCACCTGTCGTCCCTCGCATTGAAGAGCATCTTGATTAACTCGTCCACATTGATTGGCGGATAATGACCAGAGACTTACGTGCAAAGCTGAATGTCGGCTTTAATGCCTGGAAACTATGTTGGAACATCTCGGTTATCGCAAAATCTGTGTGAGATGGGTCCTGTGGATGCTTACAGAACGACAAAAAACTCATTGCATCGTCACTGGAGATGAGATGTGGTGTCACCACTACAAGCCTGAAACCAAAAGACAGTCCATGGAATGGTGACACGTGATTTCTCTGTCAAAGAAGAAATTCAAGACACAGCCATCTTCAGGCAAAGTGATGTTCACAGTCCTCTTGGATAGCCAGGAAGTGATTCTTTTGGATGTCCTGGAGCCTTGAGAAACTTGTCAATTCAGTACGCTACAAGACGACACTGACTAAGCTGAAAGCCCGAATATCCAAAGTAAAGCCAGAGAAGAAGACCAACATTCACCTGCAACATGATAACTCCAGACCCCACACCAGTTTTGCCACCATGCAACTCGTTACATAATTTGGCTGGACTGTCTTACATGACTGTCGTAGTCTCAATGTAGTGCCTTCGGATTTCAATCTCTTTAGGACTTTGAAATATTAACTACATGGTGAACATTTTCAAGACTCAGATGCTGTTGTCAAAGCTGTAAGGAAGAGGTTAGCATCTGCTGGTTCCGTTCTGCTTCATCATTGGTAAAAGTGCATATTGAATGGTGGTGACTTTGTGGAAAAATGACAGTCTGTAGCTGAACTATTGCTCTATTTAGATGTTCTGGTGTGATTTATGTATCTCCTGTAGTTTCCATGAATAAAAATAGGAGGCCTTACTTTTGGAATAACCTTCATTCATCCAAGCACCTGATAATCCGTTATAACAATGGAAACAGAAGAATTTCGGCCCTTTTTGACCAACACTTCCAACAAATTGCCCAAAATCTAGCCTCCCTCCCATGTCAAAGACATCAGTCTCTTCCTTCACTGAATCTCCATCATCCCCAACCCTTTACCTCCTGGGTACCTACTCAACTGGTATTGATGCCACTTCCCTGTACACTAACATCCTTCATTTCCATGGTCTTAGCACTACTGAACACTACCTTTCCTAATGTCCTTTAGACTTCAAAACCAGTATGTATGTCATTTGTCAACACCTTGCTAACTCTATCCAAACATACAACTACCTCTCCTTTGAAGGGAAGGTATACAAACAAGTCTGCGGCACAGCTGTTGCCACCCACATGACACCCTCGTATGCCAGTCTGTTTATACATCACTGTAGAAAACCTTCCTTGCCTCGCAAACACCTGGTCTCATCTGGTTCAGGTTCATTGATGATATCTTCATGATCTGGACTCGGGACCAAGACACCTTATCCTCATTCCTTCGCAAGATCAACACATCCTCTCCCATCTGCTTCACTTGGTCCTCCTCAACCCATCGTGCCACCTTCCTGGACATTGACTACCTCCTCTCTGATGGTTCCATCGACACCTCTGTTCACACTAAAACAACCATCAGTACCTGTATTTTGACAGCTACCATGCTTCCACACAAAAAAATCCCTGCCATACAGCCTGGCTGACAGGGGACAGCTTATCTGCAGTGACAAGAACTCCCTTGCCCAGTATGTTGAAGATCTCACTAAGGCACACAGATCTAGTCAGCAAACAGATTTCCCGTGACACACACACACACACACACACACACACACACACACACACACACACACACACCAAATCCTCCCATCACCCACAAGAACCAGCTACAAAGGAGTGCCCCCTTTAGCATCTGACACTACCTCAGGCTGGAACAACTGAACCACATCCTTAGTCAGGTCTTTGATAATCTATCATTATGCCCTGAAATGAGGGATGCTCTACACACAGTCCTTCCCACCCATCATAAAGTGGTGTCCTGACACCCACCCAACCTCCACAATATCCTAGTTCATCACTATGCCATTCCCAACCCCCAGCCGCTTGTCACAAGGATCGTACCCCAGCAGAAGACCCAGATGCAAGACCTGCCCAGTCAGTTCACCCATTACTTCCTGTTCCAGTCCTGTCACAGGCTTATCCTACCCCATCAGAAGCCTCGTCTCTTGTAAAAGCAGCCATGTTGTATACTAACTCTGCTGCTGTTATTGTGCATCTTTTTATATTGGTATGAGTACCAACCAGATGTCCAGCGGGATCAACAGCCACTGCCCAACCGTGGTTAAGAGCAAAGTATACCACCCTATGGCACAACATGCAGCTGAACATAACATCCTTGATTTCAATGGCTGCTTCACAACCATGGGCCATCTCGATCCTCCCCTCCATCATCCAGTTTTCAGAACTGTGCAGGTGGGAATTACCTTTACAACCCATTCTCCCCACTCCTGAAATCATCCATGTCCTGTCACCTCACCTTTTTCACGTGTTGCCTCACTCTCATTATTTGTTGCTCTCTGTCCAATGTACCTGTCCATCTTTTCCCCTTCCCTTAACCTCTCCTTTTCATCCCCCTCCCCATACTCCACGGCCTCCTGATGCTGTGCCTTGCAGTCTTCTCATGTTGCCATCCACTTCCTGCATGCTCTGACAGGCAGCATGCCCCCCCCCCCCCCCACACACACACACACACACTAGTACCCTGCTAACCCTCCCCTTTCCCCACCCCACCCCAGACATCGTGATGCATTATGATCTAAGCTGCCGGACATAGCGGCCATGTGTACTTGGTTGTTTGGTTGTGTGAATGTACTTATGTGTTTGTTTTCTTTTCTGGAAAAGGCTTTACGGAACAGTCTTCTCATTGTGGCTACCTGCAACTCAGTGTTTCTTGTTTTTGGTGACCAACAATACATTCTTTCCTGATAGTCCATTCTTAAACAGAAGTAAGTATGCTGTTCACTTTAGGGTTGATAATTCAGAAAAGTAATGGGTTAATAAGATGTATAAGCAGTGAACTGTAGACACAGGGAATACAAAACATTTCAGAATACAAGGGTCTGTTTTCTGATTTTGTTGTAGTCTTGAACATCAGTCTCGGTGTTATACTTTTGTCTGTGCTAATGGCATACCCTATTGCTTCTCTCTTCTCTTCCTCTTTGAGTGAGATGCTGCAGTGGCTGAGGAACTGGGCTAGCTTTCGGGATGGCTGTGATTGGAATCCCTGACAAGCCTTCCTGCTTTAAGTCACCCATCTTTTCCCAATTGCAGCATGAACTCCATCTCAAATGACCTCGTCATCAACAGGACGGTAAACTGTAATCCTTTTTCTTTCTCGTCTGGTAATTTTCTTACCCGTTCTGCCTGTTTTCTCTTGATTATCAGTTAATGCAAAACATAATCCTTTTCCACCCATGGTGATCTTAGGTAGCTGAATCACTAAAATTGTTTTGTATACAATTTTTAAGAAATCCAATCTTCTATCTTGCATTGCATTATTAACCAGCAGAATTTTGTACCCAGTTCTCGGGTTCCATTGCTCACATTAAGTTCCTCCTTTACAATATTTTCTCATTTTCCACTGTGATTACGAATGGCTTATCCTTCCAACTGCAGTCTGTTTCTTCCTCATTTCTACAACTTTTGCTGTCTTTTTCAGTTCCAATGCAACATGTTCAGTTTAAGAGAAGTGCACTGTAGATCATTTTTTTCTTTACAGTGGTAAAATTTTACTCTTGAGTATTTTATTACATATTTGTGACCACTGTAGTTGATCAAGGTTAACTTTTGCTGTTCCTTGTTAAAAATAATGAAACTGATTTTACAGATGTATATGTAGATATTTTAATTATGCTCTTTCATACAATGTGAGAAATTTAATTTTTAGGAAATTATGTTTCCAGAATTTATCTTTCACTCTGTTGTGGAGTTTTCACAGTTTATGAAACTTCCTGGCAGATTAAACTGTGTGTCAGACTGGACCTTTAATCCAGAGCATAGCCATTCACAGGCCATGCTTTTACCAATTGAGCTATGCAGCCATGACTCACGATCTGCCATCTCAGTTTCAGTTCAGCCAATACATCTCTCTCATACCCCTGAAACTGTACAGATGTTCTCCCGCAGACTTTGAAGAAGTAGCTGGTTAATCTGTGAGGATGAATCATGAGTTGTGCCTGATTAGTTCAGTCAATACGTGCATTTCCCACAAAAGGAGAGATTCTGTGTCAGAGTTTTCGTCCAGTACACCATTTTTATCTGCCAGTGAGTTTCAGGAAATAACATTTTCATCCTGTAGGTAGATTTCAAAAGAAAATGGTGTTCTGATATTGCGTGTATTTTATACAGTATTGGTTTCCAGTTGATGATATTCATCCCAGTACTCCATATTTCATTAGATCCCTGTCATTCTGTGGTTGCAGCAGTTTTGTCAGAAATCTTATCTCCAGACTGTTGACATTAAATTTATTTTCCATAAAGTGAGAAGGAGGTTGGTAACTGTGGCATAGAATTTTTTTGGAAGTTTAACTAGGACAAGTGTCACCTCAACAATTTTAAAAAGATTGTCTTGAGAATTTTGCTTTTTTTAGTGATACTGCAATGTTTGTGTCATATTAGACTCTCAACTGATAACTAATTATGAAAATCATTTATTTGGATTGCAGATTGATTGGAAGTGAGCTTTATCTTACAGGCGATCTTGGTCTCCAATAAATTCTCAGTAGTATTCCACGAACAGTCATCCAGCAGTCTTACAGAAACGATTAGCATGGTGCACGTCATGTATATGGAATCAACTGTCAACTCGTGTCACCAATTCAGCAGTTAGTCTGACTGGCCGATGACTGCATTACACAGTTGTAAATTCTGGGTGTTGCAGTTGTGTCTACAGTTTTTCTTTCTGCCTGTCTGTATTTACTACAAAGAATCGTTTTCATAAGTGAGTATTCATCAATGCATTTTGATAAATTGCATGGTTTGTTGGAATAATGGGTAATAGCTTTCTAATGACATATAATTATGTTGTATTTTGTAGAAATGGAATGGCCAAGGAATGCTACAAACGTGCAGGTCAGTCCAGAGGATCATTTACATAGAGGATACATTGAATTACAGTAAGATTTTGCAATGCTTTTGGCATGCCTTATGACCTAACAGCTTTGTGTTAATGTGTTGGTAAAATATAAATTTTGTCTGTCTGTCTGTGTGTGTGTGTGTGTGTGTGTGTGTGTGTGTGTGTGTGTGTGTGTGTGTGTGTGTGTTTCACAGAGTAACTCTGGAACACTTGGAGCACTGTTAATAATACACTGTCTACTCACAATTTACTATATGGAGAAAAAGTACTGCGGTTGCTTTGTCCCTTGAGGAGTTGGGGTGGAAAGGGTTTGAGATGTAACAATAATCACATACATTTAATATTACCACTGGCTCCATAATTTTTGTGGTACCTAAGCCAGTCTGTGACATTAAATACATTTTGACACTAGGGTTTGGGATGGGATGATGTGTAAAAGATTTATCTTATAGTCTGAAATAACATAGATTGCTACTCACCATGTAGAGAAGGCACTGAGTGGCAGAAAGGCACATTGAAAGAAGAGTGCTTGATTTTGTCAGCTGCTTGAATAAGTCCTCCTTCAGATATAGAAAAAATGTATAATAATGCACGTCACTCACGCATACACGGCCACTGTCATCTCCTGGTGCTGAGGCTCAACTGCCTTGGCAGTTATTTAATTGAGCTGTGAATATGAACCACTACTCTGTATAAATATTACGAAAAGGATAGTTGTTACTCAGCACCTCCCAGAGCGCCACCATCTGACCACAGAGGAGCACTCCCCTCAGGACTCAGTACCACCCAGGACTGGAGTAAGTGAAACTGGAGTAAGTGAATTACATTCTCCACCATGGTTTCGATTACCTCTTATCATGTCCTGAAATGAGAAATGCAGCAGCAGCAGCAGCAGTACATGTGTTGTGACTCACCGATCTTTCAAAGTCCCGCCGCGCAGTTACGCATGTCCTCCACATGCGACACTGTCTGCCAGCCGTGCAGCAGCAGCGCCACCTAAGCGGCCGCTAGACTCGGACTCAGTTATGATTTGACTGTTAAAGTGACACACGTCTTACTCTGTTTACTTGAACTGTGACTTTCATGTATTGCGTCGTCCTTGAAATATATTTGTTCAACTTGAAGTTATAACAGCATGTGGGGACATAATGGAGTGGTGGGGGTAAGGAGGAGGCGGGGGGGGGGGGGGAGGGGGAGGGATAAAGCAGGATAGAGGTGGGGAGGGGTAGGAGTAGCAGGATGGGGGTCGGGGATGATAAAGTGCTGCTTGTGGGTGACAGGGGCGACAGCGAGAGAGGGTAGCTAGGTGCAGTCAAGAGATTTGACAGAGGGAGGGGGCGGAGGGTAGCGGAAAAGGAGAGAAGTAAAAAAGACTGGGAATTAAAGAAAACTGTGTATTGCTGGGATGGGAACAGGGAAGGGGTTAGATGGGTAATGACAATGGCTAACGAAGGTTGAGGTCAGGAATGTAGGACATATTGCAGGGAGAGTTCTCATCTGCACAATTGATAAAAGCTGGTGTTGGTGGGAAGGATCCAGATGTCACAGGCTGTGGAGCAGTCACTGAATGCCCACCGAGCCTACACAATTTCCTCATCCATCTCTATACAACCCCTGCTCTTAACCCCTTGGCTTATGGCTCATATCCCTGTAATAGACCTAGATGTAAGATCTGTTGCATATATCCTGCCACCGCCACATGTGAAACCATTCATGCGATCTACAAGTTAAGCTGCAACCACTGTGCTGCATTCTACTTCGGCATGACAACCAACAAGCTGTCTGTATGCATGAATGACGGCCAACAAACTGTGACCAAGAAACAGCTGGACGACCCCGTTGCTGAGCATGCCGCCCAACACGATGTTCTTCATTTTAGTGACTGCTCCACAGCCTGTGTCATCTTGATCCTTCCCACTCACACCAGCTTTAATCAATTGTGCAGATGAGAACTCTCCCTGCAATATGTCCAACATTCCTGATATCAACCTTTGTTAGCCATTGTCATTACCCATCTAGCCCCTTCCCTGTTCCCATCCTGGCACTACAGTCTTCTTTACTTCTCAGTCATTTTTACTTCTCTCCTTTTCCACTACCCTCCGTCCCCTCCCTCTGTCAAATCTCTTGACTGCACCCAGCTACCCTCTCTCTATGTCGCCCCTGTATGCTCCCACAAGCAGCACTTTATCATCCTCCACTCCCATCCTGCTATCCCTACCCCTCCCCACCCCAGCCTTCTCGCTACCCCCTCCATCCCATTGCATCCCCATTATGCACTGCTGCTTACCATCTGGCTTCAGCTGTCAGAGAATGTGGTGTTTTGTGTGTGTGTGTGTGTGTGTGTGTGTGTGTGTGTGTGTGTATTTTTGACAAAGGTCTTGTAGGTTGAAGGCTCACAGGCTCACTTTCTGACAGTCTTTTTGTTATGTGTATCTGTGACTCAGACTCTCTGCTATAATGTGAGTAGCTACTATCCCTTTAATAATATTGTTATGTTCCATCCTGGTTTTCCGTTGATTGATTTAGCCACTACTTTGTGATTCACATTTTCTGAGACCTGGATCAACAAAATCTGTACTGACAGCTCTCAAGGAGCAAAGCATTTGATTTAATCTGTGTGAGCATTTCCGAAGCATATGTATGTCAATGCTACAGTTTTATCAGGATATGAGAAATTCAGAATGAAAACAGAAATGAACCAAACCTGCTTTCATTAATTAAAGATGTAATTTTGAATCCTTCAACTGGGGAAACTAAGAAGAAACATGGAATGCATCTGAAAGACTTTCACTCTCTTGACATACTGTTTGCCTCTAAGGTGGATAAAGTTCGACAGTGTATGGAAAGAATAGAGGGAGTTTGGAAGTAGACCTGAAATTCAGCTGTTAGCAGAATGACAATCATGCAAATTGACAATGAAGTACAGAAGCAGTTGATGAGTTTCTGTATTTAAGACAGCAAAAGAAAGTGACTGGATGGATAATAAAACAAATAATCAGAAGAGTGATTTTGGTAAACTAAATAGGAGTTCCAGAACAAAGCCTTTTTGTGTCGTATTGCCTGTGCAGTCCCTTGCCACTTATTTTCAATCATTTTTGTGTGCTCTCTCTGAGGCAAGGGACATAACAGTTGCCATACAGCCCAGATTGTTAGTCTAGCTGTGGATGCCTACAAATTGATAATTTTTGATGTTTTTGCATTTCTCATTAAGATTTTAGTATCTGTATCAGATCATTCTTACCAGGTAAGCGTGCCGCACATGGCTACCGAATCGATGGTCCAAATGCAGGACGTAGCCCATAACGAGGTGCAACATTGTCTGGCATTTTTTTGATAGCTGCTCTGGAGGTCACCTGACTGCCTCTGCCTGCAGAGAGATGCTGTAACCCCCCCCCCCCCTCTCTCTCTCTCTCTCTCTCTCTCTCTCTCTCTCTCTCTCTCTCTCTCTCTCTCTCTCACTCATAATTGCCATGTGCAATCGTCTGGCTGACTGTCTCTGTTATTGAATAATTGGCCTGAAAATAACATTGTTCCTATCAGACATCGTTTTTAACCTTTGTACACACCCCTATTTTGTAAATAATGTAATGTTGTGCTATAGTCACATTTAACAGCACAGCGTGTTTCTGTGGCATGCTGTTACATTTGGCAGTATTTGTACTGGATGGTCACATTTATTATTGTACTTCAGATACTCTGAAATGACCATTAGTTCGGGAAATATCAAATATGTTAAAAAATTAATTTCATGTTGGAAATACTGTTGTAAACATTTAACTTTGTTGAAGAAAGGTCCAGCAGTTATACATGTATTTATGGTAATGAACCAGGTAATCAAGTGTGTAAAGATTTAAAAAAAAAAAAATCACATTATCATTTTCTAGCTTCTCATTTGGCATCTAGTTTCCATACTATGTTCCATTCATGAAGCTTTCAAGTTTTTCGTATGTAGAAGCCCATTTAGTGACTTTTGTCCATTCTACGCCAGTGTGCAAAACTTGGACAAAAGAAACTTTCATATAACGTGTCACTGCCAAGTTATATAGCTCGATGAAACTTTGACCAAACATGAATGAAGTGCCACAGTGTAGTACAGGAGGCAACAGAAATGAGTATCCAATGAGATGAACAGAAATCACACTTTTATTCAAAGACAATAATTACGCTGAAGTCACCAAGTTTTATGATGGTCCCTTGGACATTACAAAAAGTGGGACATGATTCTTAATAGGGTGTGCGATCACTTCAGCCAGCAATGCATGCTCTGCAAAATGCTTCTATGCTGGCCACAAGGATGGTTAGAAGTTCTTATGTAGAGTGTTCCATTCCTCCACCAGGACACTTGCCGAAAGGTTGTTGGTGCATATGGACATGCAGCAGTTTGTCTCCCCAATACATCCCTCTCAAGCTCAATGGTATTTAACTCGGGAACAGGCAAGCCAGTCCATTCACAGAATATCCTCTTGTTCCAAGAGCTCATGCATGTGTGCCGTTCGATGCAGTTGTGCATTGTTATCGTAAAAATGAAGTTGGAGCTGAACTGACCCCTGAAAAGATGCACATGTTTAAGGAGTGCAATGTTTCAATGTTACACAGTGAGTCTACTGTGTTCAAAAATTTGGGGATCAGTACACTTGTGCAACATTATGCCTCTTAACACCATAACATCTGGACTACAAAAACAATCATGTCTGACAACTTTCCTGTGTAGGTTGTGTGTTACCACCCCCCACCATATGAGGGCATGCCCAGAATGACTACTCAGACTGAATCTGCGTGAAGAGTACCTGACCCCACTCTTCATTCACACAGTCCTTTTGCACTCGACATCGTTGCAACCAATGCTGCCGATAGGAGGGTGTTAAGAGAACGCAGTGTACTGATCATCAAGCAATTAAAACCACCCCGTGCAGTCACCGTGCCACTGTGGAGTGATAGAGTGTATGCCTCGGAGACCTGTTAAATCTGGTTGTTAATGCACCAGCTGCTTCGTATGGGTGACTTCTTGCCTGTTGCAGCGGTCATCTGCTGGAGTAGTTGACTATGGTCGACCATCTCTTTTCTTTTGGATAACAGTGCCTGTGGTTTGTAACACTCCCCATACATCTGAAACAATGATGTGAGCAACACCGAACCCATGGTGCTACACTTGTCAAGCTTTAACCTTTGTACAGTTTCCCAATGATTATTTCACTTTTACTGTCCCATGTAGCACTACAGTTATGCTGACCTCATTCTATATGGTGTACAACTTTCTGTGAATGACTGGGAGATGAGAAACGCCCTGATGGTCCAGGTGGAGAAGGTGCAAGGTGTCCTGCCACAATGCAGATAGGATCACAACTCTGGGCATCAACTGTCCAGTAGCCAGCAGTAACACACCACAAAGAACTGAGAGATGTTGACAGAGAGCAAAATAATTATGCAAATGATCCTATGCTCAGCCAGCCACGGTGGACAAACTGAACAGTCTAACATAAGATAGTATTGGCCACGACAGCTGCTGAAATCTAAGAAATCATCATCATCATCATCATCATCATCATTTAAGACTGATTATGCCTTTCAGCGTTCAGTCTGGAGCATAGCCCCCCTTATACAGTTCCTCCATGATCCCCTATTCAGTGCTAACATTGGTGCCTCTTCTGATGTTAAACCTATTACTTCAAAATTATTCTTAACCGAATCCAGGTACCTTCTCCTTGGTCTGCCCCGACTCCTCCTACCCTCTACTGCTGAATCCATGAGTCTCTTGGGTAACCTTGCTTCTCCCATGCGTGTAACATGACCCCACCATCTAAGCCTGTTCGCCCTGACTGCTACATCTATAGAGTTCATTCCCAGTTTTTCTTTGATTTCCTCATTGTGGACACCCTCCTGCCATTGTTCCCATCTACTAGTACCTGCAATCATCCTAGCTACTTTCATATCCGTAACCTCAGTCTTGTTGATAAGGTAACCTGAATCCACCCAGCTTTCGCTCACATACAACAAAGTTGGTCGAAAGATTGAACGGTGCACAGATAACTTAGTCTTGGTACTGACTTCCTTCTTGCAGAAGAGAGTAGATCGTAGCTGAGCGCTCACTGCGTTAGCTTTGCTACACCTCGCTTCCAGTTCTTTCACTGTGTTGCCATCCTGTGAGAATATGCATCCTAAGTACTTGAAACCGTCCACCTGTTCTAACTTTGTTCCTCCTATTTGGCACTCAATCCGTTTATATTTCTTTCCCACTGACATTACTTTCGTTTTGGAGATGCTAATCTTCATACCATAGTCCTTACATTTCTGATCTAGCTCTGAAATATTACTTTGCAAACTTTCAATCGAATCTGCCATCACAACTAAGTCATCCGCATATGCGAGACTGCTTATTTTGCGTTCACATATCTTAATCTCATCCAGCCAGTCTATTGTTTTCAACATATGATCCATAAATAATATGAACAACAGTGGAGACAGGTTGCAGCCTTGTCTTACCCCTGAAACTACTCTGAACCATGAACTCAATTTACCGTCAACTCTAACTGCTGCCTGACTATCCATGTAAAGACCTTTAATTGCTTGCAAAAGTTTGCCTCCTATTCCATAATCTTGTAGAACAGACAATAACTTCCTCCTAGGAACCCTGTCATATGCCTTTTCTAGATCTATAAAGCATAGATACAATTCCCTGTTCCACTCATAACACTTCTCCATTATTTGCCGTAAGCTAAAGATCTGGTCCTGACAACCTCTAAGAGGCCTAAACCCACACTGATTTTCATCCAATTGGTCCTCAACTAATACTCGCACTTTCCTTTCAACAATACCTGAGAAGATTTTACCCACAACGCTGATTAAAGAGATACCTCTGTAGTTGTTTCAATCTTTTCTGTTTCCATGTTTAAAGATTGGTGTGATTACTGCTTTTGTCCAGTCTGACGGAACCTGTCCCGACTCCCAGGCCATTTCAATTATCCTGTGTAGCCATTTAAGGCCTGACATTCCACTGTATTTGATGAGTTCCGACTTAATTTCATCCACCCCAGCCGCTTTATTGCACTGCAATCTATTGACCATTTTTTCCACTTCCTCAAATGTGATCCTATTTCCATCATCATTCCTATCCCATTCTACCTCGAAATCTGAAACATTACTGATCGCATTTTCACCTACATTGAGCAACTCTTCAAAATATTCCCTCCATCTGCCCAAGGTATCCTCAGGATTCACCAGCAGTTTTCCTGACCTGTCCAAAATACTTGTCATTTCCTTCTTACCTCCCTTTCGAAGACTGCTAATTACACTCCAGAATGGTTTTCCAGCAGCTTGACCCATAGTCTCCAACCTGTTTCCAAAGTCTTCCCACGATTTCTTCTTGGATGCTGCAATTATCTGTTTGGCTTTGTTTCTTTCTTCAACATAACTTTCTCTGTCTACCTGGGTTCTGGTATGTAGCCATTTTTGATACGCCTTCTTTTTCCTTTTACAGGCTGCCTTGACTGTATCATTCCACCAAGCTGTTTGCTTCATCCTACTTTTACACACTACTGTTCCAAGACATTCTTTAGCCACTTCTAGTACTGTGTCCCTGTACCTTGTCCATTCCTTTTCCAATGACTGTAATTGACTACATTCAACTAACTGGTACCTTTCTGAGATCGCTGTTATGTACTTGTGCCTGATTTCCTTATCCTGAAGTTTCTCCACTCTTATCTTCCTACATATGGACCTGACCTCCTGCACTTTCGGCCTCACAATCCCAATTTCACTGCAGATTAAATAATGATCAGTGTCATCAAAGAATCCCCTGAATACACGTGTGTCCCTCACAGCCTCCCTGAATTCCTGATCTGTTATTATATAGTCAATGACAGATCTGATTCCCCTGCCTTCCCAAGTATACTGGTGAATATTCTTATGTTTAAAAAAGGAGTTTGTGATTACTAAGCCCATACTGGCACAGAAATCCAAGAGTTGTTTCCCGTTCCTGTTGGCCTCCATATCCTCTCCAAATTTACCCATAACCGTTTCATACCCTTCTGTTCGATTTCCAATCCTGGCGTTAAAATCACCCATGAGCAGAACACTGTCCTTGTCCTTTACTCTAACAACTACATCACTGAGTGCCTCATAAAAACTATCCATCTTATCTTGATCTGTCCCTTCACAATGCGAATATACTGACACAATCCTAATTTTCTTGCTAGACACTGTCAAATCTATCCACATCAGTCGTTCATTTACATACCTTATTGCAACTACGCTGTGTTCCATTTCTTTCCTGATGTAAAGCCCTACACCCCATTGTGCTATTCCTGCTTTGACTCCTGACAGGTAGACCTTGTATTCTCCCATTTCCTCTTCTTTCTCACCCCTTACCCGAATGTCACTAACAGCTAAAACGTCCAGCCCCATCTTACTTGCAGCCTCTGGCAGCTCTACCTTCTTCCCAGAGTAGTCCCCATTGATATTAATAGCTCCCCATCTCATTACCATTTGTTTGCCACGTCGTATCTTAGGAGTCCCTGGTTTGTCAGTTAGAGGTGGGACTCCGTCACCTCCAAAGGTCCGAGGCATTTTGCTCTGATTGTTGCTAGCATCATATATAAAGTACCAGGGAAGCAGGTTGCTAGCCTTACTTGCCCCGAGTCCCATTGGGTTTTACCCCTAACGGCTGAGGGACTAACCAGTGGATTTGGTAGTCTTTGCCGTATGAGCACGACTCAGAATATGTCCGCGATGCCCAGCCTTATTCCATAGTAGCTGGTATCCCGACTGTCGGGACCACTTACTTGGCCACTCATACGTTGCCCGCGGTTCGTGAACTAGGACATGACTACAGGAACCCACACCATGAACCACTGGTAATGGAAAAACTATCCACAGTGTTTTTGGCTTTGATACGTAAATGGAAACGCAACAGTTCCGGCAACTGAGAAAGAGAATCTGCATTAGTATTTTGTGCAGCAGGATGGAAGTGAATCTTGTAGTTGTAGGGTGACAAAAAGAGTGTCAAGCTTTGCAGGCAATGGGCCACATTGTCAGGAAGACACCAAAGGATGGGAAAGGGAAACTGGAGGTTTAGAATCAGTAATCAAATGAAATTTAGAACCATAGAGGGTAACCATGAAATTTTTTGAGTGGGTACACAACACCAGAGGCTTATTTTTGTACCTTGGCATAGTGCTGTCGTGTCTGATCGAGTTTTGGAAGGGTATGCAATACGACGTTCGGAATCGTCATATTTGCACACAAGAATGGCACCGAGGCCATACTGGGAGGCATCTGTGGCCAAAACGAGATGTTGGCTCGGTTGGAAGGTAGCTGGTAACTGAGCAAGTTGCCAATATAATTTCGAATTAAACAGCATAAAAGCATTCTCACAAGCGGACAACTATTGAAAAGAAACACTAACACATAAGAGAGTATGAAGGGACTGAACCACAGTGGCCACTTCAGGAAGAAATTCATGGTAGTATGCAATCTTTCCAAGAAAGTCCTGCAACTCTTTGACAAGGGTTGGGCACAGCAAAGCTGTAATGGCATCGACGTGCTGACGTGCAGGCTTGATGCCAGTACGTGAGCCTTTAAAACCGACATAGACAATACACGTCTGAAAAAATTGTGATTTGTTCCAGTTACATTTCAAACCTTCAGCCTGTGGCACGATGAACAAGGCACAAAGGTTCTGCAAATGTTCATCTGTTGAGGAACTGGAGACCACAATATCATCCAGGTAGTTAATACACCCCAGCACAGAGGCTGTAAGTTGATCCAAAAATCATTGCAAAATAGCAGGAGCACTAGCTACCCCGAATGGCAGGTCCTGATGTCAGTATAACACAAAAGGAGTATTCACTATGGGGATACATTTGGAATCATCATCCAGAGGCAGTTGCAAGTAGACTTCTGACAAGTGTACTTTGGAAAATATTGGCCCCACCCCTGCCCAGTAATAAGTACCGACAGTGCGCCTCCGTAGCGCAGCGGTAGCATTACCGCCTACCACGCAAGTGGGCCTGGGTTCGATTCCCAGCATTTTAATCACCGTCACCATTGACACGCAAGTTGCCGAAGTGGCGTCAACTAAAAACACTCACAATTCGGCAGCCGAACTCCGAAGGGGATATCTCCGCCAATAAATGGCATATGATCATTTCATTTTCAGTGCCAACAAATGAATCGGGGGGTTACATTAAGGCACAGTGTAACCGTGAAGTGATCCATAATCACTTCACGACTGGAGTGGCCAAGAGCCCATCACACCAGCTTATCACTGCTGTCAGGCAGCCTCTTTAGGCCAGCCTCGGAGGTGTGCACTTACCATGTAGGGTAGTATGTGTAAGTAGAAATATTGCACAATAATGTTGTATGTTAATGTGAATTGTGTAGTGTGTTATTTATACATGGAGATGCATGCAGATAATGTCATGCTCTTCCAGACTTGTTTTTCAGGTGCTTGAAAATGACTTATGAACGAAATCAGTTAATCACACAATTTAAATAAAAAATGTCTACATTGCAGCCTACTATATACCATGTTTGCTTTTATAAAGATAATTTTGTAGATGCCAAATTGTATAGTCTGTGTGTTTATGTTGTAGCTGAGGGTAGGTACCTTAAAAAGCTGTTTATGTAAATATCCCCTTATCATGCCCTTAAGACATCTCGAACTTGAAGCAACAATGTTTATTTCAACACCCCTCAAGTTTCCTCATCTTTTGAAGTTTCCTCGTCTTTTGGAGTTTCCTCGTCTTTTGAGGTTTCCTCGTCTTTTGAGGTTTCCTCGTCTTTTGAGGTTTCCTCGTCTTTTGAGGTTTCCTCGTCTTTTGAGGTTTCCTCGTCTTTTGAGGTTTCCTCGTCTTTTGAGGTTTCCTCGTCCTTTGAATCACAATTAATTAAATACTACAATATGACTCTCTCATTGCTGTATCTGGCTGTTTACACCCTCTGTACCTTCTCATGTACAAATGGCTAAGCAGTCCATTGGTACCTGATGTACGGGAGGAGTGCATTGATGATAGGCCCTCTGTGCAAGTTAGATGAAGGATGCACAAAACAGAGTCAACACTATAAGGTGCATGTGGTTGTGAAGCTTATTGTTTTGGTTGTATACTGCTGCCGCTCCTCCCGATATTGCTGTTAATGCGAAAGGCTTTGTTCTACTGAAACAGTTCCCTCTTGTGTGTCTATTAACCAGTTTAAGAGTAGGATTAATCTAGGATAAACATTTCATTCAGGTAGGTCAGATTTCTCGCTGGAAGGTTTGCTAGTGTCTTCTCAGGCCAGTACAACTGCAGCTGCCTGATGTTAAACTTGGTTTCCCCTGTAATATAGGCTGACAGGTGAAAGGTCTGCATGCTATGTCGCAGTTCATCTTGTTAATAATTACGCCACTCCTGTTCAGTTCCAAACATATGGCTCCCACAAACTTACCTTGCCGTAGCAGTTCGCTACTACAACTTTCACACTGTTTACAGAATAATTCAAGTATGAACTGGCTTGCTGAAAAGAGGGTAAAGGCTCCATGATATTGCATGGACAATCCTGACCTCTGCCTTACCTAAATACAATTGCTTCTTGCATGTATCAGTACATGTACATTCTGCCTGGGACAGGCAGGTGGTGAACCTCTCTCTCTTACAATGTTTAGAGTTCAATTAGTGATATCACCACATGTCTGCCACCATCTTCTGTGACCAACAGTACCTCCTGTGTCTTTCCTTAGACAAACTTCCTCAAGGTCATCCACCTTAGTGAGTATGTATTTGTGGTGTAACATTTGAATTGGGCTCGTTTGTTGCTAATCGAAAATTGTATTAAAATATAAAATCATGCTACATCTGCCCTGATCTCAACCACTGTTGTAGTATTACTATGGTAGATTTGACTTGCCTGGTGCAACTATGCGACCACAAGTTCCAATTCCAGCAGCAACGTCTTCTGCACTTTCCACAGGCCTGCCAAGAACTGATTCAGCATTATAGAGCTGGACTTGGCTGCCCATGTGCCATATGTAAGACTGCTTCCTGCAATTCTGTTACCACTATCTCTGCATCCCACAAGCTATCAGCCAAAGATTACAAAAATCTTGCTACTGCCATTCTCCTATTCAAAGTGTCCCATCCAGGCCTGTGTAACTTCCACGTCTCACTTCACAGTATTCACTGTCTTCTTTAGCAGGTGCGTTACCTCTGTTGCTGAACTTCGTAATACCCTTGTGTTGTTCATTAACCCTCCCCTTGTGTTGTTCAGTACCCCTTGTTCCAAACTAATTAACTGTGTTGTATGCCATTCCATGGTGATCTTGCTACATCACTCTCTCTCTCACTCACTCACTCTATCGTACCATTCAGTTCCCAGATGTCCCTAACATCCGCAGTCCTGAAAACTGTTTTCAGTAATCTACCCTCCTGCTTCTAACCAACCTAATTTACATAGCAGTAGCATGCATTACTCTTCTTCCACTATATTCTACATTTGCCCTTGCAGTTGCTCATATGACTGATGCAATTTATCACACTCACTCATCATTTTCTTCAGAATATCTTTTCATTCCATCTTCCTCTGTAATTCTATAAACACCTCTTTCAAAAGTCTCATCTCATTATCCTTTCCCCAAGCATTTGGGGTCAGCTTCAGAGCCCAATGGCTCATGAGTACTACATCCTCTTGCCTTTGAAAAGTACTCCGGTACCTAATAATAGTTCCCACACAACTTCTGTCCACTCATGGTGAAGTTGTGCAGCACTGCCAAGATAAGGACTCCCCTCATCTTTACTTTGAACCTGTGGCAACCTGAGAATAGGGAACACCATCACTCCCCTCACTCCTTTGAAGCATCTGCTGTCTTTTAGACGTACAAAAAGAAAACTCAACAGCAAAATATTTAGCTTACACACAAAAGAACATAGAAGTATAACACTACATGTGTTATGAACAAAAGTCCTCCCTCCTATCCTCTTCCTCAGCTGATAGGCTAATCACTTATGCTTCCAAATAACACATACATTCAAACTGAAATGTTAACTACTTTCTCCTACTTCCTTGGTCTTAATCCATTCTCCTGTATGGATCATGCAAGGTTTCTGCACTTTCTCTTCTTCCTACCACTATGGCTTTACCATCAGTAGAAGATGACACTCATTTCAATGCACCTGGAGCATCTTGAAATGGCTTCAGACTACCAACATGAACAATAGTTGTATGAGTCAGTAACTGGAGCTATAGTGGCCAGCACGAAAATAGGAATTCAAGGTCATCTTGCCCTCTTACAGCATTGCCAGTTCTTTTTTTTTTATAGCGATAATTTCAAATGTTTGTAAAAATTTAAAAAAATTGGGCAACTATTTTTAGTCTGGAATATGATGGAGTACTTCGCAAAAGAAAATTCTCGCTAGCTGCTAGGAAAAAACCTGAAAACTAATGTACAAGAAATTTTGGAGGAAAATAATTTTTTACTTCAACCTTTGGCAGTAATAGAATCACTAATGTAATTGGACTGAAAAAAATATGAACATCCTCAAAGTTTACAGATGCATATGCTGCATCTTTTATTTTGGAAACATAAAAGTATTCTGGGATAAAAAATAAAATATTATAAGAGGTGTGATACTGTGACAACTGCGTAGTGAAAAATGTAGTCGCTGATGAATTTTCTTTCTGTAGGACTGTGAAGAAACTTCCCATGAGAAAGTTGTTAAGAAAACTACAAAATTATTTTTGGTAACATTTCGGACATCATTATTGTATCGTATTGCATACAGAGGCAAATTACTTTTGTGATATTCCGTGCGCAGCAGTGTGCGAGTCGTAGGCCGTTGCCAAGAGTTTTGTGTGGACGGCTCGCTTTAATATGACCGAGAATATTTCCTACTTCCCGAAAATATTTTATTGGCTGCTAATACATATCCTTCATCATTGCATCCGCCACTCAAAACACCATTATACGCTACGCAAAAGTAACTGTAGTTATTTTGAAGCCAATATTTTCACTGCAGCTGAGCAAAATGTTTGTTCGAAAAGTTTTGTGAAACCCAAGTTTTATCTCAATTTGCTGTAAACCTATTATTCTCAACATGCAATACGTGCTTGGTACACAAAAACCTCGTTCTTACTACTGCAATGTCCCTGTCTTGCGTTACAAAGTTCGTCCATCATTACAGTTTCTGAATTAAAATCCAAGTGGGCGAAGAAGACAGTGCATTGAAGTGACTGACCAGAATAATCAGTTTTATCACGGACATTACCCTGTATTTCTCTAGCCATTGGATACTATCCTCTGTCATACTAAAGTAATACAGTTCTATGTTCTAGCTTTTCGTAAAGTCGTCAAATATCATAGATTTCTACACTCTTCTTGGAAAATCAAAATAGGTGCTGGGAATGTTCTGATGATGATACCACACTGTGTGTGTGTGTGTGTGTGTGTGTGTGTGTGTGTGTGTGTATATACAGGGCTATTACAAATGATTGAAGCGATTTCATAAATTCACTGTAGCTCCAATCATTGACATATGGTCACGACACACTACAGATACGTAGAAAAACTCATAAAGATTTGTTCGGCTGAAGCCGCACTTCAGGTTTCTGCCGCCAGAGCGCTCGAGAGCGCAGTGAGACAAAATGGCAACAGGAGCCGAGAAAGCGTGTGTCGTGCTTGAAATGCACTCACATCAGTCAGTCATAACAGTGCAACGACACTTCAGGACGAAGTTCAACAAAGACCCACCAACTGCTAACTCCATTCGGCGATGTATGCACAGTTTAAAGATTCTGGATGCCTCTGTAAGGGGAAATCAACGGGTCGGCCTGCAGTGAGCGAAGAAACGGTTGAACGCGTGAGGGCAAGTTTCACGCATAGCCCGCAGAAGTCGATGAATAAAGCAAGCAGGGAGCTAAATGTACCACAGCCGACAGTTTGGAAAATCTTACGGGAAAGGCTAAAGCAGAAGCCTTACCGTTTACAATTGCTACAAGCCCTGACACCCGATGACAAAGTCCAACGCTTTGAATTTTCGGCGCAGTTGCAACAGCTCGTGGAAGAGGATGCGTTCTGTGCGAAACTTGTTTTCAGTGATGAAGCAACATTTTTTCTTAATGGTGAAGTGAACAGACACAATGTGCGAATCTGGACGGTAGAGAATCCTGACGCATTCATGCAGCAAATTCGCAGTTCACCAAAAGTTAACGTGTTTTGTGAAATCTCACGGTTTAAAGTTTACGGCCCCTTTCTCTTCTGCGAAAAAGAAGTTACAGGACACGTGTATCTGGACATGCTGGAAAATTGGCTCATGCCACAACTGGAGACCGACAGCGCAGACTTCATCTTTCAACAGGATGGTGCTCCACCGCACTTCCATCATGATGTTCGGCATTTCTTAAACAGGAGATTGGATAACCGATGGATCGGTCGTGGTGGAGATCATGATCAGCAATTCATGTCATGGCCTCCACGCTCTCCCGACTTAACCCCATGTGATTTCTTTTTGTGGGGTTCTGTGAAAGATTCAGTGTTTAAACCTCCTCTACCAAGAAACGTGCCAGAACTGCGAGCTCGCATCAACGATGCTTTCGAACTCATTGATGGGGACATGCTGCGCTGAGTGTGGGAGGAACTTGATTATCGGCTTGATGTCTGCCGAATCACTAAAGGGGCACATATCGAACATTTGTGAATGCCTAAAAAAACTTTTTGAGTTTTTGTATGTGTGTGCAAAGCATTGTGAAAATATCTCAAATAATAAAGTTATTGTAGAGCTGTGAAATCGCTTCAATCATTTGTAATAACCCTGTGTATAATATATATAGATGATTTGACTTACCAAACGAAAGCGCTGGCACGTCGATACACACACAAACAAACACAACCATACACACAAAATTCTAGCTTTCGCAACCAATGGTTGCCTCGTCAGGAAAGAGGGAAGGAGGGGGAAAGACAAAGGGATTTGGGTTTTGAGGGAGAGGGTAAGGAGTCATTCCAATTCCGGGAGCAGAAAGACTTACCTTAGGAGGAAAAAAGGATGGGTGTACACGCGCCCCCGCGCGCGCGCGCGCGCGTGCCCACACACACACACACACACACACACACACACACACACACACACACACATCCATCCGCACATACACGGACACAAGCAGACATTTGTAAAGGCAAAGAGTTTGGGCAGAGATGTCAGTCGAGGCAGAAGTACAGAGGCAAAGATGTTGTTGAAAGACAGGTGAGGTATGAGCGGCGGCAACTTGAAATTAGTGGAGGTTGAGGCCTGGCGAATAACAAAAAGAGAGGATATACTGAAGGGCAAGTTCCCACCTCCCTAGTTCTGACAGGTTGGTGTTAGTGGGAAGTATCCAGATAACCCAGACGGTGTAGCACTGTGCCAAGATGTGCTGGCCGTGCACCAAGGCATGTTTAGCCACAGGGTGATCCTCATTACCAACAAACACTGTCTGCCTGTGTCCATTCATGCGAATGGATAGTTTGTTGCTGGTCATTCCCACATAGAAAGCTTCACAGTGTAGGCAGGTCAGTTGGTAAATCACGTGGGTGCTTTCACACGTGGCTCTGCCTTTGATCATGTACACCGTCCGGGTTACAGGACTGGAATAGGTGGTGGTGGGAGGGTGCATGGGACAGGTTTTACACCGGGGGCAGTTACTAGGGTAGGAGCCAGAGGGTAGGGAAGGTGGTTTGGGGATTTCGTAGGGATGAACTAAGAGGTTACGAAGGTTAGGTGGACGGCGGAAAGACACTGTTGGTGGAGTGGGGAGGATTTCATGAAGGATGGATCTCATTTCAGGGCAGGATTTGAGGAAGTCGTATCCCTGCTGGAGAGCCACATTCAGAGTCTGATCCAGTCCCGGAAAGTATCCTGTCACAAGTGGACAAGTGGGGCACTTTTGGGGGTCTTCTGTGGGAGGTTCTGGGTTTGAGGGGATGAGGAAGTGGCTCTGGTTATTTGCTTCTGTACCAGGTCAGGAGGGTAGTTGTGGGATACGAAAGCTGTTTTCAGGTTGTTGGTGTAATGGTTCAGGGATTCTGGACTGGAGCAGATTCGTTTGCCACGAAGACCTAGGCTGTAGGGAAGGGACCGTTTGATGTGGCAGCTGTCATAATGGAGGTACTGTTGCTTGTTGGTGGGTTTAATGTGGACGGACGTGTGAAACTGGCCATTGGACAGATGGAGGTCAACCTCAAGGAAAGTGGCATGGGATTTGGAGTAGGACCAGGTGAATCTGATGGAACCAAAGGAGTTGAGGTTGGAGAGGAAATTCCTGAGTTCTTCTTCACTGTGAGTCCAGATCATGAAGATGTCATCAATAAATCTGTACCAAACTTGGGTTGGCAGGCCTGGGTAACCAAGAAGGCTTCCTCTAATTGACCCATGAATAGGTTGACGTACGAGGGGGCCATCCTGGTACCCATGGCTGTTCCCTTTAAATGTTGGTATGTCTGGCCTTCGAAAGTGAAGAAGTTGTGGGTCAGGATGAAGCTGGCTAAGGTAATGAGGAAAAAGGTTTTAGGTAGGGTGGCAGGTGATCGGTGTGAAAGGAAGTGCTCCATCGCAGCAAGGCCCTGGATGTGTGGAATATTTGTGTATAAGGAAGTGGCATCAATGGTTACAAGGATGGTTTCCGAGGGTAACAGATTGGGTAAGGATTCCAGGCGTTCGAGAAAGTGGTTGGTGTCTTTGATGAAGGATGGGAGACTGCATGTAATGGGTTGAAGGTGTTGATCTACGTAGGCAGAGATCTACGTAGGCAGATATATTTTTCCCACGTGGAATGTTTCCCTCTATATATATGAACTGCATTACCCTTACTATGAAACAGCCACTAAATCCTTTTATGAAAAAAAGGAGTTAAATTTCGGATGTACATGTAAACCGAATGCAGTAAGATTATATCTGAATGTAAAGACATTCGATATAGGTTTTTAGGAAAAACTGTTGTTAATTAATGCAAAATTGGCAATCTTATTTTAATCGACAGTTACTGTCAAGTAAACTGATCGCCACCACTTCTGATAAATTTATCAGACATCTACTGTAAGGGAAAAACATTCGCAGTATGTCCTCTATAACTGAAATGAATAGACAAACATTTAAATCAGGACAGCTTTTTAGGTAGATGGCACTTACCTAAACTGAAGGATCTTCTGGCTCCATGTCTTCAGATTCACTGTTGCTTGTTTCGGCCAGGTGTATCAGCACAGATTCCACTATGGTGTCTCTTAAACCCTGGTTTAATAAATCAGTTTCTTGCAATGCTTCTGTGTGTTTTACACACCTCTCCCAGTCCTGCTGAGTAACATTGTCAAGAGCTTTGTGTGTTAGCTTCTCGACATCAGCAAGTTTGAAAGTAGTATTTCTTTTCACTACTTCTTGCTTTAGTTGGGCCCATATCAATTCAATGGGATTATACTGGCAGTGATATGGTGGTAGACGTACCCCTTGGTGTCACATTTTGTTTGCCAGTGGATCTAATCCGTAAGTCTTTTTGCCACCTCCGATTTCTTCCTTAGGCAGAAGTGCAGTCTTTGTTTCATCAACTCATTCTTTCTCTTTAACCATTCCATAATATCTGCCTTGCACCAATTTGAACATGGCAGCTTTTCTATCTGAATGGAGTGGTAGCTGGCATTATCCATCACGATAATTGACCCTTCTTCCAGTGCAGACAGCAGTTGAATAAACCAATTCTTAAAAACTTCTCCATTCATTTCTGAATGGTAATCGAATTGGCAAGAACTTTTCCCACCACAAAAAACAAGTTTGGCCCCCCTGTGGTTAATGAACCAGTGTGGTCAATCGTTAATCAGCCACCTCTACCTGTAGGCACTTTCAAACTGCCGTTTCCTTTGGAGTCGTGTCATATATACTTATTGGTGTGGTTCTGTGAAACCCAAGTTTCATCCAAGTACCCTACAGGCCTGGTGTCTTCAGCATGCAAGGAGTGCATTGTATGTAAAAGCTTTGCTCTTGCTGCTGCAATGTCTCTGCATTCCATTAAGAATTTCCGTCCGTCATTACACTTCTTGAATCGGAAACCAAGGGAGCGGAGAAGAAGAAGAAAGGAGGTCTCTGAGCTTGAGTAATTTATTTTTTCACGGAGGTCAGCCTGTATTTTTTTAGCCTTTGGATACTCTCCTCTGTCATAATATCCAAGTACAGTTCTATGCACGAGCTCTTTGTTAAAATCGTCAAAGTCAGTTGATTTCAATTCATGTTCGTATCCCTTTCTTGGATAATCGAAACACTCATTCATGTTTGGAGATTCTTCCAATGACAAAGATTTGGTAATACAGCCTACAGTTGACTTGGAGGCACCACATGCCTTAGCAGTAAGTTTATAAATTTTGTGCAAAATTTAAGTTATTCCTTGCTTCTTCATTGTTGGCCAGACCAGTAAAAAACTTGAGTACATTCGATATGATAATTTTTGATTGTTTATGAATGTCTTTCTGCCCTATACACACACCGACCGGAGGAGAACTAAAAGTACTCCTACATTCCAGAATGAGATTTTCACTCTGCAGCGGAGTATGCGCTGTTACGAAACTTCCTGGCAGATTAAAACTGTGTGCCGGACCGAGACTCGAACTCGGGACCTTTGCCTTTCGCGGGCAAGTGCTCTACCAACTGAGCTACCCAAGCATGACTCACACCCCGTCCTCACAGCTTTACTTCTGCCAGTACCTCATCTCCTACCTTCCAAACTTTACAAAAGCTCTCCTGCGAACCTTGCAGAACTAGCACTCCTGAAAGAAAGGATATTGCGGAGACATGGCTTAGCCACAGCCTAGGGAATGTTTCCAGAATGAGATTTTCACTCTGCAGCGGAGTATGTGCTGATATGAAACGAGGAGACAAGGTACTGGCAGAAGTAAAGCTGTGAGGATGGGGCGTGAGTCGTGCTTGGGTAGCTCAGTTGGTAGAGCACTTGCCCGTGAAAGGCAAAGGTCCTGAGTTCGAGTCTCGGTCCGGCACACAGTTTTAATCTACTCCTACATTGTTGTTCACCACCGAACACACGTCAAAGCACCTTTCTAAAGACAGTAAGACATTGCGATCAGATGTGACCACTCGATATAGCACGGTAACAAGGAGCTTTCAGCTGCTCTGACCTACTGCACCATAACGATACCTACATGGCAACAAAGCTGAGGGATGGGCGAATCACAGCCCCTGCTGGTGGCAGGCAGTGGCAGTGACCTTGAGGACTCTACTTTTGTGCTGGCCACCTTAGTTGTTTACCAGCGATGTTTCAACCACATTATAAAGCATGTAATAATGAGTTACAAATTTCTTAGTCTAAACTTTTGGAATGTATGTGTTTAATAACATTACCCACTGACCAACTTTATACTGTGGTAATCTGCTCTCACAATTTCCCAGTCACTCTTGGCATTCCAGGACTCTTGTGTTTGCTCCCTGAACACACCTCCAAATATCTCCTCTATTGTTTTCATGAAGTCCTTGACGGAGTCTCTGTCCTTTCCAACTCTTGGCCTTATTTTGTCAAACAGCCACTACATAGGCCTATGCCTCCCATAAACTACCCTAAATTGACTTTTGAGTTTACATTCTTAAACTAAGAATAAATACACATCCTGATCATTATGATGCGCATTCACAGAATGGTTCGGTATTCTTCAGACTGTGCGATTCACCCTCTATGTCCTACGATTAGCCCTAGGATGCCATGCTAATCTTTAATTACATGGCTGCTTTAACGAATCTGACTTAAAGTTTGTCTCTGCTCAGTGGACATCATTTCTGGCTTTCCAGATTTGGACACCCAGCTATTGGCCAATGTTTGTTGCCACCTGTTTGTTAGGTACTGCCATCGTTTCTCCACAGATAGAAAAATGATAAGTAATAGTTAACACTAATTCCCAGATGTAGCCCTATTGAATGGCCTGAGGATATCCAACCGAATCATTTTAAAATGTTCGGTTGTTCCTGGTAACCTCTGCAAAAGTAATAACTTGTATCTCATATCTGGCCATTGCACACAATGTACACAACCCCTTACATTTCAGTCCACATCTTTTTTCTGGTTTCCACAAGTAGTGTTACGCTACTCACATATTTGTAATCCTACAGACCCATGTCTTAACAATGTGTGGCCTTGCATTTCTTTCAGAACTTCCTCTTTTAGCTTTGCTGGCACTACATCCTGGGCCTCAACCTCCTTGTCTAACACATTAACCACCCATCCCACACAATGATTTGTGGCTGTAGGTCATCCAGTGGTAGGGTGATGGAAGAAGGCATGTAGGTACCTATCTGTGCTGGTGGGCTTTCTATATATTCTATGGCCAAGTTTAACATCGGGCTTTCGGTAAACTTCAACATTGAGGAAAGGTAGCACTCCATTCTTTTCTGTTCCATAGTAAATTGGAGTCTGCTGTGCTGGATGTCTGCTGCAATAGGCGAATCCTTAGTCCCTCTCAGGTTCATTACCAGCAAACGTGGTCGCTATCTAAGGCCTTCTAACATTCTGATGACTTAAAGTGTGAATGTGTATGTGGCTTATATTGATTTATTTCCCCAAAATCACATTCCACTTCTTTACAAGGTGACTGACTTGGAATTTTGCAGCCCCTCTTCTTTACGGGATAGTCGGCTGCTGGAAAATCTCTTGACGTCTTCTCCATCGAATAGAGCTAGGTACAGGAACTTTTAAGCCTCTTTCTATTTATAAAATGAGTAGATATACAAACTTTCCTTTTCATCAGTTAACGATGTATTTGACTTTCATGCACAATGTTTGTTTCACATAACAATAGTCAATGACACAATAAGCACAGAGCAGCATAAAAACTCCATGGTTCTTCCTTACACACACACACACACACACACACAAACACACACACACACATACACACACACACACACACTAAAATGTCTATAGATTGTCACGTCTACTTTCTTCCTGTGACTAATTTTAAACTGGCACACACATGCATATGACGCGCAGTAGGTAGGATTTTACCACCCAACATTCGTATCTAGAATATCGTGTGTTTGAGACGTTAGAAGACTGAGGGGTTCTAGAATTTACACAGAAATTCTCGAATCACTACATATCCCCCCTCAGATAGAACATGCAATATTTTATATATAATCATTACACAAATAATATCACTCATAATAACACTTCATATTTTAACAGTATACAGTTTTTTACTTATATTTATGTACATATCCCCTCCTTTCCATAACAATTCTCTGTCCTCTCTGGAACAATCTTTTGCTTATTGTTTCTGTATTCTTTTCTTATTTTACTTTGTTATTAAGACATGAGCATTTACTCATGGTTTCAGTCAACTTTACTACTATTGAGGAATTGTGAGGACGCTTTTTCTGTTCTTTATTTCCTTTTTCAATCGAAAAATGACACATGGGTAATCTATTTTCTGTTCTTATCTTTTTGTACTACCTTTTTCCTAGTGTGTATTATTTTCGTTAATTGTAGCTTGGAGCTGGCCGCTCTGGTCACAGGTTCGAATCCTGCCTCGCGCATGGATGTGTGTGATGTCCTTAGGTTAGTTAGGTTTAAATAGTTCAAGTTCTAGGGAACTGATGACCTCAGATGTTAAGTCCCATAGTGCTCAGAGCCATTTGAACCATTTTGTGGCTTGGAGGAACTCTGGACGAAATGAAAGTGTTCTTTTGACACTAATTTACTTCCACGAAACATAATAATGCTAGTTGTTCACAGAATTTACACTTTCCAGGATAATTCCTATAAAATTTGACTTTTGTCATGATACTGTCCCCTTCTTTTAGGACCAGCACCTATTCCTTGCTTGTGGGTTGACCTTATGATAGCAGTTCCTCTTTCTATTCTGGTAGGTATGCCCCTTACAAAACATCTCTATTTTTTAGGCCACAGATCGTCCTATCTCCATGTAGGTACGCCTGCCCTTTATACTTAGTGAATGCCGGGTACGCCCCCCTTATCCATTCTGAGTAGAATTCACGGTTCATTACCTTAATATACATTTCTATGTATACCATAATTAAGTATCTTTGGGTGAAGGTATAAATCTATTTTAAGCTTCGCATTCATTCTTTAATATATCATTCACTCCCTAGAGTCCTCCTCTACTTATCAACTTCTATACTTTCAATAGATATTATGTCTATATATACTACTGACATCTCCCTATCCTTCAGTTCATCAGTTTTTATTGCACTGATGTTGCTCATGCCTTTTTCTTATTTATCCATCACTCATTACTATTTTATAACTGTTTGTTATGTATGGGCACCTCTCCTTATGTATATTCGGTGTAGAACCGTCATAACTCCCCATATATGTGTGAAATTCCCTATGTACACACCTTTTCCCCTACAACACCTGGCAGTTCTCACATCATGACAGGCTTTGTCTTATTGACTTTAATGTTTGTATAGAAGTGTAGATTTGTCTATATGTGGATGTGTGTTCATGTAGTCTGATTCTTCAGCGTTCTTATCTAAAGATAAGATGTAGGTTATTCGTAGCCACGGAAATAAGGAAGGACTTCGGCGATAGAAGTTTATGAGTATGGAAAGAGGGAAAAGATAGACAGGTCCTCAAGATGATAAGTAAAAAAGGAAGAAATAGATGTGGTTGCTAGGATCAAAGAAGAGAAAAAAGATAGCCCCAAAGACAGGAAAACCTCCCCACCCCCCTTCCTGAGGATCCCTACCTCTCAGGTACTCGAATGAGATGCTGGAGGAGGTTTGGTGTTAAATTGTCTCCTACAGAATGGACTTGTTCCACTTTCACCCTCGAGGTCCCCGAAAGAAATCCTAGCCACCCTATGGAAATGGAAAATGAAGAAGAATAAGGCACACTTGGTTGTGAGGGTTGTTTGAAAGGTGTGATGTGTGTTTTATGCTATCATGATTTATCTGTTCTTGTAAATCAAGCTTTTAGCCACAATACCCACCCCTTTCAAAATTTATACAACCCCTCCCATCTAGATCACATTTCATAAAAGGCATAAAATACTCTATACAAAATAGAAAATCTATACACTATGGTATAACAGTTGTTCAGCTAGTTACATCATATTATATTTTCCACAAATATAATGCTCTATTCAATTTATTTCGTCTAGAAATCACATTTTTTTCCTTCTGTGATTATCGTAAGTTCTCTAAGTTGTTCTCTATTTTATGATCATATTCAGTTTTTTTAAGCAATAAGATTATAGGATAGTTTTAGAATTTAAAGGAATTTGATGCAGGGAAAACTATTCGGTAGAAACACTGAAAACAACTTGGGATCTGACGGTAGTCACTCCCGTTAACTCAGAATGTTAATGTCCCTGGGGGATAGATGACTCTCCCCGGGTCCCATGGATCTGATATTAACTTTTCTTGTGCACTGGCAGACCAGTAATTTCCTTTAAATTTCTTTTGAAAGTCCTCCCAAGAAGAAAAATTCTCAATATTTACTGTACTCCATTCTAAGGCTTCCCCTAAAAGGTACCCCACAGCAAATTCGGTCTTCTTGGAATCTTCCCAATTTTTTGGTAAAGCGTGATTAAATCTGTTTAAGAAATGGGCCGGGTGTACATTTCCATCTGGCCTAAATTTAGGGAACTGTCTAGATAACCCTGAATTAGCTCCCCATTGTCAATCAGTCACAGCTTCACTAGTTAATACAACATTAGGTGAAGTTACCCTTTTTTCTACTTTGTCTTCTACTTTGTCTTCTACTTTGTCCACAGTTCTCTATACTCTTCCTGGCAGAAGAAGGAAAAGGCAATACGTTCACAGATGTTATTCCCTCAGTAATTTCTCGATCTATAAATTTCCCCAAATTGTTCCTCCAAACTAATTGCATTTTTAATATCAGAGTTAGTTACTTTCTCTTTGAAATGTCTTTCTACATTGTCTACCCGTGTACTGACACCTGTAATTTGTGACTGAACAATTGGCGTTAACTCAATCTGCTTATCTACACTCTCTTGCAAAGTATACAACCCACGTCTTACATAATTATACTTAATATTGTACACGTTTTCAAAAGAGCCTAACTTCTCAATAAGTTCGGATTCTACATTATTACATTTGTTCTCAATGCTAAGGTCTAACCTTTTTGACAAATCCTGAAAGGTATCATTCTGTTTCTGACGAAGGTCGGTAAACATATGATTTATATGAGTAGTCAAAGAGTTTGTCAACTCATTTCTTAGGTCTGCTTTTAAATTCTCTACTTCAGTACTTATTGCATCGAACTCAGTCTTCAAAGCGCCCATGCCCTTGCGCAGATTACTATTCTTCACTTTGAGAGTCGACCTTGGGACTCGACAAACCCAAATTTGTTGTTTGAATATTTAGTGTTTCCCTGAGCATTTAATGCTTCACTCTGGGTATTTAATTGCGAATCTAATGTATTTAACTTAAGACTTTGAGCATTTAATTGAGAATTTACCAACCCTAGGGTCGCACTCTGAGCATTGATTAATTTTATCAACTCAGCCCAGTCAGGCACTTTCTTGCTAACTTTCATGGCCAGTTCTTAAGTGTCCTCAACTTGTTGTATATTCTCCATACTTCTATATGCTTTAGCTCTAGTAAGCATTTAAAACTAACTTAAAATATGATGATGACACAATAAAAGTTCACTCGACACTATCTTGTACCACTTCGTACTAAAGTAATGAAGTTTTGTTTCACACTAACCCGGCGTAGAATTCTCGTAGAGTAGGTGAGCGGATGTGGAGGCAGGTCAGCGCTGGTGAACAGCAGCTGGTGCTGGTGGCGTCGGATGTACGTTGGTTTCAGCGTCTGCATCCCCTCGACGTGTGTGAAAGCTGTATACTCCCCGCACTGTATCTTTTTGGTTGAAGCGTTCTATGCGTATTTCTTCTTAATCAAATACATTGAAATCATCTTTGCTGTTTTATAATTGTGAATTTTTCATGTCTTCACCATTTTTCATTCGAATTTTGCTCCATTAGACACTTGAACATATTCCAGTGTCTCAGAGTAAATCCCTTGTCATATTATGTTCAGTTGCTATGGCAACATGCAACAGATTCTTTTCTCATTTTTGACTGAAAATTCATGTTTTTTCGGACCTTTCACACAGGTCACCACATTCTAACATTTTGTGACATCTTAAAGTGTGTGTGTGTTATACTGATTTATTTCCACAAAACCACATTCCACTTCTTTACAAGGTGACTGACTTGGAATTTTGCAGCCCCTCTTCTTTACGGGATAGTCGGCTGCTGGAAAATCTCTTGACGTCTTCTCCATCGAATAGAGCTAGGTACAGGAACTTTTAAGCCACTTTCTACTTATAAAATGAGTAGACATACGAACTTTCCTTTTCGTCAGTTAACGATGTATTTGACTTTCATGCACAACGTAATTCACGCTTTCAACATACATTTGCAACTTTCTGTACGTACCTCATACCGTCAAACATTAGAAGCAAAATGAGTTACAGTTAAAAGAAAATTGGCTTGACTAACCATGACTTTCTCAAAATGAATCCAAAAATACGTCTTGCCTCTACCAAGGCTGAGTCAAGAGTCTACAAGACTACTGTTTCAACTGTTCTTGTTTCACATAACAATAGTCAACGACATAATAACCACAGAGTGGCATAAAAACTCCATGGTTCTTTCTTACACACACACTAAACCTCTATGGATTGTCTGACAAGTACTTGTCGGTGCCGTTCAACCACTGCGTCTACTTTCTTCACGCAACTGATTTTAAACCTGCACACACAAACATATGATGTGCAGTAGGTAGGATTTTACCATCCCACACTCGTATCTAGAATATTGTGTGTTCGAGATGGTAGAAGGCTGAGTGATTCTAGAATTTACACAGAAATTCAGCCTCTGATGGTATTACCTTAATGTCAGTGATGTTCCTATTCATCTCACTGTCAGACAGGAAGTAGTCAACTATCGACTTTCTCTTAAGACTGTACCAGGTAATCTTGTGGCTCTCTCCCTTTTCCTGAACCAAGAGTTCCCAACCAGCAAGCCATTCCTTTGACAGAACTCCAATAGTCTTTCACCTTCCTCATTTCGGCAGCCCCAACCCTCTGGTCCAAGCACACTTTTGCAGCCTTGTCTTTCTCTTCCAACGTGTGCGTTTAAATCCCAGGGTATTAGGCAGGGTAATAGAAATTAAACCAAAATAGCTACAGGGGCCTACTGGGCCTAATCACCCACTGTAGTGAGGTCCAGGAGTGAACGCAGGACCAGAATAGAAAGAAAGAAGGTACCAGTAATCCTAGACTGATAACCAACAACCAAGAGGATGCTAATGTAAACCTGCCAATGAGCAATGGGGCAATACTGAATGGGAAAAGTGTGGGACCAGTGGGTAGTAGTAACTGAGGGTCCAAATATGTGAGAAAGGTCAACCTACATGAAGAAAGGATGCTTAGAGAGTAATTTTGTGAAGAACCTGATGGCATTGGGTTGGGGTTATTGATTAAGCCTGTCTTTAGTAGACAGACTGCCCAGAAAAGAGTGGATTTTATTTTGGATTCTGCTTGTGAGGCAGGGATGATAAATCACTCATTGTTTAACGAAATCAATCAAGAGGGAAGTTATCCCACACTGCCGGTGTAAAGAGTGGACATTATTGGTATAACTAGACTCAAAAGTAAGCCAGTGCAGTAGGAGACCATGGTAGACTTTTCTTAAGGTAATGTTACCTTCTTTCAAAGTTTTTTTGGCAGTGGAAAATTTAGTAAATGTGCCTATATTAGTATGTTTAGATTGGGTGGGGGAGCATCAGCTAGTACTGGATTTCAAGCACAAGAAATTTCAGGTAAGAACCAAAGAATCAGAGAAGTTTGTGCATAAATTCCATGGACCACGGGAGTTGATGAAATGACTGCACTGGAAGTCTGTATGGCCGAGACATTCTAAAATGGAAAAAATGAAAGGGTTGTAATGTGTAGATCACGTCTGGGAATGTTAGGTGTCACATGCTTGGGTAAAGATGAGACAAGGAGGTCCTGAACAAGAGTATCGTATATTCCATGTGCACAATAAGCATTAAATTGTGAGGTAGAGAGAGAACATGAAGGCAGTAAAGCCTCAGACAAGTGTTGTCACATTATTTTTTCAAAAATTTTTGGGGCGAGCCACACACTTGCTGAGGGGAATAAGAGGACGACGAGAGAACATGGAAACAGCAGCTGGTTTCTGTAATAGTGCATTGCAGTCGACTTATAAAAGGATAGATCAAGTATTCGTCAATCCTTTTACATCAGTGGTGGAAAAAACTTACATCATATAAGCTAAAGCACTGTCTAATAAAACAGTAATGAAATAAACTTTCATTACATCATACTGTTGCCACGGACAGATGTTACCGCACAATTACAACCCACTCGAAGCATTAAACAGTGTAGCTGCATCAGATCCCACCCATCTGGTTATTCGATTACTCATTATCTCATAGACAACCACCTCATTATGGACAGGGCCCTCCAGTGATCTCCCTGAGGAGGATATCCAACATCTCTGTAAATCAGTCCCAAGCTGAAGAACTGCTTGCATAAGGGCGAAAGGTGGACCAACACGTTATTGACTTGCTCAATTTGTGAAGCTCTTTCTCTTGAATAAATCCTCCATTTTCTCTGAAATTATAAATGTTTGTTTGTCTGTACATGTACATCACATCTGCCGATTTCTGCCCCATTCGGATAATTCCTTCTTGTTGCATCATTAATTTTTTTCGTAGAGTGTATTATTATTTGTACAAATATAAATGAAAAAATATGCACACACACACATCATAAAGCCTTGAAGAGCAGACATTCAGTGGTAACCTTATATTTCATGCATTTCCGGTACATAATGGATGTACATGCACTTCTCATCATGTTTGTGAAACATACTAAGTGTAGCAGATTTGCAAATTTACATACCTCTGACTCATTGGGTATGTACTCAGGATCCTAGTCAGAGACAACAGGATCACTAAGTACGTCTTCTTCATTTTCTTGTAACTCTTGGAAAACGTAGATGGATCCTTCTTAGCACCAGTCCTTTTACCTGTCACTTGCCATTATGTTCCCATGGCAGACAGCCACTGGCATTTACCATGAAGCGTCACCCTAGCTTCTGTTGAGTGAATGAGAACTTTTTCCTGATGTATAATATTCTACTGTTCAATTATCCTGTAACTCAAAATACACAGCATTAGCACTTACTGTTGTGTTCACCCGAGCAATTCAGTTATTTTCTGAGTATGGTGACAACATTAAATTCCCGGCCACCTACTGTCATTCTGAATGGGATTACTGATCTCCTAATAAATCTCTCCATCATTATTTAATAGATGTGTGTTGTAAATACTAAGCAGGAATAGCAGAAGTAAATGCTGTTACTTGCAAAACTGTTCACACCGTGTTATTTGTAGTACCAGCCATAAAGCCATTACAGATCATAGCTTAACTACTCGCCATTGGCAAGTTAATTATCAAACAGAACATGGAATCAAATTGTTCGAGGATGGCAAAGAAAATCAGCTGAATCATTTTTGAGGAATGACCCAGCATTAGTATTAAATGACTGATGGGAACAGTCGAGAACCTAAATCTGGGCAGTCAGGCAGGGACTTGAACCCCACTCCTCCCTATGCAGGTCTAGCTTATTGGTCAACATGTCCGAGTTATGGAGGTTGGATAAGGAATACGTTTTTCCTGTAGAGGTTCCTGTAAAAAGTTACTACGTAGCCACTGTGCAAGTGGTAATGAACAACAGTAACTTTCCTTGTTATAAATTACTAGTTTGCAGGATGTCAGATGAGGTTAATAAATGTACAAGAAAATGAAGCAGAATAATTTTGTTTCTTGACACATGCCTACTTTCTCCAGTGGTGTTGCCACTGCCAGGAGTGAGAGGCGTCTGATACCACAGGCAAAAAAAGCGATGAAATGTTATTTGTATGGTCAGAAAAGACAGTGCTTTTGCATGGAAGATGCCTCTACCACAATGTCAGGATATAAAAATACACATATCAGAATAAAAGTACAATCTTTCATGAACCTCCCTCACAACCTTTTGCATTTAGTTTCCACTCTGGCAATTTACATTTTGTAAAATTTGACGTTCTCTGTGTGACATGCAAAGAGATAAATACTGTATTTACTCGAATCTAAGCCGCACTTAAATCAAAGCCACATCTGATAAATGAGACTCGAAGTCAAGGGGGGGAGGGATCGCACCTGAAATTTGAGACTCAAAATTCAAGGGGAGAGGAAACTTTTAGACTGCACCTCCAAATCGAAACAGAGTTGGTCCACTGTAACATGAGACAAAAGTTTAGGACGAATGGATGAAGATACAGCTACAGTAGTTTGGTTCCAGTCGTAAGCTTAGCAGTTAAGCTTTACCAGGTAACCATTGCTATGTGTCAGGCGCTCCGTCCGTATTTATACAGGTACCCTTCCTTTTTGACGTGCTTCGTCTGGTTTGAATCAATTGCTTATTTTGCTTTGACCTGATATGTGCCGTTATCTCTGTTATAGATGTTTACGTCACTCTAAGCTGAAAATGCATTATAGTACTGTCATGCATTGTTTGTCGCATTCTGATAATGAGTGTTTACGACCTGTCGCCGCTCGCGGCATGGCTTGCTTTTGTGTGCGCTACCGCCGCTTACAATAATAAAAAAAAAAGAGGAATTGTCTCAGTAGTGGAACAATGTCAAGAGACTGCTATTTGTTGTTACTTACACTGCTTATTTCTTTGATAATGATCAACAAGAACCAAATAATAGACTGCATGTGATAGATGATGTTCTGAACGAGACTTTAGCAAAAATTTTTCTCCGTTCGAAAATCTTTGCAGGCGCCTCTTTAGTACATTACATTCTGCACAGAAATTAGTCATCTTAGATTTAAAAACCAAGTCAGTTCCCGTGCTTCATTTCTGACTGTATCACTATTCAGCATAAGAATAATACGATTATAAACATGACTTGATATGTATATACTTCCGCATTTGCTGTTGTCTCACTCTAGTTTCCTAGTTTATTAAGCAGATAGGATTTAAATGAGATAGCAGCAAACACGAAAGAATACATGGCATAATGTTTACATTCGTATTATTCTTATGGTGAAGAGAACACTGGATGTGATTCAAGATTCATAAAAGTTCCTATTAGCAACCATCTCTTGCCACAGGTAGGAAAAAATTCAGAACGTAGAGTTGGCCATATTGACACACATCCCAATCTTGCCAGTCGGATTTTCGTAGTAGATTTTTAGTGATGACTTCAAATAAATAGTGTGTGTTGTAGTCTTCAGTTCGTAGACTGGTTTGATGCAGCTCTCCACGCTTTTCTATCCTCCACAATGCAGAGTAGCAACACTTATAAAATAAGAATGAAATAGAAATTAAACTCTGAAATTTAAAACAAAATTTTATTATGTTTGCAATACATCTTGTACGAAATGTTTAAAATATCAGTCATGATTCTGAATCACTATCACTCGATTCTTTGTTGCTCATTTATTCATACAGAGCGTCGTCCTCCATACCATCTAGTGTACTGGATATCGAACATTTTTTAAATGCTTGTTGCACAGTCTGATTTGGAACACCCTTCCATGCATCATAAATCCATTGGCACATCTGCGACAAACTTGCTCGTTTTATGCATTCTGTTAGTGACAGTTGCCTGTCGCTTTTCGAAAGCCAGTCTGTGCATATGCGTTTAAGCTTGTCCTTAAATGGTTTATTCAAACAGACGTCAAGTGGTTGCAGAATTGACGTCATCCCGCCTGGAATTACTGCCAAGTCCGTTTTGCTTTCCCCAATTTTCGTTTTACTGCAGGTGTTGTATGGTCTGCGTATGCATCTAATACCAACAGATTGCGTAAACTAAGCATTGTGCCAGGACGATTCCACACACGCCTAATCCATTCCAGCACCATGTCCTCCGAAAACCATCCAGTTCCATTTGCTTGTACAATTACAGTTTTTGGAAACACTTCCGATTTTGGTAAAGTCTTTTGCTTGAAAACTATGAATGTGGGTAATTTATGTCCATCTGCTGTGCAAGCAAGCATGACGGACATCTGCTGTTTTTCACCACTGATGTAAGAACACTTATGTCTTTCTTTCCTTTGGTGTGTCAAAATATACTGGAGTTTGGTCAGCATCTGACCAAGAAGGTATTGCTTTTCTGTGCACCGCCTAATCATGAAGCACTGAAATTCCACAAGTTTTTCTTCATAATTTTTCGGCAGCTTCTGTGCAACTAAAGTTCGCCTCCGAAGTGAAAAATCCCAGCGTTTCATAAACAGATCAATCCAGCTGCGACTAGCCTTAAAATTTTCGTCTTTTTGCTCTCTAGCAATTTCATGTACCTTAATTTTTAAAATTTCGTCGTTCACAGGCAGGAATTTCTGACGCTGTTCCTTAACAAATTCATTTAAAAGCACTTCTAGTGCATGATATTGGCCACACTTTGTCCCACTAAATGCTTTCCTGCTACTTGAACATTCAAATAATTTGTCTCTCTGCAGTCGCCATTGCCTGACATTGCTCTGATCAATCCTGTATCGCAGACCTGCAGCACGATTAGAACTTTATTCCTTAAAAGAAATAACTCCCCCCTCAAATTTGGTAGTATAATGAAAGTTGTTCATTGTGGTTCACTAACACCAACAAGCACTTCACAAAATTCCACAGAGCAATAGGTGCTGCTATGTGAAATCTTAATGAGCCCCAGTGTATTAACTCATGCAACAATCCTAAAGCCTTAAGCATTGTTGGTATTTTTGTGTAAAGAAATTTATTTTTGTTGCTACGAATATTTGAAAGGCTGCTACATTCGAAGTTGAACAATAAGGAATTTCTATTTACTTCGTTGGATAATGTATGAGAATGCAGTTGTCAAAACTCGGGGCGGAGAAAAAAGGTCGTCTTCTACCTTTTTTCTTAATTTATTTACTGACGCAGAGGTTTTGGTACCAGTATTTATCTATGTGCCTGCAAAGCATGCCTGTGTAGCGCTACATTTATTTGACGGCAGAAGTTAGTTGTGGCGGCACCTACCAACATTTTTCAGAACTTCCGCTTTCTGTGAACTCGATTAGATGCTTGTGGTAGAGTATGGTTGCAACTTTGGTCTTCTTGACGTTGGGGATGAAAAAAGGAGAATTATAAACTTCAATGAAAATCAGCCTGAAAGGTGGGCAGTTTTTGTTGAGATGAAAGTTTTGTCAGATGACTCATCATAATCTTATTTTAACTGTTCTCATTACGTGTTTAATCTGCAACATAATCCACAAGCTGTTCACTGTACTGAGTTTAAAAAATTTTGCAGATTGTGGGCATCACATTAGGTGTTGAAATTTTTCTAGGTGGGCTCCATAATTGGGTTTAATACTTAATGATTCACATTTTTTTCTGTTGTCATGTGTTTTTTGTCAAACCAGTGGTTTCTGATGGTCAACTTCAGTTTATTGGGGGAGTTTTAGGAAAGTGTGTTGCATCTGAAAAGGAGACTGCATATAGAACACTAGTGCAATCCTTTCTTGAATACTGCTTTGGTGTTTGCTGTCCCCACCAGCTCAGATTAAAGAAAGACACTGAAGAAATTCAGAGGCAGACTGCTAGATTTTTTTACTATTGTGTTTGATCAACACATAAGTGTTCATAGGTACTTCGGAAACTCAAATGGGAATCCCTGGAGGGAAGGCAACATTCTTCTCAAGGAAAAAATTCAGAGAACCACCATTTGAATCTGATCGCAGATGATTCTGTTGCCACCAGCATACGAGGTGCGACAATAAGGTAATGAGACTGATTTTCTTTGCGAGATGTGGCAACCCTGCAGCCTTCACGATATCTTTGACCTTCATCTGTAAGCTGCTTCTAGTCCATGCGGCACATCGATGCAACTGCTCAGTCATGAGTTGTGCTGTAATAAGTTAACACATGTTTGTATCTCTCGTCACGGAAATGGAACCTCATAATATTGCACAATGGTATGCCATATCTTTTTGCGTTAAATTGGGTCAAAACGTGATGAAAACTTAGGGTAAGCTTCAGAAGGCTTTTGAAGAGGATGTTATGTCAAGAGCTCAAGTTTTTCATTGACATAAAATGTTTAGTGAAGGCAGAACGAATGTTGAAGATGAAGACCGCAGTGGACGACCATCAACCTCACGTACGGATGGCAACTTGGCCAGGGTGCGTGAACTCGTATGATCTGATTGAATATTATCTGTGAAAATGATTGCAGAAGAACTGAACATCAATTGAGAAACAGTTCATCTAATAATAACTGAAGATCTTGGTATGAGAAAGATTTGTGACAAAATTGTCCCCAAAAATCTCACACTACAACAGCGAGAAACATGGAAAAGTGTGGCAGCCAATTTGTTGGAGCAAGCGGAAATCAATCCTGAATTGTGCCTCCTGGACAAACAGTTAACCAATATTACAACAAATAAATTTTAGAAAGACTTCGAAAAGGGGTTCTTCGTGTCTGTGCCAACATTGCTGATAACTGGAGTCCGCATCATGATAATGCGCCATCCCATACTGCTCTATCAGTATAGCAATTTTTAACCTCAAAACAAATTCCAATACTACCACAGCCACCTTATTCACCAGATATCACTCCGCGCGACTTTTTTCTTTTTCCAAGAGTCAAAACGGCAGGCAAGGGACACCATTTTCAAACAACACAAAATGTCCAAAAAGCTGTGACAAGGATCTTGGAGGATATTACAGAAGATGAATTCCAAAAATGTTACCATCAATGGCAGAAGCACTGGAAAAAGTATGTGCAATCAGAAGGGAACTACTTTGAAGCAGACAGCACTAAACTGGACTAAAACAGGAAGCAACAATTTTTTTTTTTTTTTTTTTACATCAGCCTCATTACTTTATTGCCCCACCTCGTACATTTCACGTTACTTAACATAAGAGAAATTAGGGCTCATGTGGAGGCATATAAATATTTTTCCCTCACCCTGTTTGTGAGTGGAATAGGGAAGGACATGACTATTAGTGGTCAAACATACCCTCTGCCATGCACCATATGGTGGTTTGCAGTGTGCAGATGTAGATGTAGGTATAATGATATTTCATGCTCTGGCACTCTGTTCTTTCAAGTTTGTGAGCAGCATGCCAATGGAATTTCTAACAGTATTCGTATATTTCAAGCTGAGTATCTATGTAACTTTACACAGAAAATTATCCGATGGTTGGATACTGGCAAATTCCAATTGTATTAATATGAAAATAACTGTTAACCACAGTTTAAATCCACAAGTTCAAATATATTAATAATCTATAGTAGGAATAGGTTACGAAATACTCTTTTTGTTTTTCAAATTCTGGGAATTCTCAGATTCCTACTTGATGTATCCCAGCAACTTGTTAAATGACTTTTGATCCTTTTGATCCATAGACAGGTATACATTTCTGTAGGGACATTATTTTTACTTGTAGTATCATAGTGATTAATGTCACAGTTCATCCTAAATTCACTGTTATTGCTAGCAAAAATGCCTCTAGGGATAAAATGTATTGGCACAGAAGTATGAGAATCCCTAGGTCCCTGAAGAGGCTTCTGCTACCATTCATTCCTGTACCAGTGATCCCACTGAGAAGGAAAAAACTTTATAGATGAGGAACAAACTGAGGTATACATTAACGAAAGATGCAAATCACAGATACTTGGTCTCCATACTGTACTAACACTAAGTGCTCACTGTAGTGCCTAATGCTTTATATGCTTGTTGTTGTTGTTGTTGTTGTTGTTGTCTTCAGTCCTGAGACTGTTTTGATGCAGCTCTCCATGCTACTCTATCCTGTGCAAGCTTCTTCATCTCCCAGTACCTACTGCAACCTACATCCTTCTGAATCTGCTTAGTGTATTCATCTCTTGGTCTCCCCCTACGATTTTTACCCTCCACGCTGCCTTCCAATACTAAATTGGTGATCCCTTGATGCCTCAGAACATGTCCTACCAATCGATCCCTTCTTCTGGTCAAGTTGTGCCACAAACTTCTCTTCTCCCCAATCCTATTCAATACTTCCTCATTAGTTCTGTGATCTACCCATCTAATCTTCAGCATTCTTCTGTAGCACCACATTTCAAAAGCTTCTATTCTCTTCTTGTCCAAACTATTTACCGTCCATGTTTCACTTCCATACATGGCTACACTCCATACAAATACTTTCAGAAATGACTTCCTGACACTTAAATCTATACTCGATGTTAACAAATTGCTCTTCTTGAGAAACGCTTTCCTTGCCATTGCCAGTCTACATTTTATATCCTCTCTACTTCGACCATCATCAGTTATTTTGCTCCCCAAATAGCAAAACTCCTTTACTACTTTAAGTGTCTCATTTCCTAATCTAATACCCTCAGCATCACCCAACTTATGCTTATCCCAGCTAAATGTAATCAATTAAATTATGAAGAAATCTGCTGCTTTGTTGAAAGTTGTGATCTTCTCGTCTGTACTAAATAGCTGCTTTGTATCTCCTAGTGGTAGCATAATATTAACTTGATGATACTGGTATTTTTTAAAGGTCATATTTGGCTACATATTGAATTACTTGTTTCTGTTTCCAGTACATTACTACTTGTGATGCAGTTTTATGGTGAACACAGCTACTTCTCATTCAGTTAACAGAACTTTTCAATCCTCAAATCTAGATATTCAGATGATATGTAACAAGAGTGGTTAATGACGTATGTTTTTAATTCCTTTTGAATTATCAAGGATTCCAAATCTCTTGCTTCATATTTGATTGAGTAGATCACAGTTCATCTGAAACTGATTTTTATTGTCAATTGACATAAACCATTAAGGAGTAAATGTACTGGGACATGAGTGTAAGAATTCAAAGATCCTTATAACTGTCTCTGCAAAATGTATGATTACCTAAACACTTCATTTACTTTAGGTGCTCTGCCCCAGAAGATGATCTTATAACATAAGTGAGAATGAAAACATGCAAAATAAAACAGAACTCTCGTCTGCAATTCAATGAGAGATGCTTCTAAGGGAAGAACATGCTAAACCAAGCTTCTTGGTTAGTTTACAAGTGTTGACTCCACTTTAATGCAGTACCCAATAGTCCGACAAAGAATTTCGCTGTGGGTGTTTCATTTAGGATATTTTCACTAATAGTGCTAATTCTGGTGCTAACATAACAATTTCGCTTGTTTCAAATTGGAAGGTAGTATTTCTGGGATTAAGAATTAGATGGCTAATTGTAAGCATGTTAACTATAAACATGTTCACCTATCATTTAACAAGTAACGACTTAAGTGTGATGTCGCAAGTTCAATCTTTAGTAAGGCTTATTTCCAAAAGTTATGTCAGGAAAAATATTAGCTGCTAATGACTCACCTTGTGCATCAGGAGGGCAACAGAAAATGTGTGCCCTGGAGGTGCAGAGTTCAACCTTGTATGGGATGTATGTATTACATTTTACAAAATGGACATAGTTGACATTTAGGGAATGTTTAAAATAAACCGTTAGCTTGCACCATGAACACCAAATGAAAATTGATGCACCACAATGATCACAAAGGTTTGCACCCTCAAGATTGAAAGTGAACTTCTTTGGAGTTACAGACCGTGCAGGACATCCACTCTTAAAGAATGCATATGGAGAATCATATTGGTGTAACAGGCTGATGAGAACTGATGAAATGTGATGGCATGCAGCCAAATGTGAAACAGTCTGTCATGGAACTTATCACGAAACTGGCTATCCTTTAAGGCATATATGATCATATGGTTTACAGACATAGAAAGAAACAAATGTTCATATGCTGAATTTGTCCGGTGATTCCAGGTGGTATGAAGTGCAATGTCACACATTTCGCAAGAGGGATAGTTTGCTCTAAAGTAGTATCATTTATATGCAGACCAGGAATTGAGTAAAAGTAAGTTTCTTGACCAACTGTTGGGCAAAAGCAGTACCCGTATCATAGTTGTAGTACTCTTGCGCACATTTTCTCACTTTCTGCACTTGCAAGATCAAGCGCACGAGAGAGAATCATAGTGGGCAGAGCAACTCCAACTTCTCGCAACACAGTAAATAATTTTGCAGCCAATTTGCCATCCAAATTAAGTCAGCATAACTTTATATGAATTCATTAAGGCACTGATGTTAGTTGATCTTGATACAACTCTCTTGGCACCTCTAATTTCCAGGATTTGTTTCATTTTCATTTCCTCTTCAAATGCTGACTGGTTGGAGATGAAAACAAATTTCTTCTGGATGAGGTATCGAATATATTGCTTGCCCCTACTTATAACTCCCGAGGAGATCACGAATGTAAAATTAGAGAGATGTGAGTACGCACGAAGGCGTGGCACGTAAAGTGCCCTCTGCCACACACTGTTGGGTGGCTTGCGGAGTATAAATATAGATGTAGATGTTCTTCCTGAACAATTGGATAGGTTTGTTTATCTCATCTACAAATTGTCAGGCTGATTCTGCAGTTTGATTTGCATCATCAAGTTGATGCTTTATTAGACATTTATTTATCTTACGTCTTCAAATTCTGTATCAATGTTTGAAGTTATGCAAACATCCAGTGTGTCCCTTGAAATCACTTTAATCTGTGTCGTGCATGATTTGATGTGCATAACATACTAGGTCACTATCATGGACATCCTGTAAATTATATTGAGCATCCTTGAAATGCACGGAAAGCAGTTTTTATATGAAGTAAGTCTTCTCCTCTGTTGAATATCTGTAGTTTTCATTATGTGCTACACATTCATATTGCTGTAGCCTTGTTCAAAATCTGTTCATAATTGTTTTTTTACTATGCTGTGGATGATCTTCCCTGTATGTAATTTTGTTTAGTACCCGCTCCTTGGACAATGATTGCCCTTTACTGTGTTCCACTGGAGGCGGGATTTGTGGCTCCTTGCCCAACAAGAACGATGAACTATATGGCTCAACACCTGTTTCAATATCACTTTCACTTGTTAAGCACATTTTGTCAACATTGTACTCCTCATTTACATTGTCTGCCCATTCAAACATACAGGGTGTTACAAAAAGATACAACCAAACTTTCAGGAAACATTCCTCACACACAAATAAAGAAAATATGTTATGTGGACATGTGTCCGGAAATGCTTAATATCCATGTTAGAGCTCATTTTAGTTTCGTCAGTATATACTGTACTTCCTCAATTCACCGCCAGTTGGCCCAATTGAAGGAAGGTAATGTTGACTTCGGTGCTTGTGTTGACATGCGACTCATTGCTCTACAGTACTAGCATCAAGCACATCAGTACGTAGTATCAACAGTTTAGTGTTCATCACGAACGTGGTTTTGCAGTCAGTGCAGTGTTTACAAATGCGGAGTTGGCAGATGCCCATTTGATGTATGGATTAGCATGGGGCAATAGCTGTGGCGCGGTACGTTTGTATTGAGACAGATTTCCAGAACGAAGGTGTCCCAACAGGAAGACGTTCGAAGCAATTGATCGGCGTCTTAGGGAGCACGGAACATTCCAGCCTATGACTCGCGACTGGGGAAGACCTAGAACGACGAGGACACCTGCAATAGACGAGGCCATTCTTCGTGCAGTTGACGATAACCCTAATGTCAGCGTCAGAGAAGTTGCTGCTGTAAAAGGTAATGTTGACCATGTCACTGTATGGAGAGTGCTAAGGGAGAACCTTGTTTCCGTACCATGTACAGCGTCTGCAGGCACTATCAGCAGCTGATTGGCCTCCACGGGTACACTTCTGCGAATGGTTCATCCAACAATGTGTCAATCCTCATTTCAGTGCAAATGTTCTCTTTACGGATGAGGCTTCATTCCAACGTGATCAAATTGTAAATTTTCACAATCAACATGTGTGGGCTGACGAGAATCCGCATGCAATTGTGCAATCATGTCATCAACACAGATTTTCTGTGAACGTATGGGCAGGCATTGTTGGTGATGTCTTGATTGGGCCCCATGTTCTTCCACCTACGCTGAATGGAACACGTTATCATGATTTCATACGGGATACTCTACCTGTGCTGCTAGAACATGTGCCTTTACAAGTACGACGCAACATGTGGTTCATGCACGATGGAACTCCTGCACATTACAGTCGAAGTGTTCGTACACTTCTCAACAACAGATTCGGTGACTGATGGATTGGTAGAGGTGGACCAATTCCATGGCCTCCACGCTCTCCTGACCTCAACCGTATTGACTTTCATTTATGGGGGCATTTGAAAGCTCTTGTCTACGCAACCCCGGTACCAAATCTAGAGACTCTTCATGCTCATATTGTGGACGGCTGTGATACAATACGCCATTCTCCAGGCTGCATCAGCGCATCAGGGATTCCATGCGACGGAGGGTGGATGCGTGTATCCTCGCTAACGGAGGACATTTTGAACATTTCCTGTAACAAAGTGTTTGAAGGCACACTGGTACTTTCTGTTGCTGTGTGTTTCCATTCCATGATTAATGTGATTTGAAGAGAAGTAATAAAATGAGCTCTAACATGGAAAGCAAGCGTTTCCGGACACATGTCCACATAACATATTTTCTTTATTTGTGTGTGAGGAATGTTTCCTGAAAGTTTGGCCGTACCTTTTTGTAACACCCTGTATAAGACACCACACATTCCACTGACTCATCATGCAGGAGCACTAATATTTCATCTGTCACTTCTTTCTCACTATGTGAAATTCCTTTGGTTCCTTTCTGATGAAATGTCAACTTCAGCAACTGTTGTTGTAGATACAGTGCAATGTTTGCTTTGGCTATCGTTGCCATTGCTCTACATTGTATCAACACCACTAAGACTGTAGTACTGTTGCGAGTTACTCGTTGACTAAGCAGTCTAACTACTCTTCGCAGCCTCATGTTGTGCTCACCATTGGATACCTCCAGTCCCACCCCCTGTTGCCAATAGCAGTCAACACTGTTGTTGCATGGCAGACAATATGTGGCGTGTCGAATACCGTAAACATCATTGGCCTTTTGCGACCTCGCACCCAAGGGGTTCCTTGTACGCTATGTCTACGAAGTTTGAGTTTAGAACCGTTGTCAGTGTACTTGTTTCATCAACAAAGATTACAAGACAATTCAAAAACTTCAAAGTTATTGAAAGATCAATTGTATAGGTTAGAACAAACATGAGATGTCATATTTTACATTCCCCCACTCTGAGGTTTGTTCCATGTCTGTGACGCATTCTGACAAAGAGGCTTCATCCGTTCAACAGGGATGCTATTAATGTCGTGACACTTTGCCAACTAGAAGTCTGTGGTCCATGGAATCATAGGCTTTGACAAGGTTACAAAATATTCCAACAGTATCATTTTTTATGTTTAGCTCTGCTGAGCTGTTGTTTGTGAGGTCTTGCATTGCTTTCTTTGCAGAAAGCCAAACTGAGAGGCAGTTAACAAATTCTGCTCAGATTTCAAAAACTTTTGGAAAGAGTGGAAGGACTGACACAGGTCTGTACTTAGAGTGGTCTACGTATCTCCAGTTTTGTAGATGGGTGTTGCCATAGTACATTTAATAAGATTTTAAAATCAAATAATTGAAAATCCACAATGGAGCAACGTAAATATTATGAAAAGGATAGTTGCTTCTCACTATATAGCCGAAATGCTGAGTTGCAGGTAGGCGTAACAAAACACTGCCAAACATAACTTTTGCCCAAAACAGCCCTTCATCATACACACAGGCTTATGCAAATACCACACACACACACACACAAACACACACACACACACACACACACACACACACACACACACACACAAAACCACAGTCCCTGGCTGCCAAAATTTTATTGGTTTTCAGTCGAGCTTTTGATAGCTGTATCTGCTATTGTCTTGTGGAAAAAAAAAACTGGTTCCCAGGACTGGCACAATGATAGGCACAACAGCAGGGTTTGCAACTTTCCAGAGAGGGCCAAAGTGGTGCATGTGCAGGAAGACGAGTTGGGCGGTTTGTAGCAGCTCTAGGCGTGCCACAGGACTGGATGACATCAGGTGCCACATTGGAAACTGTCACTCTCACATCCTGTTCACAAGAACGTGGTCCTGAAAATGTTAGTACACTGTGCCTTGGTTATTTCGGATGATTATCTGCAGTCTGAAGGGAGATATTGCTAACACTTTCAGGTGCCACCAATGAAGGATGGCTCATGACTTGGTAGAAGAGGCCAAGCTATCTGCATTCCTTCTGTACCATGGGCTAACAACCAGCGAGATTAGATGTTGCTGCAGGTGCAGGGACTGAGACTAGTGTTCTGGTCTGCTTCCAAGAGGGTAAGTTATGTTCATTAAAGACTCTGTAGGTCTTTGAGTGCCCAGTATGTATGGTGTGCTCCTGTTAACGCGGCAGCGTGTACGTAGGCTAAACTACTCTCTCTCTGTTCCAGGGTTTTGTGCTGTGGAAGTGTGACTCAGTAAACAGAGAGAGCTTGAGAATTCAAGTGTGGCTGAATATTCCTTGGAGAATGGACACACAATAAAATTTGAAGAGACTATATTCTTCGCTCATACATCATCACCAATCATCACTTCAGCCCTTGGCTGGCTGTAGCTGATATGAGCTTCTCAACTTGCCTTCCACTCAAGTGTTACTTTGGCCCTCCCTGGAGGGTTCCAGATGCTGCTGTCATGATTGTGTAGGTGGAACACTGTGCCAGCACTGGCAGTCAGTGGTTTCCTTACTCCTGATGGCAGCTTGAAAACTGAGAAGATTTTACTAAGGCATGCCACTGTGAAAGGCTCCAAGGATACACAGAATGTTTAAGTCTGCCAGGAAGTATGCCCTGAGACACTGATTGATTACAAAGACAGCTTAATGCTAATCTTATCAAGTCAGCACAATATTTTAATATTCTGATAGAAAACCCATCATAGCCAGCATAATTATTACTATTTTGAGAACTGATGAATTTTGTTATCTCCTTAGGAGTCATAATTTTGAAACTATTGTTTGATATTCATTTGTGTAGCATGCCAAAGTAAATTTAATGCATGTATATTTGGTTGTTTATTGGGCCACTGCCAGGAATTAATCATTGATTTCACTGGCCATCTAAGCATTATCACTTCTGCCGGAACTATTTTCTGCATATTCGATTCTATTTGGATGGTTTTCTTGTTTGTTTCTTGTATAATAATATTTCATAATTGTCTTTGCCTACACTGGGATTATTGTTTTTAGAGCAGGTAGTGTGACAAGATAATGAAACTTTCACTATATTGTACTTCCCACTTACACAAATACAGGTAAGACAACATTAAAATAATTAAATATTTATTCAAAAGATTATATGCGAATTTATATGCTTTTTTTATTGGTATGATACAATATTGTATACTGCATAAACGTTTTTCTGTTTCATGTCTAGTGTACGAGCAACATGGCATGCTAACAGTGGACTCTTCATTGCAACAGCCGAAAATGCTGAATTGGCCATCACCACAGTTCACACAACAACTTGTGATCGCAAGAAGCTCCCACTGTTCAATGTTGCCAGCCTATGACTCCATTGTGTCTGTCACGTAACATGGCATATTTCAATGTTCTCTTATGTTTGAGCCTTCATGAGGTACACACACTCTGAAATTACATGGTCTATTATGTATGTATGTAAGAATGAATCAGTGCTCTCAATAAACTGCATTTCCCTGCAACAATAAAACATTAAAGAAATTTATGATTTTACATTGAAAGATTTACCCTTGTCACCTATTTAATTGAAAAAATAAAACTGAAGTATTGAATAGGAAAGAAAAATAACAATTATTTATGAGTTGCACAATTAATATCCTTGCAGTATGCAGCAAAAATTTATTCTTAATTTATAGAAATCTACCATGACTCCAAATTACAATTAAAAAACCCAGCAAGTAGAAAAAGTAAAGAATGTAAACATCATTCTACACCAGGAAGATTAATGTTGTTACGTTCTGGTGGAAGATATTGATCAGAGCACAGTATAATTAATACACAAAATTCTTCTGAATCAGTTCTTAACACCACAGGCGTAGTACACAAGTTTTCCTTTTTTAATGGTTGATTAGAGTATTTTACAATACCGGTGGCAATGCTGTTTCAAATCTTGATTACAGCTTGTTCTTTGAATTAGGTAGAGGTCTCACTTCCTAGCAGAAGATACTTTAATCCTAAGAGTTATCCACCCCCTTGTCCTTGCTTTGTTCATTTTTATTCCTGTCTGTTTTATGGGAAAACATCTCAAAGTGCTGTAGGAATATGTTTAAGAAAGAGTTTTCCATGAAATTTCTCTTAAGTGTTTTTCTGTAATTTCTCTCTAAACTGTGTGAGTGAGCCAGTTTAACTCTGCAATACAGTATTCTTCTTCTATGATCTGTATCTAATTTATACACTACTGGCCATTAAAATTGCTACACAACAAAGATGATGTGCTAAAGATGCGAAATTTAACCGACAGGAAGAAGATGCTGGGATATGCAAATGATTAGCTTTTCAGAGCATTCACACAAGGTTGAGGCCAGTGGCGACACCTACAATGTGCTGACATGAGGAAAGCTTCCAACTGATTCCTCATACACAAATAGCAGTTGACTGGCGTTGCCTGGTGAAACGTTGTTGTGATGCCTCGTGTAAGGAGGAGAAATGCGTACCATCACGTTTCCGACTTTGATAAAGGTCGGATTGTAGCCTATCGCGATTGCGGTTTATCGTATCGCGACACTGCTGCTCACATTGGTCGAGATCCAACGACTGTTAGCAGAATATGGAATTGGTGGGTTCAGGAGGGTAATACGGAACGCCGTGGTGGATCCCAACGGCCTCCCATCACTAGCGGTCGAGATGACAGGCATCTTATCCGCATGGCTGTAACGGATCGTGCAGCCACGTCTCGATCCCTGAGCCAACAGATGGGGATGTTAGCAAGACAACAACCGTCTCCACGAACAGTTCGACGACATTTGTAGCAGCATGGACTATCAACTCGGAGACATGGCTGCGGTTACCCTTGACGCTGCATCACAGACAGGAGCACCTGTGATGGTGTACTCAACTATGAACCTGGGTGCACGAATGGCAAAACATCATTTTTTTGGATGAATCCAGGTTCTGTTTACAGCATCATGATGGTCGCATCCGTGTTTGGCGACATCGCGGTGAACACACATTGGAAGCATGTATTCGTCATCGCCATACTGGCGTATCATCCGGTGTGATGGTATGGGGTGCCATTGGTTACACGTCTCTCGGTCACCTCTTGTTCGCACTGATGGCACTTTGAACAGTGGACGTTACATTTTAGATGTGTTACGACCCGTGGCTCTACCCTTCATTAGATACCTGCGAAACATTTCAACAGGATAATGCACGGTCGCATATTGCAGGTCCTGTACGGGCCTTTCTGGATACAGATGATGTTCGACTGCTGCCCTGTCCAGCACATTCTCCAGATCTCTCACCAATTGAAAACGTCTGGTCAATGGTGGCCGAGCAACTGGCCCGTCACAATACATCAATCACTACTCTTGATGAACTGTGGTATCGTGTTGAAGCTGCATGGGCAGCTGTACCTGTAAATGCCATCAAAGTTCTGTTTGACTCAATGCCCACGCGTATCAAGGCCGTTATTACGGTCAGAGGTGGTGGTTCTGGGTACTGATTTCTCAGGATATATGCACCCAAATTGCATGAAAATGTAATCACATGTCAGTTTTAGTATAATATATTTGTCCAATGAATACCCGTTTATCATCTGCATTCCTTCTTGGTGTAGCAATTTTTATGGCCAGTAGTGTATTTAACTGTTAACATTTAACTAGCATGGACAGATAAACTATTGAGGACTGGTTTTACAGTCAAATCACAGCATAATATTGGATCTAAAACCAAATTTTATGGTTGTTACACTCTGTCCTGCACTTCTCACAACAAACTTTACTCTCCAAAGATGGACATGAAGTTTAGGTGTCCTCGGTCTGTACCATCTGGCAGAAAATCAACGTTAATGTTTCCACAAACTGTGATTTCTTGTTAATTCTATACAACCTTACTAAAACTATTTATAGCTGATGAATTTTTTTAAGCTACCAGGACTGAATTTAGTGTTTTTCCTGATCCACTATTGTGGTACAGTATTCAGAGTCCTGTTCAGCACAATATTTATTAACTTTGAAGGCATGGGACTTAACTCCAGTGTTTAAATGTATAGCCCCTCCCTATTTTTCCTCATTAGTTGTGTAGTAGCATGATCTGAGTTCCCACAAGTTTAAACAATCATTACCTCCAGGTAAATACATGTCATATCAATATTTGTCTAGTTCAACAATTGCCACAGGTCTCAGATTATGGCTTCCTTGGAGCTGACTCATGGTATCACCAAACTCCACCCAAATTGAAGAATTCCGACCCATTAGATTGGTTATTAGTTGGTGATCAGTATTTTTTAAATTTTCTTTTGTATTTCAGGAAGTCTGATTAAAACTAATCAACTCTTTCTAAAAGAAAGAAAAAAAAAGAACAGCTCTTTTGACCTCATCAACAATTTTCTGTATTGATTTTTATATTGCTTGTTGCACAACAAGATTCAAAGAATGTGCAAAGCTTGAGACATTTGGAAGGGTCAGAAGCATGGCAGCTGATTTCATGTTGCATTGTCTGTTATAATGGCATTGATCTTAAAATTGGTGTTATATTTTGTGATAACAGCTTTTATTCAGTTACTGATGACACTGTGGAAGAAGTAAAGAAAATGATTCTTGAAAATCGTGAATCACCATCAGATTGGTAGCTGAAGATGTCGGTATATGCTTTGGCTCATGCCAAGCAATTTTTTTGGATGTTTTGGATAAGAACATGTAGCAGCAGGGTTTGTCCTGAAGTAGTTGAATTTTGATCAAAAACAGTCACGCAGACATCCCTCAGGAATTTCTGAATAAAGTCGTGGGTATGGGGAGCCAAGAGTGAAAAAAATTCTACAATTCTGCTCAGATGTGAAGGTTCTTCCCACTGTGTTCTCCAATTACAATAGGATAATGCATCATGAGTTCCTGCCTTATGGTTGTAAGGTCAATAAGGAATGCTACCTGGAAGTTATGCACTGTTTGCATGAAGAAATCTGAAGAAAAACCACTTGTGACAAAACCACTCATTTGTTCATGATTATTTGACAGAAACAAAACTATTATGTTGCTTCAGCCACTGTATTTGCCAGTCACGGCCCCCCTGAGACTTCTTTCTATTCCCGAAGCTGAAGAGAACCATGGAAGGACATTGTTTTGCTACCAATGTTGAGGGAAAAACAGTGTTGCTGAAGGAACTGACCACCATAATGAAAAATGAGTTCCAGAAATGCTCCCAAAATTGGAAAAAGCGATGGCAAAAGTGTGTGATATCTGAGGAGAACTCCTTTGAAGGGGACAAAGTTGATGCTGACAAATAAATAAAAATTCTTAAAGAAAACCAAAAATTCCCATTACCTTCTGGGCACAACTCATATCTGATGCCATAATTATTTAGTGTGGTTGGCTTTATAACACTGACATATTTACTCAAGGGTTGTCACAAATGAAAATCATTTGGGGTGACAGCATCACAGAAGAAAATAAATCAAGATCTTGTCCAGAACCACACTGCAGTGGCAGGCTGGACACAGATTTGGACTCATTTTGACTTCCTGGAAGGAGAACTTCATCTGAAGTCAAAGCAGACTTTACTGAGGATGATTTGCAAGAAACAATTTTTCAAATTTATGTACAAGCATCATCGACTGAGTACAGTCTCGTTCAGCTTCCTGACCCATACCATTCCAAAGGTGCTGTTGGACACTTGGACTATACACGTCTATTCAAGTTTGATGACGAGTCAGAACAACGAGGAGTTACCTACTGGCAGTAACAGCATTTTCCTTTTTCTTATCCAGTTTGGTAAAGTGATATCAAATATCACATTAAGCTCGTTTAGGTGAAGATGATGTGATTGACTTATGTCCTACAGTGTTGAAAATTATGCTATATGGAAATATGAAAACTTGTAATGTTAAGATGCACTTGCTATATTGTGAAAACTTAAAATGAGGACAAATGTGCCTGCAGTGTATTCTATAATCTATAAATGCATACATAACTGTATAATTTAATTATGTAATAGTGTCATTCTGTCTCAGACATTATTATTATTATTATTATTATTATTATTATTATGCTGAACAGTAACTCCAGTGAGCTTAGCTCGAACGGAGAATACTGTGTCAAGAAGGAATTGGACTGGATTGAAAACTGAATCAGTGAATGAGTCCAGAGCACTGGTGAATCAGTGCGTGAGCTGAGAGCACAAAGTGTGTGGTCGCTCCTGAGTCACCTTGCAATGTGCTCTGTGTGTAGCAGAGCAGTAGGAGAGTGGTGAGTGATTACTGGGAAGTAGCTCACCTGCAATCTGCTCCGTGTGAAGTCAGGAGCAGTAGGCGAGTGGTGAGGAGAGAGAGCCCTCACAAATCAGTTCTTCTCACAGTGAACTGTCGAGTGAGGCAACGTGGCAATTCCCTGCAAGTTGTCTTTTCAAATCGAGAACAAGAATAAAAGGTAAGATATTGTTTTCTGCATTAAAGAACTCCTCTTTCTCCACTTTCTATTCTTTTCTTGGCTGTAAAAGCTGCTCACAACAGAAAGGTGTATGAATATGTACATACATGCAGCTTGGCAGATGTTCCTGAATAGAATGGCGTATCTCATAGTGTCTAATTCAGCATGCTGCTTTATACACTGTTAAGGCAGCTGCTCTGGAATCTTCGTTTCATCCACTGACATCAATGGGGAGACATGTGTACATGTATAGCGAACAAACAATTACAATTTCATAAAAATCACATGATTTATTCAAAAGAAACAGCTTCACAGATTGAGCAAGTCAATAACTCGTGGGTCCACCTGTGGCCCTTATGCAAGCAGTTATTCAGCTTGGCATTAACTGATAGTTGGATGTCCTCCTGAGGGATGATATGCCAAATTTTGTCCAATTGGCACATTAGATTGTCAGAATCCTGAACTGGTCGGAGGACCCTGCCCATAATGCTCTGAACATTTTCCATCGAGGGAAGATCCGCTAACCTCACTAGCCGAGGGAGCGTTCGGTAAGCGTGAAGACATGCAATAGATCTCTCTGCTGTTTGTGGACGGGCATTAGCCTGCTGAAATGTAAGACTAGGATGGCTTACCGTGAAGGGAAACAAAATGGCGAATAAAATATTGTTGATGTACAACTGTGCTGTAAGGGTGCTATGGATGACAACCAAAGGGCTCCTCCTATGAAAAGAAACGGGACTCCAGAGGATCACTGCTGGTTGTAGGGCCATTTGGGAGGCAACATTGAGGTTGGTATCCCGCCACTGTCCAGAGCATCTCCTGACACACCTTCGCTGATCCCTGGGGCTCGATTCAAAGTGAGACTCATCACTGAAGGCAATTCTACTCCAGTCAATGAGATTCCATGCCGAATACAATCTGAAGATGACCTGGACAGTGGTGGGATACCACATATGCACGAGTAATACCATCTGGAGGTCAGCACAGTGAAAGAGATTTCTAAGTGCAAATCAGGCAGAGCTGAGCTTTTTGACTATTTTATCTAAGCATGGGTGCCATCTAAGCTATTCACTTGTAAGCTCAGAAAGTTCACACACAGTGTTTCATTTAGCTTGTGCCTGTGGGCAATTATTATTTGTTTGGAATAACCTAAAGTGAGTTTTGAGACAAAAGAGTTACACTGTTTGCTATCAATGAGTTGTAAGTCTTTTTCAATATCCTCCTGGCTTTGTGTGGCTCAGATGTATTTTGGCCTTGTGGTTTTCTAGAGATGCTGGTTACAAATATTGTTTTGCTACACAGTTTTATCTCTGTCAGTAACTTGCAACAGAATATTATGTCATAAATGTCTAATGCATGAAAATTGCAAAATTTTTGTTTTCAAAGCCAATGTGTTGCATCTGAGAAGGTTCTGAACTTAAACAGTTATATAAAACTCACAGTGTGAGAATTCTCATCAGCTGGTGCAGTCAGGAACAGTGAAACTCACTGCTTACCTATTAATTTTTGTTTGTGCTTTATTGAAATTAATGAAGTTTCATATGCCACAGTATAGAATTGAATGTATTGTGTTTTATCCAAGCTAAGCAGACCTACCCAGTATTTCCAAGAATATATAATTTGTCACTAAATAACTGAATTACATTCTGCTCACACTAGGAATAACAATAGTAATTTCAAATTGAGAAAAATAAAGTATATGTAACAAGAATGTGGATTAGTGCTTTAAAATGTAAAGATCTCATTTACAATCAATTACACAAAAGCTTTCCATCCTGCAAATGAATTTACATCGAACCGTGATTTCTCTGGAAGAGGTATAGGTAATTTCTGATGTGAAAATAGTTATAAACATCACACAAATATCTTCTTACGAATTCAAAAGTTTTCCTCCAGGGTCCTATGTGCAGCAGCCTCTATTTCCTCAGAACTTTGTGGATGTTACTGTTAAATCAGTACTTTCCATTCTGTAATACTCTACTTGGGATGCCTTTGTTGGGAGCACAGTGTTCTAGGAATTAAAACTACACACACATCCATGATTTTAGTTCTGTTTGTTGGAATGTCTGCAAAATACTGACTCAAATTATTTACAGAAGAATGTAAAAGTTAGTAGAAGCCATTCACCGTTTTATTAATATTGTTAACACATGACAACAATATGAACAGATATACTGGAGATTGTAAGTGAAATTTTTTATGACTATGACTGTGGTTATATGACCTTGCTTTTCTTTTTAACAAGAGGATCTACTCATACCGCAATCTTGAGGAAGGGTGCTGATGACAACACTGATTGGCATCCAACAATTTTAAAGCCGTCCACCCAACCTCATGACCGATCAGTTTTTGTTTCAGAGAAATGTTAGAACATGTGAGGCAATACTGACCCTACAACTGATCTTACAAGATAGGTTAATAAAGGCGAACCTACTTCCATAGCATTTGTACACTTAGAGCAAACTCTTGACAGTGTTGACAAGAAAACACTCTGAAATTCTGAAGGTAGCAGGGGTAAAGTACAGGGAGTGAAAGTCTTTCTTTAACTGGTACAGAAGCCAGATTGCAGTTTGTAATGCTATTTTTGGGAAACAACATGATTACCATTTTAGTACACAAGACGATACCTTAATGTTTTGCTATTTATAACCTGAAAGTTGTTTATATGAAGTACACTTATGTATCAATACGAAATGCTCTTGTGAGTTGTACTTGCTTCTAATTAATGTTAATTCATAATGTTATGAAAAGGATAGTTGCTACTCACCATACAGCAGAGATGCTGAGTTGCAGATAGGAACAACAAAAAGACTCTCACACAATAAGCTTTCGGCCATTAACGCCTTTGTCAAAAATAGATAACACACACACACACACACACACACACACACACACACACACACACACACACACCTCAGTATCTTTACTATATGGTGAGCACCAACTACCCTTTTCATGATATTATTACTTTCCATTCAGGATTTTCCATTGTTTAATGTTAATTCATGAATGTTTTGGATACAATTCACAAATATTTTGCATATATTCTCATTTCTTTACATATTTTATAGCTTTCGAAAATTTCTTCATTATAATACACCTGCAGCTAATATTTAGAGTGCTGAAATATTTGTAACAGGTATCATGAAAATATGTTACGTAGGTGAATGTGGTTTGCTTCCATTAAAATGTTGGCATTGGACTAGTGGAATAACTTTGTATTGTATTGTATTGTATGTTAACCAGGGACCTAGAAATGATGGAGAGGCTCCGTCCCCACCGCAGCCACAGTTGTCCTCAATCCCATGACGACTACCACAATCCACTTCACCCCTCCGCCGCCCCACTCCGAACCCAGGGTTATTGTTCAGTTCGGCCCCCAGTGGACCCCCCAGGGAACATCTCACACCAGACAAGTGTAACCCCTATGTTTGCATGGTAGAGTAATGGTGGTGTACGCATACGTGGAGAACTTGTTTGCGCAGCAATCGCCGACGTAGTGTAACTGAGGCGGAATAAGGGGGATCCAGCTTGCATTCGCCGAGGCAGATGGAAAACCACCTAAAAACCATCCACAGACTGGCTGGTTCACCGGACCTCGACACAAATCTGCTGGGCAGATTTGTGCCAGGGACCAGGCGCTCCTTCCCGCCCGGAAAGCCGTGTGTTAGACCGCACGGCCAACCGAGCGGGCTCGGAATAACTTTAGTGTAAGGTCTGTGGTTGGTTGGTTATTTGTTTATTCATCCACAGGTCATTTACATAACAATATCAGACACGAGATCTTAATAGAAAAGGGGAAAAAAAAATAAAAATTAACTAATGCAAGCATATAGTAATGTTATCTTACCAACAAATGCTTTTACACTCCTCATTTGTATCGCATATCAGTTCCCACACCACACTACAATGCACTGCATGCAACCCTCCCCCCCCCCCCCCTCCACACACACACACACACACACACACACACATATGCGCGAAACAGTGTCAAAATTCTTCATGTTGTCTCATTGGTCCATTTGAAAATGCCAAGACACTGCCTTTCCACAGTGAATGGTATGTTGAGCTCAAGAAAACAGAGAAGTTCAAATTTTCCATCACATATCTTAGATTAAATTAGATTAGATTTACTTTCATTCCAATTGATCCGTAGTGAGGAGGTCCTCCAGGATGTGGAACATGTCAGAAAAACAACAATACATGACAAATATTTACAACTAAAACAAATAAGCTAATGTACCATTCCACAGGTCCCAAGTGGAATGATCGTCATTTTTTAATGAACACTAAGAGTCATTTTACAAATACTAATGCACTGAATTTAAAATAAAAAAGTTTTTTATTTATTTATAAGGTAATAAACATGTAATATGACTACTGTAATACTTATTTACAATAAACACATTACTGCACTCAAATGGTGCAGAAGTTAGATTACACACACACACACACACACACACACACACACACACACACAAATTTTCAGTGAACACATTACTGCACTGAAATTGTGCAGAAGTTATGTTGTACTTATATACAAATCAGTTGGTTTTACTAAGAAATTCATCAATGGAGTAGAAGGAGTTGGCCACCAATAAATCCTTTAGGCTTCTCTTAAACTGAATTTCATTGGTTGTTAAGCTTTTTATGGCTGCTGGCAAGTTATTGAAAATGTGTGTTCCTGAATAATGCACACCTTTTTGTACAAGACTAAGTGACTTTAAATCCTTGTGAAGATTATTCTTATTTCTAGTATTGATTCCATGAATTGAGCTGTTGGTTTGAAAAGTGATATATTTTAATGACAAATTTCATTAAGGAATAAATATATTGGGAAGCAGTAGTTAGTATCCCTAGTTCCCTAAACAGACTTCTGCAGGATGTTCTTGAGTTCACACCACATATAACTCTTACTGCACGTTTTTGTGCCCGGAAAACTTTAGCTTGGCTTGATGAATTACCCCAAAAAATAATCCCATATGACATTATGGAATGAAAGTAAGCATAGTATGCCAGCTTTTTCATTTTTATATCCCCTATGTCTGACAAAATTCGCATTGCAAACAGAGATTTGTTAAGACGCTTCAGCAGTTCTGTGGTGTGCTCCTCCCAGTTGAATTTATTATCAAGCTGTAGTCCCAAGAATTTAACACTGTTCACTTCTTCTATCTGCTTGTCATCGTATGCAAGGCATATACTCGTGGGACACCCCTTACAAGTTCTGAACTGCATCTAGTGTGTTTTTTCAAAGTTTAGTGACAAAGAATTGGGTAGGAACCAGTGATTAATGTCCACAAATATTTTACTAGCCGATCTTTCTAAGACTACACTTGATTTGGTATTTATTGCAATGTTTGTATCATCGGCAGACAAAACAAACTTGGCATCTGGTAATGTTACTGATGAAAGGTCATTGATATACACAAGAAAAAGTAAGGGCCCCAAAATGGAACCTTGTGGGACCTCACATGTAATTAGTTCCCAGTTGGATGATGCCTGATAGCTTGATACATGTCTCATTCCTAATAACACCCTTTGTTTCCTGCCAGAGATATAAGATTTGAACCATTTTGCAGCATTTCCTGTTACACTATAATATTCTAGTTTACTTAAAAGGATATTGTGATTTACACAGTCAAATGCCTTTGACAGATCACAAAATATACCAGTTGCCTGCAATTTTTTGTCTAATGAATTAAGTACATTTTCACTGTAAGTGTAGATAGCCTTCTCAATATCAGAACCTTTTAGAAATCCAAACTATGACTTTGACAGTATGTTATTTGAGATAAGATGGTTATAAAGACGACTGTACATTACTTTTTCGAAAATTTTTGAGAATGCTGGCAACAGTGAAATTGGACGGAAATTTGAGGCTATTTCTTTATCTCCCTTCTTAAACAGTGGCTTAACTTCAGCATATTTCAGCCATTCAGGAAATATTCCACTGATAAACGACTGGTTACACAGATAGCTTAATATGTTACTTAGCTCAGAATCACATTCTTTAATTAACTTTGTTGATATTTCATCATACCCACTAGATGTTTTTGATTTTAAAGATTTTATGATGGACATTATTTCTGTTGGGGTAGTGAGGGTCAAATTCATATTATGGAAGTTACTTGAAATGTCTGGTCTAAGGTAATCCATAGCAGCATCTACCGAACCTGACAACAACATCTTTTCAGTAACAGTTATAAAATGTTTGTTAAAAAGTTCTGCAACACTATACACATCTGTCACCAATGTATCATTTACTCTTAATGCTATTTGTTCCTCTTCATGTCTGGTTCTACCGGTCTCCTCCTTCACTATATCCCATATTGTCTTTATTTTGTTATCTGATATGACTATCTTTTCCTTGTAATATATTTGCTTTGACATCCGTATTACAGTCTTTAATATTTTGCAGTATTTCTTATAATGTGCTATAGCATTAACATTGGAAATGTTTCGGATTGACAGATACAGTTTTCTTTTTGTTTTACAAGATATTTTCTTTTTGTTTTACAAGATATAGGATTTCACAGTAAGAGCCATTAAACTATGATAGTTGTCTATTATTAAATGATGTTTTGATTGAGTTTTTAAATATTTGAATCTTAGTTGTCTCTTTAAGCTACATGGAGTAATTTACTGCACAATTTTATTCCCTTGCAGATAATGCTGTATGTTTTTTTACTCTTGGTAAAAGTCAGTGCCATTAGAATCCCAGTTGTTTAAACAGATCATTACAGGGAGCTCAGTAACTACTTATTATTCTCATTGCCCTTTTCTGTCATTTGAAGACTGTCCATGTTTTGTGGAAGGGATTGCCAAAAAAGATTTCATGGTTAAAGATGAAATGCATATAGGAATTGAAAGCGACTATAAGACACTGTCTGTTACACCTTGATGAAAGGCTTTAAAGGCACAGGACACTGATGACATTTTCTTTGTTAGTGTATTTGTGAGTTCATTCCAATTCAGGTGACTCTATATTAATTCATAAAAATTTTGTTTTTGCTATACACTACAAAACTTTCATCCACATTTACTTTTACAGAATTATTTTCCTTGTCTAAGCAGAAATTCATGCTGATTATTTTCTTTATATTCAGTATAAGTTTATTCCATGGTGACCAATCATAAACATTCTTTAGGCTTTCATTTGCTTTCTCCGCTAGAAGTTTTGGTGTTCTATTGGGGGTGATTTTTTCCACCATGTACAAACTGTAGTTTTTGATCCATGGGAGGATACAGAACAAAAGAGGCCTCATAAACTTATATCTGAAAATGCATGGTTTCTTTGCTAGAGACCATTTATTCAGTCATACTTTGCTGCATAGACTGTGATCTAATGTGTGCTGTACCATGCAGCTACAGTTACAGTATGTATGGTTTCCTCCTAGAGGGTGATACTTTTCCCCATACGTCATGCCCTAGTGCCCTTTCCTGCCATAGTAATTGGTAATGTTGTGTCAGATTCACTTCTCTTCCCGACTCACCTTGTAGTGGATGTGATACAGTGTTGTACACAAGGTTCTGTATTTGAATTGAGGGCTTGCGGACATAGTATTTACTTACAGAAAGGCAAATGGCAAAGGGCAGTGGAGAAAGGTTGTATCAGGAGACCTATCCTCACAGACAACAACCACAACAGTCAGTGTTTGCAACAGTGTTTCACCGTTTGTCTGAGACAGGGTCATTTCAGGAAGCAGAAAATCATTAAGGACGTACTCGAAATGTTCGGACAGCAGACTTGGAGGAAAATCTGATTAACATTGTGGAGGGCAACCACCATGTCAGTACCAGAGCCAGATGACTGTGTGGAACATTCTCCATGACAATTGTTACTACCCTTATCACCTACTGAGTGTGCAGGGCTTGCTAGTGACAGAGTTTCCACATCAGGAGCAGTTTTATCACTAGTTTCATCATCAGGAAACCACAATTCCAGGATCTGTCTCATCCATCCTATTCACAGATGAGGCCACCTTTACATGGAGTGTTATCTTCATCTTCCATAACAGTCATCTTTGGGGTAGTATGCAGGACCCCTATGGTATGGTGACAGTGAATCATCAGCATTGGTGTAGCTGGAATGTGTGGGCCGGGATAATTGGCAACTGTATTTTGGGACCAGTCTTCCTTTCACGTTGTCTAACAGGCTGGAACTATTGGCATTTCTTGCGGGTGATCTTCCCTCCCCTGTCGGAAGAAGTGCCGTTGGTGTTTTGAAGGGTTTTGTGGCTGTCACATGATGGTGCTCCAGCCCACTTCACCATTAACATCTGGACGCTTCTCAATCGTGTCTTCACTGGTCGATGGATCAGACGAGGGTGTCCAGTTGCATGGCCTGCTCATTCATAGGATATTAACCTGTGCAATATCTGGTTATGGGGATGTCTCAAAAGCATTGTGTCTGCAGAGTCCATTCTGGAGCAGCGTATTCATGCTGCCTTCCACTGTTTGGATGCACCCTGGCTGATGTGAATGTGTGCACGTACACACATGCGTTGAGGCACATGGAAACCATTTTCAACACATACTGAACTGTGGCTGTATGGTACAATACATGTTAGACTGCACTCTCTGTAACAACCAATGATTGAGTAAATGGTTTCTAGCATGGAAACAATGCATTCCTGGACATAAGTTCATTATACGTGATCAGGCCGTAGAGTTTGTACATGGTGGAAAAAATCACCCAGTATATCTTGCTATCATCAGCAAAATAATTTTTTCTCCATGCCTAACATTGTCCTGAAATTTATTAATGTACATCAGAAACAATATAGATCCTAAGGTGCTGTATTGAGGGCCTTCTGTGTTAATATAATTTGGATCTGATAAATGCTTCCATAAAAATTTTGCTTTATTGTACCCTGTTTTTCATATGTGACTGAAACCAGTCAATGGCAGTTCCTATTGTTCCAGATGATTGTATTGTTTTTAGTAGAATCTGATTGGCAACAGTATCAATGGTCTTTTGGCAACATTAGTTTAGGTTAGATTTCACAATGTTTTGATGCTTTAAAGAATTACAGTGATGATGTGCTGGTGCTACGGCCAGTTCCACCATGTTGCCCAGACAACAATTGTACTGGGATTATGGAACCACCAAATTTATTTCTCCAAAACTGCAGTTTTATTAAGATACAGTAATTGCTTTGGAAGTGTCTGTCTGCATGCTGTGCACTCAAGTTCAGTGAGCTAGTTTTCTTACAGCGACTTGCACTTTTCATTTTGCGACACTGATTACACTGGGCAACAACCAAAAAAACGTCATGGGTTTCTCAGCTGATTTAGACTAATTTTGGTGTTCTGAGTCCGAATATCACATTGATTTTGCTCTATCAGGTCAACTTTTTGAGATACAGCCATAGGCCTACATGACCATTTTTCCCTGAAATGTAAGCCTTTTTATAGGCTTCAATATGCTAATATTAGGGGTTTTAAGGGGATTATTCAGGACATATGAAAACAAAAGAAGCCTTTAAGATTGTAACAGTTAATCATTCCAATAGATGCCTTTTTTTCTTACTATAGTATAAAATTTATTCTAATTTTTATTGTCTGACAGTCAACTGCATATTTCTATTACTATTTCAGATTGATATGGCTTCTGCGCGACGTTCATGCATGAATAATCCAGACGTTTTCTGCTACATCTGCGGAGAATACACGCTTTCAGTGGACAAGAAGAACATCACGGGATTTGTGAAGAACGCCTACCAGGCTTACTTTCAAGTCAAGCTGGGTGACCAAGATAAGCCCTGGGCACCGCACACGGTCTGCAAGAAGTGCGTGGAATACCTCCGGCGGTGGACGAAGGGCACGAAAACTTCACTGAAGTTTGGGATTCCGATGGTTTGGAGGGAGCCCTTTGACCATGCATCGGATTGTTACTTCTGTGCCATCAATACTACTGGCATCAACCGGAAGAATCGGCACAGCCTCCAGTACCCCGACCTTCCATCTGCCCGCCGTCCAGTTGTTCACTGCGAAGAAATTCCTGTACCAGCATTCACAGAGCTTCCTAACATCGACGACGAGGCCACCACTGCAGACGAGGGAGGATATATAGCAGACGAGGAGTATGAAGCACAAGATGGTCGGCAGCTCTTTTCACAATGTGAGCTTAATGATCTTGTTCGGGATCTCAGCTTGTCGAAGACTTCATCCGAGCTGTTGGCCTCCAGACTCAAAGAGAAAAATCTACTTGGTGAGGACGCGCGTATCACTTTCTTTCGTAGAAGGCATGAGGACTACATGGGCTACTTCTGCCAGGAGGAAGACCTAGTGTACTGCCGAGATGTCGCCGGTCTTCTTGTTAAACTCGGGGCTCCTACATACGATCCGAGAGATTGGCGACTCTTTATTGACAGCTGCAAGCGTTCTTTGAAGTGTGTGCTCCTCCACAACGGGAACGAGTTCGCCTCAATCCCTCTTGCTCACTCCACAACTCTCGTAGAGAAATATGAAGCAGTGAAGTACGTGCTCGACAAAATCCAATATGAGCAGCACCAATGGATCATCTGCGTCGACTTCAAGATGGTGAACTTTCTACTTGGTCAGCAGTCCGGGTTCACGAAATACCCATGCTTTATATGTATGTGGGACAGTCGAGACAGAGCCCAGCACTATGTAAAGAAAGTGTGGCCACCACGAGAGCAGTTAGTACCTGGTGCGAGAAACATCATAAACGAACCTCTTGTTGACCGGGAGAAGATATTGATCCCACCGCTACACATGAAGCTTGGGTTAATGAAACAGTTCACGCGTGCTCTGGACAAGGATGGGAGGTGCTTCCACTACCTGTGCCGAGCCTTTCCGCGACTGACCATTGAGAAGCTGAAGGCCGGCATTTTCGATGGGCCACAGATACAGCAGCTCATAAAGGACACAGAGTTCGAAAACTCCATGAACACGTTAGAGTGCGCCGCGTGGAAATCGTTTGTGCAGGTGGTGAACAACTTCCTGGGGAACACGAAGGCAGCAAACCACGCCAGACTCATCAGCAGCATGATAGAGGCCTTTCAAAAGCTCGGGTGTTTGATGAGTATAAAGATGCACTTCCTGTACTCACACGTGGAGAAGTTGCCTGAAAACCTTGGGGCGATGAGCGACGAGCAGGGAGAAAGGTTCCATCAGGACATGCGCCAAATGGAGGATAGGTACCAGGGGAGGTGGGACGCAGTCATGATGGCGGACTACTGCTGGATGCTGAAGAGAGACAACCCAGCAGCTGCTCACAAACGGGAATCGAAGAAACGCCGATTCATGCCGTGAACTCTGAACTTTTGTGTCACGTAACGCTCATTGTTATACTAATATTATGATAAATATGCTTATTTAATTTGATGGAGTAAATAAAAACTTAATGAATTTGCATACGTTGACTTTTATTTCTTGAGGAAAACGGAAAAAATCTTGCGGGGTTTCTCAGCAGATGATACAAAGAAATTTGTTTTTTTACGAAAAATCGATTTTTAAAAATTTCTGTAGCAAAAAATCCTGACCTGATAGAACAAAACCAAGGTCATTTTCGGACTCAGGGCATCAAAAGTAGTCTAATTCAGCGGGAAAACCCTAGACTTTTTTAAAAAAATCTTTTTTTGTTGCCCAGTGTTATCAGTATCACCTACAGTGCCACATAAAAGACACCAAATCTAATTTTTGTTTTCTTGTTGGTATTTCACATATATCATAATTTTCATAGTATAGATTTACACCTCTCACAGTGTCAAAGTCGGCTGGTTTGAATGTTGTAGAGTAGCCAGATGGCAGACAACAGCACTTGTTTTCATCCATTTTGTTAACCTTTTATTTTCATTCTACATTTAGTAGTAGGATGTATTGGGAGTGTGCATGCTGTGTGAGGTGGCAGGAGGAGCTAGCCCTGGTTCATGAATAGCTGAAGATGCTGCTGGCTGCTGTCAGCTGTCTGCGGGCTTCCGACTGAAGGTGTAGCAGTGGCGGAGAAACTGTGCTTTGCATGAGACACCTCAGGTATGGCTCGTTTCATCCAAGAGCTCTGCTGCCAAGACACCTTACAGTGGCGAATCTGTGTTTGCCACAAAGTGAGTGGCCTGTTGTAACACATTCACATGTGAGGACTGGCTATATGGCCTTGCCCATTCATCTTGTGAAAGGACAAGTGGCCACCCCTTCAGCAAGATGTGATTAGCCACACAAGGGGCGGAGGTTGCTAGATACCGGGGTCTCCAAAGTTAGGCATGTTATGGAGCACTGAGAGAAATAATGACCGGGGCTGGAAAGAAGTTCAGTGTACATAAATGATTTGGTGGGCAGCAATCTGCAGTTGTCTGTTGATGATGCTGTGGTGTATGGTAAGTGGTTGATGTTGAGTGACTGTAGGAGGATACAAGATGACTTAGATAAAATTTCTGGATGGTATGATGGATGGCAGCTACCTGTAAAAGTGGAAAAATGTAAGTTAATGCAGATGAGTAGGAGAAACAAACCCGTAATGTTCGGATATAGAATTAGTCCTACTTGGTACAGTCACATCATTTAAATATCTAGGTTTAACATTGCAAAACTGTAGCAAATGAAACAAGCATGTGAGGTTTGTAGTAGGGAAGGCAAAAGCTGGACTTCGGTTCATTGGGAGAATTTTGGGATAGTGATTCACCCGTAAAGGACACAGCATATAGGACACTGGTACGACCTATTCTTGAGTACTGCTCGAGTGTTTGGTATATGAACCAGAGTGGATTGAAGGAAGACACTGAAGCAATTCAGAGGCAGGCTGCTAGATTTGTTACTAGTAGGTTTAAACATCACGCAAGTGTTACGGAGATGCTTCGGGAACTCAAATGGGAATCCCTGGATGGAAGGTGATGTTCTTTTTGAGTAACACTGTCTAGAAAATGTAAAGAAATTGCGTTTGAAGCTGACTGCAGAATGATTCTGTAGCCTCCAATATACATTGCACTTAAGGACCACGAAGTTAAAAATATGAGAAATTAGGGCTCATATGGAAGTATACAGACAGAAGTTTTTACCTCATTCTGTTTGCGACGGGAACAGGAAAGAAAATGACTAGTAGTGGTACAACACGCTGTAAGATGGATTGCAGAGTATCGATGTAGATGTAAGCCCAGTATGCTGGTCATGGACCCTACCAGAATGTGGAGGAGGCCCTGCATGTGACTATCAAGGATGTAGGGTGCAATCATCTTCAAGTTGTAGTTCACGTCAGCACCAATGTTGCTTATTACTTGGGTTCGGAGTGTATACTCAGTTACAGGCAGCTGGCAGAAGTGGTGAAGACTCACCAATTTGCAATATCATACTTGCTTACTTACTTTACGTGATCAGGCCCAATGGACCACACACTGCTTTGGGAGATTGCCTCCACTTCAGCCTGTCTTCAGCTCATTTCTGCCATCCTTCCAGCAGTCCCACTCTCTGAAGGTTTTTGGATATGCAGTCACTCCGTCCAGTTGTAGGTCTTCCTACAGGCCTTCTGCCAGTTGGCTTGGTGTTGAGTACAGTTTTCAGCCATCGGTTGTCCTGCATTCGAGCAACATGCCCTGCCCACTGGAGCTGTCGTGTTTTCATTATAACCACGATGTTCGGCTCTTTGTAAATATCATACAACTTTGTATTGTAACGAATCCTCCATTTTTCACTCTTATCATTGTAAACTCCTCCAAAAATCTTCCGAAGGACTTTCCTTTTAAATATCATCAGTCTGTTCAGACCTTGCTTGGTTGTACTCCAGGTGGCACATCCATATAGTACTGCTGGCTGTAGGTGTGTTTTGTAGATGTTTATTTTGAAATGTCTTGACAAACTTCTGGTATTGAGGAGAGCATTAAGGCCATAGGCGATAGTTTGAGATCTTCAGATGAACACTTTCCGTTTGATACGCAGAGAGTGAAATCAGACTGCATACAGTGTAAAGACACTTTGAATGTCAAAATTTTAACAGTAAATTGCCAAAGCATTCTTAACAAAAAAGTTCCTGAATTTACTGCCCTCCAAGAAAGCTATCATGCTCAAATTATATGCTGAACTGAGAGCTGGATGAAACTCAAAAGTAGAAAGCTCCATAATATTTAATGAGGAATAGAACGTGTATCAAAAGGCAGATGGAGGGGAAGTGTTCATTGCTGTTGACAAAAATAGTGTGTCAATCAAGTTTGAACTTGGATCTGACTGTGAAATTATCTGCACATGAGTAATCAGCCTAGATGAACTCAAGTTAACCATCAGATGTTTTTACTTTCCATTTGATTTTGCTTTAACTGTTATAGAATCATTCATAGAAAGTCTGCACTAAATAGCTTGGAAGTACCCTGATCGTGCAATATTAGTTTGAGGTGACTTTAACCCAGCGAGTATAGACTAGTACGTCTATGGATTCATTGCAAGTGGTATGGACAGCTTAAGATTTAAGTGTAGGGAAGTCGTTTCTGAAAGTATTTGTATGGAGTGTAGCCAAGTATGAAAGTGAAACATGGACAATAAACAGTTTAGGCAGAAGAGAATAGAAGCTTTCGACATGTGGTGCTACAGAAGAATGCTGAAGATTAGACAGGTAGATCACATAACTAATGAGGAGGTACTGAATAGAACTGGGGAGAAGGGAAATTTGTAGCACAACTTGACTAGAAGAAGGGATCGGTTGGTAGGACATGTTCTGAGACATCAAGGGAACACCAATTTAGTATTGGAGGGTAAAAATCACAGAGGGAGACCAAGAGATGAATACACTAAGCAGATTCAGAAGGATGTGGGCTGTTGTAGGTACTGGGAGATGAAAAAGCTTGCACAGGATAGAGTAGCATGGAGAGCTGCTTCAAACCAGTCTCACGACTGAAGACCACAACAACAACAACAATGGCCAGTCAGTCTTGTGAAGTAGTTCTGAACATGTTTTCTGAAAACTGTATTGAGCAGGTAGTTTAACAACCCACATGCAATGGAAATATTTTAGACCATGTAGCTGTAAACAAGTTTAACCTTATCAACAGTGTCATTATAAAGAGAGGCATTAGCAATCATGATGTCATCATAGCAACAATGGTTACCAAAGTTAAAAAATATATCAAAGAGGTTAGGAGAGTATTTTTATTAGAAAAAGCACCCTTCTTAGGCAGTGAGTAGACATTACTTAGTGCCAATAAGATGGACAAAAATTATGGGCAAAGTTTCTTTCCTGGTGTATATGCTTCTTTCACCACTATTGGGTGTAGTGCCATATCCAATCATTCAAAAGCCACAATATTTTGGCAGACAATTGTTCTGCCAACATCAGAGGGTTTTGATGGAATGAAGTGTCTGCTGCCAGCTTGGGGTTTTTATACAATGCCAGCCCAGACTTCAGGCCTCATCAGCCCTGCACTGATCTTGGTGGTGAGGGTGCATGTGGCTGATGGTGGAAGGGAGAGTCTCAGTTTCCTTACACCCATTGTCCATGTTTTATCTCTTGTCCAGGTGTTACGTTTTTCTTTGATGGAGATTAATTTTGGCTCCAATGGCTTGCTCAGTTAGAAACTAGTGACTCTGTTGTTTAAATTATCAGTCACATGAAGTTCAATTGCTTCTTTGAAAATGAAATCTGAGATTGAGTGCACCATGTGTACTAGTGTGTTGACCACATTGTTTTTCTGTGAGGGATGGTGGGGGCTGGAGGCATGGAGATATAAATCTATATTTGTTGGCTTGTGGCATGCACTGTGGTCAAGTGAGCTGTCAGGCACTAATCACTCACCCAGTGCAGAGTCACTAATGACTGGCAGAAAACTCAGGTGACTGTTGTATATAAGATGGGTAAAATTACATTCCAATACACATAACATTGATTTGCTGCATAATTGTTGAGCATACTTTAAGTTTGAATGTCATAAATTTCCTTGAGACGGAAAAGCTTCTATCCACAAATCAGGCCAAATTTAGACAGAATTGCTCATGCAAAATACGGCTTGTCCTTTTCTCATGATATGTCCTGCAAACCATGGATGATGAGTGACGGATATGCTGTATTCCTAGATTCCCAAAAAGCATTTGATGCAGTGCTTGCTGCACTGCAGACTGTTTACAAATGTACAAGCATATGGAATAGGTTCCCAGACTCTGATTGATTCAAAGGCTCCTTAAGTCATACAACCCAGTATGTTGTTCTGGACATTGAGTGTTCATCAGAAACAAGGTTATCATCAGGAGTGCCTCAGGAAAATGTGACAGGACCACTCTTGGTCTCTCTCTATACATATAAATGATCTTATGGATAGGACGAACAGCAACTGGCAACTGTTTGCTGGAGATGCTGTAGTGTACAGGAAAGTGTCCCTATGGAGTGACTGGAGAAGGATCACTGGATGACATAAAGAGAATTGCTGTTTGGTGTGACGAATGACAGCTTGCTCTAAATGCAGAAAAATATACATTAATACAGATGAGTATGAAAAACAATCCTGTAATGTTTGAATACACTGTTAGTTTTGTGCTGCTTGATGCAGTCGCATTGATTAAGTATCAAGGTGTAAATTCGAAAAGTAATATGGAATGGAGCAAGAACACATAATGATGATAGTAGGGAAGGTGAATTGTCAACTTAGATTGGGAGTATTTTAGGAAACTGGGCCAGCCGCTGTGGCCGAGCAGTTGTAGGTGCTTCAGTCCAGAACCGCACTGCTGCCTATGGTCACAGGTTCGAATCCTGCCTTGGGCATGGATGTGTGTGATGTCCTTAGGTCTAGGGGACTGATGACCTCAGATGTTAAGTCCCATAGTGCTTAGAGCCTTTTGAACCATTTCGGAAACTGGAACTCATGATTCTACTGCCACAAATATATGTTTCACATAAAGACTACATGAACAAGGTATGCAGACATAACAGATAGTCTCTTCCTGTCACTCCATTTGCAAGTAAAAAAGGAAAGAAAAGTAGTGGTACAAGGTACCCTCCACCATGCACCATATATGGAGTATAAATGTTGATGTAGGTGCAGAGATAAATAGGAGGATATCGATGAACATTAACAAAAGCAAAATGAGGATAATGGAATATAGTCAAATTAAATAAGGTGATGCTGAGGGAACTAGATTAGGAAATGAGACACTTAAAGTAGTAAAGGAGTTTTGCTATTAGGGGAGCAAAACAACTGATTATGGGTGAGGTAGAGAGCATATAAAATATAGACTGGCTATGGCAAGGAAAGCATCTCTGAAGAAGAGAAATTTGTTAACATCAAGTATAGATTTAAGTGTCAGGAAGCCTTTTCTGAAAGTATTTGTATGGAGTATAGCCATGTATGGAAGTGAAACGTGGATGATAAACAGTGGAGACAAGAAGAAAATGGAAGCTTTCAAAATGTGGTGCTACAGAAGAATGCTGAAGATTAGATGGGTAGATCACGTAACTAATGAGGAGGTACTGAATAGAATTTGGGAGAAGGGCGTTTTAAGGTAGGTGTGATGGTACAGTTCGCGGTGCTGTAAACCGTTCCGTGGCATACAACTCGCAACCACAGTGCGCGCTGATCAGTGTGCCAGTGACAGACGAGGTGGGACAGCAGGAATAGCTGCAGATGCAGCAACAACAGCAGCATCCGGAGCAACAGCAAGCATACCAGGATGCACACTACAGCAATAGGAATGTCATGACTGGAAGAAGGGATTATTCAGTAGGACATGTTCTGAGGCATCAAGGGATCACCAATTTAGTTTTGGAAGGAAGTGTGGGGGGTTAAAATTGTAGAGGGAGACCAAGAGATGAGTACACTAAGCAGATTGAGAAGGATGTAAGTTGCAGTAGTTATTCAAAGATGAAGAGGCTTTCACAGGATAGTATACCATGGCGAGCTGCATCAAACCAGTCTCTGGACTGAAGACCACAACAACAATGACAAGCACAGAGAGACAGTGGAAGTTCAAAATCACAAAAACAATTTTAACAGAAAATAATAAGTATTGAAATTAGACAAGCTGTGGGCCTTAGTGCTATATAAAATAAACAGCGCCAACTGTTCTCCACTACAAAATTCATAACAGACATTGATGCAACTCTCTGATCTTTGGTAGCAGTTGGATGATGTCACAAACTGACTGTTGTGTGGATATTTAGTTTGGCTTGCTGAGCTAGTTTGAACTGGTAATTGCTTTTCTTAGTGGTTATAGCCTCTGGTAATGTGTCGAGTATTGGAAGAAGAAATATCAGGCAGAGAAATGTGCCTTGTGCAACAGCCACTTTTCCATAAAACAAAAATAAGCAACAAAGCATATACTGGTCATGAAAGATTGCACTGAATGAATTCACACTGTTATAGATGAGAATATGCGAGATAACGGACTATGGTGTGTGAAGTACTGGACAGAACTGAACTTCAGTGATGCAGTGAGTGCAATATTTGCTTGAAAAGTAAAGAAAAATCAACCTTAGAGCAGGAATATTACTCAAAGGTGGACTAACCTGTCTATTTGGTTGCAAAGTGACTACTTTTACATGTCCAACAGGAGTAGGTCAAAAATGTGAATTTATCTGTAACCTACTTGAGTTTTGTTAAGTCTATGTAATGTCATAAAAGAACTGTATATTTCACATACTTCTATTTTCTCATCATGAAGGAAAGACAACGGCTCAACTACAGCCAACTGAGGTGTGGCACAATGAATCACACAAACTGAAAATAGTACTTAGATGAGCTTCTGAACTCTTTCTCTTTCCTACTAGAAGTACACACGTTCACCTTCACACATACAGCCACAGAGACACCCAAATATACACATGCATGGCTGCTACGAGACTTACTGTTGGTTATTGACAGCAGTTAACTCAGCAGATGGAGGTGGGAAGTAGGTAGGAGGGAGACATGAGGCAAGGAGGGGGGAGCAGGACAGTGCTTGGCAGGTCTTTCAACAGATGAGTGAGCAGCTGCACAACAAAGGAGTTCGGAGGATAGATAATATATGAGGTACAGAGAGGGAGAGGGAGAAAGGGGGGGGGGGGAATTGGAGGTGAGAAAAGCAGAGGAAGGTGAAGATAGGAGAAAGAAGAGGGCCGGAAAAGGGAGCGAGAGAAAGAGAGGAGGAGGAGGACAAGGAGAGAATGCCTGCTTTCAGGGGTGGGGGGGGGGGGGAGGGGGGGGGGAGAAGAGTGGTGAGGGAAGACAGTACGCAATCTGGATATCTGGATGGAGAAGAAGTGGTGTGGACAAAGAGAAGGGGAAAGGTAACTGTGGCAGTGGGAAACAGGTTAGCAGAGATTTTGGCCAGGAAGATTGTGAGATTGCAGGATATGGTGGACAGACAATTCCCACCTGCATAATTCAGAGAAACTTGTGCCGGAAGGGAGTATCCAAATGGTTTTCATAGTGAAGCAACTGTTGAAGTTACTTGTATTGTGCTGCACAGCATGTTCAGCATTGGATGATTGAGTTTGGCATTTGCTTCAGTTTAGCTTGGCCTTTCATGTAAGTAGACACTTAGTTACTTGTCATGCCTGCATAGAATGATGCAAAGTAATTGCAGCATAGGTGGTATATAACAAGACTGGACTGCAGTAGGAAGTGGTGTGTTGGTGTACGGGACAGGTCTTGCACCTGGTGTGACCACAAGGGAATGGCCCATAGGATGCAGGATTGGGAGCAATATTGGAAAAAGGATGGACAAGGAATTATACTGTGGGAATGTTGTCTACTCCAGGGGCCTTGTTTCCAGTTCAGTCTTTTATTGCTCTGTCAAATTATTCTCACAGGATCACATCCCCCATCTCATCTTCAGCTATTTCCTCTTCCCTTTCTATAATATTGCCTTAAAGTTCATCTCCCTTGTATAGCCGCTCTATATACTCCTGTAACATATTCACTTTTCCCTCATATATTTTACATGCCAAATAAAATAAAACACATGGTATGCTACAAGCGAAAATAATGACAGTCCAAACTCTAACCAGTGATGTATCACATGTAAACTGCCTGAGTTAGGAAGCTGTAGTGTAACAGGGATATGTGGAACCAGTGAATAGCAGACCTGTCTTTTCGATTCTGCATCTTCAAAGTCCAACCACACCACCCTCCTCTGTCAGACTTTCCTACCTAAAGAACAGTTAATGGCATGTTGCTCACCAGCATGTGAATTCTGAGGATGAATGTGCTAAGAAAATGACATTCTGGGGAAGTTAATGAACCTATAAATAAATCATAGACAAATCTGGCAAAAGCTTGATATATTGCAGGAGCCCAGTGTCCTCCAATATTTGTGTGTATATATATTACAACAATTGCACAAAGTTCCAGATGCTTTGATCAGAATTCACAGCACTCTCATGAACTTACCTTCAGCCTTTGAGCCCAACACTATGGGTACAAAGATAAAGTTACTTGCATCAGAACACTAGAACATTCAATAACAATCATCCATTATTCTACACTGCTTGAAACTGTACCTGCCACATGAGTCTTTTTGCCATACTGCCAGGATTGTTTAGGAAATGATGGCACTTTTTCAACAAACACAAAATAACTGCATTCTCTCCCTGTTGCAACCAAATGGTCATCAGTGACAATAAATTCGTGATTGTAAGGAAGTACACATTGGAGCAGTAAAGCCACCCAGCTTATATACATGCATTGTAAAAATGGCATCACGACTGGCAAAGCTTTGCGCACTCAAACTTGTCATTAGTCAAAAATATTTATAATCACCACATAAAGTTACATCCTAAACAACTTGACTTGTAAATACATTATTTATGCAATATATTCAAACTTGCAACATGCCAGTCACTTCAGGCTCCAGGCATGTCTTCCCTACTACTGCCCGACTGGAGTGACAATGATGCCACACCTTCGTCTTTAGGAAATGATAATATTTTGGATACTGGAACACCTTCCTTCGATAGCTCCAAGTGATACCCTTGCAGATTTTGGATACTGGAACACCTTCCTTCGATAGCTCCAAGTGATACCCTTGCAGAATGGATATCTGCCAGAATTTTACCCCTCTCCTGACTATTACAATTCCTAACTTAAGAACTGAGAAGGGAGTGAGACAGGGTTATAGTCTATCCTCAATGTTATTCAATATGTATATTGAGCAAGCACTAAACCTCGAAACAAAAGAAAAATTTGGAGTAGGAGTTAAAGTCCAAGGAGAAGACATAAAAACTTTGAGATTTGCCGACGACATTGTAATTCTGTCAGAGACAGCAAAGGACTTGGAAGAGCAGTTAAAAAGAATGGACAATATCTTGAAAGGAGGATATAAGATGAACATCAACAAAAGCAAAATGAGGACAATGGAATGTAGTCAAGTTAAACCAGATGATGCTAAGGGAATTAGATTAGAAAATGAGACACTTAAGGTAGTGAGTGAGTTTTGCTATTTGCGACGCAAAATAACTGATCATGGCCAAAGTATGGAGGATATAAAATGTAGAGTGCCAATGGCAAGAAAAGCATTTCTGAAGAACAGAAATTTGTTAACATCGAGTATAGATTTAAATGTCAGAAAGTATTTTCTGAAAGTATTTGTATAGAGTGTAGCCATGTATGGAAGTGAAACATGGACAATAAACAGTTTAGACAAGAAGAGAATAGAAGCTTTAGAAATGTGGTGCTAGAAAAGAATGCTGAAGATTAGATGGGTAGATCGTGTAACTAATGAGGAGGTACTGAATATAATTGGAGAGAAGGGAAATTTGTGGTACAACTTGGCTAAAAAAAAGGGATGAGTTGGTAGGACACAATCTGAAGCATCAAGGTTGGTTGTTTTGGGGTAGGAGACCAGACAGCGAGGTCATCGGTCTCATCGGATTAGGGAAGGACGGGGAAGGAAGTCAGTTCCTTTGAAAGGAACCATCCCGGCTTTTGCCTGGAGCGATTTAGGGAAATCACGGAAAACCTAAATCAGGATGGCCGGACGTGGGATTGAACCGTCGTCCTCCCAAATGTGAGTCCAGTGTCGAACCACTGCGCCACCTCGCTCAGTGAGGCATCAAGGGATCACCAATTTAGTACCAGAGGGAAGTGCAGAAGGGGGGGGGGGGGGGGGGGGGGAGTAAAAATTGTAGAGGGATACCAAGAGAAGAATACAGTAAACAGATTCAGAGGGATGTAGGTTGCAGTAGTTACTCGGAGATGAAGAAGTTTGAACAGGATAGAGTAGTGTGGAGAGATGCATCAAACCAATCTTTGGACTGAAGATCACAACTACTTTATCGTGCCCTACTTTTCCTCTGTCTTTTATGGAAGTTGTACTGTTCCACGTGTTTGGAAAGAAGGGATGTCACTGCTGCAAAGTATGCAGTATTTTTGCTTACGACACAGTTTGTATCAATCCACCAACCTTAAAAACTTTCCCAACATCATGGCTTTACCTGTGTCCCCATGACCTGCATTTCCTCAGACAACTCTACTCCACTCTGTGATAATGGCTGACCCTTCTCACTTCTGGCACTCACAAATCGCGATTGATCTGCTGGATTTAAACTTGAATATCTTGTGACTTGCTACTCACATCATGTTGCGATTTTCAACAAAATCACTCTAATAAAATTCTCTATGAAATTATAGAGGATAATACTTGCTCAGTACTTTCTTTCATTATTTTAATTCATCCAGTCATGCCTGAGGAGGACAATGAGCATGGACAGTGGACAGATAACAATGCCATGTTTCACTTCTTCCACCTTTCATCTTCCCCTTCTTTGCATTATACTGGTTTTCCATCTGAGCTCTTGATATTTGTACAGCTGCTCCTCTTTTCCCCAGAGGCCTGTAGGTGGTATCTAACTTCCCCCTAGTGAAATATGCTTCTAAATTATTACTTTTGTCCTCTGGCCATTCCAGTTTAGCCATGTTTCACTTGCTGCATTTTTATATTTTCTCCTTTCATTATTTAAGTTCAGTATCTTCTGTGATAGCCAATGATTTCTGCCATGCCTTGTCTTTTCCCCTATTTAATCCACTGTTACCTTCACTATTTTGTAACATCTCAAATATCGACAGTTGGGATCATGGCCAAGCAACCAAAATGAGACCACAGTATCTGGCCAATGCTATGCCAGCTCATCAGCATCAGCAGAAAGGACTTCCATAGTTGGTGCTTCCGTGTGAACAGCATCATGCGGACTTCCATCACATGATCTACTGATTATGCCACACCAGGCCATCAACCCTGCTCCAGATGTTTTGACACAGCCTTCATACAGTGTGCCTTCTGCAACTAACAGCATTGGAAATGGGTTTGAAACCACCAAGACTAGCCAGTCGCAGCTGATCCATCTAATGACACATGCCTCCGTAGGGCCGTGAATTGACAACCGTTGCCTGTGTGTCCATCCCCAGCACAGAGACACTGCCTCACTGCTGCATCACCACCCTGCAGCCATCAGCCATCATACGTCATGGTAAGCTGAATTCAGTATCCAATATTATTTTTATACTTAATCCAAACACAATAAGAAAACATGGGCATAAGAAACAAACTATTTACTAAGTCACAGTATGACAGCTTAAGTACAATACAGTTTAGAGAGCATACACAAGACTGCCAGCTGGAGCCAGTATACTACTACATAAGAAACATTTGCCTGCCAGGGGCTGCTTGGTATTGGCTGCTGGTGATAGAGGCACTGGACACACGTCGGCAGCCTCTGGAGTGGGTTGGAGCAGCTGAACGGTTCACTCCTCACATGTGCACACGTTTTGACATTTGCTACGGTAGAGGTGGCAGAGGTGCAACAATGTGCAGGTTACTACAATTTTACTCAACATTGTGACAGTGCTTGACTCTCATGAATTATGGTGCAAATACTTAAAATTTGAAATACTGCATGGTACAGAGCAAGTCAAAAATATAGTTTGCGGACCACTGTCTTCATCAAATTGTTGCCTCATATCAATCATCACCCAGGACTTATCTTTTTCCATGTTTCTAGTTGGTAATCTCTATTGTCATAGCATTCCTGATCCATTAATTAAATTGTTTCTCTCTGCTATTTGAGTATCATCATACATTTAACTCGTATTAATATGCAGGTGAAGTGGTATTCGCTTGTCATGAAAGCAAAATGTAGAAACCAGAATTCTGGAAGATTTTCCTCAACATTATATGCTCCAAATACTATGTAGTTGAATACCCTTACTTTGAGAAAGGCTTCATCAAATAAGGAGTTAAAAAACACACACACACATTGTCACAAGCAGTACTGCATATTCCGAGAGATCTAGAGTTCTAGACTCTCTAGCCGGCTTTTCAGTACTGTTCACATAAATACCAATATTGGAAGTGATATCAATGAAGCAGTACTACCATCTGATATAGCAAAGAGAACAATGCTTTAAATGTGCTCTTGTTGTTGTTGTTGTGCTCTTCAGTCCTGAGACTGGTTTGATGCAGCTCTCCATGCTACTCTATCTTGTGCAAGCTTCTTCATCTCCCAGTACCTACTGCAACCTACATCCTTCTGAATTCTAAATTTGCTTAGTGTATTCATCTCTTGGTCTCCCCCTACGATTTTTACCCTCCGCGCTGCCCTCCAATACTAAATTGGTGATCCCTTGATGCCTCAGAACATGTCCTACCAACCGATCCCTTCTTCTGGTCAAGTTGTGCCACAAACTCCTCTTCTCCCCAATCCTATTCAGTACCTCCTCATTAGTTATGTGATCTACCCACCTAATCTTCAGCATTCTTCTGTAGCACCACATTTCGAAAGCTTCTATTCTCTTCTTGTCCAAACTATTTACCGTCCATGTTTCACTTCCATACATGGCTACACTCCATACAAATACTTTCAGAAATGACTTCCTGACACTTAAATCTATACTCGATGTTAACAAATTTCTCTTCTTCAGAAACGCTTTCCTTGCCATTGCCAGTCTACATTTTATATCCTCTCTACTTCGACCATCATCAGTTATTTTGCTCCCCAAATAGCAAAACTCCTTTACTACTTTAAGTGTCTCATTTCCTAATCTAATATCCTCAACATCACCTGACTTAATTCGACTACATTCCATTATCCTCATTTTGGTTTTGTTGATGTTCATCTTATATCCTCCCTTCAAGACACTGTCCATTCCGTTCAACTGCTCTTCCAAGTCCTTTGCTGTTTCTGACAGAATTACAACGTCATCGGCGAACCTCAAAGTTTTTATTTCTTCTCCATGGATTTTAATACCTACTCCAAATTTTTCTTTTGTTTCCTTTACTGCTTGCTCAATATAGAGATTGAATAACATCGGGGAGAGGCTACAACCCTGTCTTACTCCCTTCCCAACCACTGCTTCCCTTTCATGTCCCTCGACTCTTATAACTGCCATCTGGTTTCTGTACAAATTGTAAATAGCCTTTCGCTCCCTGTATTTTACCCCTGCCACCTTTAGAATTTGAAAGAGAGTATTCGAGTCAACATTGTCAAAAGCTTTCTCTAAGTCTACAAATGCTAGAAACGTAGGTTTGCCTTTCCTTAATCTTTCTTCTAAGATAAGTTGTAAGGTCAGTATTGCCTCATGTGTTCCAGTATTTCTACGGAATCTAAACTGATCTTCCCCGAGGTCGGCTTCTACTAGTTTTTCCATTCGTCTGTAAAGAATTCGTGTTAGTATTTTGCAGCTGTGGCTTATTAAACTGATTGTTCGGTAATTTTCACATCTGTCAACACCTGCTTTCTTTGGGATTGGGATTATTATATTCTTCTTGAAGTCTGAGGGTATTTCGCCTGTTTCATACATCTTGCTCACCAGATGGTAGAGTTTAGTCAGGACTGGCTCTCCCAAGGCCATCAGTAGTTCCAATGGAATGTTGTCTATTCCGGGGGCCTTGTTTCGACTCGGGTCTTTCAGTGCTCTGTCAAACTCTTCACGCAGTATCGTATCTCCCATTTCATCTTCATCTACATCCTCTTCCATTTCCACAATATTGTCCTCAAGTACATCGCCCTTGTATAGACCCTCTATATGCTCCTTCCACCTTTCTGCTTTCCCTTCTTTGCTTAGAACTGGGTTTCCATCTGAGCTCTTGATGCTCATGCAAGTGGTTCTCTTATCTCCAAAGGTCTCTTTAATTTTCCTGTAGGCAGTATCTATCTTACCCCTAGTGAGATAAGCCTCTACATCCTTACATTTGTCCTCTAGCCATCCCTGCTTAGTCATTTTGCACTTCCTGTCGATTTCATTTTTGAGACGTTTGTCTTCCTTTTTGCCTGCTTCATTTACTGCATTTTTATATTTTCTTCTTTCATCATTTAAATTCAATATTTCTTCTGTTACCCAAGGATTTCTACAAGCCCTCGTCTTTTTACCTAATTGATCCTCTGCTGCCTTCACTACTTCATCCTTCAAAGCTACCCATTCTTCTTCTACTGTATTTATTTCCCCCATTCCTGTCAATTGTTCCCTTATGCTCTCCCTGAAACTCTGTACAACCTCTGGTTCTTTCAGTTTATCCAGGTCCCATCTCCTTAAATTCCCACCTTTTTGCAGTTTCTTCAGTTTTAATCTACAGGTCATAACCAATAGATTGTGGTCAGAGTCCACATCTGCCCCTGGAAATGTCTTACAATTTAAAACCTGGTTCCTAAATCTCTGTCTTACCATTATATAATCTATCTGATACCTTTTAGTATCTCCAGGGTTCTTCCATGTATACAACCTTCTATCATGATTCTTAAAGCAAGTGTTAGCTATGATTAAGTTGTGCTCTGTGCAAAATTCTACCAGGCGGCTTCCTCTTTCATTTCTTAGCCCCAATCCATATTCACCTACTACGTTTCCTTCTCTCCCTTTTCCTACACTCGAATTCCAGTCACCCATGACTGTTAAATTTTCGTCTCCCTTCACTATCTGAATAATTTCTTTTATTTCATCATACATTTCTTCAATTTCTTCGTCATCTGCAGAGCTAGTTGGCATATAAACTTGTACTACTGTAGTAGGTGTGGGCTTCGTGTCTATCTAGGCCACAATAATGCGTTCACTATGCTGTTTGTAGTAGCTTACCCGCGTTCCTATTTTCCTATTCATTATTAAACCTACTCCTGCATTACCCCTATTTGACTTTGTGTTTATAACCCTGTAGTCACCTGACCAGAAGTCTTGTTCCTCCTTCCACCGAACTTCACTAATTCCCACTATATCTAACTTTAACCTATCCATTTCCCTTTTTAAATTTTCTAACCTACCTGCCCGATTAAGGGATCTGACATTCCACGCTCCGATCCATAGAACGCCAGTTTTATTTCTCCTGATAACGACATCCTCTTGAGTAGTCCCCGCCCGGAGATCCAAATGGGGGACTATTTTACCTCCAGAATATTTTACCCAAGAGGACACCATCATCATTTAATCATACAGTAAAGCTGCATGCCCTCGGGAAAAATTACGGCCGTAGTTTCCCCTTGCTTTCAGCCGTTCGCAGTACCAGCACAGCAAGGCCGTTTTGGTTATTGTTACAAGGCCAGATCAGTCAATCATCCAGACTGTTGCCCTTGCAACTACTGAAAAGGCTGCTGCCCCTCTTCAGGAACCACACGTTTGTCTGGCCTCTCAACAGATACCCCTGCGTTGTGGTTGTACCTACGGTACGGCTATCTGTATCGCTGAGGCACGCAAGCCTCCCCACCAACGGCAAGGTCCATGGTTCATGGGGGGGGGGGGGGGGGCGGGGGGAATGTGCCCTTATGTTTGTGGAATTCTGGAACATTTCTTACTGGATATTTGATCACATATTCCCCATCGATTGTAATGATGTTTGGATAACCCCCATGAATGTTAGAATTCTTCATTGCATTCTTCAGTTCATTTTCAGTCTGAGGCCCATGTGATAAACAGTGGATTATTTACACAAGCACTGTGCCTCATAATAATAACACCAAACCCTCATCATGTATACTTCAGCTTCATTTGTAACATCCAAATTCTCTCCATTTTAGGATTTTCACGAGATCCATACTTGTCAAAAAATGAATACCAGAGGCTTTAACAACTTTGCCACAACCACCCCACAAAGAACACTTGAAGTGAAACTACTGGAGATGAATGAGCACAGTTCAACCTCAATACCATCAAGATTGAGTGGGAAGAGGAAAGAATCTACTAATAATAAAAGTTCCATTTCTGCATTTGAACAATGGATAGGTGCTTTTAGAGTAAAATCAAGCCAACCTGAAGAGGCTTAAAGCATAGCAAGGTAGGGGGAGCTCTCTTGCTACAATTCTACTCCATAAATTCGATTTTTTACTCTCTTTTTTCCATTATGTTTGTAATATGTATGCAATATGGGTAATTTCTTATTTAACCTGTAGTTCAAAAAACTTAATTACTTATTAAATGATGTCATTATTTCTATCAAGAAATAATTAGTTTATGTGAAAACAATTTATTTGAAAGATTACTAAGCAATTTCGATCTCTACATAACACTTGGCATTAAGATTGTCAATGAGCAAACAGCTAATTGTTTATAAAATAACATAACTTGGTCAAAAGCCCTAATTTCCCTTTTTCAGGTAAATATTTTCCTTTCCCTGAGAAGTCATTAACTAGAAACTTATTTGTAATTAACTTTCCACACACCAGAAAATACTTCCATTATTTTGACTTTTTGACATATTTAATTCAAATAACTAAATCTCTTGATTTTGTCGCCCAAATTTTTCTGACTTATAGAATACCTTTGGTTATTGGAACAATCTGTTAATAGATAAATTAAGTTTATTAGAAAGAACTTGTAACATTTTTTATGAAGCTTGGTAAATCCTCATGGTAGTAAACAGTATAGACACAACATAGCTACTATTATTTTGTTAATTTTCTCATCAAACAAACCATACTTAACCAAACTTGTAATTTTCCTCAGTGTAATTGTGTATCCTTTAAATTTGCTCTCTTTTATGTCAATAACCAATGTGTACATCAATGTTTGAGGTTTATTCTTTCATGTGTATATAAATGTGAGTAATGGACAATACCACAGGCAGTCTGTGGTTGGTAATCATTACATCAATGTCACAGTGTCAGAGTTAGCACCCTCTAGTTAACTTGTGAAACTCTCTGTACCAACGTCAGCAAAACTGTGAACACTTACTTGTTGGTCAGTGCCAGTGTAAATGTCTTTATGGAAGTTATTTGAGTCAGCATACTGGTGGGTAATGTGAACAATGATGCTTCAGGTATTTCATTAATAGTATTCAGCTGATTAATGAGCATACTTGTGGGTAATGTGAGCAATTATGCTTCAGTTATTTCATTAATAGTATACAGCTGATTAACGATGAAAAGTGAATAGTTTGAGACGTGGCAATGATCTGCTATCTCATTAGCCACATTCATTTCTTAACACTGAAGTTACATAATTTAGTCAGCAGAATAACACAAGAAATGATAGTGGAACATCCTTGACATGTGTTCTGTTTAAATTAATATTGACTGGAGCGTAAAACACCTTACTCTGACCTTTAGATCGGTAGACATCTGGATCTTCATTTTTGGGGAGACAGCACAATTGTAAACCTATTTCAAGCAGTGTTACTGCAGAGTTGGTACTTAGTAACTTGTGTGCAGCCTTATCATATCTAAATTGTGTGTTAGGGAAAAAGACTTTTCTGACATTAAAAGCAGCTAAAAAGTTATAAATAGGGGCTTGCAGGCCCTCATTTCTTCACCTTGTGTAGACAATGACAAAATATGAAGTCACATAAGAAGTGACTTTAATATGTGTTTTGAAGTCATATTTGTAACTATGACAATAATATGAAATGAAATGTCGTGTGACTAGGGCCTCCCATTGAGTAGACCGTTCACCGGTTGCAAGTCTTTCGATTTGACGCCATTTCGTGCGACTTGCGCGTCAATGGGGATGAAATGATGATGATTATGACAACACAACACTCAGCCCCTGAGCAGAGAAAATCTCTGACCCAGCCGGGAATCAAACCCGGGCCCTTAGGATTGGCATTCTGTCACGCTGACCACTCAGCTGCCAGGGTCGGACGACAGTAATATGAAAAGGCTTAGATGAGATTAGATTAGTTTTTCATTCCATAGATCTGTGCTGAGGAGATCCTCGTGGATGTGGAACATGTCAACTTTTTTTTTTTTTTTTGACAAAAGAGTAGGCCTGACTCCAGGCTGCCAGGCTGTGCCTGTATCTGTTGTGAGCAGCAATCTGGGGTGGATGGTAGGGTAAAGAAGAGGAATGGTGCAGAGAGTGGGGGGAGGGTGGGATAGCAGGGTAGGGGGGGAGGAAGATGATGTGCTGCTTGTGGGAGCATGCAGGGGTGTGGTGAAGACAAGATGCACAGTTGGGTGGCTGTGCTTGGGCAGGGGGAACAGGAAATGAGAGAGGAGAGACAAAGAAGGTGAAAAGACTAGTAGATGTTTTGATGGAGTAGAAGGCACATGTAGTGCTGAAGTGGGGTCAGCAACAGGGTGGGGGACAGGGACTGGTGAAGGTTGAGACAAGTGACATTATGGGACTGTAAGATATATTGCAGGAAGAGTTCCCAGCTGCACAGCTCAAAAAAACTGTTGTTTGTTAGTAGGATTCAGATGTCGCAGGCTGTGAAGCAGTCATTGAAGAGAAGAACATTGTACTGGGCGGCATGTTCAGCAGCTGGGTGGCTTCCTCTTGGCCACAGGCTGTCAGTGGTTGCACCTTAGTTTGTGGATTACATGACTGTTTTCACAGGTAGCCCTGCCTTTGACTGGATAGGAAAAGGCTGTGACCTGACTGGAGTAGGTGGTGATGAGAGGATGTATGGTACAGGTCTTGGATGAGATGAGCCATAAGGCATGGGGTTGGGAGCAGGGGTGGAGTAGGGATGGATAAGGATATTGCGTAGGTTCAGTAGGTGACAGAATACTAGTGTAGAAAGGGTGGTGAGGATGGTGGGTAGGATAGCCCTCATTTCAGGGTATGGAGAGGTAATCAAATTCCTGGCAGAGAAAGTGATTCAGCTGCTCTAATCCTGAGTGGTACTGAGTAATGAGAGACTTCTATGGGGCCGGACAGTGCATAATTGGAGAGACAAGGCACAGGAGATCTGTTTTTGGACAAGGTTGAGAGGGTAATTACAGTCTGTGAAGGCCTTAGCAAGACCCTAGTCATATTTGGAGAGGAACTGCTTGCCACTACAGAGGCGATGACCATGAGTGACTGACCCGTTTGGAAGAGACGTCTTGGTATGGTGTGGATGGCAGCTGTCGAAGTGGAGGTAATGCTGTTGGTTGGTGGGTTTGACATGGATGGAGGTACTGATTTAGCCATCCTTGAGATGAAGGTCAACATCAGGGAGGATGGATTGTTTGACTGAGGAGGACCAGGTAAAGTGAATGGAGCAGATGATGTTGACATTCTGGAGAAATGTGGACAGGGTGTTCTCAACCTCTGTCTAGATCATGTAGATGAATTTACCTGATGTTTCTCGTAGTTTAGGTAGCTGGTTTACGCACAGCTTTGTTTAAAAAGAATAGCTCAGTGTGGTTATGGGGTGAGCTGCAAATTTTTGCTTTCATGCCCAGCACCTAACTTGCTGCAAATAATCTGCAACTGTGATCCTACAGTCAAATAGTTTATGCATTAGCTAGAATTGTGAATTAATAAAGTCACACAAACAGAAACTAAAGGATTAATTAATAATTTAATAAAAAAGAATTCTATTATAATGTATATACTTGATGCAGATGACAGAGATTTATGTTCGATAATGTGTATTCAATAATGGACATCCCAAATAAAAGGACGGTGGTCCTACAATAACCAGTTAAAATCCAGACAGAAAACACCCTTATCAAATGCACTAGGGTTATGTCGGGAGTGTTACAAGAATCCCCAAAACAGTCACCAAAGATATGGGAAAACTAAGTCCATTCATGATCAAAATACACAGAATGTTCACCAGATCCAGTGTTCAACATGATTATTTACAAATTTAACACACTGCAGTTGGAAAAAGAGTGTATAGTGGCCGTTCACCACCCAGAATCAGTTACCAACACAATCAAATTAACATACTATATCAGCAACAAGTCTGCCTTCTTCAAGAACCAACATAAAATGTGAGCTCTTCACTCGAAAAAATGCCTCTTTCTGCTTTCTGTTGTCTGTAGGCTGTCCCCCACAAAAATACATCTTTCTTAAGTTCTACAGACACAGTTTGATTCACCTTGACCACTTCCTGAACTTAACTAATATATTTTGAAAATATTTAAATAAAGAAATGTTATAATCATTCAGTCGCACTCAGATCCTTTACAATAATTATAAATAAAGATTTGTTCATAAATAAATAAGCCAACATTCTTGTGCAAGTGCACTCATTATAAATGATAACAGATGTCATTAAATACTGTATAAACAGTTATTTACGTCTGCTTGACAGAAGTGTCTTTTGGCCCTCTTTTCAAAGGTGGTGTCAGCTAACACATGCTACTGACCACTTATTAGATTACCATGATCTTGTATTAAAATGTGTAACATATACATTAAATAAATACACAAGTATGACCAGATAAGAGGAATTCATGCTGCATTCATTTGTGGATAACACGATGTTCTGACAAACATTTGCATAATGAAAAGATAGTACTCACATAATAAATCAAGAAATAAAACAGATACAGATACGTTGCTTTCAGTGGTGATAGCTATATCATTTGTTGAAATTACATGAAATGTTTAAAAGTTCAGAGGTTCAGTGTGAAAATGTTTAGTCACTGAAAAATATTAACTTTCATAGTTTTAAAGATACTGAAAATATTGTTGTGTCATTTTATGTCTCTCATTTTTCTGAGATTGCAGATGTATTTAGATTTGCTTTATTATTTGACTGTGATTTATTGTTGAATTTCTAAGAGCTATAAGTAACCATCTTTCAGCTTGTCTGAAAGTCCACCATTGCTCTTGTATTCCGCACTTGCTAAGTGAGCGACCACTGTCCATCCCCCTTCTCAGATTGTCCCCATTTCTGGCTATGCCGCTCATCTTTGCACCTGGCTTGTTGGTACTTGTCACCTAGCTGGGCTGACTGCAGCATGCGGTGAGCCCTGAACCTGTTAGCGTTCAGCCATACAAAAAATTCATGTTACCCCGTACAATTATAGGCAGCCGATTAGTGTGCCTACATACGCACAACATTACAGTGTGCTTCATCCAATTCACACCTGTGTGAGCTGCAACATGTTTGACCATAAGTTTCACTGCATAAAGTGTTCTTGTGAATAATGTTCACATACACCTGGACCAAAAGTCCTGGAGTGTCCTGTATGACCTCTGGTGCAGCCATTACACTTACAAGATCGTCCTGTGTCTTCACAGGAGTCTTGTAAACAATACTCTTCACGTATCCTGACAGGAAGAAGTCCAGAAGTGTTAAATCGAGTGATCGCGATGACCAATGGTGAACGTGCTGATGGACATCATGTGAAAAGTCGGCTGGTGTGCCATCATGTTGGAACACACCGTCCAATCGATAAACAATGGCACATCCTCCAAATGCTATGCCAGTATGTCTTATTAAGATGCGGCAATAAAATACGTGGTCATTCAAACAACCATTGATAATATCAGCTCACATATAAATACTGAAATGATGTTGAAATCTATAGGTGTGTGGCATGAGGCTTTTCATCATCCCAAATGTGGCTGTTACTATGGTTCAGCAGACCTGTTTTTGTGAAGTCTGTGAAAAGAATGATCTAAGGAAAGTCTGGAACTTCAACACACTGGTGTAGGAGCCACGCACCGTAATCAACATGTGGCACAAAATCAGCTGGACCCATTACCACCATGTTGGAACACACCGTCCAATCGATAAACAATGGCACATCCTCCAAATGCTATGCCAGTATGCCTTATTAAGATGCGGCAATAAAATATGTGGTCATTCAAACAACCATTGATAATATCAGCTCACATGTGTTGTGGGTAAAGTTGCTGTTCACAGAGAACTCCCAGATGCTACTCTGGGATACATCCACTGAACCTGCAATGTTGCAGGTACTCGTCTACTGGTTATGGTTGGTCAGTTGGAGGACTTCCTCTTCCACATCAACAGTGTGGCACATCAGGCCATGGCCCAATTGGCCCTATTAGCCTTGAAGATGCTGGTTTCTTGAAGGTGTTGTCCCAATCTTGCAAAAATGGCATGTAATGGACAGGCATTGTGCTAATCGACCATTCCGTCCACTTTCACTGTAAATGAGCAACACATCATTGTACTCAGAAAATGTGTACTCTGCCATTCTGTTATGCTCTGTCTTTCTTGATCACTCAGTAGCAACTGATGTAAATGCACTTTAATTTATTGTGTTGTTCTCTGATGACACTTGACATGATGCCACACAAGATATCACGTGACCTGAGACACCAAATTATGTCAATGTGTACTGCCTTCCATTATTTGAAGTCTTTTACCTACTAAACAACACCTTACAGACATGAGTTTATTACCAAATATTGCTGTCCTGAGACCCATCTACAACACCTATAACTGTATTTTAGAAATTTTCAATCACCCTTTGAAGGAGGGTAGATTATGGGTAACAGGCTGAAGGCATCGGTCCATGAGAGCAGAGATTCTCTCAGTGGGGCACAGTGATTGGCCACAGTGAAGCGTCCCGAGTGATTGGGTTCGTGGACTTTAAAAAGGAGTGTGCTGAGGGGTGAAGGTGTGGAGAGACAGAGACAGAGAGTAAGAGCGAGAGTGAGAGAGAGAGACTCCGGAGAGAAATTGTAGGATGGGATCTTGCTGGGTTTCTGGAATGGGTCACTGTGGCTGAGTTGGTATGTGGATGTATCTGACAGCTAGTGGAGACCCTCTACCAGGTAATGCCTGCAATTCATAACCACAGTGGTGGGTTCCATGTTGGCAGGTAGGTTTATAAGGCTGAGATCAGGTTTTAGGTGGTGGAGTCCAGTTCTTTTTTTGTAGTTGTAGTGTTGGTTTCCATGTTGAGAGATTTGGGCAACGATAGTGAGGAAGCGAGGTTCGAGGTTAGGAAATTCTGAAGTGTTAATAGGGGGTGATTTTAGGGCAGTGGGGGTAGGTCACCATTACATGGAGGAGTGAATTGAGTTAGGCAGGATTCAACATTGGCTCTGGGTTGAGTCTGATTGTTACGGTTGGTGGCAAAAAAGTGTTTCTACTGTAGGGACTGGGGGAAGGAGAGAAGGTCTTTAACAAGACCAGCGTAATTACATTTGGAAGCAGGGCAAAATGTAAGGTCTTTGGAAGGATTGATACTTCTGTGGAACTAAGGCTTTTGGAGGACAAGTTCATAACAGTGTTTCAGACCTTATATCTTCTGGATTTTGCATGGTGGGGGAAAGATAATCTGAGAGTGTGGTAAATGTTGTAGGTCTGAAAGGCACAGTTTGTCAACTGTTAGGAGATACAGGGGAGATTTGTAGACTCATGTAAAGGTGGTGGATAGTGTTAGTCTAAGGCAGGTGTAGGAGGTGAAACTGTTGGAGAGCTTTTTGAGACAGCATCGTTCATTCTGCTTTAGTCCCTGGAGGGCAAGAGTTTCAGTGCGAGAAATGGGACTAAGGAATTTGGGATTGAAGAGTAGGATAATTTTATGGATGGAGGGGGGATATTGCAAGGAGGTTTGGGTCTAATTTATATGTTTTTGAGGACTAGGTTTGTGAGGGCTGTAGGCCAATGGAATGTGAACAGACAGAAGTCATTGCGGAATGAGGGGTTCCAGCTAAAGATGGGTAATTTGATGGTCAGGCCATATGGGGTAGATTCCATAAACTAGGCACCAATGTCGGAACAGTATATGGGACTGAGTTCTGGCCAGTGATAAAAAAAACTTTTCTATATTGGCACAGATGGAAGGAGCAAGAATCCATAGTGAAGGATGAGTGAGTACATGGGAAAAATCACAAAAAAGATGAAACAATGAGGTATGTGAAAAAAAGGTGAGACCTTAGGGAGCAAGGCCAATAGTAAAAGATGAAAACAAACTAAAAATAATGTAAAAAGAAAAAGAATTAAAAACATAACAATAATTGGATGCTGGTCAGTGGGTGGATGTGTGTGAAGAAAGGTGGCAGCAAGTGTAACTGGATTAGGTGGGTCAGTATGTGTGTGCTAGACAGAATAAGAGAAAAGAGTACAAGGGTGGGAGTCATTAGGTATGTACTTCAACGAAGTATGTGTGGCACAGAAAGCTTTTTTTTCTCCTTATGCTTCATTACGGAATTATGAGACTCTGTATCTGCATTTTGTCTTTGTTTTAATGTTGAGGTTGGCTTGTGATGGAGGGACACAGCATTTCTGCAAGCTGGGATGACAATAAACATTGAACCACATTCGCTGTACCTGCTGGCTGGGTGGTTTATTCTGTGTCACTGATTCCTACCTTGGAGATACAGTGTATGCCATAGAGGAAGAGTAGCTGTGATGACACCTATGATATCATGGGGAACCAGAGAAAACTTGTTATGTGGGTACACTCAATTGAAACCTGTTAATTAAGACAAAAGGTTTTTGGACTTTGCCCTTATCGATGTTTTCACAGTATTCTGAATAATGTAACAGCTTTTTAATTATCAGTTATTATAAACAAGAGTACAATATATGAGAAATTGTCAATGAGAAGCCTCAAATTTATTTTGAAACTTGGATATTGGACTTGTACCCTTAACTTCCAGCAGTAACTTCGAGAAAATAAGTTTGATCAGAAGAGGACGGCAAGTGTGCTGAAATAGTGATATGAGCAAGCTTGAATAATAGGAAGTCTTAGCTCTCAATCAGACTTTACTTCGCCACTCAATAGCATGGTAAAGAACAGCAGAACATTGTACAGGTAAATTCCAGAATCATTCCTTTGAAAAGAGCATGCCCAATTCCCTTTCCCATCCATTCATTATCTACATGTAAATCTACAAGTCTATTCTGAAATTCACACTTAGTGCCTGTCAGAGGGTTCATGAAACCTAATTCACACTATTTTTTAATGTTCCACTCTCGAATAGTGCATGGGAAAAAATGAACACTTAAATCTTTCCGTGTGAGCTCTGATCATTTCTCCCTATGAAGGTGGGCATCAAAAAAATATTTTCACATTCAGAGGCATATGATGGTGACTGAAATTTTGTGAAAAGACCTCACCACAGTGAGAAACACCTTTGATTTAATGTTCGCCACCCCAACTCGCGTAACGTATCCATGACATTCTCTCCCCTATTTCGCAATAATAGAAAACATGCTGCCCTTCTTTGAACTTTTTTGATTTCTTCTGTCAATCCAACTACACACCAATATCCCAGAAGAGGACAGACAAGCACGATGTAGGCAGTCTCTTTAGACCTGTTGCACCTTCTAAGTGTTCTGACAGTAAAATGTAGTCTTTGGTTTACCTTCTTCACAACATGTTCTATGTGATCATTCCAATTTAAGCTGTCTGTAATTGTAATTCCTAATTATTTAATTGAATTCACAGCCTTCAAATTTGTGTGATTTAATGTGTAACTGAAATTTAGTGGATTCTTTTTACAACTCATGTTGATGATGTCACACATTTCATTATTTAGAGTCAATTGCCACTTTATGCACTATGTAGCCACCTTGCTTAAATCATTCTGCAGTTGGATTTGATCTTCTGATGGCTATACTAGATGGTAAATGACAGCATCTTCTGCACACAGTCTAAGATGGCTTCTCAAGATAGTCTCCTAAATTGTTATGCAGATCAGCAACAGCATAGGGTCTATAACACTTCCTTGGGGAATGGCAGATATTATTTCTGTTTTATTTGATGGTTTTCCTTCAGTTACTATGAACTGTGACCTTTCTGACATGAAGTCATGTATCCAGTTGCACAACTGAGACAATACTCCATAGGCACACAATTTGGTTAGAAGTTGCTTCTGAGGAACAGTATCAAAAGCCTTCTGTAAATCTAGAAATATGGAATCAGTTTTATAGCACTCATGAGAATAAAGAGCTAGCTGTGTTTCACAAGAATGATACTTTCCAAATCCATGATCACTGTGTGTCAGCAGATCATTTTCCTCGAGGTAATTCATAATCGAGCTTGTGCTCTGTCTCTAAGGACTTCGCTGTCAGTGGGATGTTAAACTCTTGTCTTCCTTCCTCCCTTCTTTACAAGCATTTGACAATCCATGTTCAGACCAACTGTTCAAGAAGAATACCATATGAGCATTGACACAAGAATGAGAAGTAGCCATTTCCAGGCCTTAGTCATAATTGATAAATAGTAAGATTTTACATAATTCCAATGCTTATTTATAAGGTGTCAGCATGGAGATCTCCTAATTGGGAGGCCAAGAAGGCAAGAATCAACATTGCAGTTTTCTTTTTCAAGTAAAATATTGACAGTGGCCGAAAGAAACTACAGCAAGGCTGAACAGCATATGGTTTACAAAAGTTTGAGGGGCACTTATTAGGAAATCATACAGTGGTACTGACTAACCATAAGGTGCTTAATTTTCTGAAGAGATGCCAACTACTACATCTTCGGCTGGCCCAGTGGGCTTTGCACCTACAACAATTTTAAATGGAAATCAGGTATCTAGAAGTTAGAGATAATATTATTGCAGGTGCTCTCTTCTGATTGCTGGCTGAGGGACTGCAGAAGGAGTCTGGTCTAATTTCAGAATGTATACATGTCTTTTATATGAAAGGTGTGAGAAAAAAAAAAAACTTCAATTTGGTGAATAAGCAGAGAAATGAGTTGAGATCAGAACTAGGATGATTGTCTCAAATACGTCAACTAATATTAGGTTTCCACAAACATCATACAGGAAAGGTTTATTACAACATACAACACTTTATTCTCTTCCACCAAAGAAAAATTTTGTTGCAAATCAGCTTTTGTGGTTCACAGTTTTGCCAAAGAAAACACATCCATGAACTTCATTGTACCTTAGTTTTTGGAAGCTACCATTGTCCTTGCACAACCTACAAGCAATTTTAGTAAATCAGCGTTCGTGATTTAGTTACTTATCAGATTTCTAACTAACATATTGTGCTACATGTATTTCTCCCTTAAAACAGGAGTAGCCCTTTATATTGTCTACATTTGTCATAAATTAACTCTGTTTTTGAGTTTGCTGACAACTATAATTAACCTCAAAACATTTTAGAAAACCAGTAGTTTTTACCAAAGATTTTTGTATTGCCTTAATAGAAATCTCATTTTATGTATTTGCTTCAATTAGCAACTTTTTAACTCAACAGATTGAAAGATAATCTGTGGTCTTAATTTAAAGTTATTTGTTCACTGCCTTGCAATACATTGCTCCAACCAAGATGCAGTTTCACTGTGAATGCTGTTCTCGAACAAGGGTTGGGTTGGTTGGTATTTGTAAGCAGCTGGAAATCACCTTGACTGCCATTAAACAGTTGGCAGCTGCTGCGAATTGGTGTGTTGGGAGAGCTTCCAAGAGTCATGTACCTATGATACCTGTACCAGAGGTACCTCAAGTACTATCCTCTCCCTTGGATCCTGTCTTCTCTGCAGAAAGTACAGGATCTGTTATTACTCATCCACTTTACTATGAGTGGCATGTCAATGGCAGATCTAGGCATCCTGTACAAGGTGCACGGGGACCACGGAAGACTCAGGGTGTTGTAACGATCCCCTTAACCACAAAGTTTGAGATGCTGTCTAACTGAAACTGAGGCAGTGGGACTCACTTTTTGTGTTTTGGGGAAACCTATTTTGTCCAGTGTCATGAGGAGGCAGTCGCAAAAGGGTAGGTTTCTATTAATTGTTGGCAATTCAAATGTATAGCGAATGATGGTACCCTTAGGGAAATGGCAGCAACAGGCAGGAATGAACACCAGGTGCACTCAGTGGTGTATGCCTGGCAGCCTCATTCAACAAGTTGAAGAGGCTATTCCAGCAGCCATTGAGGGAACATGGTGCTACCAACTGCAGATTGTGGCGCACATTGGAACAAATGATGCCTGTTGCCTGGGCTCTGATGTCATTCTTGGGTCATTCCAGTGACTGGCAGAGAAGGTTGAGATGACCAGCCTTGTACATGGAGTTTCAACGAAGCTCAGAATTTGCAGCATTGTCCCCAGAACTGATTGTGGCCCTTTGGTTCTGAGTCAAGTGGAAGAACTGAAACAGAGACTTCAAAAGTTCTGTGGCAAGCTAGGTTGCGACTTCCTGGACTTGCATCATAGGGTTAAGAACTGTAGGATCCCACTAAATGTCTTGAATGAGGTGTGCACTACACATCAGAGGCTGCCACTCAGGTAGCTGACTGTGTGTGGGGTGCACACAAGGTTTTTAGATTAGGTGACTCTCCATCCACTCCAGATAATGATGGCTGTAGAAAAACCAGAAGTATCAATTGTAAGATCGAAAGAAAGGCCTCCCACAGGTGACAGTATTAAAATCCTAGTGGTAAACTGCTGAAGCTTTAGTCAACAAAAGGCCTTTCCTTTTACAAAGGAAAGCTCAGGGAAATTGCCCCCAATTTAATCCTCGTACCACTGAAAAGATGAATGAAATAAGCATTGGTGTCGGTGGTGTAGAAAACAACACTCCAGGGCTCGATGGAATTTCTGTCAGATTCTGTAGTGAATTTGTGGCTGAGTTTGTGCCTCTTCTAACAGTATTCTATTGTAGATCCCTCAAACAAAAAACTGTGCCCAGTTCTTGGAAAAAGAAGAGTAGTAGAAGTGATCCACAAAACTACCATCCAATATCATTGACAATGATTTGTTGCAGAATCTTAGAACATATTCTGAACTCAAATATAATGAGGTATCTTGAACAGGAAACACCTCCTCAATGCCAACCATCAATGATTTCAAAAACATCAGTCATGTGAAACCCAACTCACACTTTTCTCACAGCGTACTGAAAGCTTCGGTCAAGGCAATTGGGTAGATGCTGTATTTATTGATTTCCAAAAAACATTTGTCTCAGTACCACATCTACGCTTATTGTCAAAAGTAGATCATATAGGGTATCACGTAAGTTTTGTGACTGGAGTGAGGATTTTTTAGGGAGGATGCAGCATATTATCTAGGATGGAGAATGATTGTCAGATGTAGAGGTAACTCCAGATGTGCTCCAGGAAGTGTGGTGGGACCCTTCCCTTACATGTTTTATATTAATGACCTTGCAGACAACACTGATAGTAAAAGCATGCTTGTTGTCAACAAAATCACAGCTCGGAAACAAGAGTAACATTCACAAATACAATAATTGCAGGAGAAATGATTTACATCATTCAGCCTTAGTGTAGCACAGTAAGAAGTGTGGTATTTTGCTACAAAAACCTTTGACCATCTGTAATATAGAAATTTAATAGATAATAAAATTAACTTTAGACCCAAACTGAAATCATATCTGCTTGACAACACCATCTTCTCCATAGAATAATTTTTTTTCTTTTTTTTAAGAAAGGGAGAGAAACTGGACATAGTTAAGTACACATCACTGCATACGTCAAAAATCATGTTGCCTTATTCCCCTCTGAGAATGTGTACTATAACTGTAAAACTGACTCATTGCACGTATTAGTTAGGAGTCATAATTATGATCCATGGAACATGCAAATAGCTAACAAACAAACAATGAATTGTGTGTTGAGAGGAGAATATATCAGTGGAAGGCTATGAGGAGGAATCACAGTTTATTTGTAACACAGCTCTTTATTTTATTTCATTATCATTTGCTTTACAGTGTTATGAACAAACATTCTTCCAGTGTACCCATGTTCTTGTGTACTCTTGTCTCACTTTTATTTCTTTACTATTTATTGTTCATTTCAATTAATTTTTAAAATTATGTGCACAGATCAAAAGAAATGTTGACATAACCTGTACTTAAAATAATAACTGAAAGAATTGTCAGACCTCACATATGCTGTTCCTTTTTATAATGGAAAGAAATTCTGCTCAAACACATAACCTTTTAGTAAAATATTAATGTTGTGTCAACCTCAGAATCATGAAATTACTTTTACATAAATGTACAAAATTTCTAAAACTAATAGGTTTTTACAGTTATATAAGCTCATTGAACAATCACTAGTATATCCAACTGTAAATTTAGTAATGTATAAAAGGAACTTCCAGTCTCTCTATTTACAAAATATTTTGCAAATCTGTGGGATCAGGAAAAACATGCAAAAGATATATTGCACAAACATACAGTTTTGCTTCTGTAACTCATTAATAAGATACCTGGAACAGCAATAAAGAAAGTTTATATTTGTCTTCAGCTAACCTGAGAAATGAACACAGTTACAGAATGTCAGAACTATATTTTACAAATACATAGTACACAATGAGTTACACTGAACTTGTGCATGAAATTAATAAAATGAAAATAAAAAATACAAGTTGAGACTTTGTCGGTAAAAATATGAAATTTTCACCTGCACAGTTTTATACCCTGTCAGACCTGTGGAAACTTCCGCAATGTCGTACAGAAAACTTGGCTAAATATTGGGAGGAAGGTGTAATTTCCAAAGGAGAGTAGTGATGTAAAAAGCTTTATTTTTTTTCCTTTTTTCTTTCTTTTTTTGCAAAGTGTGCTTCCTAAAAGAGCTGTGTAAATATGTCTGTATTCTGACTGCACCAAGTTTTGTAATACAGCACTTGCACATCATTGTGAGAGGTGGGCTTATCTGTCTACTGACTGCACTGTGAGAGTCAATTAAACTTTTGGTTTAACAAATTAACTGTGGACAATTTCAATAATTAAATAAAAGAAAAAATACATCTTCAAAGTAATATCTAAACATTCCACAACATTGTTAACATTTGTTAAGAAATTTGCAAAATACTTTTAATGTTGCAATTTTTATGCTGTTTTGACAATAAGAGAGAGAGAAGGGGGGAGGGAAATGTGGGGGAGGGGTGGGGGGGGGGGGAGATGGGTCAGACAGAAAGAAAGACACTGCCTTCAGTGCACATATTCATTCAACAATTGGTCATTATGATAATGTAGCAGTTAAATGTAGGGTCTGCCACTTTGAATTTTAATGTGCAATTTGTATCAAACATTATATTACTCGTATTACAATGAAAGGAGAATTTCTGATAAGATAAGGACTACACAAGTGTGTTTTACTGTAAGCAAGCAGTTACTCATTATGAGAAAAATCTTATTCAGATGGAAGTGCACCAGGATAACACATTCAAGATATGGCAACTCAGCATCATAGCAGCTGGTCAACCAGTTATAATGGCAAACTGTTTGGTATTCTCTTTATTAAACTGAAACAATTTCTAAGTTACATGTTGTGTGGAATTATCTTTCAACAGCCTAAATGTAGCATTGAGTGAAGCCAACATGTACGTGCACAGTCTTAGCCAGCAGATTTTATAATTATGCATCTTCTGTTCCATGTGGGTTTGGGGTGCACAATCTATTATAGTGGTATAGGATGTTATCTGGTGGAATATTTACTTCTGTGTAACAGATTTTATTTATATCTCATTAACATGAATGTGGAAGTTGAACTGGATTTTATGAACACACAATTCTTCAAAGGTTTGTTTTCAAGTGACATTGTCAAACAAAACTGAATGTATCTTCTGCCACTTTGTGACCATTACAGTGCCATGCAGGTTTCCACGTGGATGTGTTGTCCTTAGTAGTTGATGGCAAAAACAAAGAGGATGTACCATAATTTAGTACATAATTAAGCTATATGATAACAGGAATATAGGAGGTTATCTAACAGAAAAATTGAACAATGTTTAAATGGAATTCAGTAGTGAAAGGTTCAGTGCATTGTGCCCCTGACACTTTGTTTTCTTTGCAATTTCATCTTGTAGAAAAGGGTAATGATGCACTTTCTGTAAGACAAGATATATTATACATGACAAATGTAATTTAGTGTTTATGTAGGATAAAGCAACAGTATTGATGAAAGCCTCAATATAAGCAATTAATAAGGCACAGACTACTCAAGTAGTCAACATTCATTGTGCCTGAGAGTTGACCTAAAGATAAGGTATCAGTTTGAGTCACCTTTCCTTTAATTTTCTTGGTATTGTAACAAAACCTTTTATGAAAATGAGATTATATGAACTGCTTTAATGTCATATATTGTTACTGTCAAATTAAAATGAGATCAGATGTAACAGTGAAACCTAAACCAATTGATCAAAATAAAAACCAGAAAGTGAATGACAAGAATTAATATTAACTCTTCAACAATTAAGAAGTTACATTATTCCAGTATGGCAGTTTCATTTTATTTCTTCCACAATTTAATCAGTCTGCATTAATTTTACACAATGTATGACACACACACATTCTAATGCTATAAGAAATAAGCATTAGATAAAATAGATATTAATGTATATGAAATTTTTTTTAAAAAAAAAACTGAGATTATCACAAAGTTACCTACTGCTTTGCTCTTTTCCATGTACACTTAACAAACCTGAGTGTACAGGAATCCATTTTGTAATTCATAAGATATATTAACAATTCGTGCATTTGAAGAAGGGAAGGAAATAACCATTTTGAAGAAAGTTGAGCTGAATGCATTTTACATAGTTTAGTGACTTTTCTTGTAGTTTTAAAATTGTTTTTACAAATATTTTCAGAATAGCTACAACATGCTAAATAGCAAATTTAGACATACCATGTTTTATGTTTTAGAAATCTTAATTTAAAATCTTGGCACTAGCTTTTGCATGCAGTTAGTTGGCTGGTTTTATTATTTTTAAATCAATTAGCAAAATACTCTATTGGCTAATATAGATAATGCTTCACTGAGAGATCACTTGCTCCTCTTTATTACTGAATGAGAATTTCAAAAGATTTTGTTTTAAGGAAACTCTTAGGTTGACTTTTTGTTAATATATGTTTATTAAATGTATAAATGCTTGTTATATAACTATCGAAACTTAGATTGCAAGTAAAAGCACTAAACTCAAAATTACAAATTAATAAGCAGATTAAAATTAATTTATATGTTAGTACAAATTACAAACTAGGAAAAGAAATAAAACTTCATTTCAATAGCTCTGTATTACAAAGAGTAGTATTAGGGGCCTGATTATGTACAATGCAGCCAGTTTCTCTGTGCCATCTAAATTGTAAATCCATTGAAAAAAGGTTTCGATACGAGGGTCTCTGCTTTGGTGAAATATCAAATTTGTTACAGCTACTGATTGTCTAATTTTCAGTGTTCAGAAGCAACAGTTCAACTCATTCAGTACTGCAAAAATCTGCACTTTCCTCCCTTTTCTACAATTCATATTAATAGCTGTGAATACACTGATACAAAAGTATCTTACACCTAAATGTACATTCCACATGCTCACAGATGACTCACATTTTGTACAAGTTTAAAAATATGTAAAAGGAAGATTTTTTTATGCTGAAAGCTCTTCATACAAAGATACATAATCAGGACCTCAGATACCTATTCAACCATGTTCCTACCCATAATTACATATCAAACTTACACAAAGGATGAAAGTAGGAAATTCATCAGGTGCAACAAATTAAAAAACTAAATTCACATTCTTGTATGATTAAGCCTTGTGATGGAAAACAAAACACACACAATTTGTGCAACCAGTTAAATATTAATTTTTACAAAGCACTTTATTAGCTACAGCAATAAGTAGCATTATGGCGGCTACATAAGGCATCTAAATGTACTGCAGCGAATTCAACTCTACTACTCTGCTGCAATGCTTGTGATATGTACTGCTCTGCTTGTTTACTACATAACAACGGTGTCACATTGGTTACCTTGTTAGGAATGTATAGCTGAGGAAATATGTTGTGCTGTAGGCAGATTTTGATTGAAGACAGTTGTAACAGTACAAAAGACATAATTTCATTCCCTTTCTTTATATTTATAACTTATGATTAAATATCAGAAACCGGTCACGAATATTTTGCAGTTTTACAGTTTCAGTACGTATCTGTTTGTGAGGTGGACCAGCAACAGGCTGAGGAAATTGAAGCAAAAAGGGGGAACACTGGCAGGCACAAATCTTATGTAAGTGATTTTCTCTAGCAATGTTGCAGTATATAGAAAAATAACTGTGTGAAATATTTCTCTCTGCACTCAGTCCTGTAATGAACATCTTTCTTGATGCCGGGCCACATAAAACTTGATCGCTTGGTAGGCTTCTATTTTAGCAACTTACATTCTGGAAATGCGATGAAGCATGCAAATCTAAATAAAAGTAGTTTCAATTAGAACAGGAATAGGTCACCCAATCTGGACATGAATGATATTAGGACCTCATACGCCAAGTTCCGATTATAACTTGCAATCTTGGACATCAGCTTTAATTTGTATAAGAATTTGAATGTATATGTAAAGAGATGAATACTTCACAGTATCATTCTGCAGTAACAGGACATAATGACGAGTGCACAAGAGCAGCTGTCTGGTGCTATTGAACTACTTTAGCTACCTCACTTTCACCTGCCAAACCATTATTACAATCAACACCTGCCTTCCATGTGAAATTATACAAAACATAATGCTTGAAATGAGTATATTTCACACAGCTTATTACTTCTGGTAACCAAGTGCAGCCATATACTAAAAATCAGAAAATATATTCTCTCTCAAAAGTTGGAGATAGCAGAGCTTAGCAACACAATATTTCATCACAGTCTTAGCACTCAGTATGTTACCAACTGAACAGCCACTATACAATCTCCAACCAATATTCAAGTAACTACATCTCCACAAATTACCTTATTTTAATTGTACATTTGGCTGCTTTGTAGGAAGCACCATGTTGACATAACCACAGTACAATAAAGCTAACAACAAGAGTAAAAAAGGTTGCACTGTAATCTGTATCTATAATCATCTTAGCCTGTCTGGTAACTGTAGATAATAGCTCTTTCAGTAATATTTTAGCTGAAAGAACGGAACTAGTTCTGGCAATTTAAAATGAAATAAAGAAACTTGTCTTCGGGCACGAAGAACCAGTCTATTCCTGACAGTGACGAGGAAACTGGTTTACCGTTTTACACACTAGAATCTACAACTTCTCCACGAAAGTAATTCGCACGTGCATCTCGACTCTCTATAGACTTCACTCGAGGCACATCCATTCAATTAGACCAGTCTTCGAAACTCGACGATCTGCTTTTTAAATTGAAAGCACAATACAGTTACATAACAATTACAATACTTTAACCTGACATTCGCTCAAAATCGGAACACATTAATTCGATGCCACACACCATTTCATACAGAGCTATTATGCAAAAGTTATATTCCGGCTTTTTAATGACTCAGCAGAGCGCAGAAAAGTTAAGTTTCCCTACAAAATATCCCAATTTTAATAACAGCTCTCTCAGTTTCTTCATGCAGAGAAACTGGAGAAATGTCAGACCGTTAGGCATGTTTCTTTAAAGGGCATACAAAACTGACACTACTGTCAAAATTTGTTACCTCTACCGAGGTCACATTCTAGATACAAAACAAAGATTCTCAAGATTTAGGTAGAACCCAGAGAAGCGACGTTCGATATTAAGTAATCGTTTCCTAAGTACAATGCGGCAAACGTCCGTGTGGGTGGACAACAAAATTTCGAGCGCGAGGAAGGTTACTAGCAGTCCGTGCTGCGACATACTCGCTAGGCCCTCGGCAGCTACAGTTAGTGTTTATTTTTCTTCACAGACACCTTCAGTTTGAGCACGTATTATTTCTCACAAACCACAGAATACTCAGAATTTTGGGTCGGTTAATATTTGAATAAGACCATCTCAGGAACCCCACTTTGTACACGCCAGTTCGAACTGCAAAGGTATCTGGTAGAAAAACATTAGAGAACAGACAGCAGAACGCGGTTACGTGGACCCCCTCGTGGCGCTCCTGCCGCGCTGCAGGAGGCTACGTATGTGCGCCTGGGCACGCTCGAGGGGAGAGCGCGGCTCGGTGGCATCCGCGCCGGCGCCCGGCCGTGACCGTGCCGACGACAGGTGGTGGGGGGGCAGGTGCAGCTGCAGGGGATCACGCAGCCGGCGCAGGTCCGCTTCCAGCTGAGCGATGCTGTCCTTGAGCTGGTTGTAGCGGCCCAGGTCCAATCCCACCTTTCGGGCACGCTTGTGCAGGATGATGAGGTGCTGGCGGTCCTTCACATCTGGAAGAAGGTACTCCTGAAAAATAAGCAGAGAGCAAAATAACCCGTGTAGAAAAAAGAATGAGGTATGTCTACAGTGTACAAACAAATATAGCTTATTTTCTTGTTTAAAAAGTTACAAATACAGAACACATATTATTAATAGATTCACTGTAATATTGGTTCCACACAAAACTCGATTGTAGTATATACAACATTTCCATCCCTGCTGACACTTGCAGTATTGCAGGTAGGTGCAGTAAGAAAAATCGGGCATGGCGGAGCACACACTGTGAGAGGGCTACCAAATAAAAATTCCATAGTCTCAGATTTCCAAAAAGCAACTGACAGAGTGCCCCACTGCAAACTGTTAACAAAGGTACGACTGTACAGGGTAGCTTCCCAGATATGCAAGTGGCTCAAAGACTTCCTAACTCTAAAGTCCCAGTAAGTTGTCCTTGATGACGAGTGTTCATCAGAGATGAGGGTATTGTCAGGAGTGCTCCAGGGAAATGTAATAGGACTGCTGTAATTCTCTATATACATAAATAATATGACAGACAGGATGAGCAGCAATTTACGGGTGTTTGCTGATGATGCTGTGGTGTATGAGAGGGTGGCATTTCTAGTTGGTGTGATGATAGGGTCTTGTTATTCGAAGAATTTTAGGAAAGTTTGTGTTATCTGTAAAGGAGACTGCATGTAGAACACTACTACAGCCCATTCTTGAGGGCTGCTTGGGTGTTTGGGTCTCCACCAGCCATATTAAATGAAGACATTGGAGCAATTCAGAAGCAGGCTGCTAGATTTGTTACCAGCAGGTTCAATTAACACGCTAGTATTACAGAGATGCTTCGGCAACTCGAATGGCAATCCCTGGAGGAAAGGTAGCATCCTCTTTGAGGAATATCATTCAGAAAATTTAGAGAACCAACATTTGAAACTGATGGCAGAAAACTTCTGCTTTTATCTGTTCAGGGAAGCTACAGAAACTGATAAACATGACACTAGCTTTAACAAGAAAGAAGAAAGTATCAAAGGATATGGGTCCTGCATTCCCATGCTGAAGCAAATGACCACTACCAACAGCAAAAAGGAGGACTACAGTGGTAATGAAACGGGAAAATCCCTCGGATGTTGGCGCACCAGCTACATAAACACTGATCAGGCAGAACATTATTACCACTGATCTACTATCAGTATAAATCCATCTAGGCAATAGCAGTGTCACCTGGCAAGGAATGACTACTAGTCAGGCACATCACAGAGCACGCAGTATCAGTGAAAATGCTGTCAATGTGTAGAATGGGGAAGGCGTGCGATCTATTTGAGTTCGACGGAGGGCAGACTGCAATGGCTCGGGAGCTTGGCACAAGCATTTCAGGAACTGCACGGTTCGAGGAGGAGGATGAGATTAGTGTTGAATGTACCATCGGCAATGAGCTCATTAGAGATGGTTGGGTGTTCGAGGAGTGTTGTGGTGCGTGTCTTCAACATGTGGTGAAACCGAGTCCAGATGTCGCAGGGTTGTGCGGCCACCCCTCATTACAGATGTTGGACATCGTAGATTTGGCAACTGGTAAAACAGGACAGGTGGCAAACTGTGGTGGAACTAACATCAGACTGTAATCCTTGGCAGAGTACAAGTGTGTCCGAATACACAGTGCACCAGACACTCCTAACGATGCACTTTCACTGCTGATGATCCATGCATGTGCCAATGTTGACACCACAACACTGGCAACTACGACTGAAATAGTGTGCTGCTGTTTAGTAAACACTTTTTATTAATCTTGATGAATTCTCTAGCATTCAGCAGCCTGACTGCAATATTTTGCATGTTTGAACACCACTTGCATCTCTCAACTTTTTGTTTATTTTTCATACCGTAGCCTTAAAACCCATTTTCAGTGCCCTGTAAAAAATTATTTTAAAAACACAGTAATAATTCCTCAGTTGGTGTATAAGTTTTTACACCAATCAATAAAATAATTTTGTATTACACTCAGGACTTAGTTAACCCTACTGCTGATACTCGGAGGGGCAGTCTTGAACTTACACAAGATACAGAAGCCAAATTCCCAAAAGATAGCACATGTTAAGGCAACAATGCTTTTTCAGATTTTGCAGCAGCTCAAGGTATTGCTACCCCATTTTAAATGCTGCAATGATACTATAATCATACATTACAGCTGCACCTAGCAAATATCAAAACCTAAGACTCAGAAGAGTCAAGGAAGAACATGAAACACTGGTGTAACACAAATAGGTTGGCTCCAAACTATTTTATGTTGATGTGTCTGAATACTGAGCTGCACAACCAGGCGTTTTTATTTCCTACTCAAATGTATGGATACAGAATCTGTAGAAAATTCCTGACTTCCTCAAACAGTGTGTAAGATGTATAATCAAGTGCAGACTCCTTTTCTGACATACATTTGCGTGGGAATGCTGCAAAAATTTTAGACAAATAAATGTCTTTAAGAGTAAATGCAGCACCTGCATATGTATGCATATATTTAGACCTCTGTATTTGAAATAAAGACTTCAAGTTCAATTGTGCATTGTAGAATTCTCTCATACCTTATTTCTCTGGAAGGAAAAGAGAATTTATTAATCAATACAGATTCTACAATTGTACCATAAAACAGTATCACTAACTAGTCAGTGTCATTAGCTGCAGGTGAGAGTCTGATGGTAAAAGGCCAACAAATGGGTTCTTTGCCATTGTCTCTGAAGTATGTAATAGGCACTTTCTTATTTTTTTAGTGTTATCATTTTCGCATTTACTCCTTGATTACAGCAAAAGTTTCCTCATTATTCTGTAATTTGCATGGCAACTGGCAGCACTGTCCTCCCACCCACCACCCTCAACCCTCCCCCTCCCACATACACATACACCCCAAAAATACATACCTGTCTGGTCAATACGAAGTAGGCGTAGGCAGCCATAGCCGTTCCGTAGGTCACGAAGTAAGTGACGGGCTCCATGATGTCCCAGGAGTACTCCCACCAGGTGAGCCGTGCCAGGATGCCAAACTGCACCGACATAAGGCCGAGGCCAACCCACGTCAAGATGTTGGTTCGGCGGGAAGCTATCTGTTCCAGTTCCTGTCGCTTCTGTATGGAGCAGAGAACAGAACATTTTTCGTATTTACAAAATACCCGTTTTTATTATGAACAGAGAATTTATTTATTGTAGGAATTTGTATTACTAACCCAAAAATATTTCTGAAATGAAAGTGGTGACAAACATTATTGTGTTTATAGATTATATTTTCTGGCCAATATGGGGGACTCCAAATAGAGGGTGCAGAAGAAATAGCTCTCGAGTTTTACGCTTATATAACACGACAGTGCAAAATGACAAATCCACACAATTATAGACCTATATCATTGACGTCAATCTGTTGTAGAATTATAGGACATGTTTTATGCTCAAGAATTATAATGTTAGTGGAAAATGAACAGCTACTCTATAAAAATCAACACGGATTCCACAAACAGAGATCGTGCAAAACTCTGCTCGCTCTGTCCTCCACGAGATCCACAGCGAAGTGGACAACGGGGCTCAGGCTGATGCTGTGTGCCTTTATTTCAGTAAGGCATTTAACACTGTCCCACACTGCCTTTTCATAAAAAAAATACTAGCTTACAGAGTATCAGAGCAGACCTGCGATTGGATTCGAGACTTTCTTGCAGATAGACTCCAACACGTCGCTCTTAATGGAACTAAAACGACAGAGGTAAAGGTAATATCCGGAGTACCACAAATATATAAATGATCTAGTAGAAAGCATTGGATGCTCTTTAAGGCTATTCGCAGATGATGCAGTTGTTAATACAAAGTAGTAACGCCAGAAGATAGTAAAAATTTGCAGAATGACCTGCAGAAAACTGATGAATGGTGCAGACTCTGGCAGTTGACCCTGAACGTAAAGATATGTAACATATTGAGCATACATAGGAAAAGAAATCCACTACTGTATAGCTACACTATTGATGACAAACAGCTGGAGACAGCATCTGCCATAAAATATCTAGGCGCAACTATCCAGAGCAACCTTAAGTGGAATGAACATACAAAACAGATAGTGGGAAAAGCAGATACAAGACTCAGATTCATTGGAAGAATCTTAAGGAAATGCAACTCATCCACGAAAGAAGTGGCTTATAAGGCACCTGTTCGCCCGTTTCTTGATTATTGTTCATCTCTCTGGGATCCCTGTCAGGTATTACTGACAGAGGAGATGCAACAAATGGCGACATGTTTCGTCACAGGATCATTTAGCTGGTGAGATAGCGTTACAGAGATGCTAAACAAACTCCACTGGCAGGTGTTACAAGACAAACGTTGTGTATCACGGAGAGATTTGCTATTGAAATTTTAGGACAGCACTTTTCAGGAGTAGTCAGACAACATATTACTTACCCCCACATACATCTCGCGTATTGACCACGAGGAGAAAAATTGAGAAACTAGAGCCAATACACAGACTTACTGACCATCATTCTTCCCACACAATATTCGTGAGTGGAACAGGTTTGGCGGGATCAGGTAGTGGTACCGAAAGTGCCCTCCACCACACATCATTAGGTGGCATGCGGAGTATGATGTAGATATAGACGAATGACATTCATACATTTAATGCACAGTTTGAAAGAGTCGTGTTTGCTGTTTACAACACGCGCACACACACACACACACACACACACACACACTTTAGGTTTTGAAAATGGTATCATCCAGACTGACAGGAAGTGCAAAATGGCTAAGATAGATGCCACCTACAGGAAAACTAAAGAGACCTTTGGAGAAAAGAGAACCACATGTATGAATATCAAGAGCGCAGAGGGAAAACCAGTCCTGAGCAAATAATGGAAAGCAGAAAGGTGGAAGGAGTATATAGAGGGTCTATACAAGGGTGATGTACTTGAGGGCAATATTATAGAAATGGAAGAGGACATAAATGAAGATGAGAAGGAATATATGTGTGATGAATTTGACAGAGCACTGAATGACCCAAGTTGAAACAAGGCCCCAGGAGTAGACAACATTCCGTTAGAACTACTGATAGCCTTGGCAGAGCCAGCCATACCAAAACTCTACTATCTGGTGAGCAAGATGTACAAGACAGAGGAAATACCTGCAGACTTCAAGAATAATATAATAATTCCAATCCCAAAGAAAGCAGGCAATGACAGGTGTGGCAATTACTGAACTATCTTTTTAATAAGACACAGTTGCAAAATACTAACATGAATTATATATAGACGAACGGAAGAACCGGTAGAAGCCAAACTCAGGGAGTATCAGTTTGAATTCTGTAGAAATGCAGAAACATGCGAGGCAATACTGACCCTATGACTTATCTTAGAAGAGTTGTTAAGGAAAGACTAACCTACATTCATAGCAATTGAAGACTTAGAGAAATTGTTTGAAAATGCTGACTGGCATATTCTCTTTCAAATTCTGAAGAGGCAGGGGTAAAATACGGGGAGCAAAAGGCTATTTACAATGTGTACAGAAACCAGATGACAATTATAAGATTTGAGGGGCATGAAGGGAAGCAGTGGTTGAGAAGGGAGTGAGACATGGTCGTAGTCTATCCCCAATGTTATTCAATCTGTATAATGAGCAAGCAATAAAGCAAACAAACAAAAATTTTGGAGTAGAAATTAAAATCAAGGGAGAAAAAATAAACACATTGAGGTTTGCCGATGATATTGTAACTCTGTCAGAGACAGCAAAGGACATGGAAGAGCAGTCAAACGGAATGGACAGTGTCAACATGTACACAAAAAAGCAGAACTAGAATAATGGAATGTTGTCAAATTAAATCAGGTGATGCCAAGGAAATTAGATTAGGAAATGAGATGCTTAAAGCAGCAGATGAGTTTTGTTATTTGGGCAGCAAAATAACTGATGATGGTCGAAGTAGAGAGAATATAAAATGTGGACTGGCAATGGCAAGGAAAGCGTTTCTGAAGAAGAGGAATCCGAGTGTAGATTTAAGTCTCAGGAACTCTTTTTCTGAAAGTATTTGTGTGAAGTGTAGTCATGTGTGGAAGTGAAACATGGATGATACACAGTTTAGACAAGAAGAGAATAGAAGCTTTCAAAATGTGGTGCTGCTACAGAAGAATGCTGAAGATTAGATGGGTAAATCATGTAACTAATGTGAAGGTGCTGAATAGAACTGGGGAGAAGAGGAATTTGTGGCACAACTTGACTTTAAGACAGGATCAGTTGACAGGACATATTTTGAGACAACAAGGGATCACCAATTTAGTACTGGAGGGAAACATGGAGGGTAAAAATCATAGAGGGAAACCAAGAGATGAATACACTAAGCAGGTTCAGAAGGATGTAGGTTGCAGTAGTTACTTGGGGATGAAGAGGCTTGCACAGGATAGAGTAGCATGGAGAGCTGCATCAAATGAGTCTTTGGATTGAAGACAACAACAACAACAACAACAACAACACATCGTTCAAATTATGACCATGTTCTACACACATTTAAAGCCCGTCCCTGAAGTGCCACATGATCCTCCTAGTCATGGAACATCACTCTGTAAGAGGATCAGATGCCCTGCCAACATTTCTCTGAGAAGGGACCATCAACAACCTGGCTATGTATACAGTGGTGCCATCTTGTGGAATAACATAGCAGGACTCCCTAAGTAATTAAGTGTTGACTGCAGGAAGTTGTGTAGAAGTTGTACATAATGATCAGATGTTTCTTTCACAGTTGTGGCCTTTTCTTTAAAAATGTATGGGTCTACAATTCTGAAATCAGTGAGAGCACACCAAACAGTAACACATTCGCTGTTGAGAGGGTAGTGAAGGATCTGTCAAGAATTGCCTGTGGACCAATACCAAATATGTATTTGTTTATTGACATAGCCTGACAGATGAATGTGCAGTCCGAGAGTTACGTAGCAAATGCATGCATACAGACTGAATGTTGAGGAGATCACAGTGGCTTTATATTAACATTTTAACACCTTCTTATCAAATAACTGAACCATAACAGAATGATTTTCCTACCTGGACCCTTCACCTGTTGACCTATCCTAAAGCGTCTACACGATGAACTCTGTGCTGGAGAACAGAGTGGGCATTATTTGAGTAAGTATCAATCACAAAACCTCAATGATGTCCACTACATGCCTGACTAGTCCTGACAAGCCACTGCATTTGTTCATCCAGGCACCCTTCCTTGTTGCTCGCAGCTGTGGTGTAACAATGCATGTGATGTAAATGGCAAACATTATTCTTTCAAACTCTGCATTACATTTGTGACTGTCATTTTGCATTGTTGTGTTTCTTAGGTTTAAAATTTGGGAGGTGTTTCTGATGCACCATGTAAATCACGACATTACCACCACAGCAAAAAATCGGTACAGTCAATGAAGTGCACTCTCATTTAAAGGGTATGTTAACAGGGTAAAAAGTATAGAGTTCTCTACTACCATTAAAACAAGAAGACACTGCATTTTGTGGCAACCATCTCAGAAAATGCCAATATAGCCTCGTCACAGAAAACTGCTTCCATCTAGAGCAAGTGCTCAGGCCCGGATTCAGGCTCAAGTGACACAAGCTGCTGCTTGGGGTGCAAACTGAGAAGGGCACCGGAAGCATCACCACTGCAAGATTTCTAAAAAGGGCATGTCACAATTACTAGTGGCCACCCAGTGCACACAAGCTGGGAAGGGCAGGGGCATCCAAGTCGAAGATCTGATGTTTGGTTTGTGGGGCGGTTATCAGCGCCCGTACAAATTCCCAACCTTTGCTCAGTCCAAACTCGCCACGTTTAGGAATGATGATGAAATGATGAGGACAACCCAGCCATCTCAAGGCAGGCGAAAATCCTTGACCCCGCCGGGAATCGAACCCGGGGCCCCGTGCTCAGGAAGCGAGAACACGACCGCAAGACCACGAGCTGCGGACTGTATGTATGCAGTGTGTATCACAGTTAATAGCATGAACTGACACTGCAAAGGTGTACAAGGGATACGAGGGAAAGGGGAAGAAGGTTTCTTTTGGGGCGGGGTGGGGGTGGGGTGGGGGGGGGGGGGTTAGGGTGCAAAACATCTAAGGTCATAAGTGCCCAGTATAGAACCATAGAATGCTAGGACCGTGAGGGTAAAAACCGCTGCGAGGTCCAATGCAGAAAGGAAAAAAAAAAAAACAAATCTAAAACATCAAGACGTTACGGAAGAGTATCTAAAAGACTTCGACAGGACACCAGCATCACCAGGTAGAAATCAAATCTCTTTTGTCATATTACTGCTTTTTAAAAAACTTAAATGCAAGCCACATCTGCTAAAATGTCCGGCAAAGCGGGCGGCAGCCTGACCCTGAGGCTTAAGTGGCTAAAACGGGGCGGAGGATCAGGAAAAGTCTGACTGTTAATGGCTGGCCACAGAAAGAACAGCTGGGTGCAGGGGTCGCCACTCAACAAGTGGTGGCGACTAAAGCAGCAGTGCCCTATTCACAATCGAGCTAACATTACTTCCTCACGGTGAGACGGCCGGGAGGAAGTCAACCAGGCTATCGGGAGAGGTTTGACTTCTCTGATGTTGTACCCATGAAGGGAGCACCAATGGTCATGCCAAAGTGACATGATACGCCAATAGAGAAAAGTACAAATATCTTTTGAGGGAACAGAGTAAGAGGCAGGCTGACTGAGATGGACTGCGACCTTGGCTGCAGCATCATCAGCATCATTCCCAGGCACACCAACATGGCCAGGAACCCACGTGAACATCACTTGGACTCCCCCACCTGGAAACAAACGGAGGCAGTCCTGGATCCGTCAAATGATGGGGTGGACTGGATCGGGATCATCCAGACTCTGAAGGGCACTGAGGGAGCCAGAGCAGATCACACAGCGAGTGAGCTGGTGCCTCTGGACATAGTGAACAGCTTGATAGAGGGCAAAAAGCTTTGCTGTAAAAATTGTGCACTGGTCAAGAAACCGGTATTGAATCTTATCAGCCCCGATGACAAAAGCACAGCCAACACTGTGGGTGGACTTGGAACCATCAGTGTACAAAAGTATGCTATCGGCAAGTTGTGAGCGAAGTTCGAGAAAGTTGCAGCGATAGGTCAGTTCGGGAGTCGAATCCTTCGGGAACGAGCTGAGGTCAAAACAAACACAAACCTATGTCTGAAGCCAAGGTAGCGAAGGGCTCTCCCCCCCCCCCCCCCATTTGGAAAGTGGCTCTCCCCCCCCCCCCCATTTGGAAAGTGGCAGGAAGTGTGAACTTCAGCTGCTGAAACAGGTGACGAAAGCAGATGGTGGGAGGCCGCAGAGAAGAAACGTACATCTCGTACTGGCAGTCAAGAATGTCATCAAAAAAAGAGTCAAGGGTTGGGTGGCCTGGCATGGAAGAAAGCTGATATGCAAACCTACTGAGTAGGATGTTGCGCCGGTATGACAGTGATAGTTCACCGGCTTCTGCGTAGAGACTTTCAACAGGGCTAGTACGGAAGGCACCAGTGGCGAGACGGATCCCCAAATGGTGGATTGTATTTAGATAGTTTAAGATAGAAGCCCGTGCAGAGGAGCAGACAACGCATTTATAATCCAACTTGGAGTGGACAAGAGATCAATAGAGGCGGAGGAGGACAGTCCGGTCAGCTCCCCAAGAGGTGCCACTCAATACACAAGGGACATTGAGGGACCGGGTGCAGCATGCAGCCAAGTAGGACATGTGGGGAGACCAACTGAGTTTCCCATAGAACGTAAGCCCTAAGAACTTCGTTGCATCCATTAATGGGAGAGCATTTTGGCCCAGTCACAAGTACGGTGGAAGAAACGCCTTGTACTGCCAGAAGTTGATGCAAATGGATTTGGTAGCACAAAAGCGGAAACCATTTGTGACACTCCACAAACAGAGACCGTCCATACAACACTGAAGACAGCTTTGCAGGAGCTGCAATAAATAGCAAATTCGTCAACGAAAAGAGAGCTGGAAATGCCAGCTGGAAGGCAGTCCATAATTAGGTGGAGGACAACACTCAGTATGGAGCCCTGAGGCACCCTGTTCTCCTGTGGAAAGGTGTGGGATGAGGAGGAACCCACACGTACCCGGAAAACTGTGTCTGTTAAAAATTCCTGGATGAAAGTGGGAAGATGACTGCGAAAGCTCCATGTGTGCATAGTACGTAGAATGCCTGTCTGCCAACAGGTATCATAGGCGTTCTCCAAATCAAATAAAACGGCCACCGTTTGTCGCTTCTGCAGAAAATTATTCATGATGAACATCGACAGGGTGACGAGATGATCAACTACTGAGCAGCGCTTTCGAAACGCACACTGCGCATCAGTGAGAAGATGGTGTGACTCCAGCCACCACACTGATCGACCATTGATCACGCGTTCCATCACCTTAAAAACGCTGCTGGTAAGAGAAATTGGACGATAGCTGGAAGGCTTAGGTAGTGGAACAACAGTAGCTTCACATCAAAGCGTGGGAAATGTAGCGTCAGTCCAAATATGGTTGTAGGTATTGAGGAGAAAGCGTTTTCCCACAGGAGGAAGATACTGCAGCATGAGGACGTGGATTGTATCAGGCCCAGGAGTAGAAGACCTGGATGAGGAGAGAGCATGCTCAAGCTCCCTCATAGTAAAAGGAGTATTGTAGCAGTCTCGATTCAAAGAGAGAAAAGAGATTGCACGAGCCTCCTCCACTTGCTTCCGAGGAAGGAAGGCAGGATGGTAGTGGGTGGAGCTTGAAACCTCCACAAAGTACCGGCCCAAAGCATTGGAAATATCTACAGGGTCGACTATGATGTTTCCCGCCACAGTCAGACCAGGAACCGGGGAATGGGCGGTAATCCCGGAAAGCCAGTGCAGGCCACCCCAAATGAGAGAGGATGGAGTAAATCTGTTGAATGATCTGATGAAGGAAATCCAGCATGCTTTCTTGCTTTCCTTAATAGTCCGATGGCACTGTGCATGTAGTTGCTTGTAGCAGATGCAGTTTGTTAACGTAGGATGATGGTGAAAGATACGAAGTGCATTTCGTCGGGCACGAATCGCATTGCCGCACTCTACAGTCCACCAAGGGACTGGGACCTGACAGGGAGAAGTAGTAGTATGAGGGATAGAGGATGCAGCAGCCGAGAGAATAACGTCCACGAGGTGCTCAACCTGATCATCACAGCTGGGAAATGGCCATTCGTCAAAGACTGCCAAGGACGAATAGAGCTCCCAGTCAGCAAGAGAGAATTTCCAACGAGTGGGCCGCTGTGGTGGGGTATGACTGTACAGGCGAGTCACACAGGAGAAGTGGTCACTCAAGTAAGTATGGTAAAGAGCACACCACTCGAGACGTCGAGCGAGCTGGGCAGATCAGATTGAGAGGTCTAAGTGGGAATGATTGTGCGTGGAATAAGAGAGAAACGTGGCTTTGCTGGTGTTAAGGCACACAAGATTAATACGATTAAGAAGATCCACCAAAAGAGAACTTCTCGGGCAGGCGACAGGCGAGCCCCAAAGAGGATGTTGGGCATTGGTGTCACCAAGAAGCAGAAAGGATGGAGGAAGCTGAGCAACAAGCTGCATCAGGTCTGCCCTAGTGACAGCAGAATACAAAGGGATATAAATGGTGCAGAGGGAAAAGGTACATTCGGGAAGGCAAACATGGGCAGCAACTGCTTGCAGGTGGGTGTGCAAGGGGATAGCACAATGACAAACATCATCTCGTAGAAGCAGCAGGACCCCACCATGAGCAGGAATCCCCGCCATAAGGGGGAGGTCCATCCGTGGCGAAGTAAAATGGGAAAGAGCAAAATGATCTTGAGGACGTAGCTTGGTTTCTTGGAGACAGACTACAAGCGGACACTGCGACCACAGGACCAGCTGGAGGTCTGCCCTGTTAGACCGAAGGCCACGGATATTCCATTGTAAAAGAGCTATAAAATTTAGGAACACCAGAGAATGAATAAGAAACACTCACCTCGACGGCCGCTTAGGGTGAGCCGTCGAGGGAGGACAGCCACTGGAATCTACAGGTGGAGGATCTTCGTCCACAACTCAGCAGGATCAACAGAGCTTCCCTGTTGTCGGTCAGTTGAAAAGGACTGACGAATCGATAAGGGCCGACGAGTAGGAGAGGGGGAAGACTGTTTGCCTTTGGATGACTGTTTTGGCAATTGGCAGAAGAGACAGACGACTGGAAACTCAAGGTACGCAAGAAATCTTCCCGGGAATAATCCTTTTTGAATTGACGGTTCGCTGGCTGCGTTGCAACCATCTTCGCCAGTGAGGGCAAAGAACGGGTAGCAGAATCTACAGCCAGGAAATGGGAGACGGAGTGTCAGCTTGAAGGTGAGGCGACTTTGCCACCATCAAACTGAACTGTAAGTCACAAGTTTGCATAGCCATGTTTTTCGTGGGACGATAAAATGGTGCGGTAGGTTCCAGACGAATGGACATTCAGTTTACAGCTCGCCAACAGTTTCCGGGCAACAGGAAAAGGTACCTTCTCCTTCACCCTTATCTCCTGAACTGCTGGGTCATATTGATAGACGGGACAAGAATGAAAAGAAGCAGCATGTTCTCCATGGCAATTAACGCAGTGGGGGGGAAGGAGGTGGACAGGCACCCTCGTGTGCATCCCTGCTACAAGTGATACATTTGGCTGCGTTTTTACATGATGTGCTGGTATGACTGAACTGATGGCATTTATAACACCTCAACGGATTTGGAATGTAAGGGCACACAGAGATGACTTCATAGCCTGCCTTTATCTTAGTAGGAAGCGATAACCGATTGAATGTCAGGAACAATGTGCGAGTGGGCAGCTTCCTTCTTCATAACTCGATGAACAGCGGTAACGCTCTGATCCGACAGATAATCAGCGATTTCATCTTCCGTCAAACCATCCAATAGCCGGGTGCAGATAACACCATGGGACGAGTTAAGTGTCCTGTGAGCCTCCACTTTTATAGGATAGTCATGGAGGATTTGGGCCTCGAGTAGTTTCTGGGGCTGGAGAGCACTATCAATTTCCAAAAGCAGAGTACCATTGTGGAGACGATAAGATGACTTCACAGAGCCGGCGATGCCATCCGTGCCTTTCTGTATAACAAAGGGGTTAACAGTAGCAAGAGTCCGGTTTTCATCTAAATGTGAGACTACTAGATATCAAGGCGCAACAGGAAGAGACATTGAGGCAGGAGCCTCATTCCACTTTCTTTTATGCGAAACACTTGGAAAAAGAGAAGGAAAGTCAGTCATTGGGAAAAAGTCCCTCACAATTGCCAGCGTCTCCGATAGCACGCCCCCTCCAGCCAGGGGCCCTCCAAAGGGGAGGCCTCCCGCCTTAGGTGATTGTCCTCACTTCAGGTCACACCTCCCGAACAACAGACGGAGGGACCAATCGACAGAGGAGGAAGGTAACAGCTCAGGCAGTCACCCCTCCCTGGGCCTGGCCTGCACCAGGGGGTATGTGTGGGCCCTACTTGCCAACCCGGGGCGTCAAACGCACGGGTGGCCATCAGGCACACATAGGGAGGAGAAGAAAAGATAAGAAGGAAAGGAAGAAAGAAAGAATGGCCTCAAACGCTGCAGCAGAGGAAAAAGAGATCAGAACAAGGAAAGAACAGAACAAGCAAAGAAAGGAACAAAGAAAGAGTGGAACAGGGAGAAAACTGAACAGGGAAAGAGCAAAATGAGGAAAAAGTAGTACAGGGAAAGGGCAGTACAGGAAAAGGGCAGTACAGGAATAGGGCAGTACAGGAAAAGGGCAGTACAGGAAGACAGCAGTGCAGGGAAAGAGCAGTGCAGGGAAAGAGCAGTGCAGGGAAAGAGCAGTAGAGGGAAAGAGCAGTACAGGGAAAGAGCAGTAGAGGGAAAGAGCAGTACAGGGAAAGAACAGTACAAGAGAGAATATTCCTAGAAGCAAACCAATGCAAATGAGCTTCAAGAGCCCATGGAGGGATGAGAAATCTCCCCAAGAGAGGGGAAAAGGACAGGAGAAGAGGAGACAAGCAGCACACAAAGAGAAGCACTGCTGTGAGGGCTGGGGCCCCATGGTTGCCAAGCATGTCCCCTGGGAGAAGGGAGGAAGGGAGTGGGTGGTGGCAGATGATAAGTCACTTGTTTGGAAAAAGTTCTCAAACCAACCCTGCAACTCTTCTGGTGAACAATATTCAAATGGCACATGCCATTGTCAATAGCTTCTGTAAATGGGTAACAGTGCAGTACACACAAGAGCAGGAAGATCATCCTGGATGATATCCTCATCATCGGGTTGGAAAAACTGCCAGTCCATGTGGTTGCACATCAAAGCACTGCTAACAGCTGCTCTAAGCAAAGAGAGAGGTTTCCAAGACTGACAGGTTGCAGTAGACATTTATGCGTGTTACCAGAGCTGTTGAAAAAACCTATTAATTCAAACTGACCATATCAGACTTCACAGAGTCACAATTAAGTAAAAAGCTATATTTACAATGAATGCCTGACACTGTTACAGGCTGCATAGATTTCCCCCTATTAATTCAAACTGACCATATCAGACTTCACAGAGTCACAATTAAGTAAAAAGCTATATTTACAATGAATGCCTGACACTGTTACAGGCTGCATAGATTTCCCCTCCACACTTCTGAGACACAGCTCATAATACCTAAATTTAAAACATCTACAAACTTACATTATTGAACTACATTGTTCACTGGAATAGCAAAATCTGTGCAATACATTACCTATATCTAAACCTATTGCTAATTAAGTCTGTCTTATAATATGGCATACTGTTGTGTGTGTACCTATATCTAATTGTTAATTGCAATTAATTAAGTGATTAAAATCTTCATCAGTCCTTCATGTTTGCCAGCTAAATAAATATGTAAACAATAATGATCATGGCATATTCTGGTAGCTAATGCAATGAGCTATCCAATCACACCACACACAGGATCTTTTATCTTTTCATTGCACTGCAGTTATTAATTCTCATACAATTATCACATTTACATAGCACTGCCCTTACCAGTGTATTACGTTTACAGGTTTTCAAACTATGCATTGTGGCTTCAAGAGCCATCATAGCATCAGTTTAAGGTCATCTCAATGGTTTCAAGAAAATAATAATTTGTTTTATTTGTGTTCTGAGTAAAAGAACAATATATGAGCAAGTAGTGATTTTTAGCATGCCGACAACTCAGTGTCATTACTGTGGCAGTGTGGTAGACGGCAGTCTAGTATTGTGGAAGGAGAAGTTGAATTGTAAAGGTATGCATCACATTGTCCCCAGTCTTCACTCGGTTTTAAAAGACAATGACTTCAAGTTGACTGAAGAACTGAAGTCTGTGTTTGTGGATCAGTGATCAGTGATTATTTCTGATGTGCTTTCGAGAAAAAGTTTATCAACACATGTGGATCAAAGGTCTTTTCAGTAGAGAACTTCCCTCATCACCAAAGAACAAAAGCAATTTATTATATTTCTTCGTACTCCACATTTAAATTGAAGTTCATTTCCTCATCACTGCTTAAGTTTCGAAGCTTAGTGAAGCAGGATATCCCCAAGTAGGTAACAATGCCCTATGAATGTTGATATTTCTTGCACCACCCTACTTGCACGAGGTAGAATTTTCAGCATTGGCAGTCATGAACATGAAACATAGGTCGCAAATGAATGTTGGAGATGACAGTGGTAATTTCCAATCAAGTGCTGAGATTTGAAGAACTGATGATGAAGAAGTAAGCTCATCCTTTTCGTTGATTTTATTACAAAAATAATGTGTAAAAATACAAAGTTGATTATAATTTATTGTATCAACAGTTGGCCCACCCGGTTAGCCATGTGGTCTAACGCACTGCTTTCCTGGCGGGAAGGAGCGCCTGGTCCCCTGCACGAATCCACCCAGCGGATTTGTGTCAAGGTCCAGTGATGGCCAGTCTGTGGATGGTTTTTAGGGGGTTTTCCATCTGCCTCAGCGAATGCAGGCTGGTTCCCCTTATTCCGCCTCAGTTACACTACATTGGCGATTGCTACGCAAACAAGTTCTCCATGTAAGCGTACACCACCATTACTCTATCACGCAAACATAGGGGTTACACTCGTCTGGTGTGAGATGTTCCCTGGGGGGTCCACCGGGGGCCAAACTGCACAATAACCCTGGGTTCGGTGTGGGGCAGCGGAGGGGTGAAGTGGACTGTGGTAGTCGTCGTGGAGTTGTGGACCACTGCGGCTGTGGCGGAGACAGAGCCTCTCCGCCGTTTCTAGGTCCCCGGTTAATATACAATACAATACAATACATACAATCAACAGTTAAGAATGATGTAACTACTCTTTTTTATTTTTTGGAAACTTTAGTTTATTTACCACACACATGTGTTGGACAATCAAACTCAGATACTTCAATCACTGGCTTCTGTTTCGTCTAGTTGGCACACTCCTCAGGCCACGTTGCCTGTCGCTTCGCCCTCCGGCCCCCATTGTTTATCCACCTCCCTTTTCTACAAATGATGAGTCCACTGAGGAATGGGATGCATACAAAAAATGTCTGTGACAACACTTTCAAGCTTTTGGGATTACTGATGCTATTTTATGCCATGACTTGTTCCTTTCATGGATATTGCGAAGAATGTATCAAGTCCTATGCTAACTCGCCCCTTTTCAGGATCCATCTTCTTTCATGTTTGACCAAATGTCTGAACTTCTGTCAAAATACTGTTGCAAGCACACTCATATCATTGCATCCCGGGTTGAGTTTTACCACTGTAGGAAGCATCCACATCAATCCTATCGAGCATAAGTGGCTGAACTCCAGGGGTTAAGCTGTCATCATCATCTTGTCTGATGTCCATAATGAGCAGTATGCTGATCAGACAGTGACAGATGCTATCATTCGTTTAGCTCCCCCTGAAGTGCAAGAGCATGTCCTCCAGTGTGAAAATCAATCCCTCTCAAGAGGTTTCAGCTATTGCGCAGTTATTCAAGGTGTCACGAGCTGCAGGTAACCAAATTCAATCATGGTGCGAAGTATCAGCAATCCAACTCTCTTTCATTAACCCTGAGGGCCCACAGACTGGTCAAAATGCTCGGCTACCTGTCATAATTGCCACAAAATAAGTCACACTGCTTCTGTTTCTAATGCAAAAATTCAGCACAAAGATCCTGATGCAGGTATGGATGTAAACATTGTATCTGCTATTTCTGTTGCACCAAACAAGGTTTTCACTGACGTGTTTTTTTTTTTAATTCTGTACATGCAAATGGATACAGGAACTCACACGCAAATGGATACAGGAACTCTGGTAGCCTTGTTAAACTCACAAAATCATACAGATCTGGGCTCCCCTCTGCTTATTCTTGTGTCATGAAAGTTGCTAAATTACAATAAACAGAGTATTCCATTTCTCAGCCAATTCTCTGCCCTGTGACCTGCAAGTCAGTATCTAGTCACTTACATTTCTTGTTGCAGATAATGTATGTATGGAGAATCTTTTTTGGATTAGATACTTTTAAGTTGTTTGGCTTTTATCACTTCAGATGAAGTGAATTTAGTGTCAGAACAAGTGCCGTATATGCAGTTAGATGCATTATGTTCTGAGTTTTTCTCTTTGTTCTTTCCTGGACTGAGGTGTTCCAATGATTTTCAAGTGAACAATACCATGGAACCTTCTGCTCAGTCTCATTTTTTCCAGATCCGTCCGATCCCAGTGACACCCAGGGAACAAGACAAAGATTAATTAGATTGCCTCATGGAATCCAGTATTGTTTGGCCTATTGCATCAAGTGACAGATGCTATCATTCATTTAGCTCCCCCTAAAGTGCGAGAGCATGTCCTCCAGTGTGAAAATCAATCCCTCTCAAGAGGTTTCAGCTATTGCGCAGTTGTTCAAGGTGTCACGAGCTGCAGGTAACCAAATTCAATCATGGTGCGAAGTATCAGCAATCCAACTCTCTTTCATTAACCCTGAGGGCCCACAGACTGGTCAAAATGCTCGGCTACCTGTCATAAGTTAGTTATAGTAAAGAAATCGTTGGACTGGTTACGCCTCTGTGGCAATTTTAAAAGTTTCTACGGACACACAATGTGTAGTGCATACTTACCTGATACCGCACTAAGGTGAACTCTTTGTGAAGTTATCAGGTCGTCAACATTTCTCAGAAATTAACTTGTCGGATGCCTATTTACAATTCCCTTTACATACAGAGTTACAACTCCTTTTGGACCATATCAATACTTTCAGTTGCCTTTTGGAGCTGCCAGTGATCCCACTGTTTTTCAATGTTTTTGTGACAACTTAAACCATCTGTGCCGGTTGTGCAAACTATTTGGATGGCATTGTGGTTTGTGGTCCCTCCACTGAGGAGCATCTACATCTACAAAATCTCTGTACTTTTTTTTTCTGTCCTCCAAGTGGCCAGGTTGAGATGTAATTTAGAAAAATGTCAATTTTTTTCAACCTTCTATCATTTATCTCGGTTTTGAAGTTTCTCATGAGAGTCCCAAACCCCTGCATCAACATGTTTCTGTTATTGTGTTGCTTCCACACCCTATGTCAGTCAAAGAAATTCAGGTTTTTCCAGGAAAAGTCACCTACTACCATAAATTTTTGACTGGGGCAGTGACAATCGTCACCCGTTACATGTGTTGCTGTACAAAGGGACTCAGTTTGCTGGCTGCTGGCCTGTGAAACCATGTTTTCCACCCTAAGACCACGTTGCATTCTGCGCCGTGCTTAGTGACGTACTAACCAGGCCTCCACTTGGTCCTTGCGATGGCCGCTTCACTGTACAGGCTGGATGTGGTACTGGCTCATACAAATCCCTATGGCTATCAACAGCCTATTGTTTGCTTCTAAAAAATGCTGACTCCTGCTCAAAACAGGTACTCTCAGATAGAAAAGGAAGCTTTGGCCATTGTATATGCTGTGAAGAAATTCCATGTTTTTCTCTATGGTACAAAATTCCATCTGGTCATCAATCACAAACCATTGATATCCATATTCAGTCCTTCTGTGACATTACCAGATAAAGTGGCACACTGTATTCAACATTGGACTCTTTTTCCTTTTGCATCAAACAACGAAATTCATTTCCGCCCTACGAATCAGCACGCAAATGCCAATGCTTTGTCCCACCTGCAGGCCAGCCTGGACCCAAGATTTGATGAGGAGGAATTGTTTTGTTTCCACATTGATGTCAGCACACAGCAGATGGTTGATGGTTTTCCTGGAACTACAACACAGATCGTGAAGGCATTAGCTTTGGGTCCCGTTACGTGGAAGGTCATAATATTCATACAACATGGTTGGCCAGATTGACCACCTTCTTGTGCATTCGACTCCTCCATAATTATTACATCTTTTGACATCGATTCTTTGTTCACTTGTAGGCATGGATCACATGGCTTCTGAAGTACTGATCCCCTCAGTGCTTTGTTCGGAGTTCTCCATTTATTACATGCAGATCACTGTGGTGTCTCACGCACAAAAGCGTTCACAGTATGTGACATACGAAGCAGCTCCCCAGGCATCATTGTCTACTTGGCAAACACCATTACTTGCATGGGACCGTATACATCTACATCTACATCTACATACATACTCCGCAATCGTGGCAGAGGGTACCTCGTACCGCAACTAGCATTTTCTCTCCCTGTTCCACTCCCAAACAGAACGGGGGAAAAATGACTGCCTATACGCCTCTGTATGAGCCCTAATCTATCTTATCTTATCTTTGTGGTCTTTCCGTGAAATGTAAGTTGGCGGCAGTAAAATTGTACTGCAGTCAGCCTCAAATGCTGGTTCTCTAAATTTCCTCAGTAGCGATTCACGAAAAGAATGCCTCCTTTCCTCTAGAAACTCCCACCCGAGTTCCTATAGCATTTCCGTAATACTCATGTGATGATCAAACCTACCAGTAACAAATCTAGCAGCCCTTCTCTGAATTGCTTCTATCTTCTCCCCCAATCCGACCTGATAGGGATCCCAAACGTTCAAGCAGTACTCAAGAATAGGTCACACCAGCATTCTATAAGTGATCTCCTTTACAGATGAACCACATCTTCCCAGAATTCTACCAATGAACCGAAGACAACCACCTGCGTTCCCCACAACTGCCATTACATGCTTGTCCCACTTCATATTGCTCTGCAATGTTACGCCCAAATATTTAATCGATGTGACTGTGTCAAGCGCTACACTACTAACGGAGTATTCAAACATTACAGGATTCTTTTTCCTATTCATCTGCACCAGCATTCTATAAGCGATCTCCTTTACAGATGAACCACATCTTCCCAGAATTCTACCAATGAACCGAAGACAAAACACCTGCATTCCCCACAACTGCCATTACATGCTTGTCCCACTTCATATTGCTCTGCAATGTTACGCCCAAATATTTAATCGACGTGACTGTGTCAAGCGCTACACTACTAATGGAGTATTCAAACATTAAAGGATTCTTTTTCCTATTCATCTGCATTAATTTACATTTATCTATATTTAGAGTTGCCATTCTTTACACCAATCACAAATCCTGTCCAAGTCATCTTGTATCATCCTACAGTCACTCAACGACGACACCTTCCCATACACCACAGAATCATCAACAAACATCCACGCATTGCTATCCACCCTATCCAAAAGATCATTTATGTAGATAGAAAACAACAGCGGACCTACCACACTTCCCTGGGGCACTCCAGATGATACCCCCACTTACGATGAACACTCACCATTGAGGACAATGTACTGGGTTCTATTACTTAAGAAGTGGATTTCACTGGCTTCTTTCTCAATGATTATTGGCTGTTTCATGTTGATGCATATTCTCATTTTCCATATGTTGTTCATTGTGCTTCCATATCCACAACTGCCACCGTTGCAGCCTTGTCCAGAGTTTTTGCACTCAAAAGCTTGCCCACGATGTTAGGTCCAATAATGGTCCACAATTTTCATCGCGAGAGTTTGTGGCATTTTGCAATTCCTGTGATATCCATCACATCCTCACCCACCATTCCATCCTCTATCTAATAGTGAGACACAATGTCTAGTGCAAACGTTCAAAATTCAGATGAGATAGAATGTTGCCAACTCTTTGTCCAACATTGCCTTAGATCAGGTTCTCTCATTGTGCCGTTTCACACCATTTGGTGAAATGAGCCCAGTGGAGCGTCTCCATTGGTGCCAGCTGAGGACACTGCTACACCTCCTGCGTCCTGCACGCGGGCATCAACCTGTGTGGCCACTGCACTTCTTCCAGTGGGTGTGACTGTCTGGGCACATGGTTCCGGACATCATACTAAACAGATTCCGGCTGTCATCACCAGATCCTGGGGGCAGCATCTCTGCAACATCTGCACAGAGGATGGCCTCTGCTCGAGACATCATGATCAGCTTTGCCTTCGCACGGATCGCAGGCATCCCCTGATGTCACACCTTCACCTCCGAGTCTGTCCACATCAGGCATCACATTGCCTGCTGCAAGCGAGGGCATCTGTCTTCGGTAGCTGAACCAGCAGTTCCTCTATTGCTTCTAACATCATCATCAGAGATTCTGTCATTTGTTGGTACCAGTATCATCAGCACCGCGAGCACTGTCACCAGAGCAGATGACCGAGGTCGACATGGAAACAGCCCTGGTGTTGCCATATGGTTAGACTCAGGAAGGTGGGTGCAGAATGTGCCCAAAGCACTTCAGACCAGGTTAACCAAGCTACACTTGGCCTCAGTTCTCTATGTGTATTGTTACAGCTCTCTGTGTATGTAATTGGTTCCTGCTGAATGTTACTTAAATGCTGTTCGTGTCGCTAATGCTTCTGTGGAATAAAGTTGTGTTCGGTTTACTGGTTATGTCTTCTTATGCCTAATTACAACAAGAAGGATAATTTCAGTGTACAACATATTTGTTGTTGAAATTTCTTTTTACAGACGTCATAACTGTATAGTGATTGCAATATTAAAATTACAAATTTCTGATATGTGCATCAATGATCGTAATGGTAAGTTACAAACAGGACTGAAATACGTATTCCTGGTCATGCCGAACTGAAAATCGGTATTGGTAGTGTAGAATGATCTAAATGTTCTTAGAAGGGAAAAAAGTGTTGTGTATGAGAGACAAAGAAAGACAGTATCTGACATTATATGAACTTTTTTTTATTTTAGTAGGAATGGTTAAAAATGTGGAATGTTGTTGTGTTCCTCCAACTGAAAAGTGTCACTTTCGTACAGACTTCCTGAAAATCATACATTTTGGCAGTGAATGGAAGGACCTCGTGCCATTTTTTTTTTTTTTTTTTTTTTTTTTTTTTTTTTTTTTTTTTTTTTTTTTTTTTTTTTTTTTTTTTTTGCGAACTACTACAGCTAATAGAGTGACTTCAATCGAAACAGAAATAAAACAATTAGCTGTTTTACCACAATGCGGTCCACACTAAATAAATGAAATTTTACATTAACAAGTGAGGTTGTCAACCATCTGATGCTGAGTATTCTAGTACATCTATGCAAATTAATAAATTTATGTCGCCCACTGGATTTTTCTGTCTCTATGTGAAGGCTAATCTCAGGAACTACTATATGGATTTAGATACTGTTTTCACTAATAGACTTATTCATGAGAAATGTTTGTGTGTGTAATTTACAATTACAATAATGATGAATATGTAATACATGGATTGTTACCTGTTCCAAACTTATTTGGGGTGTGGAGTGACATCTTATGGTAATGATGGGAGGTACGAGCTGGTCAGTTACAAAGAAGGCTGTATCTAGTGGCAAAACAGTAAGGTAAACAGTCACTGCAACTCCAGAGAGGAGCAAAGCTGGACCAGAATCTATATGTATTATAAATTCGAGAGTCCACTGTATTTTCCTGTCTCCACGTGAAGGCAAATCTCAGCAACTACTGTAGAAATTTTAATTTATTTTCACTAATAGATACACCGATGAGGAAAGTTTATGCTTACAATTTATTACCGCTATGCCAGGCACGTTTTTTGACCGAAGATGTTTAGCACTACCCATGCGAAGCCTTGGCAGGACATTAGTTGCACTTAACACGTAATCAGACGTAACGGTCAGTTCACTGACATTATCCTGAGAGGCCAAGCTGCACACGAGACTGTAACCAAAGACCTACATTTCTTGTGTTGGCAAGATGGTGGACAATGGCGACCCCCCACACCCCCCTCCACCCACCTCATCCACTGCTGCTATCCAGGATATATGTAAAGCCATCTCCCTATATTCTAATCTCACTGACAACACATACCTTAGTGGTCAGAGGCACGAGAGACTGGTGTCTGGCACCGTAAAACAAACAGTTGCGAGCAGGACAAAACTGACAGAAATGAGATGGCACCAGAGTAGGAGCTCAAAACCTGTGGTGAGACCCAACCCTTTGGGCAGCAAGTAGACACAGAATAAGAGAGCACTACCTTTAACTACGTGGACGTTCCACTAAGATATTTATCAATTTAAATACATAACCGAGGAACATTGCTTCAACCGAAGGAAAGCTGTTTGTCGTCGCGAATATGTGGTCCGGTATTTGCACCACAGTGTTGCTTGGCACATAAGCTCACCTGCTCCATTGGTTCCAGCTCGACCTTGAGCTCCTCGAGCTGCGAGCACAGCTCCCTCTCCTTGTGCAGCTGATGCTCCTCCACGTTCAGGGCTTCGTACATCTGGTTCACCAAGTTCCGGACATCTGACAGCCGCTGCAGTTCTTCCTGCAAAACAGAACATGTGCTTAGTAACTGGGAGACTGTCATCTGCCATGTGTATTTCTGACAACAACTTCAGCAGGTGTAGAAAGAGTTGCTACAAAGCAATGTGAGGGTTGTCAAAGTTTTAATTACCACCTTGAAAAAATACAGTTATATGTGGCTCCGTAAACTTTACCGGCAGAATAGTTGGTTGTACTCATGTCGAGTCTCCAGCCAGAACATACCATCATCTGGATACATCCAGATGACGATATGTTCCAGCTGGATACCTGACACGAATGTAATACAGTTACATAATTATTTTTGTATCTTCTTCTCTGCTGAGCCAGCAGCTTGCGTAAGGTCATAATAGACATCTTCTTACACTTCTGGCAAAATTAGCTGAAAACTGTTTATTTATTGCTGACGGCACAAGTTCACAACAAGCTTGTTTCAGCATATGTACCATTATCAACAGTTCATCTAGATGGAATGACATCCATAAATAATCTTGGTACACAAGTTCTTTTACACTGATCAGCCAGAACAATATGACTACCTACATAATAGCCAGTACATCCACCTTTGGCACGGATAACAGCGGCATTGTATCGTGGCACGGAAGCAATGAGGCCTTAGTAGGTTACTGGAGGGAGTTGGCACCACATCTGTGCACACAACGCACCTAATTCCTGTAAATTTTGGTGGAGGGGTGGCGGGGGTGATGAGCTCTGACACCACATTCAATCACATCCCGCACGTGTTCGATTGGGTTCAGATCTGGCGAGTTGGAGGATCAGCGCATCAACTGGAACTCGCCACTGTTTTCCTCGAACTACTCTATCACAATCCAGACCTTGTGACGAGACACATTTTCTTGTCGAAAATGCCACTGCCATCGGGAAATGATGGCCATGAAGGGGTGTACGTGGTCTGCAACTGGTGTACGGTACTCCTTGGCCATCCTTTTGCCTTGCACGATCTCCATTGGACCCTGGGTGCTCGTATGAATGTTACCTGGAGCATAATCGAGCTGCCGTCAGCTTGTCTCCGTCCCGCAGTACACGTGTCGAGGAGATGGTCCCCTGGTAGACGACAGTGTTGAAGACAGTCATTACAGCACAACCGACAATTTGTGCAGATTCCGAAATGCTCATGCCAAGACTCTGGCTCACCCCAACTTTCCCTCAGTCAAACACAGATAGATCGAATGCCTTCCCCGTTCTACACACAAACAACACACTCACTGATGCTACGTCCATCGTGCGTGTGTCCGACTAGTAGTCATCCCTCACCAGGTGATGCTGGTATCGCTTGGATGGGTTTATACCGATAGCAGGTTGGTGGTCATAATATTCTGGCTGATCAGGGTATGCACTGTGTTGTTAACATAGGTCATATATTTATACTGTCTAGATGAAGTGACATTCATAAATCATGTGAGAACATAAATTCTTTTGTGTACTATGCTGGTATTTTCTGTGACCTATCTAAGGCACTTTGCTCTGTGAATCACAGTATTCTTCTAGGTAAATTGAATTTTTATGCAATTAATGGCATAGTCAACCAATGGATAATGTCATATCCAACCAAAACAATGCAGAAAGTTGTTCTTAGTAATTCAGTCAACATAGTCTGGGGACGTAATCCCGACTTGAGAGAAATCACCTATGGAGCTCACATAAGCAGCTTAATTTTACTTCTACTATTGTTCCTCACATACACAAATAATCTTCCGCCTAAGGCACAACAAGCAGAATTACTTCTTTTTGCAGATGATGCTAGAACAGTAATCAGTCCAATGGTACATACAGGAACAGAAGAAACAGTAAACAATGTTCTTAAAAGTATCATTGACTGGTTTTCTGTTAATTTTAAAAAGACACAGAATATTCAGTTGTGCACATCTAGGGGTACTACACCAATGATATGTATAATACTTGGTGAATAAACAATAAATATAATGGAAGCTTCAAAATTCTTAGGTGTTCATACTGATGAGGATTTAAACTGGAGAAAGCACATTTTGGAACTCCTACAAAACTTAGTTCAGCCTCATTAGGACTTAGAGTCATTACAAACCTTGGGAAGAGACAAATCAGTAAATTGGCATATTTTCCACATTTTCATTCAATAATGTCATGTGGCATAATGTCCTGGGTAAGTCATCTTTACAAAAGAAACTCTCTGCTGCTCAAAAACGTGTTGTAAGAATAATATGTGGTGTCCATCCATGATCATCTTATAGGCATCTGTTTAAGGAGTTGGGGATTCTGACTACTGCTTCATAGCACATTTATTCCCCTCATGAAGTGTGTTGTAAATAGTCCACCACAGTTCAAATGAGGCAGTGATGTACATAATTCCGAAGGAAAAGTGACATTCTTTACTCCACATTAAGGTTGTCTTTAGCACACAATGGGTGCACAATACCCCAACTAAAATTTTTGATCATTTGCCTAGCGATATAAGATATCTGACAGACAGCAAAGTAAAATTTGAAAACAAACTGCAAATTTCCTTGACAACTCCTTCCATTCTTTGGAGGAATTTCTATTATTGTAATGTTTATAAGGTGGCGAGCAGTTATTACTAACTCACATAGGCATTATAATAAATAAAAACTTATAAATGTCAACTGGTAGTTATTTTCACAAATTAATTTGCAATGTGAATGTAAAATGGGTTGTACCACAGCTTTATGATTCATCGTACAAAATGGTCCATGGAACGTGTAACTAATATAGGTTACATACTGTATTTACTTTCTGCAGAAATTTCGTGTTATTTTTTGTCAGTTGTAAAATGACAGATCGTACACACAAAGCATCATTGGAACGATCTGTCATTTTACAACTGTCAAAAACATAACACGAAATTTCTGTAGAAAGTAACCTGACCTTGTTAACAACGCAGGTACATAAACGAACTTGCGTTCCAAGATGATTTATGGACGTCACTCCATATAGAATCTAGAGGAAACTTGATACAGATGCACATATGCGGGAAAAAGCTTGTCGTGAAATCATGTAGTCAACAAGAATTTAACAATTTGCAGCTATATTTGTCAAAAGTATAAGAAAAATATTTTCCTGGGTATATTTTCGTTCTGCCGTTGAAACTACAAGAAAATGCGTTTTTTTTCCGCCAGACTCGCTTCGTTTTATTGAGGTATAGCGAAACGCGTCCGGTGAAAAGAAAAAAAGGAAAAAAAGGACACGCATTTCCATGTAGTTTTAACGACGGAACGAAAATACCCTCAGAAATTGTGAAGCAACTACGGACAATACGGCCACACAAATGCAGAAAATTTTTTAGTTTGTTTGCAGACGGAAGCCTGTAGTCCCGGTAAACGACGAGATCATCTTAGCCCAGTACAGACAGCAGTGAAAAGGGGGTTGAGTTGTAAAAGGTGGAGTGAGTTTGATTTTCAGATATGGTGCCTGTAATACCCCAAGTTTTAGATCTCCCCTTTGTACGTTATCCATCATCTCGAGGAAAACCGACAAGAAATGTCACTTTTTTCCAGTTTTTTCTCAATAACTTACTCCCAGTGTATTTTACGCTACAATATGTCATTATTAGTTTTAAAGAGCGATAAATTTCCTGCAAGTTTCATATACAGGGTGTTCGGAAATTCCCATGTACACAATATTTCGAATTGGAACCCATGCCAGGAAACGTACCGTTTCCGTGGTACAGTCGTTTGAAAACATTATTTTTTAGCAGGTACGTATGCAACAGGATTGTCGGGGGGGAGGGTGGGGGGTGGGGGAGGGGTATATCCGATGCCAGTGCCAATGAGTAAAGAACCAGCTCCATAGACATTGTTGTACACGATTTCAAGCGAATGCAAAAAATACTTGTGGCAACAAAGGCAGCTGCAAAAAAAGCGGGACTTCGATGCTCCATTGCATCTTTCAATGTGGATTCGAATTATACGGCAATGCACTAGAAGTTGAATTCATCGTGGAAGAAGAGGAGTTCGACGATCCACTGCGTACTGTTCGAAGTGGTGAACTGTACACGTCTGAGGCAAAACAACACAAATTGATAAATTTTTAGCTTAAAATCTTATATATATCATTAAAATAAACTTTAATATCTATTTTTAAATTGTAATTTGTTGAAATATACGTATATGTAAAAGAGTTGAAAATTGGTGTTTTTCAGAAGAGCTTATTCCCCAGAAATTACGTGAATCTCCTAAATTACATGCACATATTGCACACATAACGGCTAAAGATGATATTACTTTTAGGAATACTATTTTTGACTGAGGATGTGTGGTGAAACAAGTGCTGTATCATTTGAGAGAGAGAGAGAGAGAGACGAGCGGGTGTACCAGGACGTTGCTCCCACTGCTACTAGCGCGACGTCGTCATAACGCGCCTATGCGTAGCATACGAATATTGCATTATAATCTAAGAATGAAATTAAAAATTAAAGTAGCTTTTCCAAACTTTGTCAGTGTATGCTTCAGTATATTAATGTTTAAACTGTTAAATCTCAGAGTGACCAGGTGAATATGTTTCCCTAAATAGATCGTTATAAATAAAAAGCAAGTGGCACTAAATAATAACGGTAGAAAGCCAAAAATTATTCAGGATGTGCAAATGTATTTCACAATCAACTGTTACAAGTCTCAACTTGATGGATGCAATATTTTCGTCAAAATCAGTGTTTTTATGAAAAACTTAATGCGCTAAATATTAGACTGGAAAGTTCTGAATAGGGTAAAGTAACCCAAATCACACCACTTTTCATAAAAACTGCTGTAAAAGCCTTAAAATGTTCTATTTTAGTTACATAAATAAACAGAAATGAATATTTGTGTTTTGGGTACAAAAACATTTACAAGAATTTTTGCCATAATATATATATATTTATTTTTGACAGTTTTGTAAAACTCTGCAATTGGTGCCATTTGGGCTAATGGTTTCCTAAATTGCAACACGGGGTGCCAAAATCGCTCCTGTTCCTACTATTATGCGGTTTTTGGTTGAAAATTTGTTTTTAAATTTAAGGGTATACTCCATATAATTAATTATTTATTTATTCCTCTGAATATCTCACACAAATAGCCTTTAAAATATTCGTAATACTGCTTTGCTGTTATTGAAAAAAAGAAAATAAATTTATCAGTGTTCAGATACAGTTGAACTTATGTACAAACTCACACTGAATGGTCATTTCATGTTTTAAAACACCAGCACAGGTTTCATGGGCCCATTTTCTGCAAATTGAGCATTGCAGCATATCCTCCACCACACTTTCTTCACAAATCAATTTCAACCGGAATATTTTCGAGAGATGATGACGATGAACCAGTGTTGTTTTCGTTGCTTCTCTGCTTCTTCCTTTTGAAGGTCCAAGCCCATCAGTTGATTTCAACACTTCCTTTGCAACATGAAGTGATTTTTTTGTCCCTAATATCTTGCAATGTATTCGTATGCTTCAACTCAACATTTAACTTTCTGAGCACCTTTCTTTTGTCTTTTTCGTTGTCTGGTAGGCCTAACCGGTTTTGACAAAGGACTCATTTCATGGACGGTCGCAGCAAAACTTCATGAGGGGCTAATTTGAAGTGGTTGCTATACCGTTGTATTTGCTCCGTTGGAGAGGTCTCCTTCAGCTTCTTGATGCCCATTCTCAGCTCTGTCATTGGGAAGCGTTAGGCACATTGGCGTCTCTTCAACTTGATTAGTGTTGCTTTTCTGTGAATGGGTAATGGCTGGAACAAAGTCAGCATCGCGAAAGACATTTCTGTCTACGGGCCAGATTCCAGTGGTTCTGAAACCATTCATTGCATTGATGAAGGTCGCTGCTCGGATGTACGCTTCGGAAAGCGGAGAACAAACCGCGAACTGAGTCACAGGAGGCTCATTAGCTCGCAGCCATTTCCACAGTGCTTCATGATAATAGGAACGGTGTGTAGTGTGCCCAGCAAGTTTTAAGAGTAAAACACCGTGCGACCTTGCAAATTTAATAGCATCAAGATTCATGGAGTGTGTCGAGCGTCCAACCAACACAAGAAGAACTTGTCTCTCTGCGATGGTTTCAAATAAGCAACAAAATGCGCCAGCCATTTAATGTGTCTGAAATTTCCACAAGAGCGCCTGGCGGAGCACCAGTTTTAAGCCTCTTAAATATTATGCGGGGGGGGGGGGGGGGGGCATAACTACCACTAGCACTCGTACAGCAGACAATTGCAGTGTTAGTTCCTCTTTCGGCACTAGAAACACTACCCACTTGATGTCTCCCCTTCTGTGCCAATATCTGGGAGATTCCTTTTGTACAGTTGAGAAACCCGATTCGTCGACATTGAAAATGAGCAGTCCATTTAGTTTATGCTCGTCTACATTTTTTTTTCCAGATTGTCAATAGACTTGTTAACATTTTCTTTATTAAAACCTCCAGCCCTAGCAATTGATACATTTTCAGGCTGTCGTAAAGTTAGTGTCGGATGACGTTTCACAAAAGCGTATAACCATTTCTTACCAGCCATTTTTTTTCTCTTTACTGAATGGATTGTCAAGATGGGGATTAGCCTCAATTATTTGATAAGCTAACTTCCTTACTTCAGTTATTCGTAAGACCGAACAGGTTGTCTTCGAATTCTAAAATGACATTAACAAGTTCTACAGCTGAAAGTGGTAATGCTGTTTGTTTTCCATTCACTGCCCCACTGCTGCCACGGTTGACTCCCCGTATAATTTCACCTCGAATATGTCTTAGAAACGGTTTCTTTGGTATTTCTTTTTTCTGCAACATTCGTTCAGTTTTAATTTCCGTTCTTTAAAATCTTCTCTAAAATCCTCCAATAAATGTATTGAAGGATTTAGCCTAAATGGCTTTCATTACTAAGGTTCTAAAATCGCACCAGTAAAGATTCCTAAATCGCACTGGTGCTATTTAGGCAACTCAGCAGTGGTGCGATTTCGGCAACCATGCCATTTTGTAAGTCTGTCCTATTGTAAGCTAAACAACTGACTGAATGACAATTATAATGATGTCAAAGAGTAGTTAAATATATCTTAATTATATGTAATAGATGTGAATGAAATTATGTTTTGTACCTTAGTAGCAGGCTCCTTACGAAAAGTACACAAATCTCACATTAAAATCGTCACTTTTCTTGTAAACCAAATACAACACGAACTACCGCACCCACTGAAACCGAACTATTGTCGCATAATGGGTGTGTTCCCTAGTTCAAACTACTTCCGTTAGGTGGTGCGGAAGTATCACCGGTAAATCTAAAAACGTGGTGGAGCGATTTGAAAGCCGTTGCGATATAAGCTACTTTCCCCTACAGCACTTGATTACATCCGTTTAATAATGAAGCTATAACAAGCTTCAAGACTTTGATGTAAATACCAATCAATACAAGGTCTCTTACGGATGTAGCTCAGAGGTCATGTTCAACTGTCGGTCCCGTTTTAAAAATTCTAGCCGGCTCAAACTTAATGCAGTCGAGCTAAACCGTTTTCTGTAATTAAAGACAATCTAAATCCATTCATATAAAAATAACGAAGATTGTAAATTGATTCATAACCGACTTCCTAAATAATAAATGTCAGAGAAAGCGGCCAATTAGATGCTACTACCTCGGTATACAGCAGATGTTCCCTTCGGCCGTCCGCTGTGCCCTTATATACAAATACGGCCTGAGAACCCTTTGACGACCAAGAAGACGAGCCAAACTGAGAAGACAACGAATACACTGCGATTCACCGAACCGCACAATAACCCTGGATTCGGTGCGGGGCGGCGGTGGGGTGAGTGGACTGCTGTAGCCTGTAGTGGGGTTGTGAACCACTGAGGGCTACGGCGCGGACGAAGCCTCTCCATCGTTTCTAGGTCCCCGGTTCAATACACATAATACAGGGTGATTCAAAAAGAATACCACAACTTTAAAAATGTGTATTTAATGAAAGAAACATGATATAACTTTCTGTTATACATCATTACAAATAGTATTTAAAAACGTTTTTTTTTTCACTCAAAAACAAGTTCAGAGATGTTCAATATGGCCCCCTCCAGACACTCGAGCAATATCAACCCGATACTCCAACTCGTTCCACACTCTCTGTAGCATATCAGGCGTAACAGTTTGGATAGCTGCTGTTATTTCTCGTTTCAAATCATCAATGGTGGCTGGGAGAGGTGGCCGAAACACCATATCCTTAACATACCCCCATAAGAAAAAATCGCAGGGGGTAAGATCAGGGCTTCTTGGAGGCCAGTGATGAAGTGCTCTGTCATGGGCTGCCTGGCGGCCGATACATCGCCTCGGGTAGTTGACGTTCAGGTAGTGCTTGAACCAATTTCAGACGATAAGGTTTCATAACTAACCTTTTTCGTAGGACTCTCCATACAGTTGACTGTGGAATTTGCAGCTCTCTGCTAACTCTGCGAGTCGATTTTCCTGGGCTGCGAACAAATGCTTGCTGGATGCGTGCTACATTTCCATCACTCGTTCTCGGCCGTCCAGAACTTTTCCCTTTGCACAAACACCCATTCTCTGTAAACTGTTTATACCAACGTTTAATACACCACCTATCAGGAGGTTTAACACCATACTTCGTTCGAAATGCACGCTGAACAACTGTCGTCGATTCACTTCTGCCGTACTCAATAACACAAAAAGATTTCTGTTGAGCGGTCGCCATCTTAGCGTCAACTGACGCTGACGCCTAGTCAACAGCGCCTCAAGCGAACAAATGTACAACGAAATGAAACTTTATAGCTCCCTTAATTCGCCGACAGATAGTGCTTAGCTCTGCCTTTTGTCGTTGCAGAGTTTTAAATTCCTAAATTTGTGGTATTCTTTTTGAATCACCCTGTATACACAACATACCTGAAAATCTAAATTACTCCACCATTTGCAATCAAAAATGGTATCTCTGCTGGCTTATCTCGCCGCTAGAGGAGCTAAACAAAATGGTGCACTCCATTGACAGAGTGGAGCACCATGCGGTATATAGTTTTCTGCATTTGAAGGGGAACAACACTGCAATAACCCGTGCTGAGTCAGCGGTAGGGTACAAGAAGGATGGACCACCGTATGACACAGTGGTTATGTGGCGTCGACGCTTTTATTGTTGTCAGACGACTCCGAATGACGAAGAATTAAGCGACAGACCACTCCTCTCTGAGTAAGTGGCAACCACAAAGAAAATGGACGTCCTGGTGCTGGAAGACCTGTCGATCACAATCGAGGCGATGGCAGAAAAAGTGAAAATCGCTCTCTGAGCAGATCTCAACATCCTTCACGACATTTTGAACACGAAAAATTTCGCCGACCGCTGAATTCTGTGACCGCTCAACGCCATTAAGAGAAGCCTGCCGAACGGAGACATCAGCCGAAGTGTTGTAGCTGTATCAGGCCTATTCAGATGGCTTCTGAAGCTGCCTAATCATTGTGGACGAGTGCTTGGCTTATCACTATGACCCCAAGACAAAAAAGTGAAAACAAACGGATTCACAACCACGCCGAAAACAGCGAGGAACCAGCCATCAGCGCATTGCGAAGAGTCACAGGTTCTTCGGCTATCAAATTCAGATTCTGTCTCTAAACCCCCCCCTCCCCCCGTTTTCTCCTAACATGGCACCCAATGACTTCTTCCTGTTTCATCGGAAGATCAAACCATTGCGTGGCGGCATTTCCAGAATGACTACTACAGCCAACATCTTTGCTGCGTCAGCCGCTGATGGTGAAAAATGTGTCAAATGGCTCTGAGCACTATGGGACTTAACTGCTGAGGCCATCAGCCCCTAGAACTTGAGAACTACTTAAACCTAACTAACCTAAGGACATCACAACATCCATGCCCGAGGCAGGATTCGAACCTGCGACCGTAGCAGTCGCGCGGTTCCGGACTGAGCGCCTAGAACAGCTCGGCCACCGCGGCTGGCTAAAAATGTGTCACATTGAAAGGTGAACACAGACACAAATAGCATCACCAAGTTTCACCGGCACTGGCGCAGCTTGATCATTAAGAGGTGATAATTAAAACATGGTGACTGCCCTTTGCATTCAACGTATCGAACACGACAATAAATAAATAAAATGAAAGCAAAAACGGTGCAAACAAAGATTGTTTTGTTTCCCAAGCCCTGTGTGTTTGCTTATACTACTGAAAATCGCTTGAAAACACATTGTACATAAATTCCAATGTTCAGTTGTTCAGTACCAGGTTTTTTTTTTTATTGTTTCCGTGTCTCAATATGTAAAAGTGGAACCTTCACGGTATCGCTTTATTGTTCGTGTGCCTGTCCGACTGTTAAGAATCCTTTTTATCAGGAACGAGTACAGGTATCAAGTTCAAATGTATGTCAAATATTAGGGTATATGGTCCCACGGCGGTGTAAAAATTTTAAGCTTCTAAGTCAATTCAGTGAAAAGATATGACCGTTTATGTTACATATTTTGATACTCGCAAACTGACTCACCAAAACCCACAGAGTACCTCTCGTTGACGTAGAATTATGAAATCTGGCAAGAAGCAAGGTTCCAGACTACGACTAAAGGGAAAAATCCGAAATTGTTAATTTGTAATTACATCGACGAAAAAATTTTCTTCTGTCATTTGTTATCCGACATAAAATTGAAATTAAAACATTCTCTAAAGTCTTTGAATCCTTGGAACGGATGTCTTACCAGTATCAAAGTCAGTAGCAGGCAGAAGTGATAGAGATTCTCGCTTCCAGGAATGTATGAACTGTCTACATTTACAATTAAGTTTGTACGGAACCCTGAGTGAGCGAGTCCTACTGGCACCTGTCTATTTTTAAAAAAATTGGACTACAGTGTTTTTTTTGTACCAAGAGACATCTGAGACAAAAGCTGTTTTGTAGATCACAGAAGGCAACACGAAGTAACAGCACAATGGATATGGGAATTCTTATGCTGTTGTGGCAAGCCTCCCGGCACTGCTATACGTTGAGAGAAGATTAGATTAAATTAGATTAGATTAGATTAGATTTACATCTACATCTACACGGACACTCTGCAAATCACATTTAAGTGCCTGGCAGAGGGTTCATCGAAACACCTTCACAATTTTCTATTATTCCAATTCGTGTAGCGCGCGGAAAGAACGAACACCTATTAACTTTCCGTAAGAGTTCTGTTTTCCTTATTTCATCGTGGTGATGGTTTCTCCCTATGTAGGTCGGCGTCAACAAAATATTTTCACATTCGGAGGAGAAAGTTGGTGGTTGGAACTTCGTGAGAAGATTCCGTCGCAGCGAAATGATGTCCAGCCCAAATCCTGTATCATTTCAATGATACTCTCTCCCATATTTCGCTATAATACAAAACGTGCTGCCTTCTTTGAACTTTTTCTATATACTCCGTCAGTCCTATCTGGTAATGATCCCACACCGCGCAGCAATATTCTAAAAAAAGACGGACAAGCGTAGTGTAGGCAGTCTCCTTAGTAGGTCTGTTATAGTTTCTAAGTGTCCTGCCATTCCAATTTAAGTTGTTCGTAATTGTAATTCCTAGGTATTTAGTTGAATTTACGGGTTTAGATTTGACTGATTTATCGTGTAACCAGTTTAACGAATTCCTTTTCGCACTCATGTGGATGACCTCACACTTTTCTTTGTTTATGGTCAACTGCCAATTTTCGCACCATTCAGATATCTTTTTTAAATTGTTTTGCAGTTTGTTTCGATCTTCCGATGACTTTATTAGTCTATAAACGACAGTGTCGTCTGCAAACAACCTAATACGGCTGCTCAGATTGTCTCCCAAATCGTTTATATAGACAAGGAACAGCAAAGGGTCTCTGACACTTCCCTGGCGAACGCCACAAATCTCTTCTGTTTTACTCTATGACTTCCCGTCAGTTACTACGAACTGTGACCTCTCTTATAGGAAACCACAAAAACACGCAATTTCACTACGAGACACTTGTGTGGTACAGTGTCAAAAGCCTTCCGGAAATCCAGAAATACGGAATCGATCTGAAATCCCTTACCAAAAGCACTAAACACTTCATGCGAATAAAGAGCTAAACATCGAATGTTTGCATCCTGTGAACCACTGTAAAACAAAGTGTAACGACATACTGTGTTTATTTGTGTACATAGCTTAATAATGCACGTTATACGAAGCAATCTGATGTGAATACCACAAGGCAGTAGTAGTGGGGCAAGGGGGGCATCACCCCAGACCAGGACATCGCTCCAAAGTACCGTTAGACCTGTGACGTCACCCCCCCCCCCCCGGCGGCCATGACGTCTCATGATGCCCCAAGTACCGTTACACCGGTGATGTCACAGACACACTGATTGGGCTCCCACCACAAACTAGGTCACCCCAAGGGCCGGCGTCTCTCTAAAGTAGGTCACCCCAGACCAGGACGTCGCCCCAAAGTACCGTTATCCAAGATGGCGGCCGTGACGTCACAGAGACATCCCCGAGATGGTGGCGATGACGTCGCCCCAAAGTAAGTCACCCCAGACCAGGACGCCCAAAGTAGGCCACCCCAGATGACGTCCGTGACGTCACTGATGACGCAAGTGCCACACCCCCTGGTGGGAAGTGTGAATTTTGTCAGATTTTCGCGAGTGCCACGCCCACCTGGACTTGGAACGAATTAGTTAAAGTCTCCACCACGATCCTCAACCGACCGCCACGCCTCCCAACCAATCTATGTTGGCGGTATATATTATCTTATTATGATATTTGGAAAATGTACAACATCAACAGCAAGGATCACAACATAATTCCCATTGGCAAGTGTGCAGTTAGATTTACAACTGTCGATTCAAGACGACACGCTGCGTCCTCGCTGTTAAGAAAGCTCACGAGTTTTCTTTGATACCCAATACACTCCACTTTCTTTAATAAACGTTGGATTATTACCGAGTCAAAAGCTTTCCGGCAGTCGACAAATACTGTACCCACCTGACTGCCTTGATTCTTGGTTTTCAGGACGTAATGTGACAGATGTGCAAGTTACATTTCACATGACCGACGTTTTCCGAATCCATGCTGGCTGCTACGGGAGAGGACTTCTGTTCGAAATATCTCATTACATAATTATGAAAAGCTTTGCTTTGAACAGGAACAAATTACTTTTTTTAACATCCAAACATGTTTCGCTGAATTTGCACCATCGCCAGTACGTTCTTTTATTCTCTTAGTATCATATATTTATCTTTTTGTGGCCGTCTGTCATTTCCAGTTCGGTTCCAATTTTTCATTTTTGTTGCTTCAACTTTTTCATGTGTCTACGTAAATTTCACTGCCTGGCATGCACTGTGTTGTCATGGTTTATTAGATTTACTCTGTTCCATTCTGTCACGCCAGTGCATTTAATCCATTTCACATGTATTCCTCGTGGCAGGCAAGCCAAGGTACTCCACTGAGTATGTTCTCCCAGTGTGTACGATTATGATGTATCTCACGTACTAAATTGTACGAATGCATGCTTTCGCGACGATATCGTTAATAAAACATTCACGGGTTTCAAGCCGCGTCAAGTGGTTTACTGCCCACGAGCTTTCGGCAGAGATCTCCTCTGCCATTGTCGAGTGGATGTCCACATGACAATAGCACAGATCTCTGCCGAAATCTCGTAGGCAGTAAACCACTCGACGCGGCTTGAAACCCGAGAATGTTTTATTCCCGTACTAAATTTGTTCATTATATTCAGTGTCCAAGTATGGTACAATCTTATGACGCTCTACATTGACCAGAAAACAACGACTCGTCTCGTCGTGAAAAGACAAGTAAAACAACGTTGGGGACCGCTGCGATGCTTGTAGGCAGACAGTCCAAGCAGTAACGAGGTAGCATCACTGAACTCCACACCACAGGAACTATTTATTGTTTTAAAAACTTTGCGAATGTTGAAAGCTAGGCCAGAATTTAAAAACTCGATGGGAAGATACGCAACAAGGACTGCGAGGATGTTCATTGTTAAAGCAACAGAACGCAGTACTGTTCCCACTTTTGAGTGGTGAAATCTAGTAATCGCGTGGATGGTAATCTCTTAAACCACCGACAGTCAATGCCATTTTGAAGATCCACGCTGAACGTCGTAAATGAGTCAGTATATAACCTGAACGCTGAGAGTTTCTTTTTTTTTATCAGCTCCATTCTATAACAATGGAGAGCCAACAAGGCCAGTTCCTTTTATTCCAACTAAGAATTATGAATTTTGTAACGGAAAAGGTAGGGAAGCTACAGAATGCAGGAGGCTGCTGAAGACCTCGAGATAACAGAGCAGTTCCAACGATAACATCGGACAGTGAGTACTGCCACCGCACCTCCGACGAGTGCCCAGTTGGTTGTGTGTGTTTTTAAATCACTTAAAGAAGCATTATTTGACTAGAGATACGTTTTTTGCTGTCCTTACATGAGTACGTTGAGAAGTATGTTTGGTAGTGAGTTCAGTAATAATTTTAAATAATGTTTTGCCGTCAATATTGTGATATTTCTGAGGTGAAAATTGTTAATCAAGTTTGGAATAACCAACAATAAACACTGAATCATCAAAGTTCGTCAAGAAATCCGAGGGGACGTCGCAAGCGGCGCTATTTCCCACATACGCTTTGGGAGAGATTCTGGTGGTAGTGTTCGGAAATCATAGGTGGAAACATCATCAGTGGCAATGGAAGTTTGAGTCAGACCTTCTGATATAATTTCAGTAATCGACCGTCGATTACTGAAGCAAATTGGATCGCGACACCTTCCAACGGAGTCTTTGCCCCGAGCCTAAAACGATATTTTGTAAATTGTATTTTTGTTATAGATAAGACGTGTTTTTAACAACAGCACGACATTGCTGATCGTTTGCTGATTCCTTAGATACCGTCCAATCCATCCGAAATCGTATTTTTAGATCCCTATAAGAAATCCATATTTCGAATGTTGAAACCAGATAAATTAATTACCTCATATTTTGCTACCATGAATTTAGGATGTGTTACAACTAAAGATCACGATAGGATAATAGGTGCCACAAGAAACCTATTCCTTTGGATAATTACAAAACTGAATCACGTATTGACAAATGGATCAGTTATGCAATGTCAAAATTCAGCGGAAGGATGTTCTCAGAAGTAAAGTTCATTCAACAAATGTTAGAGGACTAAAGACAATGCTTTTCACACACAAGTGGGTTCAAACCACATCAGGTTAAATAATATTAATAAAATATTAACCACATTATTAAATTATGCTTAACTTTCGAAACGCTGCCAACTCGCAAAATCTAAGATCTTTCGGAATCAGTATAAGGATTCCTTTAAGATGAGACTTTATACATCATTTCAAATATTGTTGCTGCCAGTTTGTATACATTCTGATTTAATATACAACTAGCTTAGCGCTTGCTACTTCGATTCACGTAGACTATATGGTATGCATAGATTTCTTTGTTTTTCCTTAATTGAATTTTTGTATTGTTCACAAATAGCAAAATCTTTTAAACTTTTCGCGCTAATTACGGCCATAAAAACATGATCTTTCTGGAATGTACTTCTGATAAAGAAAGCGATTCTGATAGCTAGTCTGAGGTCTTTGTTAATCCTGCCTTTTGAGTTCTTGTGATGGTATTTCCACATAAACTTTCATCTCCTAACACATACATCTTTAGAAGTCAAATAAATACCAATTTTCATAGATTTAGCTTTATGTACATTTAATATATGCCCTTATGGGGTTGTATTTCCGAAAAAGACAAACTTTTTTGTTTCAACCGAGAAGCCGAATACAAATCTTCATAGGTATAGTGTCTAAAATGCTTTCCTAATGAAATATTTCCGCGAAAGCTTTCATCCACTCTTTTATTCCCTTATGGTTTGTATTAAGAAAAAGCTCTGAAACACACATTTAAAAAAAAATTCTAACCGAGAAGACAAATACCAATTTTATGTAGCTTTAAACGTGCTTTAGTAGTACTTTAAGAATGATTTATTTTTAAAAACGGTTCACCCATGATTTCACCACCATAGGGGTTAAAGCTCCAAAAATGCTGAAACCGGTGCTTCTTTATTTCTGACCGAGAAACCAAATACCAATTTTTGTAGTTCTAGCTTTAAAATTGCATTAATGGTGACATATTTTAAAAAAAAAACTTCCATCCCTAACGACGCCTACACTCCCACCAGAATTCAAGTTTCTGTCCTTAGCGGTTTGGGTTGGGCGGTGATGAGTGAATGAGTCACGACTTTCCTTTTATACATAAAGATGACAATCTACTGTTAGCTAAAAGTACTATACGTTTAAATAATGCTTGCTGTCAAGCAGTTTTAAGTAATTTGTTGGTGAGGTACACCACTGAGACCTCCAGTCTTTTTTTTTTTTTTTTTTTTTTTGTGTGTGTGTGTGTGTGTGTGTGTGTGTGTGTGTATGTAGGCCTGCTGAAGTTAAACATGGCCGATGGTTGTTACTGTCACCTCTGTGAACATGCGGTTTGAATAAATATTTTGAGTTACTGTTTGATATGTGGCACACAGCTCCGTTAGCACAACTGGAATCTGGTGCCAATCTTCTGGAATCCATTTTAGGATTTGTGGCGTAATTTATGGGGGGCTCAGAATTTAACTGTCTTTAGACATCTAGTGATAGGTGACGCCACATCCTTGAGGTGTACTGATATAGGGTAATGGTTAAGCAGACAGCTCACAAAAGATAAGAACTGTGGGTTCGAGCCCCGATCCGGACAAAATGTTCTAAATTATATTTTGTAACATATTCATTTCTTTTCATTTTAGCTGTATTTGAACGCTATCCTCCAAATAAATAAGCTCCGAGTGCCTTAATTAAACTTGTGATCTATAATATATCGTGTGGTTATAATTAAACTTTCGCTACTTCAGAAAAATGAGTGAGCGTAGGAGAAATAAATTTTGTGGAAAAAATTTTAAGGACATGCGGAAGAGAAATAACGAATAAACCTTTGAAAGAAACACATTTTAATTTCCTCTTGAGAGGGTAACATTAGGTAATTGCGTTCCATGCTTACGTTCCAAGTTGCAAACGTTGCTCAATTTTACGATAATTGCATCCACGACAACCTGGACCCGGACAAGAGATAGCTCTACTGATGCCGGAGAAATCTCAGGTGGAATGTTCGCCATCTCCCTCGCTATTCTCATCTGCAACCTCCAACTTATGTTAGTGTCCCGTTGATAGACCCTGTCCTTCAGGTATCCCCACAAACAGAAACAGCATGGGTTCAAATCTGATGATCTCGGTACCCACACAGTTTCTAACAATCGGCCAAAGATTCGGTTTTCTTCAAACGTGTTACGGAGTAACCGACTGACCTCACCAGCAAAGGACTTCCCTCCCTTACAGCAAGTATCACATTTTGGCGAAGCACAATATACATAAATGACCTTGTGAATGACATCGGAAGTTCACTGAGGCTTTTTGCGGATGATGCTATGGTATATCGAGAGGTTGTAACAATGGAAAATTGTACTGAAATGCAGGAGGATCTGCAGCGAATTGACGCATGGTGCAGGGAATGGCAATTGAATCTCAATGTAGACAAGTGTAATGTGCTGCAAATACATAGAAAGAAAGATCCCTTATCATTTAGCTACACTATAGCAGGTCAGCAACTGGAAGCAGTTAATTCCATAAATTATCTGGGAGGTACGCAAAGGAAGTAGGTTACAGTACGCTTGTTCGCCCACTGCTTGAATACTGCTCAGCAGTGTGGGATCCGTGCCAGATAGGGTTGATGGAGGAGATAGAGAAGATCCTACGGAGAGCAGCGCGCTTCGTTACAGGATATTCAGTAATCGCGAAAGCGTTACGGAGAAGATAGATAAACTCCAGTGGAAGACTCTGCAGGAGAGACGCTCAGTAGCTCGGTACGGGCTTTTGTTGAAGTTTCGAGAACATACCTTCACCGAGGAGTCAAGCAGTATATTGCTCCCTCCTACGTATATCTCGCGAAGAGACCATGAAGATAAAATCGGAGAGATTAGAGCCCACACAGAGGTATACCGACAATCTTTCTTTCCACAAACAATACGAGACTGGAATAGAAGGAAGAACCGATAGAGGTACTCAAGGTACCCTCCGCCACACTCCGTCAGATGGCTTGCGGAGTACGGATGTAGATGTAGATGAAGCAGATCACAGTAATGTATGCCGTCCACGCTGCATATCCTTGGTCCTTGGGTTCAGATTTCGTCAAAGAAACTTGAACGATTCATGAACTGTGCCGTGAAGCCACACCATGCAGAGATGCGTTCACTATGCAGGGAAACCTCGTGGACATTCATTGGTGGTGAAGATTCCCAAATACGAAAATTGTTGATGTTCACTTCTCCAGTGAGCGTGAAGTGTACTTCATCACTCCGCAAAATGTACCAGGGTCACATGTCAACTTCATTGCTAGAAACATAACAGGAAGTCTACTCTGATGTCTGCATCACGTGGCAAAACTTGGTTGGTAATGTGAAGTTTGTACAGATACCATACCACAACTGTTCACAGCGCTTTTCGAACTTTTGACTGTGGAACGTTTAGCTGTTGTGACACAGTTCGTGTACTGCTTCAAGAATGCACATTGCGTCCAGCATTCTCAGCCACGGCGAACGTAAGTTCCCCAACAATTTGTGGCGCAATTGCCTGTCGGCCTCTCCCAGCAGTAGTGGAAGAGATTTGTTTCACAGTATCGAAGATGAAAAATTGCTCGTAGCTCTTAAGGTATGCATTTTCGACCCTATGTTTACTGAGAATTTTTTGCTTCTAGTATCGTGTACTTTCAACTGTATGCGTTTACGCCATTAATAATGATACAACCTGTATATGATGTACACTCCTGGAAATGGAAAAAAGAACACATTGACACCGGTGTGTCAGACCCACCATACTTGCTCCGGACACTGCGAGAGGGCTGTACAAGCAATGATCACACGCACGGCACAGCGGACACACCAGGAACCGCGGTGTTGGCCGTCGAATGGCGCTAGCTGCGCAGCATTTGTGCACCGCCGCCGTCAGTGTCAGCCAGTTTGCCGTGGCATACGGAGCTCCATCGCAGTCTTTAACACTGGTAGCATGCCGCGACAGCGTGGACGTGAACTGTATGTGCAGTTGACGGACTTTGAGCGAGGGCGTATAGTGGGCATGCGGGAGGCCGGGTGGACGTACCGCCGAATTGCTCAACACGTGGGGCGTGAGGTCTCCACAGTACATCGATGTTGTCGCCAGTGGTCGGCGGAAGGTGCACGTGCCCGTCGACCTGGGACCGGACCGCAGCGACGCACAGATGCACGCCAAGACCGTAGGATCCTACGCAGTGCCGTAGGGGACCGCACCGCCACTTCCCAGCAAATTAGGGACACTGTTGCTCCTGGGGTATCGGCGAGGACCATTCGCAACCGTCTCCATGAAGCTGGGCTACGGTCCCGCATACCGTTAGGCCGACTTCCGCTCACGCCCCAACATCGTGCAGCCCGCCTCCAGTGGTGTCGCGACAGGCGTGAATGGAGGGACGAATGGAGACGTGTCGTCTTCAGCGATGAGAGTCGCTTCTGCCTTGGTGCCAATGATGGTCGTATGCGTGTTTGGCGCCGTGCAGGTGAGCGCCACAATCAGGACTGCATACGACCGAGGCACACAGGGCCAACACCCGGCATCATGGTGTGGGGAGCGATCTCCTACACTGGCCGTACACCACTGGTGATCGTCGAGGGGACACTGAATAGTGCACGGTACATCCAAACCGTCATCGAACCCATCGTTCTACCATTCCTAGACCGACAAGGGAACTTGCTGTTCCAACAGGACAATGCACGTCCGCATGTATCCCGTGCCACCCAACGTGCTCTAGAAGGTGTAAGTCAACTACCCTGGCCAGCAAGATCTCCGGATCTGTCCCCCATTGAGCATGTTTGGGACTGGATGAAGCGTCGTCTCACGCGGTCTGCACGTCCAGCACGAACGCTGGTCCAACTGAGGCGCCAGGTGGAAATGGCATGGCAAGCCGTTCCACAGGACTACATCCAGCATCTCTACGATCGTCTCCATGGGAGAATAGCAGCCTGCATTGCTGCAAAAGGTGGATATACACTGTACTAGTGCCGACATTGTGCATGCTCTCTTGCCTGTGTCTATGTGCCTGTGGTTCTGTCAGTGTGATCATGTGATGTATCTGACCCCAGGAATGTGTCAATAAAGTTTCCCCTTCCTGGGACAATGAATTCACGGTGTTCTTATTTCAATTTCCAGGAGTGTATTACGACAGAGAAAGCAGCCAGTGACCACTGGAGGTCTCCTATTTTAGTTGTTTTATTTTCATATTCACGTTTTGCGTTTAGTCAAAAACCTCCCCACATGCGTGTTCTTAAGTAGTGTTTCGTTTCTTCACTAGACATAGCCACAGGTTACCTCAAAGTCTTAACTCCATTTGATGATGGAGGATTAAACCTTGAAATGCGTTGTGGATATCATAAACAGTGATTGGTAACAGTAAACTTGTTGTTTCATTCGATGTCAGTACCCAAGCCTGACTTTCTTCGTCGTCATTCCACCTGACAAGGGAACCTCCACATCGCAGCCCCCTCAGATTTAGTTAAAGTTGGCACAGCCTAGAAAAACTGAACACAGATCAATCGAGAAAACAGGAAGAAGTTGTGTGGAACTATGCAAAATATACGAACTGAGTAGTCCATGTGCAAGATTGGCAACTTCAAGGATAGTTTAAGCTGAGTAGTGTTGTGGTCCCGTGGTTAGCGTGAGCAGCTGCGCAACGAGAGCTCCTTCGTTCAAGTCTTCCCTCGAATGAAAATTTTAATTTTTTATTTTCAGACAATTATTATCTGTCCGTCCGTGTCAATTATCAAAGTTCAGGCACTCACACATAATCAACTCCGCTCTCCAAAATTCCAGAACATGTTCAGATTTGCTTGGACATATGCAGGATTTAACGGTGTACACACGGAAAAAATTGAAAACGTTAAAAACATATGTTTTGACAGAGCACAGGGAAAACTGTGCGACTGCGAAACTGTTGCATTCATTTGTTGCAGTTTATGTGACAAACTCTTATGTTTACATTACTTTTTTGGGAGTGATTGTAACATCCACAAGAAAATCTAAATCGGGCAAGGTAGAAGAATCTTTTTACCCATTCGCCAAGTGGACAAGTTAGGTGGGTCGACAACATATTCCTGTCGTGTGACGCACATGCCGTCACCAGTGTCGTATAGAATATATCAGACGTGTTTTCCTGTGGAGGAATCGGTTGACCTATGACCTTGCGATTAAATGTTTTCGGTTCCCATTGGCAAATGTTTTCGGTTCCCATAGGAGAGGCACGTCCTTTCGTCTACTAATCGCACAGTTTTGCGGTGCGGTCGCAAAACACAGACACTAAACTTATTACAGTGAACACAGACGTCAATGAACGAACGGACTGATCATAACTTTGCGAAAATAAAGAAAGTAAACTTTTCACTCGAGGGAAGACTTGAACCAAGGACCTCTCGTTCCTCAGCTGCTCACGCTAACCACAGGACCACGGCGCTCCTAAGCTCACATTATCCTTGATGTTGCCTATCTTGCGCATGGACAACTCAGTTTGTATATTTTGCTTATTTTTTCATAGTTCCACACAACTTCTTCCTGTTTTCTCGATTGATCGGTGTTTAGTTTTTCAAGGCCTATCCCTTGTGCCAACTTAAAACTAAATCTGAGGGGGGGGGGGGGGGGGTGCGATGGGGAGGTTCCCTTGTGAGTACTGTAGTGTAGTGTAGTGTAGTGTAGAGTAGGGTAGTCGGCAGTGTATTAAACTGAAGCTTTCTCAGAAACGTATGCTTTTCACATTTAAAAGAATTTCGAGTGACTGGAAGGGGGAAAAATCACAAAATGCTGTTTCGGCTTTAAAGAAATGAGAATTTGCTAAAAAGAACCGAGGGATATGTTTATTCAGTAATCAAATGATGTACAGCAGAGCAGTAACTAGTTACTCCCATTGGTAACTTGCAGCAAGACTTGCAAACATTTGCCTCCAACAAGGTTCTGAGGAGACCATGTATACAGTCGCTACACGCCACCGTCTGCACTACATCTGTGCCCAATATCTACTTCGTTCTCTGGGGAAAAAATGTGTGATGCGCCATTTTTTGCATAGCTTAATAATATTCTGAGTAAGATATATGAACTGATCAATATGGTCCTCCACTGGAGACAGTAACTCTACAATGAGTTGACAAAAGTCATGGGATAGCGCTATGTACATGCACAGATGGCGGCAGTATTGCGTACACAAGGTATAATGGGGCAGTGCTTCAGCGGAGGCGTCATTTGTATTCAGGTGATTCATGTGAAAATGTGTCGAATGATTACGGCTGCACGAACGGAATTAACAGACTTCGAACGCGGAACCGTGGTTAGAGCTAGACGCATGAGATATCCATTCTGTTTCGGACATCGTTAGGGTATTCAGTACTCTGAGATCCACAGTGACAACAGGGTGCGAAAATATAAAATTTCAGGCGTTACCTCTCACCACGAACAACGCAGTGGCTGACGGCTTTCACTTAACAACCGGGAGCAGCAGCGTTTGGACAAACATGTCAGTACTGACAGACAAGCAACACTGCACGAAAGCCGCAGAAATCAATGTGGGACGAACGTATTCGACAGGACGGTGCGGCGAAATCTGACGTTAACGGGCAATGGCAGCAAACGACCGACGCGAGAGCCTTTGCTGACAGCAATATATTGAAATTACAATGAAGTGAACACCCTTAGCTGCTTACAGGCGTTGACATACGTCAACGGGGACAGATGAAAATGTGTGCCCCGACCGGGACTCGAACCCGGGATCTCCTGCCTACATGGTCACCGATGGTATCTGTTCTTTCGGACATGTCCGAAAGAACAGATACCATCTTAGTATATATAGCAATATATTGGTTGGATCCTAGACGGCTGGAGAACTGTGGCCTGGTATGAGCTGATGGTAGGATTCGAGTGTGGCGCAGACCCCACGAAGCCGTCAACAAGGCACTGTAAAGCTGGTGGTGGCTACATTATGGTACGGACTGCGTTTAAATGAAATGGACCGAGTCCTCTGGTCCAGCTGAACCGATCACTGACTGGAAATGCTATGTTAGGCTACTTGGAGGCCATCTGTAGCCGTTCATGGAATTCATATTCTCAAACAACAATGGAATTTTTATGGATGGCAGTGCCCCGTGTCACCGGACCACAGCTGTTCGTTACTGGTCTGAAGTACCGGATGATCAAAAAGTCAGTATCAATTAGAAAACTGAATAAATCACGGAATAATGTAGATAGAGAGGTACAAATTGACACACATGCCTGGAATGACATGGGGTTTTATTAGAACCAAAAAAATACAAACGTTCAAAAAATGTCCGACAGATGGCGCTTCATCTGATCAGAATAGCAATAATTAGTATAACAAAGTAAGACAAAGCAAAGATGATTTTCTTTACAGGAAATGCTCAATATGTCCACCATCATTCCTCAACAATAGCTGTAGTCGAGGAATAATGTTGTGAACAGCACTGTAAAGCATGTCCGGAGTTATGGTGAGGCATTGGTGTCGGATGTTGTCTTTCAGCATCCCTACAGATGTCGGTCGATCACGATACACTTGCGACTTCAGGTAACTCCAAAGCCAATAATCGCACGGACTGAGGTCTGGGGACCTGGGAGGCCAAGCATGACGAAAGTGGCGGATGAGCACACGATCATCACCAAACGACGCGCGCAAGAGATTTCACGCGTCTAGCAATATGGGGTGGAGCGCCATCCTGCATAAACATCGTACGTTCCAGCAGGTGTTTATCAGCTAGGCTGGGGATGATGCGATTCTGAAACATATCGGCGTACCTCTCACCCGTCACGGTAGCAGTTACAAAACCAGAATCACGTATTTCCTCGAAAAAAAAAAAAAGGCCCGATAACGGTAGATGTGGTAAATCCAACCCATACCGTGACTTGCTCGTCGTGCAATGGAGTTTCCACGACAGTTCTAGGATTTTCGGTAGCCCAAGTTCTGCAGTTGTGGGCGCTGACAGGACCTCGGAGCGTGAAATGAGCTTCGTCGGTCCAATCGCCATCTTCCGCCATCTTTTGAAACGCCCACATCGCAAATGCCCTCCGCTTCCCTAAATCGCCAGGTAACAGTTCATGATGCCGATGGATTTTGTACGGGTAGCATCGGAGGGTACGCCTAAATGCCAACCAAACAGTAGTGTATGGAATGCCGATGCGACGTGCGACTGCACGAGCGCTGACTTCCCCGTGCATAGACGAACCCGCTACAGTCTCCATTTCTTCCTGAACTGTCTCAGCAGCATTACGCCTTGTGCTCGGTCGGCCACTACGTGATGTATCATCTAAACAACCCGTGGCTTCGAACTTCGAAATCATTTTCGCCACAGCTGCATTTGTCAACGGACCTCTACCCGTTCGAATCCCCTTCCTATGGCGATAGGATCGTAACGGTGAACTAGCACATTCCCCATTCTGATAATACAGCTTCACTAAAAGCGCCTTTTCAGGTATCCTCAACATGCTGCGACTGCTGGCGCATCTGATTCTCTCTCTCATTACAGCCCGCATCTCGTGGTCGTGCGGTAGCGTTCTCGCTTCCCACGCCCGGGTTCCCGGGTTCGATTCCCGGCGGGGTCAGGGATTTTCTCTGCCTCGTGATGGCTGGGTGTTGTGTGCTGTCCTTAGGTTAGTTAGGTTTAAGTAGTTGTAAGTTCTAGGGGACTGATGACCATAGCTGTTAAGTCCCATAGTGCTCGGAGCCATTTTTCTCTCTCATTACAGCTCCTTTTATACACGATTGTCATGTGCAGTCACTGACGTTTTGTTGTCCAGGGCCATCTGTCGGACATTTTGTGAACTTAGTTTTTTTTTGTTCTAATAAAACCCCATGTCATTCCAGGCATGTGTGTCAATCTTCACCTCTCTATCTACATTATTCCGTGGTTTATTAAGTTTTTAAATTTATACCGACTTTTTGATCACCCGGTACATTCTAGACAATTACAATTTGGTCACGCCGATCGCGCGACATGGATCCCATCGAACATCGAGAGGTCAGTTCGAGCAAAAATAATCCTGTATCGCAACTATGCATGGCTATAGCGGCAGCATGGCTCAATATTTCTGCAGAGAACTTCCAACAACTTGTTTTGTCCGTGCCGCGTCGAGTTGCTGCACTACGCCAAAAGGAGGTCCGACACGATATTAGGAGGTATCCCAGGACTTTTGTCACCTCAGATATTCGTGAAACGAAATTAATATCCAATTAATCAACAGCTGTGCTGTGTTACTGGCACAACTCTGACTTTTCATTACCTCTATTTCGCCAGTATTTAGACCGCGCAGCCGGCCCGTGCGCCTCTCGGTGTCGGAATCGCTACCCGCATCGGAGTCGCTCGACGTGGCCTGCTCCTTCTCACACACCTGCAACAATCCGCGTCTCTCCTCAATCGCCGCGTCTCCCCTCTATCGTCCCGCTTCCCCTCAATCGTCGTCCTCAAACCTCGCGCCCCTCACTCTTCTCCTCTATCTTCTCGCTGGCGATAGCTGTTTGACAATCTTAGGCCAGTATTACACTATCAAATTGATTTGTCAAAGATTTGATCAAAGATGTGATCAAATATTCGTCAAATATATTTGACAAAGATCTTTGACGTGGCGCTTTTTAGCATAGGGTATTATCACAGTCTAACATAACAGTCGCGACACTGCTGTAAAAGTTGTTACCGTTTGACAGATGGAGCGACACTAGCGCTCCAAGTGGCAGGTAAGGTGAACGTCAGACGCGTCGTAAGCATAATGTTTGTTTGCATCCATCTCCTACGTAATTACCGAATTATTCGAGTTATTTTCTTGCCTCCAAGAGTTTGTGTAGTATCAGAACGCATATATGTTTCTAAAAGTGATTCTAAAATAAGCGCAAGTATGGACAAAAACCATGAATAGAGTGGCATGCTACAACACATTCGTGAAGAAACACTTGTGACATTGGACAGAATTGCAGCTTACCACGTTGATATCAAAAGAGTATAAACACACAGATTCACATGTGAGAAGCACAGACATGTACAACCTCTACATGTAAAAGCGATCGACAGCTCGTTTATCGTTCTGTAGGCCTCCTGTGTGTGTCATTGTCGCCTGTTGCCACAAGTACGACCTTCACTTCTATATTATTCTAACAAGGGAACCTCCCCATCGCACCCCCCTCAGATTTAGTTATAAGTTGGCACAGTGGATAGGCCTTGAAAAACTGAACACAGATCAATCGAGAAAACAGGAAGAAGTTGTGTGGAACTATGAAAAAAAAGCAAAATATACAAACTGATTAGTCCATGTGTAAGATAGGCAACATCAAGGATAGAGTAGGCTCAGGAGCGCCGTCGTCCCGTGGTTAGCATTAGCAGCTGCGGAACGAGAGATCCTTTGTTCAAGCCTTCCCTCCAGTAAAAATTTTAATTTTTTATTTTCAGACAATTATCAAAGTTCAGGCACTCTCACATAATCAACTTCACTCTCCAAAATTCAAGGACATATTCAGATCTGCTTGGACTTATGCAGGATTAGACGGTCTACACACGGAAAAATTTGAAAACGTTAAAAACATATGTTTTGACAGAGCACAATGGCTCTGAGCACTATGGGACTCAACTGCTGTGGTCGTAAGTCCCCTAGAACTGAGAACTACTTAAACCTAACTAACCCAAGGACATCACACACATCCATGCCCGAGGCAGGATTCGAACCTGCGACCGTAGCGGTTGTGCGGTTCCAGACTGTAGCGCCTTTAACCGCTCGGCCACTCCGGCCGGTACAGTGAAAACTGTGCGACTGTGAAACTGTTGCACTCATTTGTTGCAGTTTATGTGACAAGCTCTTACGTTTTCATCACTTTTTGGGAGTTATTATCATATCCACAAGAAAACCTAAATCGGGCAAGGTAGAAGAATCTTTTTACCTATTCGCCAAGTGTACAAGTTAGGTGGGTCGACAAAATATTCCTGTCATGCGACGCACATGCCGTCACCATTGTCGTATAGAATATATCAGACGTGTTTTCCTGTGGAGGAATAGGTTGACCTACGACCTTGCGATCAAATGTTTTCGGTTCCCATATGAGAGGCACATCCTTTCGCCTACTAATCGCACGGTTTTGCGGTGCGGTCGCAAAACGCAGACGCTAAACTTATTACAGTGAACAGAGACGTCAATGAACGAACGGACAGATCATAACTTTGCGAAAATAAAGAAAGTAAACTTTTCACTCAAGGGAAGACTTGAACCAAAGACCTCTCGTTCCGCAGCTGCTCACGCTAACCACGGGACCACGACGCTCCTGAGCCCACACTATCCTTGATGTTGCCTATCTTGCGCATAGACTACTAAGTTTGTATATTTTGCTTATTTTTTTCATACTTCCACACAACTTCTTCCTGTTTCTCGATTGATCTGTGTTTAGTTTTTCAAGGCCTATCCACTGTGCCAACTTATAACTAAATCTGAAGGGGGTGCCGTGGGGAGGTTCCCTCGTAAGTGGGACAAGCAACTGCCAAATAGTGGGAGAAATATGCTGAAAACATTATAATGAGCTGATTACATTACATTTCACGAAAAACCACATATTCGAATAATTTTCAAACAATCCGTCTGTAGGCACTTTCCTTGTCCCGTAATAGTTTCGCTCGATCTGCACATTCTGACACTTCACACGCTTTTGTAAGACACGAACAGCTGCACTTATTCTAACCACTTCATCGCCAAAGCAGGTCTGTGTTGATGCTCACACGAATCTGGCACTGATACATGGAGAGTTGAACTGGCTGCTTCTGTGTCATAGGACTGTTTTACAGCTTTAGATTGAATGTCGAATCTTTGTGGCAGTTTCCTCTTCATCGTCAGTTGAGGTGGCTTATTTGGAATGTCAAACAGTGTGGGTACTGCATTCCACACGAGTTTGTTATTGTCTGCGTTCATGAACTGGTTTTGTACGAAACGTAGCGAACAAAACTTAACATTATTATACAGGTAAACTGGGTCTTTTTTCATAAGGTCTTCTCGTCTGCTATTAACTACCCATTTTCTGCTCCTAAATCGAAACATTAATCATTAATACACAAGTAATTTGCAAGTGAATCCTGGCGATACAGTTTAGTAACATGGTGGTATATACCTCTCACGATCGTTAGGAAACCTAAAAAGAGACAGCTGTGGTGTCTTCTTCCTGTTGTTGTTGCAATTTATTATGCTAGAAACTGTCCCGCTGGTAAAAACGATTGTAGAAATCAAAATAAACAACCACTATTCCCTTCAACCATCGCGCCGAACTCACAGTTTAAGTTACTAGCCGCTTGGCGCGCTACTGGCGCGGTAGGCAACAAAATCGAGGTGAAGTGTCGCGACTGTTGTGCTGGACTGTGGTATTACACTGTCATCATATTTTTCGCCAAAGTTCAAGATGGCTGACAACAACTTATTAACTGCAGCAGTTGCATGTACCACAATTGCACTGTGTGCATCTGCGGAAGAGAAGCGGGAAAAAAAGAAAGAAAAGGAAACGTACCTGGGTGAAGCCGTGGGTTTTACGACACAATATAAGCATTCAACAAAACTTGTTACTTGAGCTTATAGTGGAGGACGTCAAGTCGTACATCAATTACTTAAGAATGGATGAGCATACATTTCTGTGTGTGCTCAGTGAAGTGTATCCTCATATCACAAAGCACAATACTGACTTAAGAACTGCTATATCTGCAGAAGACAGGCTCCCTGGAACACTCCGATTCCTTGCTACAGGAGAGGGTTAGGTTAGGTCAGGTCTTCAATCTTCTTAATCTATTTTTGTATTCAGGGTGCCTCAGCAGGGTTGGCAGCCCTGCAGCCAGGCGACTAGCGCGAGTTTTGGTGTTCTCGTAAAGATAAGTCATTTTAGATTATAAAACATATAGATTAGTACTGGTTACGTGGTAAATAAGTGTATTAGTGTGCCGTTGAAGTGTACCATTAAAGGTTTCACTTTTTTTTACGTAATATAGCAGAAAACGCGAAAATACCGTACAGTCGTATTTTCTGTTTACGTTCTGATGCAGCAAATCTATAGAATTTCGTTTAGTTGTTCCTTGCTCTCTCCAGCAATTTAACTTAGCGTACCTCTTCATTATTTAACTAGCATTTCCGGAAAGTAGCGTAAAGTTTAAGTTGTTGTTTCAGAAACTTTGCACTTTTGTTTTTGTTTACACACAGTTGCGTATAGGCCAAATTTGTGTAACCATATTTTCGTGTTTATCTGTAATTTAACTGACTTATTCTTAATAAACTATTACGTTTATCACGAGTGAAAAGTGCTTGACTTGCCGTAGAATTGTTAGGTCGGGGCTTTGGTGTGATGGGTGCTGTAGTTTTTTCCATGTGGGTGACTGTAGTGGCGTGGGAATAGGGGAAGTAAATGAGACTCATCAGTGGTTCTGTAGGATTTGTAGTAGAGATAGGAAGATACTAGAACAGGAGGGGAAAATTGCCGCCCTTCAGGCTGAGTTAGACAAGGCCAGGGGAGATCTTGACAGGAGACAGGGCACAACAAACTTTCAGGAGCAAATTGAAAAGTAAGAATGTAGGGAAATCAGTAAAGAGAAAGAAAGTGTTGTTGTTAGGTAGTTCCCATGGAAGAGGTGTTGGCCAACTTTTGCAGGATGAACTAGGATCAGAATACCAAGTCACCAATTTTTTTAAACCTAGTGCTGGTCTGGAGCAGGTGACAGAGTATTTAGGATCACTTTGCAAAGATTTCACTAAGGAAGACACCATGGTTATAGTGGGTGGGGCAGGTAACAGTATTGACAGAGATCCTTGGTACAGTATAGAGTGTGACCTGGTGAAGATTGCATCAGCATCGAAGCATACTAGTGTTGAGTTTGTATCTGTTCTTGGGCGCCATGACCGACCTCATTTGAACTCTTCTGTCAAGAGAGTTAATTTGGAGCTGGAACGGCTGCTCATGTCGGGTGCGGGGTCACACATTGGTGTGGTTCATGTTGATTCTCTCAGTAGGTGGGATTATACTAGGCATGGCCTTCACCTCAACAGGAAGGGGAAGGGTAAATTGGCTGGGGAAATAGCAGGAAAGTTAAAGGGGGGAGGCACTGTCATGAGTGGTAAAATACCAGTGGTTATAGGATTCAGAAAAGACCCTTTTTTAGGGTAGGGAGGACAGAAAGAAAGCAAATTTTAAGAGAGGTTAGAACTGAGACAAACCTTCAGTTTGAGAAAGAAATCAAAAAACATAATTCCAGCTTATTACATCAGCATAAACAGCCATTGGTTAAGAATTTTCAACTGTCAGCAGATATTTTAACTCCACCCAATTTTAACTCAGTCAATGTGAAATGTCAGCTGCATCAAAATATTCGAGGACTGAGAAATAAAATTAATGAATTAACTATCGGCATAGATGAATTAGAGTCTTCAAACCCAGCTGACATAATCTGCCTCTCTGAACATCATGTGACCACTGGTATAGAACTTTTAAGTGTTACAGGGTTTACGTTAGCATCTCACTTTTGTAGATCAGAAATGGAGAAAGGAGGAGTTGCCACATTCATCAGGAACTGTCATAAATTTAAGAACATAGACATTCATAAATTTTGCCTAGAACAGCATATGGAAGCATGTGCAACAGAATTAGAATTTCACAAAAAATCCTTCATAATATTAAGTGTATATCGAGCACCTGCAGGTAACTTTAATCTGTTTGTAAACCACCTTGAAGCTGTACTGGTCCATTTAACAACCAAAAACAAAGAAATAGTCGTTGCTGGTGATTTCAATGTAGATTTCCTTAAAGACTCTCCCAATAAGAACTTATCTGAGTTAGTAACACTATCATTCAACTTAATTCCCACTGTAAAGTTCCCCACTAGGATAGCCACTTGCTCACAAACAGCCATTGATAATATCTTTATAGAAAAGTCCAATGAACAAAATTATATTACAAAACCAATAGTCAATGGCCTCTCAGACCATGACATGCAGTTCCTTCTGTTAAATGTTAATACTGAACATGATAAAAAATCTGTTAAATCTGAGCTCAAGAGGGTAATCAGTAAGCCAAAAATTGATTATTTTAGGACACTCCTCAGAGACATTCACTGGACTGATGTTTACAGTGCTCATGGAAAAATATAACATTTTTGCTAATAAAGTGCTTACCTTATTCGAACACTGCTTTCCCCCAAAACTTACCAAGGTTAGAGCAAAGTCTACAAAGAAGCCATTACTCGAGGAATAGGGGTATCTTGTAAAACAAAAAGAAAACTGTATCTGTCAATCCGAAACATTTCCAATGTGGATGCTATAGCACATTATAAGAAATACTGCAAAATACACTCCTGGAAATTGAAATAAGAACACCGTGAATTCATTGTCCCAGGAAGGGGAAACTTTATTGACACATTCCTGGGTCAGATACATCACATGATCACACTGACAGAACCACAGGCACATACACACAGGCAACAGAGCATGCACAATGTCGGCACTAGTACAGTGTATATCCACCTTTCGCAGCAATGCAGGCTGCTATTCTCCCATGGAGACGATCGTAGAGATGCTGGATGTAGTCCTGTGGAACGGCTTGCCATGCCATTTCCACCTGGCGCCTCAGTTGGACCAGCGTTCGTGCTGGACGTGCAGACCGCGTGAGACGACGCTTCATCCAGTCCCAAACATGCTCAATGGGGGACAGATCCGGAGATCTTGCTGGCCAGGGTAGTTGACTTACACCTTCTAGAGCACGTTGGGTGGCACGGGATACATGCGGACTTGCATTGTCCTGTTGGAACAGCAAGTTCCCTTGCCGGTCTAGGAATGGTAGAACGATGGGTTCGATGACGGTTTGGATGTACCGTGCAATATTCAGTGTCCCCTCGACGATCACCAGTGGTGTACGGCCAGTGTAGGAGATCGCTCCCCACACCATGATGCCGGGTGTTGGCCCTGTGTGCCTCGGTCGTATGCAGTCCTGATTGTGGCGCTCACCTGCACGGCGCCAAACACGCATACGACCATCATTGGCACCAAGGCAGAAGCGACCCTCATCGCTGATGACGACACGTCTCCATTCGTCCCTCCATTCACGCCTGTCGCGACACCACTGGAGGCGGGCTGCACGATGTTGGGGCGTGAGCGGAAGACGGCCTAACGGTGTGCGGGACCGTAGCCCAGCTTCATGGAGACGGTTGCGAATGGTCCTCGCCGATACCCCAGGAGCAACAGTGTCCCTAATTTGCTGGGAAGTGGCGGTGCGGTCCCCTACGGCACTGCGTAGGATCCTACGGTCTTGGCATGCATCCGTGCGTCGCTGCGGTCCGGTCCCAGGTCGACGGGCACTTGCACCTTCCGCCGACCACTGGCGACAACATCGATGTACTGTGGAGACCTCACGCCCCACGTGTTGAGCAATTCGGCGGTACGTCCACCCGGCCTCCCGCATGCCCACTATACGCCCTCGCTCAAAGTCCGTCAACTGCACATACGGTTCACGTCCACGCTGTCGCGGCATGCTACCAGTGTTAAAGACTGCGATGGAGCTCCGTATGCCATGGCAAACTGGCTGACACTGACGGCGGCGGTGCACAAATGCTGCGCAGCTAGCGCCATTCGACGGCCAACACCGCGGTTCCTGGTGTGTCCGCTGTGCCGTGCGTGTGATCATTGCTTGTACAGCCCTCTCGCAGTGTCAGGAGCAAGTATGGTGGGTCTGACACACCGGTGTCAATGTGTTCTTTTTTCCATTTCCAGGAGTGTATTAAAGACTGTAATACGGATGTCAAAGCAAATATATTACAAGGAAAAGATAGCCATATCAGATAACAAAATAAAGACAATATGGGATATAGTGAAGGAGGAGACCGGTAGAACCAGACATGAAGAGGAACAAATAGCATTAAGAGTAAATGATACATTGATGACATGTGTATAGTGTTGCAGAACTTTTTAACAAACATTCTATAACTGTTACCGAAAAGATGGGGTTGTCAGGTTCGGTAGATGCTGCTATGGATTACCTCAGACCAGACATTTCAAGTAACTTCCATAATATGAATTTGACCCTCACTACCCCAACAGAAATAATGTCCATCATAAAATCTTTAAAATCAAAAACATCTAGTGGGTATGATGAAATATCAACAAAGTTAATTAAAGAATGTGATTCTGAGCTAAGTAACATATTAAGCTATCAGTGTAAGCAGTCGTTTATCAGTGGAATATTTTCTGAATGGCTGAAATATGCTGAAGTTAAGCCACTGCTTAAGAAGGGAGATAAAGAAATAGCATCAAATTTTCGTCTAATTTCACTGTTGCCAGTATTATCAAAAATTTTCGGAAAAGTAATGTACAGTCGTCGTTATAACCATCTTATCTCAAATAACATACTGTCAAAGTCAGAGTTTGGATTTCTAAAAGGTTCTGATATTGAGAAGGCTATCTACACTTACAGTGAAAATGTGCTTAATTCATTAGACAAAAAATTGCAGGCAACTGGTATATTTTGTGATCTGTCAAAGGCATTTGACTGTGTAAATTACAATATCCTTTTAAGTAAACTAGAATATTATAATGTAACAGGAAATGCTGCAAAATGGTTCAAATCTTATATCTCTGGCAGGAAACAAAGGGTGTCATTAGAAAAGAGACATCTATCCAGCTATCACGCATCATCCAACTGGGAACTAATTACATGTGGGGTCCCACAAGGTTCCATTTTGGGGCCCTTACTTTTTCTTGTGTATATCAATGACCTTTCATCAGTAACATTACCAGATGCCAAGTTTGTTTTGATTGCCGATGATACAAACATTGCAATAAATAGAAAAATCAAGTGTAGTCTTAGAAAGATCAGCCAATAAAATATTTGTGGACATTAATCACTGATCCTAGCCAAGTCTTTGTCACTAAACTCTGAAAAAACACACTACATGCAGTTCAGAACTTGTAAGGGGTGTCCCAAGAATGTATGTCTAACATACGATGACAAGAAGATAGAAGAAGTGGACAGTGTTAAATTCTTGGGATTACAGCTTGATAATAAATTCAACCCCCCCATGTACCATGGACCTTGCCATTGGTGGGGAGGCTTGCGTGCCTCAGCAATACAGATAGCCGTACCGTAGGTACAACCACAACGGAGGGGTATCTGTTGAGAGGCCAGACAAACGTGTGGTTCCTGAAGAGGGGCAGCAGCCTTTTCAGTAGTTGCAGGGGCAACAGTCTGGATGATTGACTGATCTGGCCTTGTAACAGTAACCAAAACGGCCTTGCTGTGCTGGTACTGCGAACGGCTGAAAGCAAGGGGAAACTACGGCCGTAATTTTTCCCGAGGGCATGCAGCTTTACTGTATGATTAAATGATGATGGCGTCTTCTTGGGTAAAATATTCCGGAGGTAAAAAAGTCCCCCATTCGGATCTCCGGGCGGGGACTACTCAAGAGGATGTCGTTATCAGGAGAAAGAAAACTGGCGTTCTACGGATCGGAGCGTGGAATGTCAGATCCCTTAATCGGGCAGGTAGGTTAGAAAATTTAAAAAGGGAAATGGATAGGTTAAAGTTAGATATAGTGGGAATTAGTGAAGTTCGGTGGCAGGAGGAACAAGACTTCTGGTCAGGTGACTACAGGGTTATAAACACAAAGTCAAATAGGGGTAATGCAGGAGTAGGTTTAATAATGAATAGGAAAATAGGAATGCGGGTAAGCTACTACAAACAGCATAGTGAACGCATTATTGTGGCCAAGATAGATACGAAGCCCACACCTACTACAGTAGTACAAGTTTATATGCCAACTAGCTCTGCAGATGACGAAGAAATTGAAGAAATGTATGATGAAATAAAAGAAATTATTCAGATAGTGAAGGGAGACGAAAATTTAATAGTCATGGGTGACTGGAATTTGAGTGTAGGAAAAGGGAGAGAAGGAAACGTAGTAGGTGAATATGGATTGGGGCTAAGAAATGAAAGAGGAAGCCGCCTGGTAGAATTTTGCACAGAGCACAACTTAATCATAGCTAACACTTGCTTTAAGAATCATGATAGAAGGTTGTATACATGGAAGAACCCTGGAGATACTAAAAGGTATCAGATAGATTATATAATGGTAAGACAGAGATTTAGGAACCAGGTTTTAAATTGTAAGACATTTCCAGGGGCAGATGTGGACTCTGACCACAATCTATTGGTTATGACCTGTAGATTAAAATTGAAAAAACTGCAAAAAGGTGGGAATTTAAGGAGATGGGACCTGGATAAACTGAAAGAACCAGAGGTGGTACAGAGTTTCAGGGAGAGCATAAGGGAACAATTGACAGGAATGGGGGAAAGAAATACAGTAGAAGAAGAATGGGTAGCTCTGAGGGATGAAGTAGTGAAGGCAGCAGAGGATCAAGTAGGTAAAAAGACGAGGGCTAGTAGAAATCCTTGGGTAACAGAAGAAATATTGAATTTAATTGATGAAAGGAGAAAATATAAAAATGCAGTAAATGAAGCAGGCAAAAAGGAATACAAACGTCTCAAAAATGAGATCGACAGGAAGTGCAGAATGGCTAAGCAGGGATGGCTAGAGGACAAATGTAAGGATGTAGAGGCTTATCTCACTAGGGGTAAGATAGATACTGCCTACAGGAAAATTAAAGAGACCTTTGGAGATAAGAGAACCACTTGTATGAACATCAAGAGCTCAGATGGAAAGCCAGTTCTAAGCAAAGAAGGGAAAGCAGAAAGGTGGAAGGAGTATATAGAGGGTCTATACAAGGGCGATGTACTTGAGGACAATATTATGGAAATGGAAGAGGATGTAGATGAAGATGAAATGGGAGATACGATACTGCGTGAAGAGTTTGACAGAGCACTGAAAGACCTGAGTCGAAACAAGGCCCCCGGAGTAGACAAAATTCCAGTAGAACTACTGACGGCCTTGGGAGAGCCATTCCTGACAAAACTCCACCATCTGCTGAGCAAGATGTATGAAACAGGCGAAATACCCTCAGACTTCAAGAAGAATATAATAATTCCAATCCCAAAGAAAGCAGGTGTTGACAGATGTGAAAATTACCGAACAATCAGTTTAATAAGCCACAGCTGCAAAATACTAACACGAATTCTTTACAGACGAATGGAAAAACTAGTAGAAGCCGACCTCGGGGGAAGATCAGTTTGGATTCCGTAGAAATACTGGAACACGTGAGGCAATACTGACCTTACGACTTATCTTAGAACAAAGATTAAGGAAAGGCAAACCTACGTTTCTAGCATTTGTAGAGTTAGAGAAAGCTTTTGACAATGTTGACTGGAATACTCTCTTTCAAATTCTAAAGGTGGCAGGGGTAAAATACAGGGAGCGAAAGGCTATTTACAATTTGTACAGAAACCAGATGGCAGTTATAAGTGTCGAGGGGTATGAGAGGGAAGCAGCGGTTGGGAAGGGAGTGAGACAGGGTTGTAGCCTCTCCCCAATGTTATTCAATCTGTATATTGAGCAAGCAGTAAGGGAAACAAAAGAAAAATTTGGAGTAGGTATTAAAATCCATGGAGAAGAAATAAAAACTTTGAGGTTAGCCGATGACATTGTAATTCTGTCAGAGACAGCAAAGGACTTGGAAGAGCAGTTGAACGGAATGGATGGTGTCTTGAAGGGAGGATATAAGATGAACATCAACAAAAGCAAAACGAGGATAATGGAATGTAGTCGAATTAAGTCGGGTGATGCTGAGGGTATTAGATTAGGAAATGAGACACTTAAAGTAGTAAAGGAGTTTTGCTATTTGGGGAGCAAAATAACTGATGATGGTCGAAGTAGAGAGGATATAAAATGTAGACTGGCAATGGCAAGGAAAGCGTTTCTGAAGAAGAGAAATTTGTTAACATCGAGTATAGATTTAAGTGTCAGGAAGTCATTTCTGAAAGTATTTGTATGGAGTGTAGCCATGTATGGAAGTGAAACATGGACGGTAAATAGTTTGGACAAGAAGAGAATAGAAGCTTTCGAAATGTGGTGCTACAGAAGAATGCTGAAGATTAGATGGGTAGATCACATAACTAATGAGGAAGTATTGAATAGGATTGGGGAGAAGAGAAGTTTGTGGCACAACTTGACCAGAAGAAGGGATCGGTTGGTAGGACATGTTCTGAGGCATCAAGGGATCACCAATTTAGTATTGGAGGGCAGCGTGGAGGGTAAAAATCGTAGAGGGAGACCAAGGGATGAATACACTAAGCAGATTCAGAAGGATGTAGGTTGCAGTAGGTACTGGGAGATGAAGAAGCTTGCACAGGATAGAGTAGCATGGAGAACTGCATCAAACCAGTCTCAGGACTGAAGACAACAACAACAACAATAAATTCAACTGGGAGGAGCACATCACACAACTGCTGAAGCGTCTTAACAAATCTCTGTTTGCAATGCGAATTTTGTCAGACATATGGGATATAAAAATGAAAAAGCTGGCATACTATGCTTACTTTCATTCCATAATGTCATATGGGATTATTTTTTGGGGTAATTCATCAAGCCAAGCTAAAGTTTTCCGGGCACAAAAACGTGCAGTAAGAGTTATATGTGGTGTGAACTCGAGAACATCCTGCAGAAGCCTGTTTAGGAAACTAGGGATACTAACTACTGCTTCCCAATATATTTATTCCTTAATGAAATTTGTCATTAAAAATATATCACTTTTTCAAACCAACTGCTCAATTCATGGAATCAATACTAGAAATAAGAATAATCTTCACAAAGATTTAAAGTCACTTAGTCTTGTACAAAAAGGTGTGCATTATTCAGGAACACACATTTTCAATAACTTGCCGGCAGCCATCAAAAGCTTAACCACCAATGAAATTCAGTTTAAGAGAAGCCTAAAGGATTTATTGGTGGCCAACACCTGCTACTCCACTGATGAATTTCTTAGTAAAACCAACAGATTTGTATATAAGTGCAACATAACTTCTGCACAATTTCAGTGCAGTAATGTGTTCATTGAAAATTTGTGTGTGTGTGTGTGTGTGTGTTTCTGTGTGTGTGTGTGTGTGTGTGTGTGTGTGTGTGTGTGTGTGTATAATCTAACTTCTGCACCATTTCAGTGCAGTAATGTGTTCATTGTAAATAAGTATTACAGTAGTTGTATTACATGTTTATTACCTTATAAATAAATAAAAAACTTTTGTATTTTAAATTCAGTGCATTAGCATTTGTAAAATGACTCTTAGTGTTCATTAAAAAATGACGATCATTCCACTTGGGACCTGTGGAATGGTACATTAGCTTATTTGTTTTAGTTGTAAATATTTGTCATGTATTGTTGCTTTTCTGACACGTTCCACATCCTGGAGGACCTCCTCACTACGGATCAACTGGAATGAAAGTAAATCTAATCTAATCTAATCACGTTGTAAAGCGCCTTATCAGCTTTATACATCTCTGTTAAGTTTGTAGTTGTCGGTACACACCAACTGTATTTACCAGCAATTTTTATAAAAACTCTACAGATGACAGACGCTCCACGTGGTAACATGTCACATTGCAGTGAACAGAAGACAAGCGACTTCTTCGATCAAATCTACAGCGAGGCCCTAGATTTGATAAAATAGTTGACGACATTTGACAAAGTTCCCTATTAGACCATCAAATTTCTTTGACAAAGAAATTTGATAGTGTAATACCGGCCTTAAACCTCACAAGCATCGCAGTAATAGGCGTCCAGACGATGGTAGCACACTGTCACTATCGCCTAGAGAGGGAACCACAAGGCTGACGCCTTAGATCTTCAAAGTGTCAATGAATTTCCAATACTGTTCTGAGGAGTCGCAGGCTAATGTGTGCTACCCTTGTAAGCACACGTAATATCGCTGTCTGCCCCGCGCCAGTTCTTATAATCGCCTCTCCGGAGAGCGCAGTAGCCGAGAACCTTGATTCAGTTTGCGCGATGCGTGCCAAGTGCAATGCCAACGTCACGGCAGCAAAACCCGAGTTGGGTATTTTGATTAAGTAAGTCTTTACCGCTGAAGTAGTTGCTTTACATCAGTGTTGACTGCTCGGTTTTAGTGAATTATTTGAGTGTCGAAACTTTCGAACTCGTGAGTCATGCCGGGAGTCAACAATCAGCCGCCACGTGACCCTTGTGCTACCAACAGCGTCAACTCGATCAAATCTGATTGGGTATTTTAAGTGGAGGAGAGACATATAATCCGTCGGACTAAATCTCACGAGTGGAATTACTTTTCGTTCGCTTATCGTGCTGCAAATTCTTCATCACCCGCGTCACCAACAATCATGCGCACCCTGGTGAAAACAATTGGTATCATTGCTAAGAGGAATAATTGATAATTTCTGAGAACAGTGCCACCCATCAAAACCTATAATACCCTATTCGAACATGAAATGTTACACGATTGTGCTTCAAATAATCGAACTAACACTTCGACGTCAGCATACTTCTAACAGACCACGTAGTCGACTGCCAATTAATGATTACGGACAGGATATGAAAATATCAGATGTGAACAGTTCGGCGAAATTCACAGAGTTTCGGTAACAGAATATACCTGTATCACACAGGGTAACTTTGGACTTCATTGGGTGAGTGCTTCCCAAACACACGAGTAATAAATGAACTTTACAGGATTGGCTCCAGATGGCGCGACAGCAGCAACAGTATAACAGCCAGTGGGGAAAGAGGCACGGGCAATTTAGGCGAGCGGTCGTAATGTATTCAATCCAAGTGCCTGTGTTTTATGTGACTTCGTGCAGCATCAGTGTGAGAGAATTTATTTAGTTTGATTCCCAGCGGTGTTACATCCCGTTTTCATGAGCGGTTATATGGCATTTTGACTGCAATTTCTTATGAGCATACCGATTTCGTATTCAAGTAGGGGACATCTTGATAGCCGGCAAACGGAATTTGCAGCTTCTCCTTCCTCAACCCTGAGTCCGCTTGCCAATTCATTCCTCGAAGCAGAACACATTTTCCCCAGACATCCACGCCCATTAAACTAGCGATGCAAAAGTAATCAAAATGGGAAAAAAATTTACAGGGTTGGCATAAATGATTTCACAGCGCTGTTTACCGACAAGTATATGACGTGCAAAGAAGGGTGATACATGAAAAGACAGATTCACTCACCAAGTTTATAAAGCCCGCGTCGTGTCTCGCGTGCAAGTTGGACGGCAGATCTGTGATAGCACTCTTCAAGCTGACGGTAGTACATTTTGTGTGTTACGAGGGGCATTCAGTAAGGAATGCAACATATTTTTATCTGAAAGCAGGTTGGTTTTATTGAGAATTCCAGTAAGCCATCTTATTTTCCACACTTTCTACAAAACCCTGTTTTTCAACATAATCTCTGTTCAGTGCGGCAGCCTTACACAACTTACCGGCAGGGCCAGTACGTCCATGTGATATTATTCTACTGATCGACGTGGGATCCAACATCTTGCTGCATCACTAACTTCCCCATTATCCACGTACTACACTACTGGCCATTAAAATTGCTACACCAAGAATAAATGCAGAAGATAAACGGGTATTCATTGGACAAATATATTGTACTAGAACTCACATGTGGTTACATTTCCACGCAATTTGGGTGCATAGATCCTGAGAAATCAGTACCCAGAACAATCACCTCTGGCCGTAATAACGGCCTTGACACGCCTGGGCATTGAGTCATACAGAGCTTGGATGGCGTGTACAGGTACAGCTGCCCATGCAGCTTCAACCCGTTACCACAGTTCATCAAGAGTAGTGACTGGCGTATTGTGACGAGCCAGTTGCTCGGCCACCATTGACCAGACGTTTTCAATTGGTGAGAGATCTGGAGAATGTGCTGACCAGGGCAGCAGTCGAGCATTTTCTGTATCCAGAAAGGCCCGTACAGGACCTGCAACATGCGGTCGCGCATTATCCTGCTGAAATGTAGGGTTTCGCAGGGATCGAATGAAGGGTAACGCCACGGGTCGTAACACATCTGAAATGTAACGTCCACTGTTCAAAGTGCCGTCAATGCGAAGAAGAGGGGACCGAGACGTGTAACCAGTGGCATCCCATACCATCACGCCAGGTGATATGCCAGTATGGCGATGACGAATACACGCTTCCAATGTGAGTTCACCGCGATGTCGCCAAACACGGATGCGACCATCATGATGCTGTAAACAGAACCTAGATTCATCCGAAAAAATGACGTTTTGCCATTCGTGCACCCAGGTTCGTCGTTGAGAACACCATAGCAGGTGCTCCTGTCTGTGATGCAGCGTCAAGGGTAACCGCAACCATCGTCTCCAAGCTGATAGTCCATGCTGCTGCAAACGTCGTCGAACTGTTCGTGCAGATGGTTGTTGTGTTGTAAACGTCCCCATCTGTTGACTCCGGGATCGAGACGTGGCTGCAGGATCCGTTACAGCCATGTGGATAAGATGCCTGTCATCTCGACTGCTAGTGATACGAGGCCGTTGGGATCCATCACAGCGTTCCGTATTACTCTCTTGAACGCACCGACTCCATATTCTGCTAACAGTCATTGGATCTCGACCAACGCGAGCAGCAATGTCGCGATACATTAACCGCAATCGCGATAGGCTACAATTCGACCTTTATCAAAGTCGGAAACTTGATGGTACGCATTTCCCCTCCTTACACGAGGCATCACAACAACGTTTCACCAGGCAACGCCCGTCAACTGCTGTTTGTGTATGAGAAAGCGGTTGGAAACTTTCCTCATGTCAGCACGTTGTAGGTGTCGCCACCGGCCCCAACCTTGTGTGAATGCTCTGAAAAGCTAATCATCTGCATATCACAGCATCTTCTTCCTGTCGGTTAAATTTCGCGTCCGTAGCATGTCATCTTCGTGGTGTAGCAATTTTAATGGCCAGTAGTGTATTTCCTGCGGAGTGAATCCTTCATTGGGTCGTAGAGATGAAAGTCGGAAGGTGCGAGGACCGAGGAACCCGGCGGGCACAAACCTGTGAGTACCCCATCTGGTGGACACGTGTCAACACTACCAACAGAGACGTACAGTTGTGCAGCGAGGTGTTTGTTAGTGATCCATCAGTTACTTCGAATGAGAGTGTCCACACGTTCCAGCACTGCAGGAGTCACAGCAGTGTGCGGCCAGCCGGCACGCCGGAGATAGGACAGGTTTGGGCGACCTTATTGTGATGATGACAGACGCCTTGCCCTACCTCACTGTGCTTTTATTCACTTCCAGGTCTCCTTAGACGTTCTGCAAGCGTCTATAAATATCTGCGCTACTCTAGTTTTGCGCCAAAAGAAACTCGATGACAGCTCTCTGCTTGAAACCCACCTCAGTTACAGACGCCATTTTGAAGGCTACGTATAGCTAGGGTGACCAGATGCAATTGTTTAAAAAGGAGGACAAACAGATTCAAAAAGGAGAACAAAGGAAGAAAAAAGAGGACACATCAAACGGGTCAACTGCAGATGAGGATACCCCCCGTCAGCTTTGGACAAGTCACGTGACTGCCGGGAATTACCGGTAAAACCAGTAGTTAACTGTTACTGACGGTCAGGTGTTGGTTAACTGAGCAATATAAAAATAATAAAAAACATTGATTGTGGTGACAGTGTGGCGTCAATTGTTTTGTTATGTCAACAAAACGGAATTGTTTACAAAGCGAAAAACTTAAGACCATTCACCTTCCTTCATTCGACGCACCACTACCAACATCTACAATTCAAGAAGCAGCTGACGACATGTAAACTTCACTTTAACCTGCCGAATACAGATAAATTGAATGACTATGAAACAATGAAATAAAACCATGACAGTTAATCTGTCGAGTTATTTCTTACCTTCACTGGCCACTGAGACGTACGTTCCAGCTCCACATATCTTACATTCCGCTTCAAATTCATTTCTCCCTTTCTTAAAGCCGGATATTTACAGGAAATGACATCAGAAAATGGACACTTTCGTTTAGGCATAGCCAAATATTTTACGTAACTCACTCGGTTATAAATTCCACTCACAAATCACACGTGCACTACAGGAAGCCAAGCCAATACAAAGCGTAGATACGAAACGAAAATTTTAAATAATCGATATTTGCATTCGCTTATACGTAGATCAACGATAACATCGACGATCCTTGTGGCACCTACTAACACCGCCTTCGTGCGTGTTTATTACGAAGGCTGTGCCAATAGTTGAAGTATTTAGGAAAAGAGCAATAGAACGGGATGAATTGTAAATTTAACTGTATTACGCTCAACTTTGCGAAAAAGGCGGACACTGTAAAAATCCGCCCGGACCCCGGACAAAGAGCTAAAAAGGAGGACATGTTCGGATTAATCCGGACGTCTGGTCACCAATCGGAACTACAAGAAACTACAGAGGTTGGTTGACTCGGAGAGGGGACCAAATAACGTAGTCATCGGTTTCATTAGATTAGGGAAGGATGGGGAAAGAAGTCGGCCGTTCCCTTGTAAAAGAACTGTCCCGGCATTTGCCTCAAACGGTTTAGGGGTTGGGTTGTTTTGGGAGAAGAGACCAAACTGCGAGGTCATCGGTCTCATCGGTTTAGGGAAGGACGGGGAAGGAAGTCGGCCGTGCCCTTTCAAAGGAACCATCCCGGCATTTGCCTGGAGCGATTTAGGGAAATCACGGAAAACCTAAATCAGGACGGCCGGACGCGGCGCTCGGTAAACTGTAGAGGCTGTAGCGGGAATATTCCAACACGTACCACAACAAATTCCTCTTTTTTTTCACCCGAAATTGGTCGAGAAAAAATTTGTTGCATTACTTATAGAACGCCCCTCGTAGAACATGCTAAGTGTTCGTCGGTTACGAGCGTTCATCGTGCATCCGTACGCAAACATGTAAAAGCTGCATACGGTCACCAGAGCATTTTGCGTTGGTTTCGCCAGTTTTGTGATACTGGTTGTCTGTGTAATGGCAAAATCACGGAGCGACCGTGTGTCTCAGAAGAAATCGTGGAGCGCGTCAGAGCGAGAAATTTGTGCCCAGCCGACAAAAACGAATCGTTGGTGCAACTCGAGAACTGGTCATTTCGCAGAAAACAATGTGAAATGTTTCGCAGTGGTGTTTGCATTTCAAGCCGTACCGTTTGCAACTGTTACGGCACCTGACTTCAGTTGAATGTGCCCGCCGATAGGAGCTCTGTACCCGAATGCAGAAAGCTAAGGAAGATGATGACGATTTCGCGGAAACATTAATATTCAGCCGCGAGGCGACTTTTCATCTGTCGGGAAATGTGAGCAGTCACAGTGTGAGAGTGCGGGGTACTGGATGTCCGTATTTCCAAGTCGATATGAATGGGGCTCTCTAAAAAGTGAACGGCTTCAGTGTCGTTGTTGTTGTTGTTGTTGTTGTGGTCTTCAGTCTTGAGACTGGTTTGATGCAGCTCTCCATGCTACTCCATCCTGTGCAAGCTTCTTCATCTCCCAATATCTACTGCAACCTACATCCTTCTGAATCTGCTTAGTGTATTCATCTCTTGGTCTCCCTCTACGATTTTTACCCTCCACACTGCCCTCCAATGCTAAATTTGTGATCCCTTGGTGCCTCAAAACATGTCCTACCAACCGATCCCTTCTTCTAGTCAAGTTGTGCCACAAACTTCTCTTCTCCCCAATCCTATTCAATACCTCCTCATTAGTTACGTGATCTACCCACCATGTCTTCAGCATTCTTCTATAGCACCACATTTCGAAAGCTTCTATTCTCTTTTTGTCCAAACTAGTTATCGTCCATGTTTCACTTCCATACATGGCTACACTCCATACAAATACTTTCAGAAATGACGTCCTGACACTTAAATCTATACTCGATGTTAACAAATTCCTCTTCTTGAGAAACGCTTTTCTTGCCATTGCCAGTCTACATTTTATATCCTCTCTACTTCGACCATCATCGGTTATTTTACTCCCTAAATAGCAAAACTCCTTTACTACTTTAAGTGTCTCATTTCCTAATCTAATTCCCTCAGCATCACCCGACTTAATTTGACTACATTCCATTATCCTCGTTTTGCTTTTGTTGATGTTCATCTTATATCCTCCTTTCAAGACACTGTCCATTCCGTTCAACTGCTCTTCCAAGTCCTTTGCTGTCTCTGACAGAATTACAATGTCATCAGCGAACCTCAAAGTTTTTACTTCTTCTCCATGAATTTTAACACCTACTCCGAATTTTTCTTTTGTCTCCTTTACTGCTTGCTCAATATACAGATTGAATAACATCGGGGAGAGGCTACATCCCTGTCTTACTCCTTTCCCAAGCACTGCTTCCCTTTCATGCCCCTCGACTCTTATAACTGCCATCTGGTTTCTGTACAAACTGTAAATAGCCTTACGCCCCCTGTATTTTACCCCTGCCACTTCCAGAATTTGAAAGAGAGTATTCCAGTTAACATTGTCAAAAGCTTTCTCTAAGTCTACAAATGCTAGAAACGTAGGTTTGCCTTTTCTTAATCTTTGTTCTAAGATAAGTCGTAAGGTCAGTATTGCCTCACGTGTTCCAACATTTCTACGGAATCCAAACTGATCTTTCCCGAGGTCGGCTTCTACCAGTTTTTCCATTCGTCTGTAAAAAACTCGCGTTAGTATTTTGCAGCTGTGACTTATTAAACTGATATTTCGGTAATTTTCACATCTGTCAACACCTGCTTTCTTTGGGATTCAAAAAAATGGTTCTGAGCACTATGGGACTTAACATCTGTGGTCATCAGTCCCCTAGAACTTAGAACTACTTAAACCTAACTAACCTAAGGACATCACACACATCCATGCCCGAGGCAGGATTCGAACCTGCGAACGTAGCAGTCGCGCGGTCCCGGACTGAGCGCCTGAACCGCTAGACCACCGCGGCCGGCCTTTGGGATTGGAATTATTATATTCTTCTTGAAGTCTGAGGGTATTTCTCCTGTCTCATACATCGTGCTCACCAGTGCGGTATCCAAGACAAAAGTGTATGTTTCCGATTTCTTCATCGAGCACAAGGTGACTGGTCCTACGTACCTGGAAATGTTGCAGTTATGTTGTTGTCGCAACTGACTGCTGACTCTTCGAGTTTCAACTGGACGGGGCTCCACTTCACTGGAGCATAACCGTCCGCACCTCTGTCAACAGAGAACTGTCACGTCGCTGGATAGGCGCGCTGAACTGGTTGATGTTCCTCTGTTCTCATGGCCCCTCCAGGCCGCCACATCATATGTATGTGCTTTCCTCCTTTGAGGCCATGTTAAGGGCAAGTTTGTGGACTCCCAGTGCCAAAAACTTCGCGACAGTTACAGGAACGCATCAATGCAGCTGAGACGAACATTACTGAAAACATGGTAGCGAACGTATGGGCGGAACTGGATTACCTTTTGGATGTGTGCCGGGTATCCAAGGGTGTACTCATTGTACTCACCTGGTGAGTGACGTGTCTTTTCATGTATCGCTCGTCTTTCTACGTCGTCTGCTTTTAAATAAACTCTATTTTGAACCCGACGAATCATTTAGGCTAACATATATTACTGTACCTCTTTTCTTTGTTTCATTGTCACGGAAAGGTAATTGATATACAGGGTGTTACAAAAAGGTACGGCCAAACTTTCGGGAAACATTCCTCACACACAAAGAAAGAAAATATGTTATGTGGACACGTGCCCGGAAACGCTTACTTTCCATGTTAGAGCTCATTTTATCACTTCTCTTCATGGAATGGAAACACACAGCAACAGAACGTACCAAAGTGACTTCAAACACTTTGTTGCAGGAAATGTTCAAAATGTCCTCCGTTAGCGAGGATACATGCATCCACCCTCCGTCGCATGGAATCCCTGATGCGCAGATGCAGCCCTGGAGAATGGCGTATTGTATCACAGCCGTCCACAATACGAGCACGAAGAGTCTCTACATTTGGTACCGGGGTTGCGTAGACAAGAGCTTTCAAATGCCCCCATAAATGAAAGTCAAGAGGGTTGAGGTCAGGAGAGCGTGGAGGCCATGGAATTGGTCCGCCTCTACCAATCCATCGGTCACCGAATCTGTTGTTGACAAGCGTACGAACACTTCGACTGAAATGTGCAGGAACTCCATCGTGCATGAACCACATGTTGTGTCGTACTTGTAAAGGCACATGTTCTAGCAGCACAGGTAGAGTATCCCGTATGAAATCATGATAACGTGCTCCATTGAGCGTAGGTGGAAGAACATGGGGCCCAATCAAGACATCACCAACAATGCCTGCCCAAACGTTCACAGAAAATCTGTGTTGATGACGTGATTGCACAAATGCGTGCGGATTCTCGTCAGCCCACACATGTTGATTGTGAAAATTTATAATTTGATCACGTTGGAATGAAGCCTCATCCGTAAAGAGAACATTTGCACTGAAATGAGGATTGCCACATTGTCGGATGAACCATTCGCAAAAGTGTACCCGTGGAGGCCAATCAGTTGCTAATAGTGCCTGCAGACGCTGTACATGGTACGGAAACAACTGGTTCTCCCGCAGCACTCTCCATACAGTGACGTGGTCAACGTTACCTTGAACAGCAGCAACTTCTCTGACGCTGATATTAGGGTTATCGTCAACTGCACGAAGAATTGCCTCGTCCATTGCAAGTGTCCTCGTCGTTGTAGGTCTTCCCCAGTCACGAGTCATAGGCTGGAATGTTCCGTGCTCCCTAAGACGCCGATCAATTGCTTCGAACGTCTTCCTGTCGGGACACCTTCGTTCTGGAAATCTGTCTCGATACAAACGTACCGCGTCACGGCTATTGCCCCGTGCTAATCCATACATCAAATGGGCATCTGCCAACTCCGCATTTGTAAACATTGCAAAACCACGTTCGTGATGAACACTAACCTGTTGATGCTACGTACTGATGTGCTTGATGCTAGTACTGTGGAGCAATGGGTCGCATGTCAACACAAGCACCGAAGTCAACATTACCTTCCTTCAACTGGGCCAACTGGCGGTGAATCGAGGAAGTACAGTACATACTGACGAAACAAAACGAGCTCTAACATGAAAATTAAGCGTTTCCGGACACATGTCCACATAACATCTTTTCTTTATTTGTGCGTGAGGAATGTTTCCTGAAAGTTTGGCCGTACCTTTTTTGTAAAACCCTGTATCTTTCCTCAGATCTGATCGACAATTTGACCTCTCCATCCCATCTATGGTGCGCAGTCTTAAATGTAAAAAAAAAAAGAAAAAAAACACTGAGTGGGTGGGTGTTGCATTGTAATAGTCGTCTTCTGGAGCGGTATTTGGCGGAGTGGACCGTAACTGTCAATGCAGCGGTTGAGGGAGTGTTGGCTAAGGTAAACAGTGACCGGGTGGACGCGAGAATTTTCTCCGCGGGTCCATGAAGAAGTGGCTGAGGAATCAGACAAGACACACTGGGGAGGGGAGGGGGGGGGGTTACAGTGAACGAAACATAAGATACGAAAATTGAATTTTCATGGAAACTACGTTACATACAAACGTGATGCATTAAAACCAAACACCATAAAAATCATATCTATGATGTGAGCTGATTGTATCTAAGCATGATTGTGCGTTAAGTATTAAGAAAGTTACAACTGTTTTTAATTACGAATATTATGCTGGACACTAGAAAATAATAACAATTACACAGTTGGAGAGATCATATCGCGTGAAGTATCAAATGAAAGTTGTCCACAACAGCAAACACAACAGCCCACTTCCTAAATCCTGATTGTATCTCAAAAGTTGCAGACAGATCGATAAAAGATCGATATGAAAATATGCCACAGCCATAAATCCTCCACAAGTCACACGTCATATGAAGGAAACATGAGTTACCTAGTTCCTCCCATAATCATACCAGGTAATGACTACCTACAATTAGCTTTTAGATATACTTTAAATGAGTATTTGTGAAAATGGTCACTAATGAAAGTTATATAAAACACGAATAACAAAATTATCCAGGCGTGAGTAGGACTCGCGCGCTCAAGAATTCCGCACAAACTTAATTACGTACACCGACAATTCATGTATTCTGAGAATCGAGATCTCGGCGATTTTTGTCTGTTATCGACATTAATAGTGACAAGATATCGGTTCAAGGCATTCCACCACTTTAGAGAATGTTTTAATTTCAAGTCTGAAATCGAGTACCAAGTGACAAAACAGATGTTCTTTTCGTGTGATATAATTACAAATTAAAAATTCTCTCAACTTTTCCCTTACTTTTACTGTGAAATCTATTTTCTCGGCACATTTAATGATTCTACATCACGGGGAAGTAACCTATAGATTTTAATGAGCGTGTTAACGAGTATCAAAATATGTGACATAAATGGCAGTATCTCTCGAATGCACTGGCTTAAGAAGCTTAACAATTTTTACACCACCAAAGGACTGTAGACTAGCAAATGACCTACATTTCAACTTGATACGTCGACCTGTTTTTGAGAAAAAAAAAAAGGGTTTAACAGACGGACGAACAAACAGACAGACTGATAACAAAAACTTTTTCCCTGTGGTATAATTACAAATTCACAATTTTCGAATTTTTTTCCTTTTGCTTGTACAATGAAACCTTACTCCATGCCACATTTCATGATTCTAGATCAACGGGAAGAACCTTGTTGGTCCTGAAGGGTGAGTCTGCGAGTATTACATTTGCTGTAACGCAAATGGTCGTATTTTTTGGCTGCATTGGCTTAGAAGCTTCACATTTTTAACATTGCCAAGGGGCCGCAGACGATAATATGTGACATAACTTTCAGATTGATACCTCTACGCGTTCCTGTGAAGAAGGGTTCGAACAGTCGGACAGACAGACGAGAGACATGCGGGCAATAAGGTGATCCTATAATGGTTCATGATTTACCAACTGACATACGGAACCAAGAAAACTAAAACACAAGTGTGAACTGAGATGTATCTAGACGGTAGAAGGACCCTCTTTCTTCAGGCTGGCCAAATGTATTTTGCAATTTTAATGTAATTATCTCCAATTTGTTACAGACGTAAGCGTGCTTATGAATTTTGTTAATAACATACGTAATACTATGTTGTTTTTGCGATGAGAAGTCCCAAATGACCGTAATAATTGTAGGCGTCCCAAGATGGATGGTGAATATTCAGGAATATGACAAGAACGATCATTCTAAGCAAGAAAGTCCAACAAACATGGGCTAAAAAATGCATACCTGAAGACCTATCAGCACTTGTTCTGCTTCGATCCTCTGAAACACATTTCTTCTTCTGTAGGCTCTTTACCTACTACACTCCTGGAAATTGAAATAAGAACACCGTGAATTCATTGTCCCAGGAAGCGGAAACTTTATTGACACATTCCTGGGGTCAGATACATCACATGATCACACTGACAGAACCACAGGCACATAGACACAGGCAACAGAGCATGCACAATGTCGGCACTAGTACAGTGTATATCCACCTTTCGCAGCAATGCAGGCTGCTATTCTCCCATGGAGACGATCGTAGAGATGCTGGATGTAGTCCTGTGGAACGGCTTGCCATGCCATTTCCACCTGGCGCCTCAGTTGGACCAGCGTTCGTGCTGGACGTGCAGACCGCGCGAGACGACGCTTCATCCAGTCCCAAACATGCTCAATGGGGGACAGATCCGGAGATCTTGCTGGCCAGGGTAGTTGACTTACACCTTCTAGAGCACGTTGGGTGGCACGGGATACATGCGGACGTGCATTGTCCTGTTGGAACAGCAAGTTCCCTTGCCGGTCTAGGAATGGTAGAACGATGGGTTCGATGACGGTTTGGATGTACCGTGCACTATTCAGTGTCCCCTCGACGATCACCAGTGGTGTACGGCCAGTGTAGGAGATCGCTCCCCACACCATGATGCCGGGTGTTGGCCCTGTGTGCCTCGGTCGTATGCAGTCCTGATTGTGGCGCTCACCTGCACGGCGCCAAACACGCATACGACCATCATTGGCACCAAGGCAGAAGCGACTCTCATCGCTGAAGACGACACGTCTCCATTCGTCCCTCCATTCACGCCTGTCGCGACACCACTGGAGGCGGGCTGCACGATGTTGGGGCGTGAGCGGAAGACGGCCTAACGGTGTGCGGGACCGTAGCCCAGCTTCATGGAGACGGTTGCGAATGGTCCTCGCCGATACCCCAGGAGCAACAGTGTCCCTAATTTGCTGGGAAGTGGCGGTGCGGTCCCCTACGGCACTGCGTAGGATCCTACGGTCTTGGCGTGCATCTGTGCGTCGCTGCGGTCCGGTCCCAGGTCGACGGGCACGTGCACCTTCCGCCGACCACTGGCGACAACATCGATGTACTGTGGAGACCTCACGCCCCACGTGTTGAGCAATTCGGCGGTACGTCCACCCGGCCTCCCGCATGCCCACTACACGCCCTCGCTCAAAGTCCGTCAACTGCACATACGGTTCACGTCCACGCTGTCGCGGCATGCTACCAGTGTTAAAGACTGCGATGGAGCTCCGTATGCCATGGCAAACTGGCTGACACTGACGGCGGCGGTGCACAAATGCTGCGCAGCTAGCGCCATTCGACGGCCAACACCGCGGTTCCTGGTGTGTCCGCTGTGCCGTGCGTGTGATCATTGCTTGTACAGCCCTCTCGCAGTGTCCGGAGCAAGTATGGTGGGTCTGACACACCGGTGTCAATGTGTTCTTTTTTCCATTTCCAGGAGTGTATATTTCCAGGGGCGGTAGTACGGGCCAAAACAAGAAAAAAACTGTCCAGTAAACATGGGCTGCAAAGTGCATATGTTACGAGCTATGAGCACTTGTCCATCTTCGTTACTGTGGCACGCATCTTTTTTACTACGTAAGTGCTCATACTGCTTACGGTATTCATCTCAGAGCCATATTTGCTAGACACTTTTCTCTTGTTTTGGTCCATACTACCTCCTAAAATATGGAAACCAAAGAGCGAACCACCTGAAGTGCCAGCTTCTTCGCATGAAACCCGCATTGACGACATTAACCTCTTTAAGGACCGACGTGTTACAGCTGAATATACAGTAAAAACAGTTGCAGTAAGTGTTGGCACAGTTTACAACGTTATCAGTGAAAAGCTCAAGTACAGCAAAACAAGTGGAAGGTGGGTGCTTAAAAAGTTGCTCCAAAACACAAGGAGATAAGACTCTGAGTGTGTAGACTTGAAGGAACGCTAAGAAATGGAAGGTGACCCTTTTCCATACAAGATTTTAACGTGTGATGGAACTTGGGTTCATCATTTTGAGTCCAAAGGACAAAGCATGGAAAGAAAGCAAAGGAATTCACAACACAACCATCAGCGGGAAAAGGCATGTTGACCGTCTTTTTAATTATTTGGTAGATCGGCATTCAAGAAACAGTCTCTACTGCCCAGACATGCAGATGAACAAAATAAAACTAGCAATGAGAGAAAAACGTCGCGGATTAAAAAAGGGTTGATACTTACTAAACGACAATACTCGCCCTCACACCGCCCAGCTGAACCCCGGAAGCCACTGGAAAAATGTGTTGGAAGGTGCTGCTTCATCCTCCCTACAGCTCAGATTTCACTTCCTCGGATTTTCATTTCTTTGGTCCACTCAAGGAGGAAAAATGTTCAGCAACAACGAGGAGGCCACAGAATTAGTGGGAAAAGTGGCTCGAACAACAAGACAAAGACTTCTTCACATCATGCATAAAAAAACCAGTTCATTGTTGAGACAACTGTATTAATATTGGCCGGAGTGAGAAGTAGTAAAAGTTTCATTTTGTACCAATCCACAGTTTTTTTTCTATATCAATTTGTCTCTTTAATTACTGAATGTCCCTGTTAACTGAAGAAGGGACGAAGAGATCAAGAGCAAATGAAGACATTAAAAATTACATCAACATGTTTTGGCTCAAATGGCTCTGAGCACTATGGGGCTTAACTTCTGAGGTCATCATTCCTCTAGAACTTAGAACTACTTAAACCTAACTAACCTAAGGACATCACACACATCTATGCCCGAGGCAAATTCGAACCTGCGACCGTAGCGGTCGCGCGGTTCCAGACTGAAGCGCCTAGAACCGCTCGGCCAAAGCGGCCGGCCCAACATGTGTTTGAATATGAAAAAAACGCAGGTTGAAGTTAAATGGGCGTATTAAAAGAAAGGAACAACTTGATTAACGAGACATGTTGTGGAATTCTCTGGAAATCACAGTAAACCAAAATACGAAACAATACAACGGAAGGGCTTACTAAAAAAATAAATCAATAAATAAATAGATAAAATAAAAAAGACTTTACAGCTGCCGGGCGATACGGGACAGAGTTGCTGCGTTACGCGAGCAACTCTTGTTTGTACGTCTGTAGCCGTCTGCCAATACACAAGCAACGAGCAGGCGGCTCCTATATTTTTAACACAGTACTAAAGCTACCGGAGTCACAGAGGCGGTAACACTACGTAGCATCAATTACTCAGTTTACACTCAAAACCACGCCAGAGGCGTTAACACTACGTAGCATCAATTACTCAGTTTACAGTCAAAACCACGCCTTGCTTAGGTCAAAACGCTTAGCAAAACCAAGCTCTCAGAATCTTTTGATCAACACTTTGTGCAACTTGGGATAAAGAAACACGGAGTTATCGTTGGAGAGTGACTCACCACACCCAGAGGTCGTGCAGAAGTGTGTGCAGAGACATGCTGTACTTACTTTGGTTAGTCTCTCCTGCCGGGGCGTGTTCACCACGTAGACGCTGTCGTTGACGATAAGTTTGAAGTCGTTTTCCATCAGCACTTCTATGGTGTTGGACGAGGCTATCCGGACGTCATCTGCGCAGATACAGAAAATATGCTGACTCATCTGTTCATCTACTCCGAAAAATTATCTGTACTGAAGATTGGTGGTGGTTGCACCAGCAGCATCAACATCAACAGCAACAACACAGGGCGAGTAGTGCCACTGGAGCGAAAGCGGACCCCATGCTCAAATGGCTTTAAAGCACTATGGGACTTAACATCTGAGGTCATCAGTCCCCTAGACTTAGAAGTACTTAAACCAACAACCTAAGGACACCACATACATCCATGCCCGAAGCAGGATTCGAACTTGCGACCGTAGCAGCAACGCGGTTCCGGACTGAAGAGCCTAGAACCGCTCGGCCACACCGGCCCGCTCGGATCCCATGTTCAGCATACCTGGTCTGGGTGGGGGCTCTGCCTCTGCGACACCACATCTGGTTCACAGAAGCTCTTCTGCAAAACTTGCAGAACTAGCACTCCTGAAAGGAAGAATATTGCGGAGACATGGCTTAGCCGCAGCCTGGGGTATGTTTCCAGAATGAGATTTTCACTCTGCAGCGGAGTGTGCGCTGATATGAAACTTCCTGGCAGATTAAAACTGTGTGCCGGACCGAGACGCAAACTCGTGACCTTTGCCTTTCGCAGGCAAGTGCTCTACTATTTTCAACTTTCGCAGAAGAGTTTCTGTGAAGTTTGGACGGTAGGAGACGGGGTACTGGCAGAACTGAAGCTGTGAGGACTGGTCGTGAGTCGTGCTTGGGTAGCTCAGATGGTAGAGCAGTTGATTGCGAAAGGCAAAGGTCCCAAGTTCGATTCTCAGTCCGGCACACAGTTTTAATCTGCCAGGAAGTTTCAAACGGAAACTTATTGATCACCTCTTATAAAAGTATTTCGTGATTTACACAGTCAAATGTCTCTGACAGGTCAGTAAATACAAAATAAACGGGACACTGTGTAATCTACTAGGTCTACAACTCTGCTTCCGCCGTTTTTTCTCGAAGTCCGGGGCTTTGTTGTGAAAAACTTACAAAAAAATTACGATTCATAGTACTGCCAATCGCTGGCCACTGCATTCTCTCATCTTTTGGATAGCATACGAATCCCGTGGCCGAAGAAATTGGCGTCTTTTGTGGGGATCCATGAATCGATTCCATTTTGCACTTGTTCATATGATCGGAAGTGCTGCTCAAGCCAGACTGTATGCCACTGGCCGAGAAACGGGGTAGTCAGAGAGAGCAACATATGGAGAATACGGCGGCAGCGATAGGACTTCTCATTTCAACGTTCCATGTATATTTTGACGGGTTTTGCGACTTGGGGTCGAGCACTGACCTGCTGCAAAATTACCTCTACGTGTCTATCGCTGTATTGTGGCCGTTTGTGTTTCAGTGCTGGGCTCGAACGCATCAACTGCTTTCGATACTGATGTCCTGTGACTGTCTTCGTCTGTTTCAGTAGCTACGAAAGCGTTCTGTCTTTCACCGCCATGCCAGTCTTCGACATCAAAATCACCGTTCTTAAGGCGTTGAAAACTTTCTATGCACGTTCTTGCACTAATAGTTCCCTTACCATTGGTCTTACCTGCATTTTAAGAGCCTCACCCGCAGATTTCTTCATGTTAAAGCAGAAAATTAAAACTTCCCGCAAATGGCGAGAAATGGGTACGTAAGTTGACGTACTTAATCGAGAATACCCTTATGATGCAATCACAAATCGACTAATATTTTTATGACATTATGTTTACAGATGCCTAAGCTTATTGTATTACACCTATGACCAACCACCTGAACCCCACTTGGCGCTACTGCCGTCTATTTCAAAACGACGGAAGCAAAGTTGTAGACCTAATATATTTAAATTGTAAGTAGGCTGTTTCGTTTTTTTTTATTGGTAACGCCACGTAGCGCTCTGTATGAAAATCACTGGTTGTGCTGTGTGCAGTCTGTGACTGGTTTGCATTGTTGGAACATTCGCTATTGTAGTGTTGGGCAGTTGGCTGTTAACAGCGCGTAGCGTCGCGCAGTTGGAGGTGAGCCGCCAGCAGTGATGGATGTGGGGAGAGAAATGGCGGAGTTTTGAGAGTGGATGATCTGGACATGTGTCCATCAGAGACAGTAAATTTGTAAGACTGGATGTCATGAACTGCTATATATTATGCCTTTTGAACACTATTAAGGTAAATGCATTGTTTGTTCTCTATCAAAATCTTTCATTTGCTAACTATGCCTATCAATAGTTAGTGCCTTCAGTAGTTTGAATTGTCTTTATGGACTGTGAGAAAATCTTTGATTTTGACCAACAGTGTATCAATAAGTGTGTGCATTTGATATATTTGTTACTGTAATCATGAAAATTTTTTCCAAATCTGCATTTTCCACTGCCCAAAACAATTTGTAAAATTTTTTGTGGGGAACATGGGGGCTATGTAAGTAGGCTGTTTAGGGTTTTTTTATTGGTAACGCCACGTAGCGCTCTGTATGAAAATCACTGGCTGTGCTGCATGCAGTCTGTGGCTGATTTGCATTGTTGTTGGCTATTGTAGTGTTGGGCAGTTGGCTGTTAACAGCGCGTAGCGTTGTGCAGTTGGAGGTGAGCCGCCCGCAGTGGTGGATGTGGGGAGAGAAATGGCGGAGTTTTGAGAGCGGATGATCTGGACGTGTGTCCATCAGAGACAGTAAATTTGTACGACTGGAGGTCATGAACTGCTATATATATTATGACTTTTGAACACTATTAAGGTAAATACATTGTTTGTTCTCTATCGAAATCTTTCATTTGCTAACTATGCCTATCAGTAGTTCGTGCCTTCATTAGTTTGAATCTTATTTAGTTGGCAGTAGTGGCGCTCGCTGTATTGCAGTAATTCGAGTAACGAAGATTTTTGTGGGGAAAGTGATTCACGAAAGGTATATGTTATTGTTAGTCAGGGCCATTCTTTTGTAGGGACTATTGAAAGTCAGATTTCGTTAGGCTAAAAATATTGTTTAGTGATGATCAGAATGAGTAAAGAGAGAAATGTCTGAGTACGTTCAGTTTTGCTCAGCTGTTTGAAAATCAAATAACGTAAGGGGTTTATCAGCACAGTAATTCATTAATTTTTCTAAGGGGACGTTTCATAAAATCCGTCAAGTGTCGTGAGAGTTAATAACTTAAGTGGAGATGGGTGACAGGCAGGAGGACAATGAATGAATGCAAATTAGTGGAAGGGTGGTTGGTATTTAGATGGAAAAGGGCAGAGGGAGGGGGGAGTGAGAGAGAGAGAGAGAGAGAGAGAGAGAGAGAGAGAGAGAAGATATAACAAAGAGCGGATCGTTTTGTCACGGATTTGTTTAGCACACGACAGAGCGCTGTGGTGACGCTACAGACGCAGCAGGCTGGGTACTGACCGAGGCTGGAGACGGCGACGCGGTCGATGCCGTGGTCCTCGTGTCGCAGCATGGCCAGGAAGTCGCCCACCGTGTTGGAGACGGGCCGCAGCGTGAAGCGGCAGCGCTCGCGCCGCGACGGCAGCGGTACCGTCACCTGCGGCAGGCCGCGGTAGTACTCCACCGTCACCTCGCCGGCTGCAACACACAGCGGAGGGGCGCATTTGACAAGGGCGCAGCCAGTGGAGGCAGCCCGACTAGAGCGGGCACCAAATACCGACTGCTAGACAACATTCCATTACAACTACTGACGGCCTTGGGGGAGCCAGTCCTGGCAAAACTCTACCATCTGGTGAGCAAGATGTATGAGACAGGCGAAATAAACTCAGACTCCAAGAAGAATACAATAATTCCAATCCCAAAGAAAGCAGGTGTTGACAGATGTGAAAATCACCGAACAGTCAGTTTAATAAGTCACGGGTGCAAAATACTAACGCGAATTCTTTACAGACGAATGGAAAAACTGGCAGAAGCCGACCTCGGGGAAGATCAGTTTGGATTCCGTAGAACTATTGGAACACGTGAAGCAATACTGACCCTACAACTTATTTTAGAAGCTAGATTAAGGAAAGGCAAATCTACGTTTGAAGCATTTGTAGACTTAGAGAAAGCTTTTGACAATGTTGACTGGAATACTCTCTTTCAAATTCTGAAGGTGGCAGGGGTAAAATACAGGGAGCGAAAGGCTATTTACAATTTGTACAGAAACCAGATGGTAGTTATAAGAGTCGAAGAGCATGAAAGGGAAGCAATGGTTGGGAAGGGAGTGAGACAGGGTTGTAGTCTCTCTCCGATGGTATTCAATCTGTATATTGAGCAGGCAGTAAAGGAAACAAAAGAAAAGTTCGGAGTAGGTATTAAAATGCACGGAGAAGAAATAAAAACTTTGAGGTTCGCCGATGAGATTGTAATTCTGTCAGAGACAGCAAAGGACTTGGAAGAGCAGTTGAACGGAATGGACGGTGTCTTGAAGGGAGGGTATAAGATGAACATCAACAAAAGCAAACCGAGGATAATGGAATGTAGTCGAATTAAGTCGGGTGATGCTGAGGGAATTAGATTAGGAAATGAGACACTTAAAGTAGTAAAGGAGTTTTGCTATTTGGGGAGCAAAATAACTGATGATGGTCGAAGTAGAGAGGATATGAAATATAGACTGGCAATGACAAGGAAAGCGTTTCTGAAGAAGAGAAATTTGTTAACATCGAGTGCAGATTTAAGTGTCAGGAAGTCGTTTCTGAAAGTATTTCTATGGAGCGTAGCCATGTGTGGAAGTGAAACATGGACGATAACTAGTTTGGACAAGAACAGAATAGCTTTCGAAATGTGGTGCTACAGAAGAATGCTGAAGATTATATGGGTAGATCACGTAACTAATGAGAAGGTATTGAATAGGATTGGGGAGAAGAGAAGTTTGTGGCACAACATGACTAGCAGAAGGGATCGGTTGGTAGGACATGTTCTGAGGCATCAAGGGATCGCCAATTTAGTATTGGAGGGAAGCGTGGAGGGTAAAAATCGTATAGGGAGACCAAGAGATGAATACACTAAACAGATTCAGAATGATGTAGGTTGCAGTAGGTACGGGGAAATGAAGAAGCTTGCACAGGATAGAGTAGCATGGAGAGCTGCATCACACCAGTCTCAGGACTTCCTCTCTGAGGAAGACTGAGACATCGACGACAACAGCAGCTGTTCTGCGAGCTGACTAGTACGAGGGTCACTCCAAAAGAAATGCATACTATTTTTGTAAAAATAGAGTTTTCATTCTGCATGTGTGAAAGTTTTACAGTGTGTTGATACATCCTTCCCGCTTGTTTTCAAACTTAGTTCAACCTGTTCCCCCCCCCCCCCCCCCCGCCCTCCCCCGTGAGTGGCACCGTCACAGCTTGTCTTCAAGATCGTTGCCACACTTGACGTTCGTCAGAAGCAACGTGCTGTCATAGAACTCCTCTGCTGTGAAAACGAGACAGTGGGAAACATCCGCAAGAGGTTGAAAAAGGTGTATGGAGATGCTGCTGTAGATCGCAGTACAGTTAGTTGGTTGGCAAGCAGGTTACGTGACGAAAGCAGGCACGGCAATATTGAGGGGTTGTCCTCACAGTGGCAGGCCTCGTACTGCACAAGCTGCAGACAATGTGCAGAGAGTTAACGAATTGGTGACTGCTGACAGACGCATCACAGTGAACGAATTGTCACGCTACGTTGGGATAGGAGTACGAAATGTTTGCAGAATACTGAAAGTGTTGGCGTTAAAAAAGGTTTGTGCCAGGTGGGTTCCTAGGATGCTGTCAGTGGCTCACAAAGAAACAAGACAAATGGTATGCAGCGAACTTTTGGAACAGTACGTGAATGGTGGAGATGAATTTCTTGGAAGAACTGTGACAGGTGATGAAACATGGCTCCATCATTTTTCACCAGAGAGTAAGAGGCAATCAATGGAGTGGCACCATGCAAATTAACCAAGAAAAAAAATTCAAAACCACACCTTCTGCTGGAAAAGTTATGGCTACTGTGTTTTTCGATTCCGAAGGACTCTTGCTTGTGGACATCATGCCAAGTGGAACCATCATAAATTCTGATGCATATGTGACAACACTGACTGAGTCGTGTTCGACCACATCGGCAAAAGCAGGATGTTTTGCTGTTACACGACAATGCACGGCCACATGTCACTCAAAAAACCATGGAAGTGATCGCAAAACTCGGATGGACAACACTGAAACACTTGCCTTACAGTTCTGACCTGGCTCCATGTGACTATCATCTCTTTGGGAAACTGAAAGACTCTCTTCGTGGAACAAGGTTTGAAGGTGATGACTCCCTTGTGCATGCTGCCAAACAGTGGCTCCAACAGGTTTGTCCAACATTTTACCGTGTTTGGTTCCAAGACGGTGTAAGGCAATTGAGAGGGATGGAAATTATGCGGAGAAATGAAAATATTGTTCCTAAAGCATGTATCCACACACTGTAAAACTTTGAAACATGTAGAATAAAAGATGGATTTAAAAAAAAAATAGTGTGCATTTCTTTTGGAGTGACCCTCGTACATGTTTAACATACTCTGTGTAACACCGAAAATGCAGGATGCACGGCACCTGCTACTGATATGTATCTTTTTTTTCTGAATTTATGTAAATATTTGTAATTTAAATGCTTTCTTTTAATGAGTAAGGACATTGCTTCACTGTACGTGTACATTTAGGTAGAAGTCTGTTGACGTTTCATTGTATTTATCTGTGTTTTACTGTTTAAACTCAGGGCGATTGTGTCCTCATTTCCCCCAGACATTGTTACCAAGCAGGATCCTTGTTCCTTTCTTTTTCCTAATATGCTAACTGAGTGTCATAAGAAACAAATTGAATAGTTACAGCCAGTTTATTTAATGAATAACTTCTCTTTTAAGAATTTTAGCCTCAGTCTACTTTCAATTAACTGTTGTACAACAGAGGTTTCAGTATATGACTAAAAGTAAAGCAATTTCTTTTTTCAAGTTTCAGAATCAATCACTAGAAAAAATCCAAACATAAAGAAACGCACAAATTAAGAGTGCAGAAGTTTTTCTTATTTTACATATAGCTTGGAGCACATGGCTGTTTGGTTTGGTTCGTATTCTAGTGTTTAATTCTCTTCAAGCCAGTGAAAAAAAAATACCCTCAATTGTTCAGTCAATAATATGAAATCCAATTAGCAAAATAACTAACGGCAAAGTAAAAAGTGCTGCTTTTTATTTCTTTGATAACGTTATGCTGAGGTCACTGAAAGTCATTGTTCACGTTACGACGTTCAGTACTAACATACAGTTTAATTGCATATTTTCAAATCATTACTCAATTGCCTTTTTCAAAATTTAATGCCAAACATAACGTAAAAGTGACTTCTCAGTTTTATTTATCATTACATAATCACTTAAAATTAGTGTAAAAAAAATGGCAACCTTTACTTGCCACGTCAGTGCTTAATAATACATGTTTTTCTTTCCCATCATCTTGTACAGGATTTTGGGAGTAAATTGCCCTAGTGGGCTGGCGACCGTTAATTACTTCTTTTCGTTCATTGGTGTAACTTTTGGATTCATGATCAGTGGTACCCCTTTCTGTCCAGTGTTGTTTGTGAGTGTATGAACAAAATAAATTTCATTTTCCAAATTATAGCCCTGTTCGGTTTAATTACATTTAATTTTAGTAGACTTTCCATCAGAAGGGTCGGTTGTACGCTTTCCTCCTACTCATCGATAGCCTTACAGAATTAGAAAAAATCCATTAGGCATTCACGCCATCCACGGTCATATTTTATATCGCAAGCAGGGTAGGCCGTTTAGAAAGAGGGAGGTTACAACTGCCGCAAAAAAATTAGTACACTTGGAAAGACGACGTCGATTTTGATCCAGTGATGGCAAATGCCACCTCAGTGATAGTAAGTGCACTGATAATGATTTCAAAATTCGCCCCCCCCCCTCCCCAACAGATATCATAGTGGCATAGTTACCAGAGCGCTCACTGGTGTGCAAACATGTCAAGCAAGGAGACAACTATGTAATTAACACGCACTCACGCTTCCCACAGCCAACTCAGCGAGTGTCATCATCATCATCATCATCATCATCATCATCATCAGTTATCTGCTATATTAGCAGGTCCTTTGCCTCTCCATTTTCTGCGATCCATTGCTTCCTTCTTAAAGCTGCTGTATGTTGTACCGTCCATCATGTCATCCAGTATCTGGAATCTCTTCCTTCCTCACTTCCTTTTCCCTTCTACATGTTGTTGTTGTTGTTGTGGTCTTCAGTCCTGAGACTGGTTTGATGCAGCTCTCCATGCTACTCTATCCTGTGCAAGCTTCTTCATCTCCCAGTACCTACTGCAACCTACATCCTTCTGAATCTGCTTAGTGTATTCATCTCTTGGTCTCCCTCTACGATTTTTACCCTCCACGCTGCCCTCCAACACTAAATTGGTGATCCCTTGATGCCTAAGAACATGTCCTACCAACCAATCCCTTCTTCTGGTCAAGTTGTGCCACAAACTTCTCTTCTCCCCAATCCTATTCAATACTTCCTCATTAGTTACGTGATCTACCCATCTAATCTTCAGCATTCTTCTGTAGCACCACATTTCAAAAGCTTCTATTCTCTTCTTGTCCAAACTATTTACCGTCCATGTTTCACTTCCATACATGGCTACACTCCATACAAATACTTTCAGAAATGACTTCCTGACACTTACATCTATACTCGATGTTAACAAATTTCTCTTATTCAGAAACGCTTTCCTTGCCATTGCCAGTCTACATTTTATCTCCTCTCTACTTCGACAATCATCAGTTATTTTGCTCCCCAAATAGCAAAACTCCTTTACTACTTTAAGTGTCTCATTTTCTAATCTAATTCCCTCAGCATCACCCGATTTAATTCGACTACATTCCATTATCCTCGTTTTGCTTTTGTTGATATTCATCTTATATCCTCCCTTCAAGACACTGTCCATTCCGTTCAACTGCTCTTCCAAGTCCTTTGCTGTCTCTGACAGAATTACAATGTCATCGGCGAACCTCAAAGTTTTTATTTCTTCTCCATGGATTTTAATACCTACTCCAAATTTTTCTTTTGTTTCCTTTACTGCTTGCTCAATTACAGATTGAATAACATCGGGGAGAGGCTACAAACCTGTCTTACTCCCTTCCCAACCACTGCTTCCCTTTCATGTCCCTCGACTCTTATAACTGCCATCTGCTTTCTGTACAAATTGTATATAGCCTTTCGCTCCCCGTATTTTACCCCTGCCACCTTTAGAATTTGAAAGAGAGTATTCCAGTCAACATTGTCAAAAGCTTTCTCTAAGTCTACAAATGCTAGAAACGTAGGTTTGCCTTTCCTTAATCTTTCTTCTAAGATAAGTCGTAAGGTCAGTATTGCCTCACGTGTTCCAGTATTTCTACGGAATCCAAACTGATCTTCCCCGAGGTCGGCTTCTACTAGTTTTTCCATTCGTCTGTAAAGAATTCGTGTTAGTACTTTGCAGCTGTGGCTTATTAAGCTGATTGTTCGGTAATTTTCACATCTGTCAACACGTGCTTTCTTTGGGATTGGAATTATTATATTCTTCTTGAAGTCTGAGGGTATTTCGCCTGTTTCATACATCTTGCTCACCAGATGGTAGAGTTTTGTCAGGACTGGCTCTCCCAAGGCCGTCAGTAGTTCCAATGGAATGTTGTCTACTCCGGGGGCCTTGTTTCGTTCAGGTCTTTCAGTGCTCTGTCAAACTCTTCACGCAGTATCGTATCTCCCATTTCATCTTCATTTACATCCTCTTCCATTTCCATAATATTGTCCTCAAGTGATCGCCCTTGTATAGACCCTCTATATACTCCTTCCACCTTTCTGCTTTCCCTTCTTTGCTTAGAACTGGGTTTCCATCGGAGCTCTTGATGTTCATACAAATGGTTCTCTTATCTCCAAAGGTCTCTCTAATTTTCCTGTAGGCAGTATCTATCTTACCCCTAGTGAGATAAGCCTCTACATCCTTACATTTGTCCTCTAGCCATCCCTGCTTAGCCATTTTGCACTTCCTGTCGATCTCATTTTTGAGACGTTTGTATTCTTTTTTGCCTGCTTCATTTACTGCATTTTTATATTTTCTCCTTTCATCAATTAAATTCAATATTTCTTCTGTTACCCAAGGATTTCTACTAGCCCTCGTCTTTTTACCTACTTGATCCTCTGCTGCCTTCACTACTTCATCCCTCAAAGCTACCCATTCTTCTTCTACTGTATTTCTTTCCCCCATTCCTATCAATTGTTCCCTTATGCTCTCCCTGAAACTCTGTACAACCTCTGGTTCTTTCAGTTTATCCAGGTCCCATTTTGCAGTTTCTTCAGTTTTAATCTACAGGTCATAACCAATAGATTGTGGTCAGAGTCCACATCTGCCCCTGGAAATGTCTTACAATTTAAAACCTGGTTCCTAAATCTCTGTCTTACCATTATATAATCTATCTGATACCTTTTAGTATCTCCAGGGTTCTTCCATGTATACAACCTTCTATCATGATTCTTAAAGCAAGTGTTAGCTATGATTAAGTTGTGCTCTGTGCAAAATTCTACCAGGCGGCTTCCTCTTTCATTTCTTAGCCCCAATCTATATTTCCTTCTCTCCCTTTTCCTACACTCGAATTCCAGTCACCCATGACTATTAAATTTTCGTCTCTCTTCACTATCTGAATAATTTCTTTTATTTCATCATACATTTCTTCAATTTCTTCGTCATCTGCAGAGCTAGTTGGCATATAAACTTGTACTACTGTAGTAGGTGTGGGCTTCGTATCTATCTTGGCCACAATAATGCGTTCACTATGCTGTTTGTAGTAGCTTACCCGCATTCCTATTTTCCTATTCATTATTAAACCTACTCCTGCATTACCCCTATTTGACTTTGTGTTTATAACCCTGTAGTCACCTGACCAGAAGTCTTGTTCCTCCTGCCACTGAACTTCACTAATTCCCACTATATCTAACTTTAACCTATCCATTTCCCTTTTTAAATTTTCTAACCTACCTGCCCGATTAAGGGAGCTGACATTCCACGTTCCGATCCGTAGAATGCCAGTTTTCTTTCTCCTGATAACGACGTCCTCCCCGCCCGGAGATCCGAATGGGGGACTATTTTAACTCCGGAATATTTTACCCAAGAGGATGCCATCATCATTTAATCATACAGTAAAGCTGCATGCCCTCGGGAAAAATTACGGCCGTAGTTTCCCCTTGCTTTCAGCCGTTCGCAGTACCAGTACAACCAGGCCGTTTTGGTTATTGTTACAAGGCCAGATCAGTCAATCATCCAGACTGTTGCCCTTGCAACTACTGAAAAGGCTGCTGCCCCTCTTCAGGAACCACACGTTTGTCTGGCCTCTCAACAGATACCCCTCCATTGTGGTTGTACCTATGGTACGGCTATCTGTATCGCTGAGGCACGCAAGCCTCCCCACCAACGGCAAGGTCCATGGTTCTACATAACCTTCTAAAACTGTTTTTATCAGTCCGTCATTCTTTCTTAATATATGCCCAATCCAATTTCTTTTTCTTCTCTTTATTACATGTAGTAGCTGTCTTTTCTCTCCCACTCTTCTCAGTACCTCTTCATTTTTTACTCTGTCCATCCAACTTATTCTTTCCATCCTCCGCCATGTCCAGATCTCAAAAGCCTCCAGCCTTTCTCTGTCTTTTTTCCTCATAGTCCATGTTTCAGCGCCATATTGAAGAACACTACATACAAGACATTTTATGAGTCTCTTTCTGAGTTCTCTGTCCAGATCGCTGCAGAAAATTCTCCTTTTCTAATAGAACTCCTCTTTTGCCATTGCTATCCTTGTTTTAATTTCTGTGGTGCACTTCTAGTCAGTGTCTATCCTGCTTCCAAGATACTTAAAATTATGCACCTGCTCTAGTATTTCTCCATTCAGCATAATTTTTATTTCCTTATTTCCTCCTAGTGCCAATACTTTTGTTTTATTTGTGTTAATTTTCATTCCATATTTTTTTCCGTTAGTTGCAATGATGTCCACCAAATCCTGTAATTCTTTTTCCCCTGTGGCTAAAAGGACCATGTCATCAGCAAACCTCAAACACTCTACTCTTCTTCGTCCAATTTCTACTCCTTTGTCATCTAACGAGCATTGGTCAATCATATTTTCCAAGTAGAGGTTGAAAAGAATAGGTGATAGACAGCATCCTTGTCTTACTCCTTTTCCTAGTCTGATCCAGTTTGTACTTTCTCCTCTCACTTTAACTGAAACTTTTTGATTAAGATATAAGTCTTATGGTTTTCCAGTCCACTCTCTTTTCGCTCATTATAGTCGCCAGCTTGTCCCAAACCACATTGTCAAATGCCTTTTCTAGATCGATGAAGCACATATATAGGTCTCTTCCTTTTTCAATAAACCTTTTCCCCAAGATTCGTAGGGGCCCTATTGCATCTCTGGTGCCCGTATTCCGTCTAAAGCCGAACTGCTCCACGCCAAGATTCTCCTTCATTACTTTTTCAAGTCTTTTATTAATTATTCTTAACATCACTTTGGCTGCATGTGAAATGATGCTGATTGTACTGTGCTCGCTGCATTTCTTGGTTCCTTGATTTTTCGGTAATGGAATCATTACTGTTGTCAGAAAGTCCTCAGGCCATTCACCACTGTCATATATTTTATTACATAACCTCAATATTTCTCTTATTCCATCTTGGTTAAAGCATTTTAGTATTTCTCCCGGTATTGTATCTGTACCTACCGCTTTGCCATTTTCATTGCAGCTATGGCAGACTTTACTTCTTCCATTATGATGGTCGGTCCTTTCTCGTCATCACTTACACTGTTGTGTGATTCAAGCGAGTGTAAAAGAGGTCAAATCGTAGCTTCCACAGTGGCGCGAAGATCCTTTTCGAGAACTGTCACACAAGTTGAACATGCTGCGTCATTGTGCAACAGTGCTATCAGTGGTCACGTGAACATTGGCACCCTCGCACTCGAAGTTCTGGGCGTGCACGCAGCCCAGACCCCCGCCAGGTTCGTCGTCTTGTACGAGGTGCATTCAAGTTCTAAGGCCTCCGATTTTTTTTTCTAATTAACTACTCACCCGAAATCGATGAAACTGGCGTTACTTCTCGACGTGGTCGCCCTGCAGACGTACACATTTTTCACAACGCTGACGCCATGATTCCATGGCAGAGGCGAAGGCTTCTTTAGGAGTCTGTTTTGACCACTGGAAAATAGCTGAGGCAATAGCAGCACGGCTGGTAAATGTGCGGCCACGGAGAGTGTCTTTCATTGTTGGAAAAAGCCAAAAGTCACTAGGAGCCAGGTCAGGTGAGTAGGGAGCGTGAGGAATCACTTCAAAGTTGTTATCACGAAGAAACTGTTGCGTAACGTTAGCTCGATGTGCAGGTGCGTTGTCTTGGTGAAACAGCATACGCGCAGCCCTTCCCGGACGTTTTTTTTGCAGTGCAGGAAGGAATTTGTTCTTCAAAACATTTTCGTAGGATGCACTTGTTACCGTAGTGCCCCTTGGAACGCAATGGGTAAGGATTACGCCCTCGCTGTCCCAGAACATGGACACCGTCATATTTTCAGCACTGGCGTTTACCCGAAATTTTTTTGGTGGTGGTGAATCTGTGTGCTTCCATTGAGCTGACTGGCGCTTTGTTTCTGGATTGCAAAGTGGCATCCACGTCTCATCCATTGTCACAACTGATGAAAAGAAAGTCCCATTCATGCTGTCATTGCGCGTCAACATTGCTTGGCAACATGCCACACGGGCAGCCGTGTGGTCGTCCGTCAGCATTCGTGGCACCCACCTGGATGACACTTTTCGCATTTTCAGGTCGTCATGCAGGATTGTGTGCACAGAACCCACAGAAACGCCAAGTCTGGAGGCGATCTGTTCAACAGTCATTCAGCGATCGCCCAAAACAATTCTCTCCACTTTCTCGATCATGTCGTCAGACCAGCTTGTGCTAGCCCGAGATTGTTTCGGTTTGTTGTCACACGATGTTCTGCCTTCATTAAACTGTCGCACCCACGAATGCACTTTCGACACATCCATAACTCCATCACCACATGTCTCCTTCAACTGTCGATGTATTTCAATTGGTTTCACACCACGCAAATTCAGAAAACGAATGATTGCACGCTGTTCAAGTAAGGAAAACGTCTCCATTTTAAGTATTTAAAACAGTTCTCATTCTCGCCGCTGGCAGTAAAATTCCATCTGCCGTATGGTGCTGTCATCTCTGGGACGTATTGACAATGAACGGGGCCTCATTTTAATACAATGCGCATGTTTCTATCTCTTTCCAGTCCGGAGAAAAAAAATCGGTGGCCTTAGAACTTTTGAATGCACCTCGTAGGAGCAACAGTGGCAGATCGCACAGCTACCACGGCACAGATAAGAGTGCTTGTGAGCCCAGATGTGTCAACACAAGCTGTTACAAACCGGTTAATAGTTGTGGGACTATGTACAGTCGTGGACAAAACGAGCGAGACCCCTCGCCTTTTCGTTATGCTGATCCGCACAGCTTTAATGTCTGCTACACAGCATAACAGGCAAGGCGACCAAGTGCTACCAACATACTACGCACAGGCGTGAAATTGAAAAACTATACGAACTTTGTCAGACTGTTTTCAATAATGTGTATGACTATGCTGATTAGTGTGTTAAACACAACACTTAAATATAAGATGTAAATGAAAGAAGAAACGCTAGTGAGTATGACTGTACTAATAAAAATGAATATCAGTTTATCGAGACAACATAACTGTTTTAGTACGACAAAGTACCCCAGATCGTTACGAATTAGCAAAATATTATGCATATTCGGCTGCGAAACGGTCTGTGTCAACGTTCAAACCAGTCACACTGGATTACCGTTGCTGACCTACCATGAAAACGTGCAAATTTAGCAATGCATGAAGATTCATAACGAAATTGAGTCAAAACTCATTCAGTGCCACACGTAAGTCAATTCAGTTACTGACAGAAGCGGAAAACGTAATCAGTAAGAAGTATGAAATTCTACGAGATCTTCATATTTACATCTACAGGACGCCAGTACAGAATAAAGGTAGCAATAAAACGTATTGGGGGCGCGAGAATTTCTCAAAATTGCTTTACTGCCAGTCTATCTGCCTCAATCGAGATTAGAACCGAAAACAAACAAGACCTCCCTTGCAGTAGCAAACACCTTTCACTACGCTAGCAGACAACCCAGGCAAACTGCCCTCTATTATTACCCCAGACTTGAATAAGCTGGCAATTTCGCAGTGAAAATGGCAAAATGATCTGCAGTTTCCGTTGCACAAAACTTTCTGGACTCAAAAACAAGAATTTTGTACCTTTATGTTACCGCTTATGTGACAATCATTCGGGATGTTTATCGAAATAACAAAATACGGATATTAGCGAGTAAATTTAGTAGGATAATTCTGCACCACCCCAGGACATAAATGGCTACATAGCTACCAAACGTATTCTACAATGTTTCGAATTCTCCATAAGACTCGCCACAGCCAGAAGACGTTCATTAGCCGAAGCGTTTCTTAAGGTACCTGGCAATGGGAATGCTCGCACTTCTAAAACGCGAGGTATTAATACTGGGATCTGAATTACGACGTGTATAGGCAAATGGATTTTATTTGCATTCCTGTAAACGTGATTTGGATCGAAAGCATAGCAACGAGTAATATGCTGATGTATCGACTGCAACTAGAACATTTCCAATAAAGAGTAGGGGGGGGGGGAGGTTATTTATGCGGCCCTCATCTTCAATAACTGTCGCAGCTATTTTCGTTGTTAGGATTTCGTCACCTAAATCGGGAAAAATGGAACCCTACTAGTCTCACTTTCTTGACCGTCTGTCTGTCTAGCCAGCCCTTAAAACCCGTTTTGCAAATTCGTAACGATCTTGGGTAATTTGTCTTACTAAAACAGTTATGTTATCTCGATAAGCTGACATTCATTTTTATTAGCACAGTTCATACTGCCGGCCGGTGTGGCCGTGCGGTTCTAGGCGCTTCAGTCTGGACCCGCGTGACCACTACAGTCGCAGGTTCGAATCCTGCCTCGGGCACGGATGTGTGTGGTGTCCTTAGCTTAGTTAGGTTTAAGTAGTTCTAAGTTCTAGGGGACTGATGACCACAGATGTTAAGTCCCATAGTGCTCAGAGCCATTTGAACAGTTCATACTAATTAGCGTTTCTTCTTTCATTTTTATCTTCTGTTTACCTATTGTGTTTAACACACTAATCAGCATTAATGTAGTCATACATATGATTGAAAACACTCTGAGAAAATTCGGATAGTTCGTCAATTTCACGGCTGTACATAGTATGTTGGTAGCACTTCGTCGCCTTGCCTGTTATGCTGTGTAGCAGACTTAAAAGCTGTGCGGATCAGCATAACGAAAAGGGGAGGGGTCTCGCTCGTTTTGTCCACGACTGTACATGCACATCTCTAGCTCGTCTTCCACTCACGTCGCAGCACTGACGTGCACGGTTCGACTGGAGCTACCAGCAGGTCACTCGAAGGATGGAATGGTGAGCCGTGGTCTTCAGCGAAGACAGGAGATTCAGCCTGGATGCAAGTGATGGTCGTTTTCGCATATGATGTAGACCTAGTGCATTCATCCAAGACACACTAGCTCCATCCAAGGCTTTATAGTTTTGACTTGCAATAAGCTAGAAATCTTTTTCACCTTTGGTGTTTCTAGAGAGAACGCTAACCAGCCCTCAGTATGTCCAGAACGTTGTCAGACCTGTTCTCGTGCCGTTCTTGCAACAGGAAGGTGGTGTGTTGTTCCAACAGTATAATGCTCGACCACACACTGCCCATGAACCTCAACGTGCAGCAATATCCCTCGCCGGCACGACCTCTAGACTTGGTGAACAGGTCGAGCGGGCCTGGCATAACATATCCCAGGGCAGTATTCATCGTCTGTACAATCGGCTGCATGTCGGAGTCAGTGCCTGCCTTGCCGCTCATGGAGGCTACGTCATGCACCAACACGGGTATTTCAGCATGGCTAGGTACCTGGAACCTCATAACCGTTTGTGCTACTGACCTGTAAATGTAGCCACCTCATGTAATCTGTGGTGTCACCGCCAGACACCACACTTGCTAGGTGGAAGCCTTTAAATCGGCCGCGGTCCGTTAAGCCCGTCTCACACGGAGCAAGGTTCGGCGCAAGTTTGCGAGATGGCGCGCATGCCTGTCGGCTTCCAGGAAAAGGAGGCGGCTATCTTCCATGCCGAAGCTCTCCCACGGTGCAAGATCGGCTGCATGTTGTATCGAACGAAGATGGCTGCTTCAGGTACAGATGTTCAGAGCAAACTGGCGTTATTAGCTGTTTTGGTGCTAAACAATGCAGAAATGCATGCTAATGAGAGAAGAAGAAAGAAAGAATAGACGAAAAACTGGATTAAGAGGAGAAACGCTGGAAAAGGTGTGCTCTCCATGGTTCATAAAGAGTTGAGGTTAATTCGCATAACACGTACTTTTGTTTGATTTTATAAATATACCGATAATGACTGTTATATACGACTTTATTTTATATGATAGAAGATCGTACATCCTTTGCAAATTTTATACGAATGGATGTATTGCTATTTGCAACTCTTTCGAGTGCCTCTGCACGCAAGTGTTTATTATAATAGTTTGCGCTTTTCACGACGTACAGACACTGTTCTTCCCTATAAGTACATATCAATGCTTCAATCGCTTCTTTGGACAACTGCGGTGCCATTATTTAATAATTATAAGAACTGCCTACCGCACCTCACAACAGCAGAAAAGCGACTATCAACGTAGGCTTCCTGCCCAAGCTTTCCGCGTCTGACGTCACAAACGAAACGCCTCATGATTGGCCAGCGCAGGTAGCACGCAGGGAACCTTGCAAGAAAAATAGCACCGGACCTATCCTGGAAATCTTACAAGGTTCGCAGAAAGGTAGCCCGCTAGGAGACGACGGAGCCCGCAAGGTAGCCGCCGCGCGAGCCAGCAAGGAAACTTACAGCGAATCTTGCTCCGTGTGAGACGGGCTTTAGTATACGTCGGACCCGCGTGTTGCCACTATCAGTGATTGCAGACCGAGAGCCGCCACACGGCAGGTCTAGTCTAGAGAGACTCCCTAGCACTCGCCCCAGTTGTACAGCTGACTTCGCTGGCAATGGTTCGCTGTCTACATACGCTTGCATTTGCAGAGATGACAGTTTAGCATAGCCTTCAGCTACGTCATTTGCTACGACCTAGTAAGGCGCCATATTCAGTTACTATGAACAGATAATATTGTGAATCATGTACCGTCAAGAGCGACGTTCATCATTAATGGATTAAAGTTAAGTATCAAACTAATTATGTCCGCTTTCTGAATTCTCATTCCTTGTCATGTTCCAGACCTCACGTCAGTATAGTTCTTCCCTCTTCACGCCAGCCTGCGTGAGTTAAAACGCGTGCATTTCGGCCTCCACTCGTAACACGGTGTTGGCTCTTCTGCTAACACAAAATAATCCATATACACTGTTGCAAGAATAAATCTTGGGTGAAATGGAAACCTCTAAAAGACTGTACAAACTTTTCTTCCTGCTGATGTTGGAAAGCTAGTACCACACTATGACAATGGTCTGATGCGTAGCGGTGAAGGTGTAGCTAAATGTTGCAAATAAAACATTTTTAATTTTCACTGTGGTTTTCACTTCACGACCGATCTTAGGTTGAAAAAAAAAATAGCCCTGGTATATTTTCTTATTACATTTCAAAATGATACCATTCACTTTATGTCTGCTGCAGTGTTTTTCTAAAATTACAAAAATTGTAAGTAGGCTGTTTAGGTTTTTATGCTGGTAACGCCACGTAGCGCTCTATATGAAAATCACTGGCTGTGCTGTGTGCTGTCTGTGGCTGGTTGGCATTGTTGGAACATTCGCTATTGTAGTGTTGGACAGTTGGATGTGAACAGCGCGTAGCGTTGCGCAGTTGGAGGTAAATGGAAATGTCGTGTGGCTAGGGCCTCCCGTCGGGTAGACCGTTCGCCTGGTGCAGGTCTTTCGATTTGACGCCACTTCGGCGACCTGCGCGTCGATGGGGATGAAATGATGATGATTAGAACAACACAACACCCAGTCCCTGGGCAGAGAAAATTTCCGACCCAGCCGGGAATCGAACCCGGGCCCTTAGGATTGACAGTCTGTCACGCTGACCACTCAGCTACCGGGGCGGACGCAGTTGGAGGTGAGCCGCCAGCAGCGGTGGATGTGGGGAGAGAGATGGCGGAGTTTTGAGAGCGGATGATCTGGACGTGTGTCCATCAGAGACAGTAAATTTGTAAGACTGGATGTCATGAACTGATATAAATATTATGACTTTTGAACACTATTAAGGTAAATACATTTGCTAACTATGCCTATCAGTAGTTATGGCCTTTAGTAGTTAGAATCTTTTATTTAGCTGGCAGTAATGGCGCTCGCCGTATTGCAGTAATTCGAGTAACGAAGATTTTTGTGAGGCAAGTGATTCACGAAAGGTATAGGTTATTGTTAGTCAGGGCCATTCTTTTGTAGGGACTATTGAAAGTCAGATTGCGTTGCGCTAAAAATATTGTGTGTCAGTTTAGTGTTGATCAGAATAAGTAAAGAGAGAAATGTCTGAGTACGTTCAGTTCTGCTCAGCTGTTTGAAAATCAAATAACGTAAGGGGTTTACCAGCACAGTAATTCATAAATTTTTCTAAGGGGACGTTTCAAAATGAATACGGAAAAGTAGGGTTTTTTCCAAATATGAAAAACTGTTCGAGAGCACAACATGGTCCTTGTACCTAGGAGCAGATATTCTACTCCAATTTAAAAGTGTTGCAACCAACGAAATCTGGTCAGTACTGTATTTAATAATCTGTGTGTTACGTTATTAATCTACTACACATCAATAATGAATAAGTGAACTAAAATTAAGAAGAAATAATACCAGAAATCATCTACAAGTTAAAAATTTCCTGAAATAGAAGCTACTGGCAACTAACATAAATTTCAATTTTAAAAACAGGGAAAATTGTTAAGACAAAGAAACTCAGTTCGTTTTCAAATGTCGTGCGTGCCTTGGTAGAAGTAGTTCTGTTTAAAAGAACAAGATGGTGCACTACCGTCGAACTACAGCTTATTAGTCCACATATTATGTAACTAATTTTAAAGATCTACAGAATTTTATCCATCATAAAGCACTGTAATTGAAGAATGAACGACGTCCTCCAAATGGCTTTCATTGTAAGTCTGACACAGGACTTAAATGTGTAGAACTTAAAATATTTACAAAGGCTGACACGAAACACTAACTCATGTCTCACAGTCACAAAACAGTAGAGAACGCCGGATACTGCCGACGGTGATTTCTAGTTCGCATTTCTTCATGTGATTCTAATATAAGTCACTAGACTGAAACACCAACAAGGAAACATCTCATCCGCTGTATACTTAATTGTTTTAACAAATATAGCACCACGATTTTATGTAAAGAATTTTGTTGGAAATAAAACTAAACTCTCTTAAGTCGCAACACGAAGTGGACCAGCAGGCCAGCGAACATGGTATAAATTACGAGCACTTCTTATACACTGCTGTAACGGGGCATTAAAAACATTATCTCCCCCACGAAATTCAAAAGTCATCAATACGGAAAAGATAAACTCGCAAATGAGTGATCCTAACAATCACAACGTCTTCATTCACATAAATGTTTGCTATTTAGGACTTAAATTCTGATTTTTTCTTTTTCTTTTACAATTCTTTCAACATTTTAATTCTTAAGGTGTAGCATAAATTATGCTTAAGCTATCGTAACTTCTGTATTTCGTTTGGCAGATGTCATGGGGATATCCTGCCGACGTCAATATATCTTTTTTTAAACAATAATCCCATTGTTGTGTTTAAGTGACCCGTTATAGTGGTGTATAAGAAGTGCGCATAAAACTAAATTCTACACGATTATGTCCTAACGAATAATTACTTAATATATGTGGGTAACTGTCGAAGGTAAACATATAAGCAGAAATGTAATGTGTAACTGATACGAAAAACATCATGTAATCGTAACAAAATACATATGTTAAATTAATAAAATAGTGTAAAAGTATTAGTTATGAAACGATTTATGACGAAATGTACCTTATACCTGAACAGCTTTGTAAAATATTTCTAAAGGAATAAATAAACTGTAATTGCATTTCCCGAACTGAAACATTTGAGTTAATTGTTTAAAAAGCATAAATAATGGATGGCGATAGCTACGAGATTTTTGTTTTTGGGCTTATTGTTCATTTGTTGCTGTTCTTATGAATTAAAATTACATTATAAAAAGTGCCTCATGTTATAAAAATTACCAACCCATAGATCATCAAATATTTTCTCAGATAAACATTAATAATGGTTGACATACTGTCACAGAAGATGCCACAACTCAATAATTTTTTTGAAATATTTATATTGTGACTGTCAGTCGTGATTAGTCACAATTGATAACTAGTTACGATTAGTCAATGATCGTCTTCACTTCACATCACATCTATATCTACATCTACATCTACATGGCTACTCTGAAAAATCACACTTAAGTGTATGGCAGAGGGTTCATCGAACCAGCTTCACGCTAAGTCAATATTATTCCACCCTCGAAAATCGCGCGGAAGAAAATAACACCTTTCCGTGCGAGCTCCGATTTCCCTTATTTTGTTAAGATGATCGTTTCTCCCTACGTAGGTCGACGTCAACAAAATATTTTCACATTCGAAGTAGGAAGTTTATGATTGAAACTCCGTGAGAAAATCCCGCCGCAACGAAAAGCGCCCTTTTTTAGTGACGGCCACCCCAAATCCTTTATCATTCCATTAGAACTACTGACGGCCTTGGGAGAGACAGTCCTGACAAAACTCTACCATCTGGTGAGCAAGATGTATGAGACAGGCGAAATACCTTCATACTTCAAGAAGAATATAATAATTCCAATCCCAAAGAAAGCAGGTGTTGACAGATGTGAAAATTACCGAACTATCAGTTTAATAAGTCACAGCTGCAAAATACTAACACGAATTCTTTACAGACGAATGGAAAAACTGGTAGACGCCGACCTCGGGGAAGATCAGTTTGGATTCCGTAGAAATGTTGGAACACGTGAGGCAATACTAATCCTACGACTTATCTTAGAAACTAGATTAAGGAAAGGCAAACCTACGTTTGTAGCATTTGTAGACTTAGAGAAAGCTTTTGACAATGTTGACTGGAATACTCTCTTTCAAATTCTAAAGGTGGCAGGGGTAAAATTCAGGGAGCGAAAGTCTATTTACAATTTGTACAGAAACCAGATGGCAGTTATAAGAATAGAGGGGCATGAAAGAGAAGCAGTGGTTGGGAAGGAAGTGAGGCAGGGTTGTAGCCTCTCCCCGATGTTATTTAATCTGTATATTGAGCAAGAGGTAAAGGAAACAAAAGAAAAATTCGGAGTAGGTATGAAAATCCATGGAGAAGAAATAAACACTTTGAGGTTCGCCGATGACATTGTAATTCTGTCAGAGACAGCAAAGGACCTGGAAGAGCAGCTGAACGGAATGGATAGTGTCTTGAAAGGAGGGTATAAGATGAACATCAACAAAAGCAAAACGAGGATAATGGAATGTAGTCGAATTAAGTCGGGTGATGCTGAGGGTATTAGATTAGGAAATGAGACACTTAAAGTAGTAAGGAGTTTTGCTATTTGGGGAGCAAAATAACCGATGAGGTCGAAGTAGAGAGGATATAAAATGTACACTGGCAGTGGCAAGGAAAGCGTTTCTGAAGAAGAGAAATTTGTTAACATCGAGTATAGATTTAAGTGTCAGGAAGTCGTTTCTGAAAGTATTTGTATGGAGTATAGCCATGTATGGAAGTGAAACATGGACGATAAATAGTTTGGACAAGAAGAGAATAGAAGCTTTCGAAATGTGGTGCTACAGAAGAATGCTGAAGATTAGATTGGTAGCTCACATAACTGATGAGGAGGTATTGAATAGAATTTAGGAGAAGAGGATTTTGTGGCACAACTTGACTAGAAGAAGGGATCGGTTGGTAGGACATGTTCTGAGGCATCAAGGGATCACCAATTTAGTAATGGAGAGCAGCGTGGAGGGTAAAAATCGTAGTGGGAGACCAAGAGATGAATACACGAAGCAGGTTCAGAAGGATGTAGATTGCAGTAAGTACTGGGAGATGATGAAGCTTGCACAGGATAGGGTAGCATGGAGAGCTGCATCAAACCAGTCTCAGGACTGAAGACCACAACAACAACAACAACAACCTAAGATGATGAAAATCGAACATATTTTCTTAACACGGAGTTGCCTGCCTACTTATTTGCAGGTCTACTACTCAGCAACGCACTCGTTGTGCTTGTCAGTAATTTGGTGCTGTTACACAATCATCAACGCGTTTCTCTCTGTGGTACGTAGCGGTACGTTCGGTTGCTCGTGTTGTTATCTGCTTTGTTAGGACAGGTGATGTTTCCACACAGTTTGTCACGTGCAGTACTTGTAGCACACCAATGCTGCGTACTCCCTCGATCGGACACAGGGTTTCACGGTCGTTGGCTAAAGTTTGCCTGTTTCGAGCAGGGTTCTACCTCATCGCGATGTTCCATTATCTTCCGTTGCAGTATTTACCGCTACCGCCACTCTCGTTTGGTTCCCTGCACTATTAGTGTTTGTTAGTGTTGTGTCGGCAGATTAGCTAACACAACGCACACTAATTGAGAGAGGAGGCCGAAATGCACGCGTCAACTCACGCAGGCTGGCGTTAGGTCTGAAACAGGATACGTAATGAATGCTATAAAGAAAAGTACGTAGCTGCTGGAATACTTAACTTTAATCCATCATTTGTATACAGCGTTCTTGATGATACAAGTGAGACTCTCTCTAGAAATGGTTAATGGCGCCTTGCTAGGTCGTAGCCATGGACTTAGCTGAAGGCTATTCTATCTCTCGGCAAATGAGAGAAAGGCTTCGTCAGTGTAGTCGCTAGGAAAGTCGTCCGTACAACTGGGGCGAGTGCTAGTAAGTCTCTCAAGACCTGCCGTGTGGCGGCGCTCGGTCTGCGATCACTGACAGTGGCGACACGCGGGTCCGACATGTACTAATGGACCGCGGCCGATTTAAAGCTACCACCTAGCAAGTGTGGTGTCTGGCGGTGACACCACAGTTAGTAGTGGGTCCACGGTGGGGCTCTCTCCTAGATGTGGGGATGTGGGCTGCGCCAGCCGGCGGATCTAAGTAGCCCGCCAGAGGGCGGAACTATGCGGCCGCCGGCTCCGGTTGCTTCCGCTGCCGTCAAGGTCGCCCGGCCAGACTTCTCTCAGAAAGACGCGTGCGTCCGCGTCTCTAGCGTGTGCGGGCGACTGGGGCAGCGCCAGCCACACAACACGGCGCCCACTGCACTAGAGATGGGTCGAACTCGTTCATTCCCGTGAACTACTTCATTTCACTCTATGCCGTGAAGCGTTCATATGAAGTAGTTCATTCACGAAGTACGGAAGCCTGGCGAAGTTGCCCAGTTCGCCGCTCAGCCGCGGCTACGCTCGCTTCGCCTCGCTCGTACAATAAAGCTTCGTAATACTTCATAATTTTACCAACAGATGGCCGAACTATGCAGTAACGTGCATGCAACGTTTTACGCTCTTACAGCGTCTCAGAACTTAAATAGAGCATGGTAGAAGGGGACAAAGGAAAGATAAACAGAGAAGCCTGTCAAATATAAAGAAGGTATTACATTTAATCTTGCTCGATATTTTGTCATGAAGCGCCCAAAAAAGTCTTTATCTGCCAAGTGAAACATTATTTGTTGTATTCATGGACTGAAAACTAGGGCTACCAACGAAATGCAGTCCAATTTTATGTTCCTTTTAAAATTTAATCCAAAATAGAATGTGTATGTTTACCACTGTCACGAAGTCTATATATCTACGTTAAGTAATTATTCAGAAGTTATCCTGTAGATTTTATTTTTGTTGAGAATAATAACCCTCCAGATTCAAAACAGTTTAAACTGTCACCTGTAGTCATTGGTACGATTTCAGGTAAAATCCCTCTTTCTGCGTTATTCAAAAAATGGTTCAAATGGCTCTGAGCACTATGGGACTTAACATCTATGGTCATCAGTCCCCTAGAACTTAGAACTACTTAAACCTAACTAACCTAAGGACAGCACACAACACCCAGCCATCACGAGGCAGAGAAAATCCCTGACCCCGCCGGGAATCGAACCCGGGAACCCGGGCGTGGGAAGCGAGAACGCTACCGCACGACCACGAGATGCGGGCTTTCAGTGTTATTAACAAACCTTTTATTTTCATGTTGGCTGTGCGTGCTCACACAGCCAGCCTCTTCGTTTGTATCTGTAATATTCATTGGTCCGCAAGTGCTGCCAACGGTAGGCTACCGGTAGACGCGAAGTATAACTGAACTTCACAAATAGTCAGGGGTAATGATGTCAGCACAGCAGGAAGCAGCTAAAGCTGCCTTCCCCTCGCCCCTCACCTTCAGAAACCATCGCAAACCTATCGTTTCCCACAAACGCCGCGCGATTCGTCGACAGGTAGTAGAGGGGGAACTGAAGTGAAGGGAGAATGAGTGACGTAGCGCCGATGTAATGGGATGAGGGAGAGGGGAAGAGAGTGAGTGAACTAGAAAAAAGTATGGAGTGTGTTATCTGTGAAGAGTTTGAACTACCAGTTCATTGAAATTGAGTGGTTAGTTCACACTTCACTGGAGTGAAGCGTTCATTTGAACGACTCATTCACGAGCTCCCCATCACTACACTGCACGCCCAGTGTTCAAAACGAAACTAATCTGATACGATCGCCATCCACTGTTCTACAGAGTGTCTTCAAAAAGGATCCCTTCTGCTATCCCTGAGTGTATCGTATTGAGTGCGATAAAAACCAGTAGTGTAAGCATAAATATCTCTGGAGTGAGCATTGCGTTCTGCGCATGCTGTCAACATTAAACCAGGATTGTCACCTGTTCTCGGGACTTCGCTGTGCGTGTGTGCTTTCTGCAGCGTTTGAAGTTTATAATATCAAGAGTTTTTGTTGTGTTTCACCGTTTGTTGATAGTGTAATAGCGATGGTGAAAGTGTTGTTACTACGGATGCAAAGAAAAATATGTGATAGGAGGGATAGTAACTTTTCATGCGTACATACCATGTAGCTCTAATTATAGTTATCGCATTAGTAAGAGACACTGTGTATGTTAAAAATTTCGAGACGCATTATAATTAAGGCTTGATTCTGTACACCTATTTTTCTACGATTTTATGACTATATAATAGATATTACGGCTCGTACAAATGCTTACAAACAATCGCTTCCTCTGGTAAATTTGCTAGTGGAACAGGAAAGGTTCAAATGGCTCTGAGCACTATGGGACTCAACTGCTGTGGTCATAAGTCCCCTAGAACTTAGAACTACTTAAACCTAACTAACCTAAGGACATCACACACATCCATGCCCGAGGCAGGATTCGAATCTGCGACCGTAGCGGTCGTGCGGTTCCAGACTGTAGCGCCTTTAACCGCTCGGCCACTCCCGCCGGCAACAGGAAAGGAAATGGTTAGTTGTTTCAGCAGATACTATCCTCCATGCATTTATTAGTGACTTGTCGATTATGTGTATAGATTACTCAGTCTACTATTTATTTAATATACTGGGAGCAAGTACGTAAAATGCGTTAAATAAATACTTCAAAGTGTCACCAGTAAGAAAAATTGTGCTTTAGGTCGCAAAAACTAGAAAATAAATACGCAGAAAGAGCAGGAAAAAAAGGACGAATTGTGAGGGATATAATCGCTAATGTGTGGCAAATTCGGTGTTTTTCGGACACTTGCAAAAGTACTAGCGTACTGTCAAGTCGTTTTGCAAGACTATTAGTGCAAAAATGTACGTCAGGCTCTGTAATACTATAAAGTGCCGTATCATACCGAAAACTGCCAAAAATCGAGTCCATCTGAACTGTGACACCTATCGCAAAGAAGCAGAATGCAATATCGCTTGCCCTTAAAAGTTACGTAGCTGGTTTATTCCCGATATCATGTGGATATTGTTAAAATGTCTGCGCAACATATATAAATAATCCACGACACGTACGAAAAGAATCCGTCTGTACTAGGGATGTAGTGACATTCGAAATATACAGGGCGTTATACGGACAAACACACGACGTCCCGGGAACACGTGACCAGGCCGGCACTGTATGCTGACAACACAAAATCTGTTCTGCGCATGTGAATGCTCACTCCAGAGATATTTACTCTATGAGTGTAAGAGCGGGTACACTGACCAGACAGGCAGGAATTTTTATACGAGAATTGTAAATGTAAACGCCTTGTGGCTAGGACCTCCCGTAGGGTAGACCGTTCGCCTGGTGCAAGTCTTTCGAGTTGAGGCCAATTCGGCGACTTCCGTGTCGATGGGAATGAAATGATCATGAGAAGGAGAACACAACACCCAGTCGCTGAGTGGAGAAAATCTCCAACCCAGCCGGGAATCGAACCCGGGCCGTTAGGTATGACATTCCGTCGCGCTGACCACTCAGCTACCAGGGGCGGACATACGAGAATTAAAGAACACAAAGACCAGACCAATTCCAAGACAGCTCTGACAATACATCTGATTCAAAACCAAATGTTCCGGAAGAAATTGAAATCTTAAGAAGTCTTCATTCCCATCCTGTCAATAGAATTAATGAGCGAACAAACCTGAATCACACAAATACTTTAGTTAATTATGACATAACCCAGGTAGATTAAGCTGTCCATATAAAGTTATATTTTTCCTTGTTTCTTAAAATGTGCAGGTTCTCTTCTCTCTCAATTTTGTGATGGTTTCGTCTCCTTTCTGCTCTTACTTCCCGCTTTTCTACTTCAAACAATTTACCGATCTCATGTCTGTTTCGAACCGCGCCTGCACATGGTTCGTGTATGTCTTCAGTACTCACCGCCAGTCCTTACTATTACATAATTTTCCTGTTTGTGTTCCCGGTCAGGCAGCACGAGGGAACGGTTGTTATGAAATTTTTGTTAGTAATTTCACGCTATTTGTGATTTCCCTCTCCCCCCCTCCCATTTTATTCCATTTTACATGTTTCATTATTTTGGCAACTTTTGGGGTCCGGTCGAAATGTCCGCTTTTTCGGATTTTTTTTTAGGTCCGTTTTATCCTTTCGACACGGAACGTTTGGTTTCATGACAGCGGGGTGAGGATGACCTCAGACGATTCAGTGATTTATTTTTTAGTAACTTCCTGTTCTCTCTTTTAATTTGTTTTGATTTAGAAATTTGAGTCTCACAGTTGCTTATCTGATATTTCAGACTGCAGGATACCCTTCCATTCGCGTGCAACATAATTTTTTTTTTTTTTTTTTTGCTACAGTTTACACCAGATGATGGAATTTAAGCGTTCCGAAACCGATCGTGTATACAATAAAAGATTATGGATTACGCAACTGCTCTGTGGTTTCTTTATTTTTGCAAAACTTGTAGAGTTGCGGCTGCCCCACAAGAAGAACTATCTTTTCTGGTTTCGGCTCTCGAGGAAGAATGAAATGCCATTCCCCTACAGACATTTCAGAAACCTCACTGAAAGTATCCCCAGCAGAGTTTAGGCGCCATAACGGCGAAAGGTGAACACACCCCATATGAATGCCTACTAATAGGCGACCTGATATTTTTGATCAGATACTAATATTCGTGGTGCCAAACAGATATCTGCGATGACAGTACAATGGTCAGTGGTACAGTGCGTAACGCTTTTGGAGTGATGCGGGAAAGCTGGAAGAAAGCAAGAAGAGTAGTGTACTAAGGAAAGGCACTGTGTTGTGGTCAGCGGCTGCCACGGTCCGCTGCCCCACGTGTGTGTGTGTGTGTGTGTGTGTGTGTGTGTGTGTGTACGGGCGCGCTCAGCTTTCGCAGCTCAGCCCTGCTAACGAGGCAAGCTCTACCACACAAGTGGGTCACCTGAGGGGCACAAGCAGAGGCCGATTCTGCCGCAGCCAGCAGCCTCAAGGTCACAGCTCAAAGCCTCCATCTACCATACGCTCACTATAACGAGACTCTTCGCGAGGTGCCTGGTGCAAGTGGAAGAATCGATAGAAACAGAATGCCTACCAACTTACCTCGCAAACCACGCTTCGTTTAATGCGCCTAATGTACCAATAAACACTAGTATTTCAGACTCAGTTACACATAACGTTTCACCAATAGTTAATTCAGTGTGTCGCTTGCGCTCACCAATAGTTAATTCAGTGTGTCGCTTGCGCTTTTGTAGACACAGGCGCACTGGGCAACTGTCGATGCAGTTAAAACCATCAGCCACCTCGCCGACAGAGTGTAATGCAATAAAAGACAAATTAAGGGGCTCCGGAAAGGCTCAAAATCATGAAAAGTTCATTTTTTACTTTTTTGCGTTTTCTGAATCTGCAGACTATTACCTTTTAGTAGATATATAATTTATTCAATTCCGAAGACTAGAACTATTTTTAAATTTTTTTTGAAATGTGTTCTACATGGGCGTGACCCACTGTGGCTGCTGTCAAATGGTGTTATTATTAACGTCCGTGTTCATCAGGTACATTTTAGTGATGTGAGATAAAGTATGTGTTGTGGCTAACCTGTGATGGTTCAATATATATCGCTGGTGTGATTGTCGATTGTTTCATGTTTATTTACTCTGTCGTTATCTCGAAAATATTCGTAATTAATTCTGTTTCTTGAGTCTCTGTTTTGTTGAAGTATAATAATGAGTAAAAGTAAAGTTATTAGAAATCCTCTGAAGGCTTTTAAGAAAAGGAGAAATGTTGGAAAGCCAAAAGTATGTGTTATTACTGTAAATAATAACATTCTAACATGGTACGAGCGATGCTTGCTTTAGACAAGGAACGCCTTCGGGCTGCAGACAGGGCTGTAAAGAGTCTAGAAATACAAGCAAGAGTAAACAGGAGGAGGAACAAGAGGAAGCTGGAGGAGGAGTTCGCAGAGGATGAAGATAATCCATCCTATGGACCTGGAATGCACTAAAAAGTTAATCCAATCTTTGTCGCTCGATTCCCAAAACTTTTATTTTCTCCTACTAATTACATGTTTTCTAAGGATCTTCCAAACATATTTGTTTCAAACTTTCAGTAAATGTTACACAGTACCTTCTGCATAATTTAACACAGCCCTTTTCCAAAAAACTGTATATTTTTGAATATATAAATAAAAAATTGCAAAAAAATGTTGCGAATTTTCATTACAATTGAAAAAAAATCATCTTTAATAACTGAACTAAAATTTTGTAAAATCCCTGTGTTAAGTTGTAGCCCATATTCCAATAAATAATCTGTAAAAAGTTCAACTTCCTACCTCAAATACTTTGTGAGGAAAGATGTAATTTATAAGCGTTATTTTAACATTGCAAGTATAGGGCGTTCCGGAGCCCCTTAAAACAATTGTCTGTGTCAGTCCTTTTTCAGTTCTCCCACGACACACTTACAGCCTCAGCGTAAGGTGGTCCAGCGGATTAATTTTTCTTTGCTGGATGTAGCCAGTTGTCTTCATTTCAAAGATGCTCCAGCAGAAAGAACCCAGATATTCGTTAGACATACACTTAAGTGACAAACGTCAAGGGCCACCTCCTAATATCGTCTCGCACCTCCTTTTCCCCAGTGTAACGTAGCAATTCGACGGTGCATGGGCTCAACAAGTCGTTCGAAGTCCCCTGCTGAAATATTGAGCCATGCTGCCTCTATAGCAGTTCATAATTGCTAAAGTGTTGCCGCTGCAGGATTTTCTGCACGAACTGACCTCTCGATTGTGGGTCATAAATGTCCGATGGGGCCGATGTTGGGCGATCTGGGAGGCCAAATCCTTCGCTCGAATTGTCCAGAGTGTTCTTCAAATCAATCGCAAAAAATTATGGCCTGGTGACACGGCACATCGGCGTCTATAAAAATTCGATCAGTGTTTGGGAACATCAAGTCCAAATGGATGAAAATGGTCTCCAAGTGCCGGAAATAACCATTTCCGGTCAGTGATCGGTTCAGTTAGACCAGAGGACGCAGTCCGTTCCATGTAAACACAGCCCACACCATCGTGGAGCCGCCGCCAACTTGCGCGTGCCTTGTTGACAACTTCGGTCAGTGGCTTCGGGAGGTCTGCCCCACACTCGAACCTAACCATCAGCTCTTACCGACTCATATCGGGACTCATGCGATGACCCCACGGTGTTCCAGTAGTCTAGGGTCCAAACGATACGATCACGAGCCCAGGAGAGGAGCCGCAGACGATGTCGTGTTAACCCATTAACGCCAAATTTTGCCCAACTGTCCTAACGGATGCTTTCGTAGTTCAAAATGGTTCAAATGGCTCCGAGCACTATGGGACTTAACTTCTGAGGTCTTCAGTCCCCTAGAACTTAGAGCTACTTAAACCTATCTAACCTAAGGACATCACACACGTCCATGTCCGAGGCAGGATTCGAACCTGCGACCGCAGCGGTCGCGCGGTTCCAGACTGTAGCGCCTAGAACCACTCGGCCACCCCGGCCGACCTTTCGCAGTAAGTCCTATATCGATTTCTGTGGGTATTTCACGGCGTTTTGCTTGGCTGTTAGCATTGAAAACTCTACGTAAACGCTGGTCTCCGTCGTTCAGTGAAGGCCGCCAGCCACTGCGTTGTCCGAGGTGAGATATAATGTCTCAGATTTGGCATTTGGACACACTCTTGACACTGTGGGTCTCGGGATATTGAATTCGTTAACGATTTCCGACATGGAATGCCCCATGCGACTGGCTCACATACCATTCCGCTTTGAAAGTCCGTTGATTCCCTTCGGGTTGGCACAGTCACGTCGGTAACCTTTTTACATGAATCACCGGAGTACAAATGATAGCTTCGCCAATGCTCTGCCCTTTTATACCTTGTGTACGCGATAGTAGCGCCATCTGTACATGTGCATATCGCTGTCGCACGACTTTTGTCACGTCAATGTATGCATCTTCAACACACACACACACACACACACACACACACACACACACACACACACACACATGAAGCAACAACACAAACAGTCCAGTCTGTAACATCAAATTTCTTCGTGTCTGTGTGTCATATAATAATATGTTTTTTCACAAGGAACTCTGAGTTCTGCTATATTTCTTCATTGTTGTTTGACATAACGGAAATTAGCGGCAGTTTCACCGGGATTGTTACCACCTCAGTGTGGGCGCGTGAGCAGCCTATAATGCGATGGCAATTAAGTTATTAACTCCGAATTTGTTTTCATTTTTTAATATGTTGCTCCGATAATTTTTGAACGTTAATGTTTGTCTCTGTTTCATGTCGTGAGCAGTCGCACTGCGCCGACGGTAACATCATCGTCGCTGCTGCGAGAAATCACAAGCCGATGAGCAGAGCTGAGTAGATCCTGCCGGCGACTTTTGCCCATCTCTGCCCTCAACTGAATTACGCACGAAAAATATTGTAATTGAAAAATAACAAATATAGCATGTAGTGAGATTATGGCTCAAATGGCTCTGAGCACTATGGGACTCAACTTCTGAGGTCATTAGTCCCCTAGAACTTAGAACTAGTTAAACCTAACTAACCTAAGGACATCACAAACATCCATGCCCGAGGCAGGATTCGAACCTGCGACCGTAGCGGTCTTGCGGTTCCAGACTGCAGCGCCTTTAACCGCACGGCCACCTCGGCCGGCTAGTGAGATTATGTTTCAGTTTGCTGACAGAAGTCTTACTGTCAAGACCTGCTCCGCATTTTTGTGTAATGAATTCCATAAGAAGTGAAAATTAATTGTACGTGTACGACTTACCATTCAAGAATTATACAGTTGTTGATTATTCACAATATCAAACAGAAAGTTATCCTAACTGTGCTCACCGAAAATTATTGTGGAGAATCAAAAATAGTTTGAGACTGATGATTTACGAAAATATGAAATCTCAGCCAGAGATTAGTTACGGCGTAGCCCGTTCCAGAGATAGGATTTATCACTGATAATTTGGGATAAGTTACCATCTTCAAAAGGAAAATCGAAGTGCTTTCGTTCAAGATGGAGTCTTTCAACCTTCTAATCTGCTAACTGCTTATCAGAAACTTCAAAAATTTAGTTTTTGTCGACATCCTGGTTAACAGACTTGATATACAGGGTGAAAAGTATTTAACCCGACAAACTCTAGGAGGTTGTAGGGGACATCACAACAAATATTTTCCCTAATGTCATTTTTTCCTATGAGTAGTAATTAAACCGGTAGAGGAAGATTTCTCTGGCGGCAAATTAATTAAACCAACAAACACTTTTCCATTTTTTATGACCAAGAGACAACACATTAACACAACCCAATTTCAATTACAGTAGATTTTCAAAAATGCCTCCATCGACACGTAAACAAAGGTTACACCGTCGAATCATGTTCTGTCTGACACGGGCAAAAACCCCAGGAGTATCCTGAATTGTTCCTGCTGCTGCTACTATCCGGGCAACCAGATCCTCTTCTGATGCAACAGGAGTTGCGTAAACAAGGTTGCGCATCTCTCCCCACACAAAAAAGTCCAGAGGGGACGTATCTGGGGATCGATCAGGCCATGGTACAGGACCATCCCTGCCAATCCACGTCTCTGGCAACCGTCGGTCCAGGAATCGACTGAAATGTGCCGGTGCCCCGTCATGTTGGAACCACATGCGTTGTCTTGTAGGGAGCGGGACGTCTTCCAGCAATTCTGGCAATGCTCTGGCGAGAAAATTGTAATAGTGCCTGCCATTTAATGGCCTAGGTAGCAGATACGGCCCAATTAAACAGTCCCGAACAACACCGACCCACACATTAACGAAGAACCGCACTTGATGAGCGCTAGTGACTGTGGCATGTGGGTTATCCTCACTCCAGACATGCGAATTGTGCATGTTGAAGACTCCATCACGCCCGAACGTTGCTTCATCGATAAACAACACAGAGGATGGAAATGTAGGATGCATTTCACACTCTTCCAGGTACCACTGCGAAAACTGTGTTCTGTGTGGAAAATCAACTGGTTCCAGGTTGTGGACACGCTGTAAGTGAAATGGACGTAACAACTGCTCTCGAAGGACTGTTCTTACATTCGTCTGATTCGTCCCCATGTGACGTGCAATTGCACGAGTGCTGATTGAAGGATCCCGCTCCACAAGCTGCATGACAGCTTCCTCAAATTGCAGCGTTCTTACGGTGCGACGGCGCCCCTGTCCAGGTAATCTGCTAAATGACCCGGTCTCACGCAGACGTTGGTACACAGCAGCAAAGGTCGTATGATTCTGGATACGGCGATTAGGATATTGTTGTTGATAACCCGCTGTGCAGCTCGTCCGTTGTGGTGCGCTACGTAGTACGCACCAACCGTATCAATGTACTCACTCCAGGTGTATTGCTCCATTAGAGACAATGCACTACTACACTGGTGGACAGCAGTTGCCTACAACTGGAGAGCGTAATACGCCCTCTGACAACTGAAGAGCGTAATACGGCCTCCACCGGTTTAAATAATCCTCGTAGGAAAAAAGACATCAGGGAAAAAATATTTGTTTTGATGTTCCCTACAACCTCCCAGAGTTTGTCGGTTTAAATACTTTTCACCCTGTAGATTAAATTAAATATGTAGTTGAGTGCAAGGCTGATTAACTGAAAATTGAACGTGTGCTATTCTTGTATATCAGAACCAGGTGTCGTAATGCCGCGACCGTGACAGGACATGTGAACGCAAAACCTCACGAGCGATGCCCACAGAACGTCTGAGAGACGAAGAGATACTGGGGTAGCGTCGCGTGGGATTAGCCGAGCCGTCTCAGACGCTGCAGCCATGGACTGTGCGGCTGGTCCCTGCGGAGGTAGCCGGCCGGAGTGGCCAAGCGGTCTAGGCGCTACAGTCTGGAACCGCGCGACCGCTACGGTCGCAGGTTCGAATCCTGCTTCGGGCATAGATGTGTGTGATGTCCTTAGTTAGGTTTAACTAGTTCTAGGGGACTGATGACCTCAGAAGTTAAGTCCCATAGTGCTCAGAGCCATTTTTGAACCGGCGGAGGTTCGAGTCCTCCCTCAGGCATGGGTGTGTGTGTTTGTCCTTAGGATAATTTAGGTTAGGTAGTGTGAAAGTTTAGGGACTGATTACCTTAGCAGTTAAGTCCCATAAGATTTCACACACATCTGAACATTCTGGGGTAGCCATTCGCTGACGCTCAACTGAGCTGATTGAGAAAGAGTGCGGAGCAGTGTCCCGCATGCCAGAGCAACCTCGTAGACGACGACTACGAAACGTTGCGTTGCCGTGGTGGGAGCCGGGCGCTGTCTACGAGGAGACTTTTTGGGGCCTGGTGCTGGTAGACGGGGAGTTATTGCATGAGCGTAGCATCATACGCCACGTTCCAGCCAGCTGTCAACAGTTAGCATTTCCAGGCGAATTCAGTTCATGTTGACAGTGAAAAGGAGTACTGAGATGCATGACGTAATTCAAAGATATATAGTAAGAGTAGTTAATATGTTCTAGTAACCAGATATATATAAACAAACGTCAAAAAAAGGGTTCTAGGAGTTACCGGCTCTTTAGATAAAAATGGAATAGAGATACAAAAACAACATTTCAGTTCTCTTTAATGTTAATGAAAACAAAAAATTGCAAGTTGTAAAACAATGATCTAGACTTTCTGAATTTGTTCTCCAGACGGCAGCATACGCTAGTACCTCTAATACCCGGTAACACGTCCTCTTGCATTGATTTATTTATTTACACGTCAAGTACCGTAGGACCAAATTGAGGAGCAAATCTCCAAGGTCATGGAACTTACAACATAAATGGTAATAACACATAAAAATAAATGTTCATGAACCTGAAAAAAAGTCAGTCCATAAGTTTAAGTAAACGCTATCAGCAATACAATAAGAATCAACTTAATTTTTCAAGGAACTCCCCGACAGAATAGAAGGAGTGACCCATGAGGAAACTCTTCAGTTTCGATTTGAAAGCGCGGGGATTACTGCTAAGATTTTTGAATTCGAGTGGTAGCTTTTTGGAAATGGATGCAGCAGTATACCGCACACCTTTTTGCACAAGAGTTAAGGAAGTCCGATCCAAATGGAGGTTTGATTTCTGCCGAGTATTAACCGAGTGAAAGCTGCTTATTCTTGGAAATAAACTAATATTGGTAGCAAGAAACGAAAATAAGGAATATACATATTGAGAGGCCAATGTCAAAATACCCAGACTCGTGAACAGAGGTCGACAAGAGGTTCGTGAACTCACACCACTTATTGCCCGAACCGCCCGTTTCTGAGCCAAAAATATCCTAGAATGGGAAGAGGTACCCCCAAACATAATACCATACGACATAAGTGAATGAAAATAAGCAAAGTAGACTAATTTACGTGTCGAAGTATCGCTGACTTTTGATACCGTTCGAATAGTGAAAATGGCAGTATTAAGTCTTTGAACAAGATCCTAAACGTGGGCTTTCCACGACAGCTTACTATCTATCTGAACACCTAGAAATTTGCACTTTTCAGTTTCATTAATCATATGCCCGTTCTGTGAGATTAAAACGTCAGGTTTTGTTGAATTGTGTGTTAGAAACTGTAAAAACTGAGTCTTACTGTGATTTAAGGTTAGTTTATTTTCTACAAGCCATGAACTGATGTCATGTACCCTTGAAGTCGTTGTGGCATTTTGTGCGTTAGATCATAAAGGCAATCTTGGTTCAGACTGTCCCGCTCCTCAACGGCAATTCGGCGTAGATATCTCAGATCATCTCGTCAAAAATCAGTTCTTTCCACTGTATCCCAGGTATGTTCGATGGGTTCATGTCCGGAGAACATGCTGACCATTGTAATTCAGTCTATGTATGCCCATCTTTTCACAGATGGTTGCACGACCTCAGCTGTTCAGTACTCAATGTCAAATCAAACACCTTTCGAGGCCTCTAAATTTCCATATTGTTATTTTATTGGGCTCTCCTCAGGTCCCTTTGATCCTGTCGAAATAGGGGCGAGCATTCAAAGACTTTAGATTTTCTGAGACAGCGATCACTTCAAAGAACAGCTCAAATATCTATGCATACTAGTCTTTGAATGCTGGTCCCTATTTCGACTGTACCCGAGGGACCTGAAGATGGAGTAATATATCGCCGAAACTTGTAGCCCAATAATATAACAATACGGAAATTTAGACGGCTGAAAGGTGTTTGATTTGACTTCTATTCTAATCTAGCGATTTCGTTATTATTACGGAACGCATTCACAAGATGTGCACGGAGAGCGCGAGAATTGTCATCCATTAAGACGAATCCCTCTCTGAAATGCTGCCGATATAGCTGCACTATAGGCGGAGGATGTCATCCCTGTGTCGCATAGCCCTTTGATTCCCTTCAGTGACCACCAGAGGCGTACGTAGGCCCCACATAATGCCGCCCCAAAATATGACCGAGTTACCGCCTTGCTGCACTCACTGGACTGTGTGTCCAAGATGCTCAGGCTGATCAGCCTGCCTCCAGAAACGTCTGCGACCATTGCCTGGTTCAAAATGGATCAAATGCTTCTGAGCACTATGGGACTTAACTTCTGAGGTCCCTTAGAACTTAGAACTACTTAAACCTAACTAACCTAAGGACATCACACACATCCATGCCCGAGGCAGGATTCGAACCTGCGACCGTAGCAGTCACGCGGTTCCAAACTGAAGCGCCTAGAAGCGGCCGGCTCGATTGCCTGGTTCAAGCCATATAAGAGTCTCATCTGTGAATATAACTTGATGCCAGTTCTGACGGGTCTATTCAGGATGTTGTTGGGCACATCTGTACCGCGCTGCATGGTCTCTTGGAGTCAAAGTAGGACCTCGCCATGGGCGTCGGCAGTGAAGTTGCACATCATGCAGCCTATTGCGCACAGTTTGAGTCGTAACACGGCGTCCTGTGGCTGCACGAAAAGCATTATTCAACACGGTGGCGTTGCTGTCAGCGTTCCTCCGAGCCATAAGCCGTAGGTAGCGGTCATCCACTGCAGTAGTAGCCCTTGGGCGGCCTGAGCGAGGCATGTCATCGACAGTTCCTGAACCTCTGTACTTCTCCATGTCCGAACAACATGGCTTCGGTTCACTTTGAGATGACTGGAAACTATCCTTGATGAGAGCCCTCCCTGACACTACGTAACAATGCGGATGTGATCAAACTTCGGAACTGACCTACGCGTGGCGGAACTACAGACAACACAAGTAGTGTACTTCCTTCCCGGTGTTATGACTGGAACAAATCAGCTGTCTTACCCACTCCGTCACACAGGCACTGCGCAAGATGTGTCATTGATGTAATATACACAATCAACGTTAGGGTTCAGGAGAGCCTGGAACCGAGTTGGTGTAACACTTCTTTTTAGATACCTGTATGTTATAACAGGGATAAGCGCAGATATTTCTATTAGAGGTTGAGGACGGTGAACTGAACACCGTATGTTTTTAAGTTGGTTAGTACGTCCAAATACATGCGACAAGAGCAAGCCATTAATGCTTATTTTCCCCTGGCAGCACGTCAGGTGATGAAGTGTGGACGCAAAATGGTTAGTCTAGGCGTAGACCACTTCGCGGCCCAGATGCGACCATGCAGAAGACATCAGTTTATGACGTGTTTGTGAGAAGACTGTTCGACGCACAGAAAAAAGACCAACACACAGATGTATGTATATACCGGGTGATCAAAAAGTCAGTATAAATTTGAAAACTTAATAAACCACGGAATAATGTAGGTAGAGAGGTACAAACTGACACACATGCTTGGAACGACATGGGGTTTTATTAGAACCGAAAAAAAACAAAGTTCACAAAATGTCCGACGGATGGCGCTGGACAGGAAAACGTCAGTGACTGCGCATGACAATCGTGTATAAAAGGAGCTGTAATAAGAGAGAGAATCGGATGCGCCAGCAGTCGCAGCATGTTGACGTTACCTGAAAAGGCGCTTTTAGTGAAGCTGTATTATCAGAACGGAGAATTTGCTAGTTCAGCGTTACGATCCTATCGCCATAGGAAGGGGATTCGAACGGGTAAAGGTCCGTTGACTAATGCAGCTGTGGCGAGAATGATTTCGAAGTTCGAAGCCACGGGTTGTTTAGACGATAGACCCCGCAGTGGCCGACCGAGCACAAGGCGTAAAGCTGCTGAAACAGTTCAGGAAGAAATGGAAACTACAGTGGGTTCGCCTATGCACGGGGAAGTCAGCGCTCGTGCAGTCGCTCGCCGCACCGGCATTCGATACACGACTGTTTGGTTGGCACTTAGGCGTACCCTCCGATGCTATCCGTACAAAATCCATCGGCATCATGAACTGTTACCTGGCGATTTAGCGAAGCGGAGGGCATTTGCGGTATGGGCGTTTCAAAAGATGGCGGAAGATTACGATTGGTTGAGTAACGTGTTGTGGACCGACGAAGCTCATTTCACGCTCCGAGGGTCTGTCAACGCCCACAACTGCAGAATTTGGGCTACGGAAAATCCTAGAACTGTCGTGGAAACTCCATTGCACGACGAGAAAGTCACGGTATGGGTTGGATTTACCACATATACCGTTATAGGGCCTTTTTTCTTCGAGGAAATGCGTGATTTTGGTTTTGTAACTGCTACCGTGACGGGTGAGAGGTACGCCGATATGTTACAGAATCGCATCATCCCCAGCCTGGCTGATAAACACCTGCTGTAACGTACGATGATTATGCAGGATGGCGCTCCACCCCATATTGCTGGACTCGTGAAAGATCTCTTGCGCGCCTCGTTTGATGATGATCGTGTGCTCAGCCGCCACTTTCGTGATGCTTGGCCTCCCAGGTCCCCAGACCTCAGTCCGTGCGATTATTGGCTTTGGGGTTACCTGAAGTCGCAAGCGTATCGTGATCGACCGACATCTCTAGGGGTGCTGAAAGACAACATCCGACGCCAATGCCTCACCATAACTCCGGACATGAATTACAGTGCTGTTCAGAACATTTTTGCTCGACTACAGCTATTGTTGAGGAATGATGGTGCACATATTGAGCATTTACTGTAAAGAACATCATCTTTGCTTTGTCTTACTTTGTTATGCTAATTATTGCTATTCTGATCAGATGAAGCGCCATCTGTCGGACATTTCTTGAAATTTTGTATTTTTTTTTTGGTTCTAATAAAACCTCATGTCATTCCAAGCATGTGTGTCAATTTGTACCTCTCTATCTACATTATTCCGTGCTTTATTCAAGTTTTCAAATTTATACTGACTTTTTGATCACCCGGTATTACGATACCACATATAAATATCTCTGAACTTATACCCTGCATATAGGGCACTGGTCAGGCACATGACAATGGCGAGACTGAGGGGTTCTGATGAGAGCATGAACCCGTTACTCCGGCAGCTAAGAAAAATCTGTGTCTGGGAAGAGGCACGCATACAGCCTCACAACTCACTGGCGTCTTTTCCGCCTAAGAGGCGACAGGTAAATAGCCACATTTTAGTGTGTTACGGTTCTTACATTTCAATTTATTCATGCAAAGGTGTCATTCTTTGTACCGTGTGGAGTTAAACTTTTCGGTTGACACGGATTTCCACAGCGCCAGATAACGCGACGCCGAGATGGTAGCCACATCTTATGAGATATCTATTGCTCTTTATTGAAAAAAAAAAAAACAGTCTACTCACTGTAATGTAACTCTGCAATGTGATACGTTCGAAAATTTAGTGTTTGTCAGTCGGAGAATGCAATCGATTTTTCATTACTTTAAGGCTGGTTACCATACTGTTGGCAATGAGCGTCATTAAAACTCGATAGAATACAATTCATTCATTCAAAGAAAAATCTGTTCGAACAAAAGGTTTATAATTTTCTGAAACAAATGTATTTATTTCATGAAACTAGAATTACAATACCGAAGAAGAAGACGAAGACAAGAGAAACTTGTGGAAAATAATCGATCTGAAATTTTTCTTGATTACAAATCAAAAAGAATACACTTACAATTTTTCGTAGAAACGAGTGGCAACTGTTTTAAATGACAACTTAAGAAATATTTCTACCTAAGAAAAAAAAATAATTTACGAGTCTTCTGCCTTCTGTATCAACAAAAATGACATTAACTTAAAATTCAAAGGAAAAAAAAAGAATTCAAATAGCACAAGGGAGTTGTTTAATGCGACCCGCCTAGAATTCTTCCACTGAGCCATATTTTCATCTCAGAGTACTACATTCCCTATTATTTGCTAGATGCATTCCAATCTCTGTCTTCCCCAACAGTTTCTCACCTTCTACGGCTCCCTCTAGTACCAAGGAAGTTATTCCCTGATGTCTTAACAGATGTCCTCTCATTCTGTCCCTCCTCCTTGTCAGTGTTTTCCATTCACTCATTTCCTCGCCAATACTGTAGAGATCCTCCTCATTTCTTACATTATCAGTCCACATAATTCTCAACATACGTATGTAGCATCACATCTCAATGCTGTACTCAAACGTACATTTTCAGAAGTTTCTTCCTGAAATTAAGGCCTATGTTTAATACAAACAGACTACTCTCGACCAGGAATGCCCTTTGGGAATTCCTAGTCTGCTTTTCATGTCCTCCTTGCTCCGTCCATCATGTGTTATTTTGCTGCCTAGGCAGCAGAATTCACCTATTTTGTGATCACCAATCCTCATATTAAGCTTCTCACTGTTCTCATTTCTGTATATCTAATTACTTTCGTCTTTCTTTGATTTACTCTAAATCGATACTCTGTACTCATTAGACTATTTATTCCTTTCAACAGATCCTGTAATTCATCCACGCTTCCAATGGGATAGCAATGTCTTCAGCGAATCTTATCACTGATATCCTTTCACCTTGAATTTTAAGCCCACTTTCGAATTTTTCTATTATTTCCGTTACTGCTTCCTCGATTATAGATTGAACTGTAGGGACGAATCAATACATCCCTCTCTTACACCATTTTCAATCCATGGACTTCGTTCTTAGTCTTCACGTCTTATTATTTCCTCTTGGCTCTTGTACGTTTTGTATAATACTCGTCTTTCCGTACAGCTTATCCCTATTTTTTTCTCAGAATTTCTGACATCTTGCACGATTTTACATTGTTCAACTCTTTTTTGCGAGTCGATAAATCCTATGAACGTGTCTTGATTTTTCTTTAGTCCTGCTTTCATTGTCAACTGCAGCGTCAAAACTGCCTCTCTCGCGCCTTTACCTATCGGAAAGCCAAATTGAGCGTCATCTAACAAATGGTCAGTTTTGTTTTCCATTCCTCTGTAAGTTATTCTTGTCAGCACTTGCCGGCTTTCGCTATCTTCGGAATTGTGTGGATTATGTTTTTCCGAATAGTCATTTTGTTGCCACTTCCCCCGATGACTTTAGAAGTTCTGATTGTATCTTATCCATCCCTTCTACTTATTTGAACGTAATTCTCCAAAAGAACTTTTAAATTCTGATTCTAATACTGGATCTTCTATCTGTTTCCTGTAGTCTCCTAGGTTCTAAATGGCTCTGAGCACTATGGGACTTAAATTCTGAGGTCATCAGTCCCTTAGAACGTAGAACTACTTAAATCTAACTAACCTAAGGACAGCACACATATCCATGCCCGAGGCAGGATTCGAATCTGCGACCGTAGCGGTCGCGTGGTTCCAGACTGAAGCGCCTAGAACCGCTCGGCCATCTCGGCCGGCTGTAGTCTCATATTTCTTCTTCTATCACGTCATCAAACAAGTCTTCCCTTGTAGACGCTTTCACTGCACTCCTTCCATCTATTCGCTCTCTCCTCTGCACTGCACTGTAATTGTTACCATCCTTGCATTTAATTTCACCAGAGGTTGTTTTTGCTTTTTCTATATTCTGAGGCAGTCCTTCCGACAATGATATGTTTTTCAATTTCTTCACATTATTCATGCAGCCATTTCACCTTAGCTTCCTCTCATTTTGTTTACTTCATTCCTGAGTGACTTGTATTTCCGTATTCCTGAATCCCCCACCCATGAACCATGGACCTTGCCGTTGGTGGGGAGACTTGCGTGCCTCAGCGATACAGATGGCCGTACTGTAGGTGCAACCACAACGGAGGTGTATCTGTTGAGAGGACAGACAAACGTGTGGTTCCTGAAGAGGGGCAGCAGCCTTTAAATGATGATGACGTCCTCTTGGGTAAATTATTCCGGAGGTAAAATAGTCCCCCATTCGGATCTCCGGGCGGGGACTACTCAGGAAGACGTCGTTATCAGGAGAAAGAGAACTGGCGTTCCACGGATCGGAGCGTGGAATGCCAGATCCCTTAATCGGGCAGATAGGTTAGAAAATATAAAAAGGGAAATGGATAGGTTAAAGTTAGATATAGCGAGAATTAATGAAGTTCAGTGGCAGGAGGAACAAGACTTTTGGTCAGGTGAATACAGGGTTACAAATACAAAATCAAATAGGGGTAATGCAGGAGTAGGTTTAATAATGAATAAAAAAATAGGAGTGCGGGTAAGCTACTACAAACAGAATAGTGAACGCATTATTGTGGCCAAGATAGACACGAAGCCCACGCCTACTACAGTAGTACAAGTTTATATCCCAACTAGCTCTGCAGATGATGAAGAAATTGATGAAATGTATGATGAGATAAAAGAAATTATTCAGGGAGTGAAGGGAGACGAAAATTTAATAGTCATGTGTGACTGGAATCCGAGAGTAGGAAAAGGGAGAGAAGGAAACATAGTAGGTGAATATGGATTGGTGGTAAGAAATTAAAGAGGAAGCCGTCTGGTAGAATTTTGCACAGAGCATAACTTAATCATAGCTAACAATTGGTCCAAGAATCATAAAAGAAGGTTGTATACATGGAAGAATCCTGGAGATACTAGAAGGTATCAGATAGATTATGTAATGGTAAGACAGAGATTTAGGAACCATGTTTTAAATTGTAAGACATTTCCAGGGGCAGATGTGGACTCCGACCACAATCTATTGGTTATGAATTGTAGACTAAAACTGAAGAAACTGCAAAGAAGTAGGAATTTAAGGAGATGGGACCTGGGTAAACTGACTAAACCAGAGGTTGTACAGAGTTTCAGAGAGAGCATAAGCGAACAACCGACAGGAATGGGGGAAAGAAATACAGTAGAAGAAGAATAGGTAGCTCTGAGGGATGAAGCAGTGAAGGCAGCAGAGGATCAAGTAGGTAAAAAGACGAGGGCTAGTAGAAATCCTTGGGTAACAGAAGAGGTACTGAATTTAATTGATAAAAGGAGAAAATATAAAAATGCAGTAAATGAAGCAGGCAAAAACGTCTCAAAAATGAGATCGACAGGAAGTGCAAAATGGCTAAGCAGGGATGGCTAGAGGACAAATGTAAGGATGTAGAGGCTTATCTCACTAGGGGTAAGATAGATACTGCCTACAAGAAAATTAAAGAGACCCTTGGAGAAAAGAGAACCACTTGTATGAATATCAAGAGCTGAGACGGAAACCCAGTTCAAAGCAAAGAAGGGAAAGCAGAAAGGTGGATGGAGTATATAGAGCGTCAATACAAGGGCGATGTTTTTGAGGACAATATTATGGAAATGGGAGAGGATGTAGATGAAAATGAAATGGGAGATACGATATTGCGTGAAGAATTTGACAGAGCACTGAAAGACCTAAGTCGGAACAAGGCCCCAGGAGTAGACAACATTCCATTAGAACTACTGACGGCCTTGGGAGAGCCAGTCCTGACAAAACTCTAACATCTGGTGAGCAAGATTTATGAGACAGGCGAAATACCCTCAGACTTCAAGAAGAATATAATAATCCCAATCCCAAAGAAAGCAGGTGTTGACAGATGTGGAAATTACCGAACTATCAGTTTAATAAGTCACAGCTGCAAAATACTAACGCGAATTCATTACAGACGAATGGAAAAACTGGTAGAAGCCGACCTCGGGGAAGATCAGTTTGGATTGCGTAGAAATGTTGGAACACGTGAGGCAATACTGACCTTACGACTCATCTTAGAAGAAAGATTAAGGAAAGGCAAACCTACGTTTCCAGCAGTTGTAGACTTAGCGAAAGCTTTTGACAATATTGACTGGAATACTCTCTTTCAAATTCTAAAAGTGGCAGGGGTAAAATACAGGGAGCGAAAGTCTATTTACAATTTGTACAGAAACCAGATGGCAGTTATAAGAGTCGAGGGACATGAAAGTGAAGCAGTGGTTGGGAAGGGAGTGAGACAGGGTTGTAGCCTCTCCTCAATGTTATTCAATCTGTATATTGAGCAAGCAGTAAAAGAAACAAAAGAAAAGTTCGGAGTAGGAATTAAAATCCACGGAGAAGAAATAAAAACTTTGAGGTTCGTCGATGACATTGTAATTCTGTCAGACACAGGAAAGGACTTGGAAGAGCAGTGAACGGAATGGACAGTGTCTTGAAAGGAGGATATAAGAAGAACATCAACAAAAGCAAAACGAGGATAATGGAATGTAGTCGAATTAAGTCGGGTGATGCTGAGGGTATTAGATTAGGAAATGAGACACTTAAAGTAGTAAAGGAGTTTTGCTATTTGGGGAGCAAAATAACTTATGATGGTCGAAGTAGAGAGGATATAAAATATGGACTGGCAACGACTAGGAAAGCGTTTCTGAAGAAGAGAAATTTGTTAACATAGAGTACAAATTTAAGTGTCAGGAAGTCGTTTCTGAAAGTGTTTGTATGGAGTGTGGCCATGTATGGAAGTGAAACGTGGACGATAAATAGTTTGGACAAGAAGGGAATAGAAGCTTTCGAAATCTGGTGCTACAGAAGAAAGTTGAAGATTAGATGGGTAGATCACATAACTAATGAGGAGGTATTTAATAGGATTGGGGAGAAGAGGAGTTTGTGGCACAACTTGACAAGATGAAGGGACCGGTTGGTACGACATGTTCTGAGGCATCAGAGGATCATAAATTTAGTACTGGAGGGCAGCGTGGAGGGTAAAAATCGTAGAGGGAGACCAAGAGATGAATACACTCAGCAGATTCAGAAAGATGTAGGTTGCAGTAAGTACTGGGAGATGAAGAAGCTTGCACAGGATAGAGTAGCGTGGAGAGCTGCATCAAACCAGTCTCAGGACTGAAGACCACAACAACAACAACAACAACATTCCCGAATTTCGCTTAACGTTTTTGTACTAGCTTCTGTTGTCGATCAACTAGACAATTTCTTCTGTAACCCATGGTTTCTTCGCAGTTACCGTCCTTTTACCTATGTTTTTCTTTCTATATTCTATGGTTGCCCTTTTTGATAGATGGCCATCCCTCTTAGCCTACTAAGCTATTCATCATCATCATCATCATAGTACTTACGGCTTCAGAGAATTTCACCTGATCTCTTCATTCCTTATACCCATATAGCATTTCTTTGCGCATTGATTCTTCCTGACTACTGTGTTAAACTTCAGCCTGCTCTTCATCACTGCTAAATTGTGATCTGAGTCTGTATCTGCTTCCGGGTACGCATTACAGACCAATATATGATCTCGGAATCTCTGTCTGACCATGGTGTAATCTAACCGGAATCTTTCCACATCTCCGGGCCGTTTTCAAGTATACCTACTCCACTTGTGATTCTTGAAAAGAGCATTCGCTATTACTAGCTGAAAGTTATTGCAGAAGTCAATTAGTCTGTCTCTTCTCTCATTCGTAATACCAAAACCCATATTCACCCGTAACCCTTTCTTCTACTCCCTTCCCTACACTGCATTCCAGTTAGCCATGATACTATATTTTCACCTCCCTTTACGTAGTGGATTACTCGTTCAATATCCTCATATACTTTTTCTACGTCTTCATCTTCCGCTTGCGACGTTGACATGTATACCTAACTATTGTTGTCAATGTTGGTTTGCTTTTGATTCTGCTGAGAACAACCATATCACTGAACTGGTCATAACAACTCACTCTCTGCCTACTTTCCTATTTCTAATGAGTCCTACTTGCATTATACTATTTTTTGGCGCTGTTGGTATTACCCTATACTCTTCTGACTATAAATAATTGCCTTCTTTCCATTTCACTTCACTGGCCCCTCTGTAGCTACACTACTGGTCATTAAAATTGCTACACTACGAAGATGACGTGCTACAGACGCGAAATTTAACCGTCAGGAAGCAGATGCTGTGATATGCAAATGATTAGCTTTTCAGAGAATTCACACAAGGTTGGCGCCGGTGGCGACACCTACAACGTGCTGACATGAGGAAAGTTTCCAAACGATTGCTCATACACAAACAGCTGTTGACCAGCGTTGCCTGGTGAAACGTTGTTGTGATGCCTCGTGTAAGGAGGAGAAATGCGTACCATCACGTTTCCGACTTTGATAAAGGTCGGATTGTAGCCTATCGCGATTGCGGTTTATCGTATCGCGACATTGCTGCTTGCGTTGGTCGAGATCCAATGACTGTTAGCAGAATATAGAATCGGTGGGTTCAGGAGGGTAATACGGAACGCCGTGCTGGATCCCAACGTCCTCGTATCACTAGCAGTCGAGATGATAGGCATCTTATCTGCATGGCTGTAACGGATCGTGCAGCCACGTCTCGATCCCTGAGTCAACAGATAGGGACGTTTTCAAGACAACAACCATCTGCACCAATAGTTCGACGACGTTTGCAGCAGCCTGGACTATCAGCTCGGAGACCAAGGCTGCGGTTACCCTTGACGCTGCATCACAGACAGGAGTGCCTGCGATGGTGTACTCAACGACGAACCTGGGTGCACGAATGCCAAAACGTCATTTTTTTCGGATGAATCCAGGTTCTGTTTGGCGACATCGCGGTGAACGCACATTGTAATCGTGTATTCGTCCTCACCATACTGGCGTATCACCCGGCGTGATGGTATGGGGTGCCATTGGTTACACCTCTCGGTCGTCTCTTGTTCGCATTGACGGCCTTTGAACAGTGGACGTTATATTTCAGATGTGTTACGACCCGTGGCTCTACCCTTCATTCGATCCCTGCGAAACCCTACATTTGGTTCAAATGGCTCTGTGCACTATGGGACTTAACATCTATGGTCATCAGTCCCCTAGAACTTAGAACTGCTTAAACCTAACTAACCTAAGGACATCACACAACACCCAGTCATCACGAGGCAGAGAAAATCCCTGACCCCGCCGGCAATAGAACCCGTGAACCCAGGCGTGGGAAGCGAGAACGCTACCGCACGACCACGAGCTGTGGCAAACCCTACATTTCAGCAGGATAATGCACGACCGCATGTTGCAGGTCCTGTACGGGCCTTTCTGGACACAGAAAATGTTCGACTGCTGCCCGGGCCAGCACATTCTCCAGATCTCTCACCAATTTAAAACGTCTGGTCAATGGTGGCCGAGCAACTGGCTCGTCACAATACGCCAGTCACTACTCTTGATGAACTGTGGCATCGTGTTGAAGCTGCGTGGGCGGCTGTACCTGTACACGCCATCCAAGCTCTGTTTGACTCAATGGCGAGGCGTATCAAGGCAGTTATTACGGCCAAAGGTGGTTGTTCTGGGTACTGATTTCTCAGGATCTATGCACCCAAATTGCGCGAAAATGTAATCACATGTCAGTTCTAGTATAATATATTTTGTCCAATGAATACCCGTTTATCATCTGCGTTTCTCCTTGGTGTAACAATTTTAATGGCCAGTAGTGTAGATTAAGCCTTGGCATTTCCCTTTCCAGCATCCTTATCACGCTCAAAGTACTGACTTTCTACGCCCCGATTCGAAGAACCTCACCCTTTCGTTGGTTACTTATGTTTTTTCTCACTTGCCGTGGCAGTCCCCTCCCTGAGATCCGAGTGGGGAACTAGTCCGGAAGCTTTTGCAATGGAAGAACATCATGACACACTCTCAGTTACATGCCACATGTCTTGTGGGTACATGTTATGCGCCTTTAATGCAGTGGTTTCAGTAGCCTTCCGCATCCTCCTGCCTTTTATCACTGCGGATTATTCCGCCTTTTAGGGGCAGTTTCCCAACCCCAAGGCCAAGAGAGAGCCCTGAACTGTTTGCTTCTCCGCCCCCTTTGACAAGGCCTTTGGCGGAATGAGCGTGACGTCTTATGCCGGAAGTCTTCGGCCGCCATTGCTGATGATTTTTATTCAAAGTTTAAGCATTGGTGAGGTTCGAACCCGGGACCCAGGACGTTTTACTTACCAGTAAACTGACGCTACCTCTAGAGCACGGCTACATAAGATACAGCCAGATAAATGTCGACATATCCCTGCAACAGTACGGTAGAGCTCACGCGCACGTGACTAACTCGGTGGTACGTGGGCTAATAAAACAGTGCCGTGGCGTACACTAACGAGTGTGAGCTGCTGTTTCGTCAGCCAGATGCTAGCTCGTCACACAGCAGCTGTCTCGTATTGCTCGACCCGGCGAGGCTGCAGAAGTTTAATAATTCCTTTCGTCCCATGGGTCGGGGCTTCCGTGACGTCCCGTGGTGATACACTCGCAGTAGCGGTCTGAATCCACGCACTACTACTACTACTAGTAGTAGTAGTAGTAGTAGTAGTAGTAGTAATGGCTAGCAGTAGCATTAGTAGTAGTAGAGACTTGTATTAGTAAGGGCTAGTGGCAGTACTTATTATTATTATTATTATTATTATTATTATTATTATTATTTCTCAGACGTTATGTCTGGTTAAAAATGGAAAGTGACGCGGACCTTGATCAAGCGTAACTTGCTTTTAACTGTACGGTATATGTTACATTGTATTTAGGAACTTTCGGATAATTGAACATGTATCAATAATTACAGATTTCTGCAGTTGTATGTATACGTTTGGATGTAGCTGTATTGCGTTGATGTACTGGTGGATATTGTGTTGTATGACTCCTGTAGTTGATAGTATAATTGGTATAATGTCAACTTTATCCTGATGCCACATGTCTTTGGCTTCCTCATCCAGTTGGATGTATTTTTCAATTTTTTCTCCTGTTTTCTTCTGTATATTTGTTGTATTGGGTATGGATATTTCCATTAGTTGTGTTAATTTCTTCTTTTTATTGGTGAGTATGATGTCAGGTTTGTTATGTGGTGTTGTTCCTGTTCCAGTATAATTTGTATTCATCATTCTCCAGTACATTTTGTGGTGCATACTTGTATGTGGGAGCGTGTTGTTTTATTAGTTTATGTTGTATGGCAAGTTGTTGATGTATTGTTTTTGCTACATTGTCGAGTCTTCTGGGGTATTCTGTATTTGCTAGTATTGTACATCCGCTTGTGGTGTGATCTACTGTTTCTATTCGTTGTTTGCAAAGTCTGCATTTACCTGTTGTGGTATTGGGATCTTTAATAATATGCTTGCTGTAATATCTGGTGTTTATTGTTTGATCCTGTAATGCAATCATGAATCCTTCCGTCTCACTGTATATATTGCCTTTTCTTAGCCATGTGTTGGATGCGTCTTGATCGATGTGTGGCTGTGTTAGATGATACGGGTGCTTGCCATGTAGTGTTTTCTCTTTCCAATTTACTTTCTTCGTATCTGTTGATGTTATGTGATCTAAAGGATTGTAGAAGTCGTTATGAAATTGCAGTGGTGTAGCCGATGTATTTATATGAGTGATTGCTTTGTGTATTTTGCTAGTTTCTGCTCGTTCTAGAAAGAATTTTCTTAAATTGTATACCTGTCCATAATGTAGGTTTTTTATGTCAATGAATCCCCTTCCTCCTTCCTTTCTGCTTAATGTGAATCTTTCTGTTGCTGAATGTATGTGATGTATTCTATATTTGTGGCATTGTGATCGTGTAAGTGTATTGAGTGCTTCTAGGTCTGTGTTACTCCATTTCACTACTCCAAATGAGTAGGTCGATATTGGTATAGCATAAGTATTTATAGTTTTTGTCTTGTTTCTTGCTGTCAATTCTGTTTTCAGTATTTTTGTTAGTCTTTGTCTATATTTTTGTTTTAGTTCTTCTTTAATATTTGTATTGTATATTCCTATTTTTTGTCTGTATCCTAGATATTGATAGGCATCTGTTTTTTCCATCGCTTCTATGCAGTCGCTGTGGTTATCCAATATGTAATCTTCTTGTTTAGCGTGTTTTCCCTTGACTATTCTATTTTTCTTACATTTGTCTGTTCCATTATTATTATTATTATTATTATTATTAGTAGTAGTAGTAGTAGTAGTAGTAGTAGGGACGCACTTGAAGTGAGGCTCCACGTTGCAGCTTGCGCCATGGGACGCCGAAATGATTTCTGATTGGCCAAAGCAGGTCGCACTCAGATAAATCTCCTGGGGAAACAGCACCGCAGCTATCACCCGCAAAACATGCGAAGTTCTCGCCAAGGTGTAAATCCTTATTCTGATCTTTTTTTTTATTAATGACAGTTCACTCTATTTTAGTGACAATCTGACTACCACCACAGTAGGCCCTCGTTATTTCGGAATCGGATAAATCGAAAACTCGGTTATAACCCATACTAGCTGTACGGTTCCTGCCGAGTTGCATCGATAAATCTACCCTTAAACAAAATTTCGGATAATTTGTATTACAAACTAAAAAAAATTAGTCCCCACTTCACATATTCCGTATCTTACTTTTCCTTTACACTTAAAAGATATATTATGTGATCAAAAGTATCCGGACGCCTGGCTGAAAATGACTCAAGTTCGTGGCGCCCTCCATTGGTAATGCTGGAATTCAATATGGTGTTGGCCCACCCTTAGCCTTGATGACAGCTTCCACTCTCGCAGGCATACGTTCGGTCAGGTGCTGGAAGGTTCCTTGGGGAATGGCAACCCAGTCTTCACGGAGTTCAGCACTGAGGAGAGGTATCAATGTCAGTCGGTGGGGTCTGGCATGAAGTCAGCATTCCAAAACATCCCAAAGGTGATCTATAGGATGCAGGTCAGACTCCGTGCAGGCCAGTCCATTACAGGAATGTTATTGCCATGTAACCACTCCGCCACAGATCGTGCATTATGAACAGGTGCTCGATCGTGTTGAAAGATGCAGTCGCCAACCACGAATTGCTCTTCAACAGTGGGAAGCAAGAAGGTGCTTAAAACATCAATGTAGGCCTGTGATATTGCCACGCAAAACAACAAGGAGTACAAGCCCCCTCCATGAAAAACACGACCACACCATAACACCACCGCCTCCGAATTTTACTGTTGGCACTACAAACGCTGGCAGATGACGCTCACCAGACCCACACCCTGTCATCGGGGCGCCACATTGTGCACCGTGATTCGTCCCTCCACACAACGTTTTTCCACTGTTCAGTCGTCCAAGGTTTACGCCTCTTACACCGAGCGAGGCGCCCTTCGGCATTTACCAGCGTGATGTGTGGCTTGTGAGCAGCAGCTCGACCATGAAATCCAAGTTTTCTTACCTCCCGCATAACTGTCACAGTACCTGCAGTGGATCCTGATGCACTTTGGAATTCCTGTGTGATGGTCTGGATAGATGTCTGCCTATTACACATTACGACCCTCTTCAACTGTCGGCGGTCGCTGTCAGTAAACAGACGAGGTCGACCTGTACGCTTTTGTGCTGTACGTGTCTCTTCACGTTTCCACTTCACTATCACGTCGGAAACAGTGGACCTAGGGATGTTCAGGAGTGTGGAAGTCTCGCCTACAGACATACGGCACAAGTGACACCCAATCACCTGGCCACGTTCGAAGTCCATGAGTTCCGCGGAGCGCCTCATTCTGCTCTGTCGCGATGTCTAATGACTACTGAGGTTGCTGATATGGAGTACCTGTCAGTAGGTGGCAGGACAATGCACCTAAAGGTACGTTTACACTGGGATACATGTATCGCGACATGTATGAGCGACATGTCAATTTGACATGTCGCGATACATCACCTCATACAAAAATTCACGGAACTTGTATGCGGACCCTCGAGCTCATACATGTCGCGTATACAGTTTGTATATCGCTTTTTGGCCATATACGCGACATGTATGAGCGACATTTGAACTCGCGCATGCGCAGTACTATCATTTCCTGTCGTCTTGTCGCCTGCTGCTTATTTTGACGATTAGCGCATGCTTAGTACCAGGCTCTTAAGCGGCTGTTTGAGTTTTGGAGGTGCCGACTATCGTTTCGACGTTAATGTATCTGCATAGAACATCAAAAAGTGCCATACGCAACATTATTCTTCGTGTTTGCGAGGCCATTGTGCAAGTTTTATTCCAAGAAGTGAAGGTAAAAGTTTTATATATATCAGAGTATGTAATACATTCTATAATTTTTTCATGCATCTGGCACGTATAACAATTTTTTGCTATTATTCCGGCGGCCTCGCGTGATAATGTTGACAACGGATGCCGACAATAGTGTGTGAGACTTTGGCATTAGCAATCGCGCGACAATGCAAATGTTTTGTAATGAAATTTTCGTTTCGAGAGGAATCCCCAGTGGCCAAAAAACGGAGTGTTACTGCCAACTGATCCTCTGGTGGAATCGCTTCCCGAAAGTTTGTGTTGGTTTTGGACACAAGAGGAGCCACAAGTGATAACAAACCGCGGAAAACCTCCATACTCATCCTAACATAATTTCTAAAATATGCGCCATCCTTTAGCGTTAATTCGCGAGAAACTCTCTCTGCCACCATCTACGCTTCCTCCGCCTTTTCTTCCTATCATCTTCCAAAAGAGCAAGTGTACCAGCACATAAAAATGTGAAATCTTCCAAATCGTCGTCGAAAGCTATCGCACAGTGATACATATCAATCAGTGTAAACGCACACTCATACATGTATGAGGTTGATACTTGTCAACTCATACAAGTCGCGATATATGTCGCAAAGTCGCATATACATGTATCTCATACATGTGCCGACACAAATGGCAGTGTAAACGCACCTTAATATGAAAAACGTATGTTCTTGGGGATGTCCGGATACTTTTGATCACATAATGTATGTACACATGTATTGCTGGCACTACGGTATTTTCCGTTATGAATTTCCAATTTTTTTCTCAATAATGTACTGTAGTGTAATTTCGCAATTATAGCTTGATCGCTTGCTTCGGCGTAACATCCAAGGGTGAGGGAAGAGAGGGGCTGGTCAAGAGACGCACACTGCGCGCGACACGTAACAATCCAGAGCGTTCCCTGTCTCTGTTTGTGAATGGTGATTGTGTGTGTTTTTTTTTTTTCCTTTCGCTCCATTACTCGCAATATGCCGCCGAAATAGAAAAGAGCTTATGCTGCTCCGACGCTAAAACAGAAGCCACAAATTTTGCATTATGGTCGACAGTGGGCAGAAGACTAAAACACTGGTCGCAGAACATTTTCAGATTCCTAAGTCTGCTCTCTTATCGACAATAAGTGCAAGAAAGAAAATACAGACAAATCTGGCGCTTGAGGACAGCTAGACATGAACAAATGGAGGATTTGCAATTTCAGTGGTTCTAATGCATGCGCTCACAGCAAATCCTGTTATACTTCAAGAAAAGGCTCGTGAAATCACCCAGAAAAAGGGAATTTCTGGGTTTTTGTGTGTTCTGTGGACTGGCTATGGTTCTTTTCAGAAGAGCCATAAAATCAGTATCGTCAGTTTCTGTGGGGACGCACATAAATGATGATGATGCCAATGAGTGGGTGCGGCAATTTCAGTCCCATGTCTCTCACTTGCATCACGGAATAGATGTATTTAATATGGATAAAGCCAGCGTTTTCTGTAACTTGATGCCCGAAAAAAAAAAAGGAACACCACATTTCAAGGGCGAAAGATGTCATGGAGGAAAATGCAGCAGGGAGAGAATCGGTCGTCTTGGGTTGTAATTCAGACGGTTCTGAGATGCTCAAACGATTACTGACTGGAAGTACGAAACTTCAGTCTGCCATGCCACTACAAAAATAACAATAAAGCTTGGATGACCAAATCACTCTTCCATTGCTGGTTCTTGAAGGTTCAACAACAAATGGGTGAGAGGAAGAGAAATATTTTGCTAACTTTGGATCACTGCTCGACACATCCATTCGAAGACCTGGAACTTCCGCACATAGGTCTTATTATCAGCTATCACCACCACCCGTCTAGAGGCATTCGATCAAGAAATAATCGTCTCAATGAAGCGTAATAACATGTAAAGAGAAAAGTGAACTCAATAGTTGCATATTTTTACAAGAAAACACGTTAATTGAAACTTCGTTTAACCGAATTGGATATTTTTCGGTCCCCTGAAACTTGTTTAAAAGAGGTCTACTACTACTACTGCTAGTACTTAGTAGTTTCATTCATCCGTACATCACTTTTCCAAGGATACTGGACATGCCATGGTATTACAGTTTAAGAACAACAAAGTAACATATTCATATATACAGACACTTACATACTTACACGTGTGGTTTGTCAATATCCCTCTAAAGCCGGGAGAGATGCTGAGATCAGACAGAGCATAAGCTCAGCATGCCCCTGATGTCCGCCTGGCATGTGTTGCGCCGACGTTTACACACGAAACCATACAAAATTCAGCTACTGCAAGCTCTTCGAGAAGGTGACAAACAACATGTGGATTTCTGTAATTTTAGGGTGTATCAAAAAGAATCATCGGATTTAAGGAAATTATAACTATTACGTTATTTGAGATATGTGCGTGAACAACGTACTGTTGCAAATAACAAACACTCGAGTTTTACATGGTTCCCGCCAGGTAGCAGCAGTGTGCACCCACTTCAGTTCTAGTCAAATGGTGTCACGATAACAGAAAGCCTTTTTTTGTTCTATGTTTTCCGCAGTGCGGGTCACTAATAACTGTTTAGCGTGACTTCCGTACTAGGTACGGTGCGGAGCATAAGATGTTGGCATGAACAATTCCGAGAAACAGGTTGTTTGTGTATAGGCAAATAGCCGGGCCGTCCCCGGGTGTCTGACTCAGACGTCGAATGCATCCGCCATAGTTTCACAAGGAGTCCGCTGAAATCCGTTCGATATACAGCTCGTCAGCTCAGCATGCCCCCGATGTCCATCTGGCATGTGTTGCGTCGACGCTTACACATGAAACCATACAAAATTCAGCTACTGCAAGCTCTTCGAGAAGGTGACAAACAACAACGTGTGGATTTCTGTAATTTCGTTCTTGGCAAAACAGAGGGTAACAGTTTTCTTCCATGCTTAGTGTTTAGTGACGAGGCAACATTCCATTTAAATGGAAAGGTGAGCCGGCCGCGGTGGCCGAGCGGTTCTAGGCGCTTCAGTCCGGAACCGCGCGACTGCTACGGTCGCAGGTTCGAATCCTGCCTCGGGCATGGATGTGTGTGATGTCCTTAGGTTAGTTAGGTTTAAGTAGTTCTAAGTTCTAGGGGACTGATGACCTCAGCTGTTAAGTCCCATAGAGTTCAGAGCGATTTGAACCATTTGGAAAGGTGAACCGCCATAATGTGAGAATATGGGGTACGGAACAACCACATGAAGTTGGACAACGTGAGACACTCTCCAAACTTTAATGCGTTTTGTGCAGTTTCACGGGAAAAGATGTATGGTCCATTTTTCTTTGCCGAGAACACTGTTACAGGAAGCACGTATCTCGATATGCTCGAGAACTTTCTTTTCCCACAGTTGGAGACTGATTTAAACGACTTCATTTAACAGGAGGGTGGGGCACCGCCACACTGACATCTGGAAGCGCCGGACTTTTTAAATCAAAGTATTACTGAACGATGGGTCGCTCGCACTGGACCAAGTGATTCAGCTTTACATTGCTGGCCTCCAAGGACACCGGACCTGACTGTACGTGATTATTTCTTGTGGGGGTTTATAAAAAGACTCTGTTTATGTGCCTCCGTTACCAACAACAATGAATGAACTGAGACATCGCATAACAGCAGCTGTGGAAGCCATAACATGCTCGCTGCAGTGGTGGGAACAATTTGAATACTGCACTGACATGTGCCGTTCATCTCAAGGGAGGAATATTGAACACCTATGAAAAGGAATGAAAAAAAAAACTTTTTGAGTATGCCGTTCATCCAAAAAACAAAATTCATTGTACATATTTATTAGTTTCAGAAATATAGACATGCCAAATCGGATGATTCTTTTTGACACACCCTGTACATTTGTAAGTAGGCTGTTTAGATTTTTATGTTGGTAATGCCACGTAGCGCTCTGTATGAAAATCACTGACTGTGCTGTGTGCAGTCTGTGGCTGATTTGCATTGTTGGAATATTGCTATTTTAGTGTTGGGCAATTGGATGTGAACAATGCGTAGCGTTGCGCAGTTGGAGGTGACCCGCCAGCAGTGGTGGATGTGGGAAGAGAGATGGCAGAATTCTGAGAGTGAACGATCTGGACGTATGTCCACCAGAAAGGGTAAATTTGTAATACTGTACATCATGAACTGATAAATGATTACTTTTGGATATTATTAAGGTAAATACGTTGTTTGTTCTCTATCAAAATCTTTCATTTGCTAACAGTGCCTATCAGTGGTTAGTGCCTTCAGTAGTTTGAATCTTTTATTTAGCTGGCAGTATTGGCGCTCGCCGTGTTGCAGTAGTTCGAGTAACGAAGATTTTTGTGAGTTAAGTGGTTCATGAAACGTATAGGTTATTGTCAGTCAGGGCCATTCTTTTGTAGGGATTATTGAAAGTCAGATTGCGTTGCGCTAAAAATATTATGTGCAGTTTAGTGTTGATCAGAATAAGTAAAGAGAGAAATGTCTGAGTACGTTCAGTTCTACTCAGCTGTTTGAAAATCAAATAACGTAAGAGGTTTATCAGCACAGTAATTCATTAATTTTTCTAAGGGGATGTTTCACATTGCATATCTTTGAGTGTAAGGTTTTGTAAACAAGAAGAAAAATGTGAAAGTATCATGTGAAATTATAAAAAAAAAAAAAAAATTGTTCAAATGGCTCTGAGCAATATGGGGCTTAACATCGGAGGTCATCAGTCCCCTAGAACTTAGAACTACTTAAACCTAACTAACCTAAGGACATTACATACATCCATGCCCGAGGCAGGATTCGAACCTGCGACAGTAGCGGTCGCGCGGTTCCAGACTGAAGCGCCTAGAACCGCTCGGCCACAACGGCCGGCGTGACATTATACAACCGGATTTCGATTTATTTTAAAGCATCTTCAGTTATCACTGTAAGAATGCTGTTTTTTTTTTCTCTTACACTTTTGTTTGCCAGGATCACGAATAGTTTACACTGTTTACTTACTACCACAAACAGTGTTAATTCTTATCGTTACTCGCTGCTTTTTGTTGTTTACGTTATTCTTCCTGTTCTTCCTCATTTACGTCTGAGATTTCAGCACACAGTTCTTTCACTGCAATAAATACATTCACGTTTCTGAGTCCTCTCGCCATTTCGTGTGTTCAGTGTAGCTATGCTATTGTGGGATGCTTTCGTCTTTTGTTTTGGTAGTGGTTGCTATTTCTCTCTCTCTCTCTCTCTCTCTCTCTCTCTCTCTCTGTGTCTGTGTGTCTGTGTGTGTGTGTGTGTGTGTGTGTGTGTGAACAAAAATGTCCTAGTTATTTTGTGTAATTTTTTTGTATAAATAATATCTGGCTGCTGAATGTTTGTCTGGTTATTTATTGTATGTTTCTCCTCTATTACTGCTTTTTGAATTTCGATGTTCTCTTGTAGGTTTAGGAGATGTTTCTTGTACCGTATCATCATGTCCTTTTCTGTCGCGGTAAGGTGTTCATGGTACAAGCAAACATAAACGTAATAGGTAAACCCCGTATTGTTACAGTGACCGTGAAGATGTTATAGAATAAAATGAAACGCGTTTGGTCTTAGGGACTTTAATTATAGTTGAAAAAGGCGGCATTTAACCAACAAAACTTGTATACCTGCAACTGTGGAAAACAAAATATGCCGAAATAAAAAGCAGACAACATTGAATTATAGATTTATTATTGTCATTGACTCGTTTTACGTTTTATACGAAATTCGTTGCCCGAACTGTTACCTGCGTAATCCTTCACTGTGTACTGCTTATCAGGTACTTTCTACCTGTCTTTTTAAATAACTTTGTTTTAGTAGTCTCCTTGGGATTTTATTGTACACTTTTATTCTTTGCTAGAAAATGCTGTGTTGAGCTTTATGTTAATTCCCCTTAGTCTAGTTTGTCTACAATACTGCAGATGTCGTCATAGTGAAGACAGCCTTATTGCTTTACATTACACGTACAGGGAGGAGTTATGCCTAAATATCTTTAAGGTATCTGTTATTCCAACAAACACGAGCACATTAAACGGGCACTTTGCCAGCAATCAACCTGCCGCACATCTCACCTCACACCGCGTGACGGCTTCGGCAGCCGAGCTGGCCGTCCATGCTCCCTACCAGCCAACAGGCGCGCGTGTCCGCAAGCAAACTTACGGAGAAACTTGCTCCGTGTGACGCGGGCCTTAGTGCACAGCGCCCAACACAAAGCCCTGCCCAAACTCAGTCCGGCGGAAACAATCACAGCCCGCCCGGAACTGGAGGGGGTTGGAGAGCAGCTAGCGAGCTGAGGGGACGTGGACAAACACGGCCCGAACGAGGCAGCGCAGACACGTGCGGCCATTTACATGTAAATGAAACGTACGGCGTATTAGCGCCAATGAGTTTCGCCTAGTGGAAAACCGCATGCAACTGTTTGCACGGTGTCCTGCCAGGTGTGCGGGGTGTTTGCAGTATGAGGTGTGACTGAGGCCACTGCACACACGTATAATGGGGTCCGGGTGAGCAGAGTCGAGTGTTGATGCCAGCACTTAGCCCACCATCTCCTTTTTCTTATTCTTTTGCCTAAGGCCAGTATTACACTATCAAATTTCATTGTCAAACATTTGATCAAAGATGTGATCAAATATTCCGTCAAATATATTTGACAAAGATCTTTGACGTAGCGCTAGAAGGGGTATTACACTGTCAACAAATTTTTCGTCAAAGGTCAAGATGGCTGACAACAACTTGTTATTAACCGCAGCAGTTGCACGTACCGCAATTGCATTATGTGCACATGCGGAAAAGAAGTGGGGGAAAAAAAGGAACCATACATACGAGGTTGACAGTCTTAAATTCCTGGGATTACAACTTGATAATAAATTCGGTTGGGAGGAGCACACCACAGAGCTGCAGAAACGCCTCAACAAAACTGTATTTGCAATTCGAGTGTTAGCAGACATAGGCAACATAAAAATGAAAAAGCTTGCATACTTTGCCTACTTTCGTTCCATAATGTCATATGGCATAATATTTTGGGGTAACTCTTCAAGTCAAACAAAAGTTTTCAGAGTCCAAAAGCGTGTAATACGTATTATTTGTGAAGTAAATACACGGACGTCCTGCAGAAACCTCTTCAAAGAACTGGGCGTACTAACTACTGCCTCTCAGTATATTTACTCCTAAATGAAATTTATCCTAAATAGTATATCTCTTTTTCCAACAAACAACTCAGTTCATACATACAACACCGGGAACAAAAATGATCTGCACAAGGACTTAAAAGCACTTACTTCAGTTAAAAAAGGGGTCGACTACTCAGGAACACTCATAAAAAATTTAGTTACAAATAAAGATCAGTTTAAAAGGAGCCTGAAACACTTACTAGTGGCCAACTCCTACTCCACTGACGAAATTTTTAATAGAAACAAATGATGTATTGTATTTATTCAGACTATTAGTATTGTTATTTCAGCTTAAAAAAATTGACATGTTCCACATCCACGAGGATCTACTCAGCATGGATCTATGGAACGAAAAACTAATCTGATCTGGGTGAAGCCATGGGTTTTACGACGACACGATAAAAGCATTCAACAAAACTTGTTACGTGAGCTTACAGTGGAAGAAGTCAAGTCGTACATCAATTACTTACGAATGGTTGAGCATACATTTCTGTATGTGCTCAGTGAAGTGTATCCTCATATCACAAAGCATAATATTCACTTAAGAACTGCTACATCTTCAGAAGACAGGCTCACTGTAACACTCCGATTCCTTGCTACAGGAGAGGGTTATGTTATGTTATGTTAGGTTAGGTCAGGTCAGGTCTCCGATCTTCTTAATCTATTTTTGTATTCAGGGTGCCTAACTTTGTAAAGCGCCTCATCAGCTTCATACATCTCTATTAATTTTGTAGTTGTCGGCACACACCAATTGTATTTACCGGCAATGTTTATAAAAACACTACAGACGACAGAACGCTGCAGCAATACTAGCGCCCCATGTGGTAACATGTCACATTGCAGTGAACAGAAAATAAGCGATTTCTTTGATCAAATCTGCAGCGAGGCACTAGATTTGGTCAAATATTGGACGACATTTGACAAAGTTCCTATTACACCATCAAATATCTTTGACAAAGAAATTTGATAGTGTAATACCGGCCTAACCATTAAAGGATGTTGTCGACCATACGACGCATCTTTATTCTATGAACTGAAGTATGAAGTGATTGGCCTGCACTTGGTAATACTGTCCATGGCTTTGTTCGCCCTTTTCGCTTTTGTCCTCGATATTCCCTTCTATCATCCACTGTAGAAGCACATATTTGGTGTTCCGTAATACAAAAAAAAAAAAAAAAAGTGGCTCTGAACACTATGGGACTTAACTTCTGAGGTCATCAGTCCCCTAACTAACCTAAGGACATCACACAGATCCATGCCCGAGGCAGGATTCGAACCTGCGACCGTAGTGGTCGCGCGGTTCCAGACTGTAGCGCCTAGAACCGCTCGGCCAACCCGGCCGGCGTTCCGTAATACAGTTTTTCTTCGTTTAAACGTTGTTAATATTTCTCGCTGTTCGTGTTTCTTCGCAATATTTCGGTGTTAGTTATTCTTGATTTCTACAGCATTCTGAGGTACATCGATATTTCAAAGGCCTCGACCTTCATTGCTATTGGCATACTTGCTGTACATCCTTCAGGAACATACAGAAGTAAAAACCAGATATAGCATCTTACAAATCGAACTCGAAGATTCGGGTCTACGACTAAACTTGTGAAAATGTAAGTTAACTATCAATAACATCAACGTCTACCGTAGCACGCTCCATCGATATACGAGCACTGATGCCCGACGTGTCAGCGTCACTTGACAACACGACGATATTTAGTGGCCACGATACATATTAGTCTACCACAATATTATTGCCACTGGAAGTGAGAGCACGGTGACATACTGACCCACTCGACAGTAGAATAGTAGATGCACAGCTGTCTTGAAATCATTCACAACGCGATGCATTTTCCTTAGTTACCAACGTATTTGTCCGATAACAGACAGGTGGGGGGGGGGGGGGGACGACGACGACGACGACAACACAAGTGCCAATAATATCGTGGTCGGGTAGTCTCCTCTGGCGCTATCACGTTGCCACTTATGTCTATATTATCGCTGTTTTCTGTGTTGCCTTCCAACGACCCATACAAATGATCTGTATACGTCTGGACTGCCGCTCTCCGCGTATGCCCGATCGACCAGCTACGTAATTGCTTTCCACAGTCTTTTCATGTCCTTTCTGACGCTGCCGCAGCTTTCGGATTCTTCCCTCTTCACTGGGCATTATTTTATAATTTTCAATTTCATACCGATTTTCACTTATATTCCCACAAATATTTTTATTGTCCCACTTTGTTCCTAGTTGTGCTCCGCACGTTCTGTACAATGAAACCCAAACAATGCCCTATCTAAAAATAAAAAATTGTAAATTTGTGGTAAGATCTTATGGGACCAAACCGCTTAGGTCCTCGGTCCCTAAGGTTACACACTACTTAATCGAACTTTAACTTACGCTATGGGCAAAATCCACACCCATGCCTGAGGGAGGACTCGAACCTCCGACGGGGTGAGCCGCGCGGTCCGTGACAAGACGCCTTAGACCGCGCGGCAATGTACTATCCAAACTCGTTTCTACGCTATACCAATTTATACACTGAAGCGCCAAAGAAACTGGTATACACATTAGGCTTCAAATATAGAGATACATAAACAGGCAGAATACGGCGATGCGGTCGGCAACGCCTACATAAGACAACAAGTGTCTGGCGCAGTTGTTAAATCGGTCACTGCTGCTAAAATGGCAGTTTTTGGCGCACTAGCGATGGGACAAAGCGATGAAGTGGGGATTTTCACGTACGACAATTTCACGAGTGTAGTGTGAATATCAGGAATCTAGTAAAACTTCAAATCTCCGACATCGCTGCGGCCGGAAAAAGATCGTGCAAGACCAATTACGACTGAAGAGAATCGTTCAACGTGACAGAAGTACAACCCTTCCGCAGATTGCTGCAGATTTCAGTGCCGGGCCATCAACAAGTGTCAGCGTGTGAACCATTCAACGAAACATCATCGACTAGAGATGGGCAAAACTGTTCTTTTCAGAGATTGGATCAGAACTGTTCACTACCTGAAATGAATTAGCTCTTTTTCATGACTCACCACTCATTTACAATAGAAAATAAATGGAAGGCACATTGCCCTTTAAACTTGGTTTATTCCAGTACTATACCTGTATTTTGATCTTATTTGATCCTATTTTGAAGTAACACAGATAATGAGTAAGAATTTTGTATTGTTTATTGAAATTTCCATGATATAACAAAGTTTTTGATTATTGATTTATTCTGCACTATCGTGGTTTTCTGGGTGATCGGAAAATGTTGTAACTTGAGATTTACATTAACAATATATTTGGCTATAATGTATTAAAATTTCATTAACCGCATACAAATACATCGCAAGCCATATATTTTTAAAGTGAACGTTTCCTTCCGAAGACGCCTGAAATCGCAAAATCCGTACCAGAATAAGAAAAAAATATATAAATTTGACTGTAAAACGAAAGTGCTGCATATAGCCTTACGCAGAATAAAACAAGGAAAATATTGGTGTATCACATTTTGCGATACGTTTATCGGTTCGCTCGTAATTAAAGCGTAAATTCGAGTGTCCATAATAAAAATCCTATAGTAAGAGGAGTCATCAGGAACCTAATCTAATCAGTTTAAACAAATAAAAATAAAATAAAAACAATTGATGTATACATAACATAATAATGTAATATACATAACGGTATTACTACGAAGAACAATATCCAGTAGGGACGAACTCCGATGCAGAGGCGCTGAGTCGAGCAGGTCGAGCCGCGAGCTGTATTACTGCGTGAGCTGAGACTGCAGAGACCAGAGTGACACCTGAGTCGCTTTGCTCAACGCTCTGGCTAGAGTCGAGACGGTGGGGTGAGCGATGAGCGGGCGAGTTCCGAGGGTGGGGGGAGCGGTGAACTCACCCGCTCCGAGACAAATCGTCCGTTCCCTTGCGAGCAGGTTGTTGCAAGTAGTTCCTATGTTATCCGCTAGGTGGCTCTCTGTCCTGTTGCTCGCATCAACTGCCCAGAGGGCAGGATGTGCGACTGAAACGATCGCCGACAGAGTGCGATGCGAAGTTAAGCTGAGCCAGACACTGCAAGCGGCAGACGATGCACAGAGACGGCACGGCATATATGAAACACAAAATCCAATGGGGCACGGCACAATGCAGGCAGCCAAGGTAGAAGCAGGGCAGAGGCCGGCGCTGGCTGTGTTGTGTGGCGTGCACTGTGCTCTGACCAGCAGAGGCGCTGCTGATATGCTCCGTCTCTCTCTCTCTCTCTCTTTCTCTCTCTCTCTGTCTCTCTCTCTCTGCCGTGGGAAACGTTTGGAGCTACCGTTCTTTTCTTCTGAATCACTGATTGTTCACTCCTTTGAAAGATTCAACTCTATGAATTAGTTCAAGAGCGGATCCCCCATCTCTATCATCGACATGGGCTTTCGGAGTCGAAGGCCCACTCCTGTACCATTCACAAGTGCACGACACAAAGCTTTAGGCCTCGCCTGGGCCTGTCAACACCTACATTGGACTGTTGATGACCGGAAACATGTTGCCTGGTCGGACGAGTTTCGTTTCAAATTGTATCGAGCGGATGGACTTGTACGGGTATAGAGACAACCTCATGAATTCATGAATCCTGCATGTCAGCAGGGGACTGTTCAAGCTGGTGGTGGCTCTGTAATGGTGTAGGGCATGCGCAGTTGGAGTGATATGGGACCCCTATACGTCTAGATACGACTTTCACGGGTGACAACTACGTAAACATCCTGTCTGATCACTTGCATTCTTTCATGGCCATTGTGCATTCCGACGGACTTGGAAAATTCCAGCAGGACAGTGCGACACCCCACCCGTCCAGAACTGCTACAGAGTGCCGAGAATTCTTCCGGGTTGTTTGACCGTGGTCCATGGAAGTCTTCAATCCCTGATGTTTCGTCCAAGGCTACGTTGGACATCTTCGGAGGTGGTCCTGGTTGTGCTGAGTCTTGTCGACTGCACAGCACAACCAGGAGCTCTTCCAAAGATGTCCATCATAGCTTTGGACGAAACGTCAGGGATAGAAAAGTTCCATGGACCTCGGCCATACAACCCGGAAGAATTCTCGGCAGCTGAAACATCCGGTCGTGAAAGCCTTTACTGTATGCTACAGAGTGGCTCCATCCACCCGCTCATACTCTTGCGGATTTATGGACAGCCTTGCAGAATTCATGGTGTCAATTCCCTCCGTACTACTTCATACATTAGTCAGTTCTATGCCGCGTCGTGTTGCGGCACTTCTGCGTGCCTGCGGGAGCCCTACGCAATATAAGCAAGTGTACCAGTTTCTTTGGCTCTTCAGCGTAACTTTACCCAAGGCTAATTCCTACGAATGACGTGCATGCGGCTACACTGATACGATATCAGTGATGTGCCATCAGTTTTGTCTTACTGCAAATACCACATCTACGTTGATGACCTCCAGTTCTATCTAAGTGCAAAACCCATAAAACTGAAGACAGTTATCGAGAATACCGACCTGCGCGCACTATCAAAATGGGCGCAAAATATAGGATTACAGCTCAAGCCATTCAGAACCCAAACGGTACTGGTTGTTCACTCTAAGCTCGTTAACCTGAAATATCGAGACTCCCTACCATCTTTAACCCAAAATGGGACAAATCTCAACAGCAAAGAGTCTAGGCGTAATAACAGATGAAAATCTAAATTGGACTAAGCATGTAACTGCAGTGAGCGAGATGGCATCAGCATCTTTCCATGCCCTACGAAAATATAAAAAGCCCTGCCCTCTTGACCTGAAAAGGAGCAAACTTGTACAAGTTGTTATGCTATCAATTACTGATCACAGCGATGTTATCCCGCAAGGCCTTTCCCAGGAAAGCTCATGGCGCCTGCAACGGGCAATGACTGCCTGTGTCCGTTATGTCTGTGGTGTTCGTCTCTTTGGTCATATTTCACCATCACATGCACAGCTATCCTGGCTGCGTACAGACAAATGCAGAGATTTCCGGACTCCCTGTCTTTTCTACCGTCTTGTCAATGTCCACTGTTGCTCATATCTCTTCTCGACCTTAACGCCCTTGTCTGAACAACACTGCAGATACATCCGTTCCCATGAGAGGAAATTCCTTTCTCACCCACTCCATCGTACGGCCAACTTCTAGAAGTCCTTCTGAGTAGCAGGAACGTGACAATGAAATAACCTCCCACATTATATTAGAGAACCGAATAGCGTCTCCAGCTTCAGAAAACAGTTAACGACATAGCTAAATAAAGCAACAATTATAATTACCATTGTCGCTCTCGCACTCATTACGCAGTACTCCCAACTGGTGCAGTCTTCTTAAATGTCCTTTATCTAGAACGCGCTATATCAAAAAACATCTTTTTTGAGGATCTGTAACTTCTTTTTATATCTACTACTACTACTACTACTACTACTACTACCACCACCACCACCACCACTACCACCACCATCATCATCGTTAGTGGCAGCAGCAGCAACAGCAACAGCAATAGTACAAGGTCTGCCAGTATTAACTTTATCAATTCAGAGTTAGTATTATTTACTCACAATGGCACTGTAGAGAAATAATTTTAATACTATCTGTCATATTAAAAGTGTTATTTCTTAGAAAACTATGATGTAAGTAGGTCTGTATGTGTGAAAAACTGGTCTGATATTAGAGAGGGTCTGATCGCCGTAATCAGTTCAGTTTCAGTAAACAAATGACGCCACAGTGTAACATCTACAACGCCTCTCGGTGTTAATAAATCAAAATAGCTCCCAAATTAGCTCCCATGCTCTCGAAATATAAATTCAGAAAATGTCCCAAGCCCCTCCACAAGTAGTAATTTACGAAACAGAAATAAGAGACAAATAGAGGGAAATCTATAGTAGAAAAATAATAGAAAAAGAAAAGAATTTTAATCATAAATTTTGGAAGCGTGGGAGGGGGGAAAACGATAGAAATGGTTAAATTATTAGTTATTCTTAATATGAGAAAATCAATATTATAGTCCTAAATATTACAGTCCTAAATAAATAAATAGTTCCTAAATAAGAGACAAATAGAGGGAAATCTATAGTAGAAAAATAATAGAAAAAGAAAAGAATTTTAATCACAAATTTTGGAAGCGTGGGAGGGGGGAAAACGATAGAAATGGTTAAATTATTAGTTATTCTTAATATGAGAAAATCAATATTATAGTCACAGAATGTAGGTCTTGAACACAAAGGATAGCGTTTACTTAAGTATAAATAGACATACAATGCAATTATGATACTCCAGTCTGTATCCTCTAGTCTGTTCGAAGTCAATTAGGTCGTACAGCTTCAGGAAGCAACAATAGGAGCTTTATTAAACCAGGGCGCAAGAATAAATCGCGACGGGATTGTTTTTCAGGAAGCATTAATTTCAGATCAGAATTAGAACTTTTGTCATATTAGAGGAACGGGGAGGTGATGAATAATCTCTCTGACTTTAACGTCACTTTGTGTGAAGATTTAAATATTCTACGGAATTAACGATTTTTGGACAGATTCGGACTTTGTATTGTGATAGTGGAAAGGCTTTACTTAGCGCGACTAGTAATCATAGTTCGTGACAGTTTATGGATATTAAACGGGAACAATCTTTTTATCGAAAATGACAGAACATTGTTTAGTATCTCTGATATTGACGGGATTCCAGATTAGATACTTATTCAAAGAACCCCTTTGAATGGGATCGTGTGAATGAACTGATTTATTAATAATTATTGTTAAATAAAATAACGTGTTAATTTGAAACGGACTATTCGTCTTGAACTTTACTTCGATTTAGGTTCATAAATAATTAGGTTAAGTGATTTTCACCAAGAATAAACTGCAGTAACTGAAACAAGTGAACAAGAATCTATTGAAAACACTACTATTAATTTACTTATGGTTTTTTCCTTCAGAACTGGGAAGACAATACGTGTAGTGACTCACTGGGGTTAATTTAAGAATTAGACGGGATAAAACAAAACCCCTCAATACCAGTCAATGTACAGATAAATTAACATTCCTACTTTCATGCAAGATACGGAAGTCGGGATAGAAAAAAGGGTCGCTACAACAGGCAAAACAAATGCTGCGCGACAGACATGATCTATCCATTGTTGGCTCAGTCAATGGTTACGCATTAGTCTTAATCTGACGGTTTTTTTCTTCACAAGAGAGTTCGACTGAGTAGGGAATAGACGTTTTCACGTCAAAACCGACGAAGGAGATCGGACGCACTGTGACCAAATATCGGCCGACGTTATCGGGCGATCACTGGCGATGGCCTCTGTTGACCGTCGTCTGTGCCACTATAACAGCCAAAACACTGGTGTCCAAAATTAAAGCGACAAACCAGTATTTCCCCGCCCTGTGTCTGATTCACGATATAATCGTACAAACTGTCTACAGACGTCCGTACGATCATTTCCTGCACGGAAGACGGCATTCAGGTCAACGGACATCCACGCCAACGATGACGTCAGGGCACCTATCAATCACTATGTACAGTCACAGACGGTGCAATATGTCACGGAGAAGACGCCTACCAGGATCTCTGTGGTGGGGAGTGTAATGGTACTTGAATTACGTAACCATTACGGCACCTTACCTCAACCTCTCGATACCAGCAATATTCTACTGTGTTTCTGTAAAATTGTTAACATATTTCTGTGACAACATTCAGATTTGATTTCATTAATGTAGAGGTACTTCGATATATCGATATGTATATATTGCAATGATATTATTCTTATGTGTACTTTTTCTTTTGTCACTATGATCTTTTGACGTACTTGTAACTCTGATTTTTTTTGGGCGCGTAAACGTTTATTAGCGAGTGAAGCTTTGGTCGTCATGTTAAAAAGACGCAAATTGTAGTCAATTTATGAAATGTGGATTTTAACAGTAAGGAAGATATTTTCAAGTATGTTTTATATTGTGAAGTGATGTTTTGGAACGAGTTACGTGATATTGCAACAAAAGCAATAAAAAAGAAGTGTAACTTAAATTCGGAGTGCTGATTACTTTTTTGCATCACCATTGTCCTAACTTGCAAAAGTTTAATCTTCAAGAATGGTTTATGAAACACAGCTATAAAACTTTTGAATATCGAAGAATAACACCTAGGCCTCTTTGCATCCGAGCTTGGAATCGTCACTACCTAGATTTTCGACGATTGAGCCATGAGTTCACAACGAGACCAGCGTGTAAAACACAAAAAGATGAGTGCCTAGTTTATCCATTATTTCAAGAAATGACTTTATTAACTGTGCTCTAATGACACCTGCCACAAGAGCCATGGGAAGAGTGGAAGCAGGAGAGTCGCAAACTGATGTGGCCCGATGGCTTAATGTGAACCGTTCTGTTGTTTTTCGGGCGTGGAGACAGTTTACAGAGATCGAAACTGTATCCTGAAGCCCAAGGTGGGGCCGACCAGGTGTAACATCAGAAAGATAGGATCGTCATTAGGCTGAAGGGTACGACACTACCACCTTAGTACTGCACGGCAACTGGCATCTGACCTCGCAGTATCCACTGAACGTGTTGTACCGAGGCAAACGGTGTACAGACAGCTTCTGCAGAGTGGCCTTGATTGCAGACCTGCTGTATGTCTACCTCTGATGCGTGTTCACAGAAGGGAACGCCTAGAGCGCAGCATTCAACATGCAACCTGGACGGTCGAACAGTGGGCCACTGTTCTCACAGATGAGTCCTGATTTGGTCTGGAGAATGACTCTCGACGCATTCGCATCTCGAGGGACCCAAGCATTATGGAAAGATAATGATATCGAGGAAGATCCCTAACGGTGACGCGTGGTCTCGGGCGCTTTGTCACGGTTCGTGCGGCTCCCCCCGTCGGAGGTTCAAGTCTTCAATCGGGCATGGGTGTGCGTGTGTTGTCCTTAGCGTAAGGCTGGTATTATACACTCCTGGAAATAAAATAAGAACACCGTGAATTCATTGTCCCAGGAAGGGGAAACTTTATTGACACATTCCTGGGGTCAGATACATCACATGATCACACTAACAGAACCACAGGCACATAGACACAGGCAACAGAGCATGCACAATGTCGGCACTAGTACAGTGTATATCCACCTTTCGCAGCAATGCAGGCTGCTATTCTCCCATGGAGACGATCGTACAGATGCTGGATGTAGTCCTGTGGAACGGCTTGCCATGCCATTTCCACCTGGCGCCTCAGTTGGACCAGCGTTCGTGCTGGACGTGCAGACCGCGTGAGACGACGCTTCATCCAGTCTCAAACATGCTCAATGGGGGACAGATCCGGAGATCTTGCTGGCCAGGGTAGTTGACTTACACCTTCTAGAGCACGTTGGGTGGCACGGGATACATGCGGACGTGCATTGTCCTGTTGGAACAGCAAGTTCCCTTGCCGGTCTAGGAATGGTAGAACGATGGGTTCGATGACGGTTTGGATGTACCGTGCACTATTCAGTGTCCCCTCGACGATCACCAGTGGTGTACGGCCAGTGTAGGAGATCGCTCCCCACACCATGATGCCGGGTGTTGGCCCTGTGTGCCTCGGTCGTATGCAGTCCTGATTGTGGCGCTCACCTGCACGGCGCCAAACATGCATACGACCATCATTGGCACCAAGGCAGAAGCGACTCTCATCGCTGAAGACGACACGTCTCCATTCGTCCCTCCATTCACGCCTGTCGCGACACCACTGGAGGCGGGCTGCACGATGTTGGGGCGTGAGCGGAAGACGGCCTAACGGTGTGCTGGACCGTAGCCCAGCTTCATGGAGACAGTTGCAAATGGTCCTCGCCGATACCCCAGGAGCAACAGTGTCCCTAATTTGCTGGGAAGTGGCGGTGCGGTCCCCTACGGCACTGCGTAGGATCCTACGGTCTTGGCGTGCATCCGTGCGTCGCTGTGGTCCGGTCCCAGGTCGACGGGCACGTGCACCTTCCGCCGACCACTGGCGACAACATCGATGTACTGTGGAGACCTCACGCCCCACGTGTTGAGCAATTCGGCGGTACGTCCACCCGGCCTCCCGCATGCCCACTATACGCCCTCGCTCAAAGTCCGTCAACTGCACATACGGTTCACGTCCACGCTGTCGCAGCATGCTACCAGTGTTAAAGACTGCGATGGAGCTCCGTATGCCACGGCAAACTGGCTGACACTGACGGCGGCGGTGCACAAATGCTGCGCAGCTAGCGCCATTCGACGGCCAACACCGCGGTTCCTGGTGTGTCCGCTGTGCCGTGCGTGTGATCATTGCTTGTACAGCCCTCTCGCAGTGTCCGGAGCAAGTATGGTGGGTCTGACACACCGGTGTCAATGTGTTCTTTTTTCCATTTCCAGGAGTGTACTATCAAATTTCTTTGTCAAAGATGTGATCAAATATTCCGTCAAATATATTTGACAAAGATCTTTGACATAGCGCTAGAAGGGGTATTACACTGCCATCATATTTTTCGTCAAAGTTCAAGATGGCTGACAACATCTTGTTATTGACCGCAGCAGTTGCATGTACCACAATTGCACTGTGTGCATATGTGGAAGAGAAGCGGGGTAAAAAAAGGAAACGTATCTGCGTGAAGCCGTAGGTTTTACGACGACACGATAAAGGCATTCAACAAAATTTGGAACGTGAGCTTATAATGGAGGACGTCAAGTCGTACATCAAATACTTAAGAATGGATGAGCATACGTTTCTGTATGTGCTCAATGAAGTGTATCCTCATATCACAAAGCACAATATTCACTTAATAACTGCTACATTTGCAGAAGACAGGCTCACTGTAACACTCAGATTCCTTGCTACAGGAGAGGTTTAGGTTAGGTTAGGTTAGGTCTCCAATCTTCGCAATCTGTTTTTGTATTCAGCGTGCCTCACGTTGTAAAGCGCCTCATCAGCTTCATACATCTCTGTTAATTTTGTAGTTGTCGGCACACACCAATTGTATTTACCCGCAATGTTTATAAACACACTACAGGCGACAGAATGCAGCGATGCTAGCGCTCCATGTGGTAACATGTCATATTGCAGTGAACAGAAGACAAGCGACTTCTATGATCAAATCTACAGCGAGGCCCCAGATTTGATCAAATATTGGACGCCATTTGACAAAGTTCCCTATTACACCACCAAATATCTTTGAGAAAGATATTGGACAAAGACATTTGACAAAGAAATTTGATAGTGTAATACCGGCCTAAGTTAGTTTAAGTTAGACGAAGTAGTGTGTAAACTTAGGGACGGATGACCTCAACAATTTGGTCCCATAGAACTTACCACAAATTTCCAAGTTTCCCTCATGGTGTGGCCAGGGATTATGTTGACCACTCTAACAAATGGTTCCAATGGCTCTCAGCACTATGGAACTTAACATCTGAGGTCATCAGTCCCCTAGATTTAGAACTACTTAAACCTATCTAACCTAAGGACATCACACACATCTATGCCCGAGGCAGGATTCGAACCTGCGACCGTAGCAGCAGCGCGGTTCCAGACTGAAGCGCCTAGAACCACTCGGCCACAGCGGTCGGCTGACCACTTCTTCATGAAATCGTACGGGTGAATCGGCAAGGGGGTTGGGTTGTTTGGGGAAGGAGACCAGACAGCGAGGTCATCGGTCTCATTGGATTAGTCAAGGAAGGGGAAGGAAGTCAGCCGTGCCCTCCGGACGCGGGATTGAACAGTCGTCCTCCAGAATGCGAGTCCAGTGGAATTGGCAAGTCTTAGCTGGTGTCAGGTATCGTGAAGAAATCTTGGGACCTCATTTGCAGTTGTTGCGGGGTGCAGGGGCGGCCGGACTTTGTATTGATGGACAATTATGCTCGACTCATAGAGCACGGGTGGTTGATGTTTCCCTGGAAACAGAAGATATTCTACGCATGGCGCAGCCTGCTCGCTCTTCCGAATTGAATCCCATAGACTGAAGATTAGATGGTAGGTCACATAACTAATGGCTCTGAGCACTATGGGACTTAACATCTATGGTCATCAGTTCCCTAGAACGTAGAACTACTTAAACCTAACTAACCTAAGGACATCACAAACACCCAGTCATCACGAGGCAGAGAAAATCCCTGACCCCGCCGGGAATCGAACCCGGGCGCGGGAAGCGAGAACGCTACCGCACGACCACGAGCTGCGGACACATAACTAATGGGGAGGTATTGAATAGAATTGGAGAGTAGAGAAATTTCTGGTACAATTTGACTAGAAGAAGGGATCGGTTGGCAGGGCATATTCTGAGGCATCAAGGGATAACCAATTTAGTATTGGAGGGTAAAAATCGTAGAGGGAGACCAAGAGATGAATACACTAAACAGATTCAGAAATATGTAGGTTGCAGCAGGTACTGGGAGATGAAGTAGCTTGCACAGGATAGAGTAGCATGGAGAGCTGCATCAAACTGATCTCTGGACTGAAGACCACAACAACAACAACAGCAACAACAACAACAGAACACATCTGAGCTGCAGAAGGGAGCCGGCCGGAGTGGCCGAGCGGTTCGCCGGCGCGGTAACTCAGCGTGTTCGGGCAGAGGGTTAGCTGCCCTCTGTAATAAAAAAACTGAGTTAATGGGTCAACGACGAACTGAAATGGGTGTCTTGCGACGTCCGCCCCGAGCAGATGGAACGAACGAAAACGAACAAAAGCCGGCACGGTAGCTCAGCGTGTTCGGTCAGAGCTGGTTGGACACTGTAATAAAAAACTGAGTGGAAGGATCAACAAACAAACTTGAACGGATGTCATGTGACGTCCGCAACGACAAAATACAACGATCAACAACGAACAAAATGAAAAAAAAATATTTTTTAAAGAAATGTTGACAATTGGCAAATTCGCAGCTTACCATACGACTGGAGAAATGTACACCCCTGCCGTAGCTGTAAACAGATAAGGTAGCACAACGCGTTCGTAATTTGTAAAGTTGATTTCAGTAACCGTTGATTGTTTCTCTGGCACAATAAATTGTTGACAGCTACTATTCGCGCGAATGTGCGACTCATTTAGAATCTATAATAATTAGCAGCTGACTTTGAGGTATAACTAAGTATTAACAACGGAGATAAAACTGAATTAATTTTGCCCGCATCTCGTGGTCGTGCGGTAGCGTTCTCGCTTCCCACGCCCGGGTTCCCGGGTTCGATTCCCGGCGGGGTCAGGGATTTTCTCTGCCTCGTGATGGCTGGGTGTTGTGTGCTGTCCTTAGGTTAGTTAGGTTTAAGTAGTTCTAAGTTCTAGGGGACTTATGACCACGGCAGTTGAGTCATTTGAACCATTTTTTTTAATTAATTTTACATGTAATTTCTTCGTATACGCTTGCTAATAAAAAAAATGGTTCAAATGGCTCTGAGAACTATGGGACTTAACATCTGTGGTCATCAGTCCCCTAGAACTTAGAACTACTTAAACCTAACTAACCTAAGGAGATCACACACATCCACGCCCAAGGCAGGATTCGAACCTGCGACCGTAGCAGTCGCGCGGTTCCAGACTCAGCGCCTAGAACAACTAGACCACAGGGGCCGGCCGCTTGCTAATAGCATCTTTCTTTCTGCAGGTTCCAGAGTTTCACGGCAATGTGCAATCCAGTTAATATTTTCACCCTTGATAAGATAAAATATGTAGAAGCTGGTGTGCAGTCGAAATCATTTACTTGTGTGTTATTTATTAATTAATGTGTTGTACATTTGTTTGAATGACATCGACTTTTGCTTAGAAATTGTGGCAACATTAGAAGTAACAGCAAACAACTCTGACGATTCCGTGAAACGTAGCTCGAACGTTGGCGTGCTAATTAATGTCCAGAACAAAAATGGGGTACCTTCCACGCCCAAAGAAAACAAGTACAGTAGTAGTTTTCAGTGACAAAGAAATGGCTGACAATTTTTCGGTTCAACGAATGAGGGAGAAAACGCCTAAACTTAAGCAGTGTGCAAAACCGGTGCCGGCCGGAGTGGCCGAGCGGTTCTAGGCGCTACAGTCAGGAACCGCGTGACCGCTACGGTCGCAGGTTCGAATCCTGCCTCGGGCATGGATGTGTGTGATGTCTTTAGGTTTAAGTAGTTCTAAGTTCTAGGGGACTAACGAACTCAGAAGTTAAGTCCCACAGTGCTCAGAGCCATTTGAACCATTTTTGCAGAAGGGAAACGGTTTGCATTGCGTCAGCATCCACCAACCACTCTCTCAGACTTGTGAACAGCGCTGCAGGAAGAATGGGAGTTATTGGCTCAACATGAGACTGATGACACCATTCACAGCTTGCCTCGTCGTTTGTCAGGCCGGTATTGCAGCCACAGGTGGTCACACACCATACTGAGCACATTAACCAGCTGACGGAATGTGTGCGTGTAAATCCGTTAAGTTGGAAAAAAGGGAGAATATTTTTGTCTGCCGTTATGCAAGTTGCAGTCGTTTAAGGTCTGTGTTGTTTATACTTTACTATCACCTGGTTACATCTACACCTACATCCATACTCCGCAAGCCACCTGACGGTGTGTGGCGGAGGGTACCTTGAGTACCTCAATCGGTTCTCCCTTCTATTCCAGTCTCGTATTGTCCGTGGAAAGAAGGATTGGATGCCTCTGTGTGGGCTCTAATATCTCTGATTTTATCCTCATGGTCTCTTGGCGAGATATACGTAGGAGGGAGCAATATACTGCTTGACTCTTCGGTGAAGGTATGTTCTCGAAACTTCAACAAGAGCCCGTACCGGGCTACTGAGCGTCTCTCCTGCAGAGTCTACCACTGGAGTTTATCTATCATCTCCGTAACGCTTTCGCGATTCCCTAAATGATCCTGTAACGAAGCGCGCTGCTATCTTCTATCAACCCTATCTGGTACGGATCCCACACTGCTAAGCAGTATTCAAGCAGTGGGCGAACAAGCGTACTGTAACCTACTTCCTTTGTTTTCGGGTTGCATTTCCTTGGGATTCTTCCAATGAATCTCAGTCTGGCATCTGCTTTACCGACGATAAACCTTATATGATCATTCCATTTTAAATCACTCCTAATGCGTACTCCCAGATAATTTATGGAATTAACTGCTTCCAGTTGCTGACCTGCTATATTCTAGCTAAATGATATGGGATCTTTCTTTCTATGTATTCGCAGCACATTACAATTGTCTGCATTGAGATTCAATTGCCATTCCCTGCAACATGCGTCAATTCGTTGCAGACCCTCGTGCATTTCAGTACAATTTTCCATTGTTACATCCTCTCGATATACCACAACATCAACCGCAAAAAGCCTCAGTGAACTTCCAATGTCATCCACAAGGTCGTTTACGTAAATTGCGGATAGTAACGGTCCTACGACACTCCCCTTAGGCACACCTGAAATCACTCTTACTTCGGAAGACTTCTCTCCACTGAGAATGACATGCTGCGTCCTGTTATCTAGGAACTCTTTAATCCAATCACACAATTGGTCTAATAGACCATATGCTCTTACTTTGTTCCTTAAACGACTGAGAGGAACTGTATGAAACGCCTTGCGGAAGTCAAGAAACACGGCACCTGTGAACCCGTGTCTATGGCCCTCTGAGTCTCGTGGACGAATAGCGCGAGCTGGGTTTCACACGATCGTCTTTTTCGAAACCCATGTTGATTCCTACAGTGCAGATTTCTAGTTTCCAGAAAAGTCATTATACTCGAACATAATACGTGCTCCAAAATTCTACAACTGATCGACGTTATAGATATAGTCCTATAGTTCTGCACATCTGTTCGACGTCCCTTCTTGAAAACGGGGATGACGTGTGCCCTTTTCCAATCCTTTGGAACGCTACGCTCTTGTAGAGACGTACGCTACACCGCTGCAAGAAGAGGGGCAAGATGCTTCGCGTACTCTGTGTAAAATCGAACTGGTATACCATCAGGTCCAGCGGCCTTTCCTCTTTTGAGCGATTTTAATTGTTTCTCTATCCCTCTGTCGTCTATTTCGATATCTACCATTTTGGCATCTGCGACAATCTAGAGAAGGAACTACAGTGCAGTCTTCTTCTGTGAAACAGCTTTGGAAAAAGGCAATTAGTATTTCGGCCTTTAGTCTGTCATCCTCTGTTTCAGTACCATTTTGGTCCCAGTGTGTCTGTACATTTTGTTTTGATCCACCTACCGCTTTGGTCCAAATGGTTCAAATGGCTGTGAGCACTATGGGACTTAACATCTGTGGTCATCAGTCCCCTAGAACTTAGAACTACTTAAACCTAACTAACCTAAGGACAGCACACAACACCCAGCCATCACGAGGCAGAGAAAATCCCTGACCCCGCCTACCGCTTTGACATAAGACCAACATTTCTTAGGATTTTCTGCCAAGTCGCTACACAGAACTTTACTTTCGAATTCATTGAGCGCCTTTCGCATGGCCCTCCTCACATTACATTTTGCTTCGGGTAATTTTTGTTTGTCTGCAAGGCGTTGGCTATGTTTATATTTGCTGTGAAGTTCCCTTTGCTTCCGCAGCAGTTTTCTAACTCGGTTGTTGTACCACGGTGGCTCTTCTCCATCTCTTACGATCTTGCTTGGCACATACTCATCTAACGCCTACGATGGTTTTGAACTTTGTCCACTGATCCTCAACACTATCTGTACTTGAGACAAAACTTTTGTGTTGAGCCGTCAGGTACTCTGAAATCTGCTTTTTTTCACTTTTGCTAAACAGAAAAATCTTCCTACCTTTTTTTAGTATTTCTATTTACGGCTGAAATCATCAATGCAGTAACTGCTTTATGATTGCTACTGGTTATAAATTTCGGTTGTTGCTTTAATTTTGGACACCAGTGTAGAACCGGCCGTGTTGAGAGTTAAATGGGGCGTCGGATGAAAGGCGGCGCACAGTGCGGTGCGGTGTGTGTGTGTGTGTGTGTGTGTGTGTGTAGCTTTCCTGTGCACAGCACAGGTGGGCAGGTCCCGCTGCACAGCTGCTGCACGCTCACGGGCTGTGTCGGCCCACATTCCCCCTCCCGCTCGCCGGACGGCCTGCGGCTGAGACCGCGCGGCACGCAGCACACGGCAGACAGAGTTCCGAGGTCCGCGATGGGCAGCGTACACTCCTCCGGCGCCGAAGAGCCCGCGGACGCGGCCGCCCTCTGCAGGCCCGGCGGCTTCTGGCTGGAGCAGACAGCCGCCGAGAGGCGGCAGCAGCAGCGCCAGCGGCTAGCCAGGTCAGTCCACACCGCCACCTGCTGCTCACCCGCCACCTCTGTCGTCCGCACCAGCCCGCTGTACTAAGCTTGTGGTTCCGGGTGTTCTGCCGAGCTGTGTTCATCAACAACTGGATGCCTAATCTGCGAATCACACACTGTTTCCATCTACATGTGCATGCCTACTCTGCGAATCACACTTAAGTGCCTGGCAGTGGGTTCATCGAACCACCTTCACAATGTTGTTGTTGTTGTTGTTGTTGTTGTGGTCTTCAGTCCTGAGACTGGTTTGATGCAGCTCTCCACGCTACCCTATCCTGTGCAAGCTTCTTCATCTCCCAGTACCTACTTCAACCTACATCATTCCGAATCTGTTTAGTGTATTCATCCCTTGGTCTCCCTATACGATTTTTACCCTCCACGCTGCCCTCCAATACTAAACTGGCGATCCCTTGATGCCTCAGAACATGTCCTACCAACCGATCCCTTCTGCTAGTCATGTTGTGCCACAAACTTCTCTTCTCCCCAATCCTATTCAATACCTCCTCATTAGTTATGTGATCTACCCATATAATCTTCAGCATTCTTCTGTAGCACCACATTACGAAAGCTTCTATTCTCTTCTTGTCCAAACTAGTTTCGCCCATGTTTCACTTTCATACATGGCTACACTCCATACAAATACTTTCAGAAACGACTTCCTGACACTTAAATCTATACTCGATTTTAACAAATTTCTCTTCTTCAGAAACGCTTTCCTTGCCATTGCCAGTCTACATTTTATATCCTCTCTACTTCGACCATCATCAGTTATTTTCCCCCCCAAATAGCAAAACTCCTTTACTACTTTAAGTGTCTCATTTCCTAATCTAATTCCGTCAGCATCACCCGATTTAATTCGACTACATTCCATTATCATTGTTTTGCTTTTGTTGATGTTCTTATACCCTCCTTTCAAGACACTGTCCATTCCGTTCAACTGCTCTTCCAAGTCCTTTGCTGTCTCTGACAGAAATACAGTGTCTTCGGCGAACCTTAAAGTTTTTATTTCTTCCCCATGGATTTTAATACCTACTCCGAATTTTTCTTTTGTTTCCTTTACTGCTTGCTCAATATACACATTGAATAGCATCGGGGAGAGGCTACAACCCTGTCTAACTCCCTTCCCAACCACTGCTTCCCTATCATGTCCCTCGACTCTTGTAACTGCCATCTGCTTTCTGTACAAGTTGTAAATAGCTTTTCGCTCCCTGTATTTTACCCCTGCCACCTTCAGAATTTGAAAGGAAGGAAAGCGTTTCTGAAGAAGAGAAAATTGTTAACATCGAGTATAGATTTAAGTGTCAGGAAGTCGTTTCTAAAAGTATATGTATGGAGCGTAGCCATGTATGGAAGTGAAACATGGACGAAACTAGTTTTGACAAGAAGAGAATAGAAGCTTTCGAAATGTGGTGCTACAGAAGAATGCTGAAGATTAGCTGGGTAGATCACATAACTAATGAGGAGGTAATGAATAGGATTGGGGAGAAGAGAAGTTTGTGGCACAACTTGACTAGAAGAAGGGATCGGTTGGTAGGACATGTTCTGAGACAGCGAGGGATCACCAATTTAGTATTGGAGGGCAGCGTGGAGGGTAAAAATCATAGAGGGAGACCAAGAGATGAATACACGAAGCAGATTCAGAGGGATGTAGGCCGCAGTACGTACTGGGAGATGAAGAAGCTTGCACAGGATAGAGTAGTGTGGAGAGCTGCATCAAACCAGTCTCATGACTGAAGACCACAACAACAACAACAACAACCTCTCACCACGGAAAACGGAGTGGCCGACGGCCTTCACTTAACGAGCGAGAGATGCTACGTTTGCGAGGAGTTGTCAATGCTAACATACAAGCAACACTGCAGAAATCGATGTGAGACGTACGACGAACGTATCCCTTAGGAGAGTGCGACGAAATTTTGTCGTTAATGGGCTATGGCAGCAGACGATAGTCACGAGTATCTTTGCTAATAGCACGATATTGTCTAGAGCGCCTCCCACGGGCTCGTCACCATATCGGCTGGACTCTAGACAACTGGAAAACCGTCCACAGGTCAGATTAGTCTCAATTTCAGTTAGGAACAGCTGATGGTAGGGTTCGAGCCATGGACCCAAGTTGTCAACAAGGCACCGTGCAAATTTTGGTGGCTGCATAATGGTGTGGGGTGTGTTTCCATAGAGCGGATTGGGTCCTCTGGTTCATCTGAACCGATCATTCACTGGAAATGATTATATTTGGCTATTGGAGACGAACTGCAGTAATTCATGGACTTCATATTCCCAAATAACGATGGAATTTTTTATGGATTACAATGTACGAAGTCAACTAGCCACAGTTATTTGCGATTGGTTTGAAGAATATTCTACACAGTTCGAGCGAATGATTTGACCACCCAGATCGCCCGACATGAATCCTGTTATTTACAGGACACAATAGAGAGGCCAGTATGTGCACAAAATCCTGCACTGCCAACACTTAAACACTTTCGCAATTATGGACGGCTGCAGAACCAACATGGCTTAGTATTTCTGTAGTGGACTTCCAACGATTTGTGAGTCCATGCGACATTGAGTTGCTGCACTAAGCCGGGCAAAAATAGGACCGACACGATATTAGGAGGTATTGTATGACTTAGGACACCTCAGTGTATATTATTCTTATTATCGTTAAAATCCTAGAGGCAACCGTGGTACGTTAAAAAGTAGACGTGACAACAAATTATTTTTTCCAGTTGAGGGGGGGGGGGGGTTGGTAGGAGAGAGGTAAGGGGGAGCAGAAAGTGAGAAATTGTATCCCTGCAGAACCCAACCCTGGATTCGTGCATGCGTATGATTGCATTTATGCACATTTATAGCGAGATGACTGTCGTTACAGGGTACACACATCAAAAAGAGTTTTACATCACGTTGGTTCCCAGAGTTCCGGAACCTGTACAGAAAACTGGAATAGAAATCAGTATAAAAATCGTTTCCGTCCTTTTTATTGCTCATGAAAAGCACACATTGCATATTGTACCACCATACAGTGAGACATTCAGAGGTGGTGGTCCAGATTGCTGTACACACCGGTACCTCTAATACTCAGTTAGCACGTCCTCTTGTACTGATGCATGCCTGTATTCGTGGTGGCATACTATCCACAAGTTCAAGGCACTCTTGGTCCACATTGTCCCACTCCTCGACGGTGATTCGGCGTAGATACATCAAAGTGGTTGGTGGGTCAAGTCGGCCATAAACAGCCCCTTTCAATCTATCCCAGGCACGTTCGATAGGGTTCATGTCTGGAGAACATGCTGGCCACTCTAGTCGAGTGATGTCGTTATCCTGAAGGAAGTCCTTCACAAGATGTGCACGATGGGGGCGCGAATTGTCGTCCATGTAGACGAATGCCTCCCCAATATGCTGACAATATGGTTGCACTATCGGTCGGAGGATGGCATTCACGTATCCTACAGCCGTTACGGCGCTTTCCATGACAACGAGCAGCGTACGTCGGCCCCACAAAATGGCACCCCAAAACGATTGTCTGGTTGAGGACATTTGTGCAACTCATCGGTGTACAGATTCCCGTATGGAGGACATAGTGATAGACATCCCTGGGGTTGTGAAGCAGCTGAATAGGTTGAAAATAAATAAATCGCCAGGTCCTGATGGGATTCCAATTCGGTTTCACAGAGAGTACTCTACTGCATTGGTTCCTTGCTTAGCTTGCATTTATCGCGAATCTCTTGCCCAACGTAAAGTCCCGAGCGACTGGAAAAAAGCGCAGGTGACGCCTGTATATAAGAAGGGTAGAAGGACGGACCATCAACAAATTACAGACTAATATCCTTAACATCAGTTTGTTGCAGGATTCTCGAACATATTCTCAGTTCGAATATAATGAATTTCCTTGAGACAGGGAAGTTGCTGTCCATGCATCAGCACGGCTTTAGAAAGCATCGTTCCTGCGAAACGCAACTCGCCCTTTTTTCACATGATATCTTGCGAACCATGGATGAAGGGTATCAGACGGATGCCATATTCCTTGACTTCCGGAAAGCGTTTGACTCGGTGCCTCACTGCAGACTCCTAACTAAGGTACGAGCATATGGGATTGGTTCCCAAGTATGTGAGTGGCTCGAAGACTTATAAAGTAATAGAACCCAGTACATTGTCCTCGATGGTGAGTGTTCATCGGAGGTGAGGGTATCATCTGGAGTGCCCCAGGGAAGTGTGGTAGGTCCGCTGTTGTTTTCTATGTACATAAATGATCTTTTGGATAGGGTGGATAGCAATGTGCGGCTGTTTGCTGATGATGCTGTGGTGTACGGGAAGGTGTAGTCGTTGAGTGACTGTAGGAGGATACAAGATGACTTGGACAGGATTTGTGATTGGTGTAAAGAATGGCAGCTAACTCTAAATATAGATAAATGTAAATTAATGCAGATGAATACGCTAAAGAATCCTGTAATGTCTGAATACTCCATTAGTAGTTTAGCTCTTGACACAGTCACGTCGATTAAATATGTGGGCGTAACATTGCAGAGCGATATGAAGTGGGACAAGCATGTAATGGCAGTTGTGGGGAATGCGGATAGTCGTCTTCGGTTCATTGGTAGAATTTTGGGAAGATGTGGTTCATCTGTAAAGGAGACCGCTTATAAAACACTAATACGACCTATTTTTGAGTACTGCTCGTGCGTTTGGGATCCCTATCAGGTCGGATTGAGAGAGGACATAGAAGCAATTCAGAGGCGGGCTGCTAGATTTGTTATTGGTAAGTTTGATCATCGCGCGAGTGATACGGAAATGCTTCAGGAACTCAGGTGGGAGTATCTAGAGGAAAGGAGGCGTTCTTCTGGTGAATCGCTACTGAGGAAATTTAGAGAACCAGCATTTGAGGTTGACTGCAGTACAATTTTACTGCCGCCAACTTATTTCGCGGAAAGACCACAAAGATAAGATAAGAGAGATTAGGGCTCGCACAGAGGCATATAGGCAGTCATTTTTCCCTCGTTCTGTTTGGGAGTGGAACAGGGAGAGAAGATGCTAGTTGTGGTACGTGGTACCCTCCGCCACGCACCGTATGGTGGATTGCGGAATATGTATGTAGATGTAGATGCCAATCCTGAGCGGCCCATTCGGCATGTTGTTGGGCCCATCCGTACCGCGCTGCACGGTGTCGTGGTTGCAAAGATGGACCTCGGGAGTGATGTTGCGCATCATGCAACCTATTGCGCGCAGTTTGAGTCGTAACACGACATCCTGTGGCTGCACGAAAAGCATTATTTAACATGGCGGCGTTACTGTCAGGTTTCCTCCGAGACATAATCCGTAGGTAGCGGTCATCCAATGCAGTAGTAGCCCTTGGGCGGCCTGAGCGAGGTATGTCATCGACAGTTCCTCTCTGTCTGTATCTCCTCCATGTCCGAACAATATCGCTTTGGTTCACTCCGAGACGCCTGGACACTTCCCTTGCCGAGAGCCCTTCCTGGCACAAAGTAACAATGCGGACGCGATGGAACCGCGGTATTGGCCTTCTAGGCATGGTTGAACTACAGACGTGGTGTCTGTAGTTCAACCATTCCTGGACGGTCAATACCATGAACCTACTTCCTGATGGAAAGACTGGAACTGATCGGTTGTCGGACCTCCTCCGTCTAATAGGCGCTGCTCATGCATGGTTGTTTACATCTTTGGGCGGCTTTAATGACATCTCTGAACAGCCAAAGGGACTTTGTCTGTGAAACAATATCGACACTGAACGTCTATCTTCAGGAGTTCTGGGAACTGGGATGATGCGAAACTTTTTTTGACGTGTGTAAATGCACTGCGTGGTGTCGGTGTATGGAGCCCAGCCGCGGCCCGCGTGAGAGATAGGCCGCGGTGCGTACATCGTGTCACGTGACACTGCAGGTGTTACGAGTGCCAGCAGCTCTCTGGCGTGGTGCGAGTAACTTTTACAAACGAGTTTAATAATTCTTAAACGCGCGTTTAAATGCATACAAGCTCTCGACAGCACACGAGACAGTTAAGACCGTTAGAGGGTACCTTTTCAATTACATATCAATGTCCTGTGGTTCTGCACGGACCCGAGTGTTTGCGAAGTGCGGCGGACTCCGTATTTCTCGTGGGCGGCTTGCCCAGCGCTGCGACGAGAAGCACGCTTTCCGAAAGAGCCTCTCACCCAGCGGCCGCGATTGCGACCGTGACCGGCGAGAGCGCGCGAAACGCCTAGTTAGCGACGCCACGACCACCTGAGCAGGCGTGTGCGCGCGCTCCATATAAACGAAGGAAACGCAGAGCAGCAGTGGGATCCCGCTGCACGCGGTGCCCCTGCGTACGGCGGGTGGCCGCTGCTGCAGGCGAGGCGTAGCTTAAACTAGAGATGGGGGATCTGCTCTTGAACTAATTCATAGAGTTGAATCTTTCAAAGGAGTGAACAATCAGTGATTCAGAAAAAAAGGACGGTAGCTCCAAACGTTTCCCACGGCAGAGAGAGAGAGAGAGAGAGAGAGAGAGAGAGAGAGAGACGGAGCATATCAGCAGCGCCTCTGTTGGTCACAGCACAGTGCACGCCAGACAACACAGCCAGCGCCGGCCTCTGCCCTGCTTCTACCTTGGCTGCCTGCATTGTGCAGTGCCCCATTGGATTTTGTGTTTCACATATGCCGTGCCGTCTCTGTGCGTCGTCTGCCGCGTGCAGTGTCTGGCGCAGCTTAACTTCGCATCGCACTCTGTCGGCGATCGTTTCAGTCGCACGTCCTGCCCTCTGGGCAGTTGATGCGAGCAACAGGACAGAGAGCCACCTAGCGGATAACATAGGAACTACTTGCAACAACCTGCTCGCAAGGGAACGGACGATTTGTCTCAGAGCGGGTGAGTGGTGGCCGTTCACCGCTCCCCCCACCCTCGGAACTCGCCCGCTCAACGCTCACCCCACCGTTCTCGACTCTAGCCAGAGCGTTGAGCAAAGCAACTCAGGTGTCACTCTGGTCTCTGCGGTCTTAGCTCACGCAGTAATACAGCTCGCGGCTCAACCAGCTCGACTCTGTGCTTCTGCATCGGAGTTCGTCTCTACTGGATATTGTTCTTCGTAGTAATACCGCTATGTATATTACATAATTATGTTATGTATACATCATTTGTTTTATTTTATTTTTATTTGTTTAAACTGATCAGATTAGGTTCCTGACGACTCCTCTTACTATAGGATTTTTATTATGGACACTCGAATTTACACTTTAATTACGAGCGAACCGATAAACGTATCGCAAAATGTGATACACCAATATTTTCCTTGTTTTATTCTGCTTAAGGCTATATGCAGCACTTTCGTTTTACAGTCAAATTTATATATTTTTTTCTTATTCTGGTACGGATTTTGCGATTTTATGCGTCTTCGGAAGGAAACGTTCACTTTAAAAATATATGGCTTGCGATGTATTTGTATGAGGTTAATGAAATTTTAATACATTATAGCCAAATATATTGTTAATGTAAATCTCAAGTTACAACATTTTCCGATCACCCAAAAAACCAAAATAGTGCAAAATAAATCAGTAATCAAAAACTTTGTCATATCATGGAAATTTCAAGAAACAATACAAAATTCTTACTCATTATCTGTGTTACTTCAAAATAGGATCAAATAAGATCAAAATACAGGTATAGTACTGGAATAAACCAAGTTTAAAGGGCAATGTGCCTTCCATTTATTTTCTATTGTAAATGAGTGGTGAGTCATGAAAAAGAGCTAATTCATTTCAGGGAGTGAACAGTTCTGATCCAATCTCTGAAAAGAACAGTTTTGCCCATCTCTAGCTTAAGACTGCTGTTTCCTCCACAGAGTCCGCCCATCCCAGCCACATTCCGACCCTCTAGCACGACCCTGCAATGTCTTCCATAAATAAATTTGCAATGATGCACGTCAACGAGCTTCCCACTGTTGCTCTATCTGTCTACTAATAGTGCTGGTCACTGAATTAAAAAAAAGGCATGCGGAAGTCAAAAAAAGGTTCGTTAATTCAACACTAAACCTAACATCAATTAACTGTAACGAAACAGACAGGGGAACACGAGTGAAGTGAGAGACCACACCAAAACTTACTATAATATCACAGTCATTGAAATTCATTCCCCGTAATCGACGTAAGAAATCCGCCGAGTTCTCAACGTGATGATCACACAGACCAACTAGTGGGCTCGACAGAGTAGCAAGGTGTTTTGCTACACGATAAGTCGAAACACTAATCTTTTTCCCACGTCTGCCGTAACTCTTGAGGTTCTAAGTCTTCCGTACACTCAGATAAACTGTTTCTTACATCCAGAGAAATTCTTCTACCACCATGATCATCGCACAGTCGGATTTCTCATCACACTGAGTGTTTCTGCAGAAAATTATAATGCGACAATTATATACTTACCACAGTCCTCTTTCTTGGAGACCACAATGACCTTTACGAACAGAATTACATGTACATGAATTTTCATGGTAATCTATTTAGTTTTCTTCCCCTTAATTTTCTTCTGTTCTGAACATTAATTAAGTTGAGAGTGTCTGCAACACTATTTTTTTGTTGTCTGTATTTCTTTCTACGACTATCGATCTAACATGTACTTGGATACCTACACACTACTCTACATGCAGTTTGTTGTGTCTAGACAAGACAGTCTAGACACAAGGCGGAGATACCGAAAGGGCACGCGTCAACTCACGCCGACTGGCGTGAATTCTGGAACAGGATACGTAATTAATGCTATAATGAAAAGTACGTAGCTGAGGTTATACTTAACTTTATTCCATCATTGTGGTACATCGCTCTTGGGTTATACAAGTGAGACTCTCTCCAGATATGGTTAATGGCACCTTGCTAGGTCGTAGTCATGGACTTAGCTGAAGGCTATTCTAACTGTCTCTCGGCAAATGAGAGAAAGGCTTCGTCAGTGTAGTCGCTAGCAAAGTCGTCGTACAACTAGGGCGAGTGCTAGTACGTCTTTCTTGACCTGCCATGTGGTGGCGCTAGGTCTGCAATTACTGACAGTGGCGACACGCGGGTCCGACATGTACTAATGGACCGCGGCCGATTTAAAGCTACCACCTAGCAAGTGTGGTGTCTGGCGGTGACACCACACAGTTTACCTGTGTCACTTTCCACCCTCAGTCGGGTAATCTTTTAATGTGAGAAAGAAACAACTATAGGTTTCCGTTACTTCAAATTATCTTGACCAATTTTACGCTACAGAAAACTATGTTACTAATGCCTGTACCAATGTTAGGGTTATTGACACTCGGAGAACAGTTAAAAAACTTATTTCCTTGGGTAGCTTTACTGTTTGTCTTTAATGTAGTCTGAGAAGGACACCCGTACAGGGTGTCCAGCGAAGGTGACCCTAATTTTACAATAAAATATCTCCACAACTGAGATTGATAGACTGAAACAAATCGCACGTTTATTGTGAAAGCTGTAAGAATTTTAAACATAAGTTTGGAAATAGTTCGAAAAACGGCTAACAGACGACGCTGTAATCGCAATATGTAGTGCCTATCAAGAGTGAGCCGATGCTCAGAGCGATGAGTTTCACCACTGAAACGTGAAAGGGGGTTAGCCTACCGAAGGAAGAGGCTGAAATCATGTATCGCCGGCCGCGGTGGCCGAGCGGTTCTAAGCGCTTCAGTCCGGAACCGCGCGACTGCTACGGTCGCAGGTTCGAATCCTGCCTCGGGCACGGATGTGTGAGATGTCCTTAGGTTAGTTAGGTTTAAGTAGTTCTAAGTCTAGGGGACTGATCACCTCAGATGTTAAGTCCCATAGTGCTCAGAGCCATTTGAGTGATTTTTGAAGTCATGTATTCCTTTGAACAACGTGCTTTCCTGGTACTGAAATACCACAGGATAGAGTACAGTACTACAGCAACAAGGTGCAGTTTTCAAACACGATTTCATGTTACAAAAGAACCAGGCGCGAAAAACGTTCGCAAGTTCTTCGCCAAATCCCAACGTACAGGCAGCGTGGTTGACGATCTAGAAGAGAACGTTGGCCCGAGGCAAACTGTAATTTCTCCTGAAAATTTCGCCACAATTTCTGTAATTGTCCGCGCGAGGAATTGCAGCAGAGACTGGTTTGAAGAGTTACAGCACGCAGAAAATACAGAGGCAGAGCCTACATATGTTTCCATTCAAAATCCAAAGCCAAGAGGCCACACCTGCACGAGCTACGTGCTGACTTTACGAACCAGACTCTCACAATGACTGATAATGAAGGTAATGTTACTTAAAATTCGTCTTGATTGCAAATTTTTTTTTTATTAGTCATATGACCTGTTTAGGTTCATTCAGAACCATCTTCAGATCTGTAAAAATAATTATACTAATTTACTATTTCACGGAAGCAAATCTTTTTCATCCTATCTAATCAACATCAAATGTACTAGAACGTACCTGATATTTCAGTTACAGGAGTAACCCGTCCAAATCCAGGAACTTTCACATGCTACGTCACATAAAATTGGTTGGCAGAGTGCACGTCATTTATATTAATTATAACACTATTACCGACAGGTGGCGTCTGGTACATTTGTTACATTCCATTTGCATATACTGTATTCAGTAGATCTTTTTAATATTAAAAATATTTAATTAAAATATGTAGATGTCAAAGTTAAAATCTGTACTTGTCAGGATTAAAAAACAGTAAAATTATCATTTTTATACGATCTAAAAAGCATAGGGCGATTTATATATCTATGGTGCTGGTGTGAACTTGTTTTCCTCTACGGTCTGCTTCCCTGGTTCCCGCCAGTTTGGTGTTGTGCCGCGACTGAGTGGACCATGGCACAACATCGTAGAGACTGTACTTTGTGTACTTTGGTACTCGCAAACTCACTCATCAAAATCTATAGGGTACTTCCTGTTGACGTAGAATCACGACATTTGGTAAGAAGCAAGGTTTCACAATACAAGTAAGAGGAAAAATCCTAAAAAATGTTAGTTTTTAATTATATTACAAGAAACAAACTTTTTGTCATTTGTTATCCGACTCTCTGTTTGTCCCTATGTTAAAATTCCTTTTCCTCAGGAACGGGTAGACATATCAAGTAGAAACTTATATCACATACGTAGGACTATGGTCCCTTGGCGATGTAAAAAAATTTAAGCTTCTACGTCAATGCTGTCAAAAGATGCCGCTATTTATTTCACATGTTTTGGTACCAGCAAACTCATCAAATTACAACACATACGAAACTACACAAAAACATTAAATTTAAAACTAAACTTTCTCCAAACTTTTGCAATTCCCCCGACTGATATGTTCCTAACATCAATATCGATAACAGGCAAAAATCGTCAATATTCTAGATTCCCAGGATAGATAAACTTTCTATATACGTTATTTGTACGGAACCCTGAGAGCGGGAGTCGTACTTCCCCTTCGATTTTTTTTATTTCGACAATCATATTCATGCTAAATATTTGTAAAGAACGAGAAAACAATGCAATAAGATTCGATACCGAAGGTAACGAGTAACGATTATTCTGTGACGGGACTGTGCCTCTACAGCAGAGAACAGTTGTACAAAAGGTAGCTGCTCGTCTGGGCGTGGTTGCTGGAAGCCCGCGTCTGCGCTTCCCGGTTGCCTACCACGCCGGCGCGCCGCCCTCAGTGCATCGTCTCCGTTCTTCCCAACAGCGCTCTCTCCACTATCGTTCCTCTGCCTCACAAATTCCTACGCTGGAGACGCTCGTTCTGTGGCTAACAGATTTCGAAGACTGAAAAATCTTCAAGACTGCCGATGTTTTACAGAAGCTAGAAATTTACCACCGACTTCAATGCGAGATTCTGTCCTGGTATCTAAAAAAAAAGAAGAAAGAAAACATTCAAAGAGATTCTGATCCTGTGTAACGTGCACCAGCGGCAAGACACAGTCAATACCTTCATTACGTGATACCACTGGTAATATTACCGATGACAGTGCCACTTAAGCGGAGTTAACAAAAACGATTCTCCGAAATTCCCTGGATGTGTAGGGTGTCGCATTGTCCATCTAGAACTGTCCAAGTCCGTTGGAATGCACAATGGACATGAATGAATGCACGTGATCAGACAGGATACTTACGTAGCTGTCACCCGTCAAACTCGTATCGAGACGTATAGGGATCCCATATCACTCCAACTGCACACACCCCACTCCATTAGAGAACCTCCAGCAGCTTGAACAGTCCCCTGCTGACATGTAGGATTCGTGGATTCATGAGGTTGTCTCCATAGCCGTACACGTCCATCCGCTCGATACAATTTGAAACTAGACTCGTCCGACCAGGCAACATGTTTCCAGTCAACAGTCCAATGTCGGTGTTGACGGGCCCAGGAGAGGCGTAAAGCTTTGTATTGTGCAGTCATCAAGGGTACACGAGTGGGCCTTCGGCTCCGGAAGCCCATATCGATGATGTTTCGTTGAATGGTTCGCACGCTGACACTTGTTGATGGCCCAGCACTGAAATCTGCAGCAATGTGCGGAAGGGTTGTACTTCTGTCACGTTGAACGATTCTCTTCAGTCGTAGTTGGTCTTGCAGGATCTTTTTTCGGCCGCACCGATGTCGGAGATCTGATGTTTTACCGGATTCCTGATATTCACGGTACACTCGTGAAAAAGTCATACGGGGTAATCCTCACTTCATCGCTATCTCGGAGGTGCTGTACGCCGGCCGTGGTGGCCAAGCGGTTAAAGGCGCTACAGTCTGGAACCGCGCGGCCGCTACGGTCGCAGGTTCGAATCCTGCCTCGGGCATGGATGTGTGTGATGTCCTTAGGTTAGTTAGGTTGAAGTAGTTCTAAGTTCTAGGGGACTGATGACCTTAGAAGTTAAGTCCCATAGTGCTGAGAGCCATTTGAAGGTGCTGTACCCCATCGCTCCTGCGTCGACTATAACACCACGTTCAAACTCACTTAAATCTTGACAACCTGCCACTGTAGCAGCAATCGATTTGACAGGGACACTTGTTGCCGATCGCAGCGGGGTATTCTGCCAGTTTACATATCTGTGTGTTTGAATACGCATGCCTATACCAGTTTTTTTGGCGCTTCAGCTGCATACGTAGCAATCATATACAACAGCATACTCGGCAGAAGATCCGTACCTAAAATCTGGAAGGTCCACAGCTCACACCAGTACTCAAGAAAGAAAATAAGAGTAATCGGATGAATTACTGACCCATATGACTGGCGTCGATTTAGTGTAGGTTTTAGGAACATATACCGTATTCGAACATTATCTGCTACCCCGAAGAAAACGATTTATTGGCACGTAGCAAGGATTCAGAAAATATCGATCTTGTGAAATTCAGCTACCTTATTCACACGAAGAAACGAATGCTATCGACGGGATCTCTCATTGAGTCCGAATTTCTAGATTTCCAAAAGGCTTCTGACCCAGTTCCTCACAAATGGCTTCCAGCCAGATTGCGCGTCTGTGCAAAATCGTCGCAGTTGTGCGACTTGATTGGTGATTTCCTGTCACAAAGGTCACAGTTCGTAGTTACTGACGGACAGTCATCGGGTAAAACTCACGTGATATCTGGCGTTCCTTAAGGAAGTGTTATAAGCTCTCTGCTTTTATAAAAATACATAATCCATTTGGGAGACAATCGGAGCAGCCCTCTTAGATTTTTTGCATACGATGACGTCGTTTACCGTCTAATAAAGTCACCAGATGATCAAAACGAATTACAAAATGATGTAGATACTAAATCTGTGCGTTGCAAAACGTGACAGTTAACTATAAACTATAAAAAGTATGGCGGTCTGTAAGCGAGGCACACACGTGACGTCACGCGGTGCCACCAGCCGGAAGAGCTCGCTCTGCGCGCGCCTCCTTCCGAACCTAGCTCGAGGAGTTTCGACGAATCTCACAATATGCAACATTGTCCCTAAAGATGCTTTTAGTCGCTTCCACAGCGAAGAAACCCTGCCTCGAAATCTGGCAGAAGTTCCAAAGCGATTCTGGTCGTGCGTGAAGTGCAACAGCGGAAAGACACGATCAGTAGTTTTACTGTGCGATAGCAATGGTGATGTTACTGATGAAGTTCCACCAAAGCAAAGCTAATAAACACGGTTCTTGGAAAGTCTTTCACAAAAGAGAACGAAATAAAAATTCCTTAATTCGAGTCAAGAACTGCTGCCAAAGCAACTAACTTAGAAACAGAAATCCTTGGTGTAGCGATGCAACAAAAATCATTTAATAAATGCAAGTATTTCGGTCCAGAATGTATAACAATTAGGTTGTTTTCAGAGTATGCTGACACAATACCTCCATACTAGTCATATACAACTGGTCGCACGACGGAACATCCGTACCTAGAGACTGGAAAGTGGCACACATCACACCAATACTCAAGGAAGAAAATAGAAGTAATCCGTTCAATTACATACCCATATCACTGGCGTCGACTTAAGGGAGGTAGAACGTCAAACGGCCGACTTGGAGCAGGAGAGGCATCACAGGACATTTTAATTTCCAGTGTCTATACTTTTACAAATAAATTCATAAAACTTTGTCAGCATGACCAGGAAGGATTCAGGATTCGCACTCGTAGCGGCGGAAGTTCAAAAACATAACAAAATTTTTTTTTACATGTGAAATTTCATCATTTTTTCACTTACTATTGGCTGCATTTGTTGCTATAGGTACACTTTTCTTCATAAGTAAGAGAGACCGTTGGATGAATTTTGCACAGCATACAAACCATACTTACAGGTGTCTGAAACTCTAGAATCTATTTAATTTATGAAAAAATGAATGAGCTGTTACGTTTTAAACGTTATGTTTAGAAAAAAATCAAATTTTGTAGTTAATTATCTCAATTTTTACCACAGTTTTTAATAGTTTTGGAAAATTCTAGAGTTTCATACACCTGTAAGTACGGTTTGTATGCTGTGCAAAATTCATCAAAGAATCTCTCTTACTTGTGAAGAAAAATGTACCTATAGCAACAAATGCAGCCAAAAGTAAGTGAAAAAAATGATGAAATTCATATCTAAAAAAAATTTTTTTTGTATGTTTTTGCACTTCCACTCCTATGAGTGTGAATCCTGAATCCTTCCTGGTCATGCTGACAAAGTTTTATGAATTTATTTGTAAAAGTACAGACAGTAGAACATAAAATGTCCTGTAATGCCTCTCCTGCTCCAAGTCGGCCCGTTTGACGTCCTACCCCCCTTAAAGCTAGACTTTGGAACATATTCGGTGCTCGAACATTGTGAATTACCTCGAAGAAACGATCTACTGATGCAGTCAGAAAATATTGCTCATGTGCAACACATCTAGGACTTAATTTACACGAGGTGTTATCGATAAAGGACCTCAAATTGAATACATATTTCTAGACTTCCAGAAGGCTTTTGATACCGATCCTCGCAACTGGCTTCTAGTCAGACTGTGCGCCCATGGAGAATCGTCGCAGTTGTGTCACTGGATTCGTGATTCCCCCTGCCAGAGGGGTCACAGTTGGAGTAACTGACGGAAAGTAATGGAGAGAAAGACAAGCGATAACTGGCGTTCCCCGTTTGCATCTCTAAACACGTAGTTCATTTAGGAAACAATCTGAGCAGTCCTCTTAGAATGTTTGCGTGTGATGCCGACGTTTACCGTCTAATAAAGTCATCAGACGATCAAAACTAATTACAAAATGAATTAGGTAAGACGTCTGTACTATGCAAAAAGTCTCTAAACTATAAAAACCCTGAGATCGTCAACGTGAGTACTAAAAGGAATCAAATTTCGGTTACATGATAAATGACATAAGCCTAAAGGCTGTCAATTTAACTAAATACCTAGGGATAACAGTTATGAACAACATAAACTGGAACGATCACATAGCAAATGTTCTGGCGAAGGCGAACCAAAGACTGCGATTTAGTGGCAGAACCCTTAGAAGATGCAACAGGCCTACTAAAGGGACTGCCTACACTACGCATGTCCGACCTGTTCTGGTGCGCTGTATTGGGTCGATAACGGCCTGATAGTATTGACGGAGGACATCGATAAAGCTCAGAGAAGGGTAGCTCGTTTTGTATTCCCGCGAAATAGGAGAAAGAGTGCAACAGAATGGATACGTGAGTTGTGGTGGCAATCGTTAAAACAGAGCCGTTTCGAATTTCAATCACCTACTTTACGGGAAACTACAGTCGCAATTTTTCCCGAGGGCATGCAGCTTTACTGTATTTGTACAGAAAGCAGATGGAGGGGTATGAAAGGGAAGCAGTGGTTGGGAAGGGAGTGAGACAGGGTTGTAGCCTATCCCCGATGTTATTCAATCTGTATATTGAGCAAGCATAAAGGAAACGAAAGAGAAGTTCGGAGTAGGTATTAAAATCCATGGAGAAGAAATAAAAACTTTGAGGTTCGCTGATGACATTGTAATTCTGTCAGAGACAGCAAGGGACTTGGAAGAGCAGTTGAACGGAATGGACAGTGTCTCGAAAGGAGGGTATAAGATGAACATCAACAAAAGCGAAACGAGGATAATGGAATGTAGTTGAATTAAGTCGGGTGATACTGGCGGAATTAGATTAGGAAATGAGACACTTACAGTAGTAAAGGAGTTTTGCTATTTGAGGAGCAAAATAACTGATGATGGTCGAAGTAGAGAGGATATAAAATGTAAACTGTCAATGGCAAGGAAAGCGTTTCTGAAGAAGAAAAATTTGTTAACATCGAGTATAGATTTAAATGTCAAGAAGTCGTTTCTTAAAGTACTTGTATGGAGTGTAGCCATGTATGGAAGTGAATCTTGGACGATAAATAGTTTAGACAAGAAGAGAATAGAAGCATTCGAAATGTGGTGCTACAGAAGAATGCTGAAGATTCGACAGGTAGATCACTTAACTAACGAGGAGGTATTGAATAGAATTGGGGAGAAGAGGATTTTGTGGCACATCTTGACCAGAAGAAGGGATCGGTTGGTAGGACATGTTCCGAGACATCGAGGGATCCCCAATTTATTACTGGAGGGCAGCGTGGAGGGTAAAAATCGTAGAGGGAGACCAAGAGATGAATACACTAAGCAGATACAGAAGGATGTAGGCTGCAGTAGGTACTGGGAGATGAAGATAGAGTAGCATGGAGAGCTGCATCAAACCAGTCTCAGGACTGAAGACCACAACAACAACAACAACAAACTTTTTCCTACGATTGCGAAAATATTTTGTTGATCCCCTCTTAAATAGGAATATATGATCAGTGTAAGGAATCAGAGATCGCAAGGAAAGATTTGAGTGTTTGCTTTTCCGAATGGTTATTCGTGAGTGGAACGGTCGTGAAATAGTCTGAAGTAGTTACGAGGTTAGGTGTGAATTGCAAAAGAATCATGTAGATATAGAGATTGATGAACAGTCAAATCTAAGGGCCGCGCACTATAATTTTTGCTAAAGTGCAGGATAACACGAATAAATATTGATTCAAACAGAAAGGAAGTCACCAATCAATCGCAATTCAGTCTGTGTTTTATTGCACATCCTGACTTCAGCTGCAGTACAGCTATCATTCATGCGTTTGAAGTGAGTCGTTATGGACAGTACTGACTTGTAAATGGACATCTTATTCCACTGCTGCAACATGAACATAGCTTACTTTGAACAAAAATAGGGAGCACGCGGCATTTGAAAAGTAAGACGTCAGAAGCTAATACCTAAATCCTGACATTTTGACAAACTAATCAGCACGAACTACAATTGTGACAGATTGAACTAATCGGAACTTGGTTCACATCGCTCTGAGCACTATGGGACTTAACTTCTGAGGTCATCAGTCGCCTAGAACTTAGAACTAATTAAACCTAACTAACCTAAGGACATCACACACATCCATGCCCGAGGCAGGATTCGAACCTGCGACGTAGCGATCGCTCGGCTCCAGACTGTAGCGCTCAGAACCGCACGGCCACTTCGGCCGGCTAATCGGAACTACAAGAAATTTTCTCGAAGAGGATTCGTAGGCAAGTGACCGTCAGAATGATCGCGGGATCCACGGGTGTAAATAACGTTGTGGCGGTGATCAGGTAATTTCTCCACTCCCAGAGTCCAAAGTAGGCTCGCTCTAGCTGCTTGTTTCTAAATTTTTTCACGGGTCTATTCTTCTTCTCTTCTTCAGTAGCGCTACAGCCCTTGGTGAGCCTTGGCTTCTTCAACAATCTTCCTCCACACTTCTCGGTTATTTGCTGCTCTTTTCCACCCCCGGACTCCCATATTGGTGATATCCATTATTACTTCGTCGATCCATCTTCTTCTAGGTCTCCATTTTCGCCTAACTGAATGGATCATACCTTTCATCATTTTCTTTGGGATTCTATCCTCTGCCATTCGCTCCAAGTGTCCTAGCCATAGTATTCGCTGTGATTTCACAAATTTTACTATGTCCCTGCCCTGTTTTAACTCTTGTAATTCGGCATTGTAGCGTATTCTCCAGCCTTCTTCCTCCGGCTCAGAGGTATGGACGTTGACAGAACACCTTAAAAATGCACTAAGAAGCATTGAGCGGAAAATACTACGCAAAATCTATGGGTAACAGGTCTGTTCCAGCACCCATTGTTGCCTTACACACACACACACACACACACACACACACACACACACAGAGAGAGAGAGATATTTCGACAGTCTGCTGGCGCCCGCCTGGTTACGTCACGTCACACGGCGCCTACTCGATCTGATCTCCTGGGCCCGTGTAACAGTAATCCCGGTGGAAACCCGATAGCCTGAGGCCGGCCGCGACTAGAGTGACACCGCCTGTGCCGTTTGCAAGACGTGACGCGTCTGGCGAACTTGTGGAAATGCTCCGTATTGGCAGGCAGTGCCGTGTGGCGCACTGGAGGCAATTTGGTGAAGAGTATCAAGACTGTCAATGTTGATTGCAATACTCTCTTTCAAACTCTTAAGGTGGCAGGGGTAAAATACAGGGAGCGCAAAGGCTATTTACAATTTGTACAGAAAGCAGATGGCAGTTACAAAAATGGTTCAAATGGCTCTGAGCACTATGGGACTCAACTGCTGTGGTCATAAGTCCCCTAGAACTTAGAACTACTTAAACCTAACTAACCTAAGGACAGCACACAACACCCAGCCATCACGAGGCAGAGAAAATCCCTGACCCCGCCGGGAATCGAACCCGGGAACCCGGGCGTGGGAAGCGAAAACGCTACCGCACGACCACGAGATGCGGGCTGGCAGTTACAAGAGTTGAGGGACATGAAAGGGAAGCAGTGGTTGGGAAGGGAGTGTGACAGGGTTGTAGCCTATCCCCGATGTTATTCAATGTGTATATTGAGCAAGCAAAAAATGAAACAAAAGAAAAGTTTGGAGTAGATATTAAAATCCATGGAGAAGAAATAAAAACTTTGAGGTTCGCCGATGACATTGTAATTCTGTCAGAGACAGCAAAGGACTTGGAAGAGCAGTTGAACGGAATGGACAGTGTCTTGAAAGGAGGGTATAGGTGGTGGTTAGTGTTTAACGTCCCGTCGACAACGAGGTCATTAGAGACGGAGCGCAAGCTCGGGTTAGGGAAGGATTGGGAAGGAAATCGGCCGTGCCCTTTCAAAGGAACCATCCCGGCATTTGCCTGAAACGATTTAGGGAAATCACGGAAAACCTAAATCAGGATGGCCGGAGACGGGATTGAACCGTCGTCCTCCCGAATGCGAGTCCAGTGTGCTAACCACTGCGCCACCTCGCTCGGTATTGAAAGGAGGGTATAGGATGAACATCAACAAAAGCAAAACGAGGATAATGGAATGTAGTCGAATGAAGTCGGGTGATGCTGACGGAATTAGATTAGGAAATGAGACACTTAAAGTAGTAAAGGAGTTTTGCTATTTGGGGAGCAAAATAACTGATGATGGTCGAAGTAGAGAGAATATAAAATATAGACTGGCAACGGCAAGGAAAGCGTTTCTGAAGAAGAGAAATTTGTTATCATCGAGCATAGATTTAAATGTCTGGAAGTCGTTTCTGAAAGTATTTGTATAGAGTGTAGCCATGTATGGAAGTGAAACATGGACGATAAATAGTTTGGACAAGAAGAGAATAGAAGCATTCGAAATGTGGTGCTACAGAAGAATGCTGAAGATTAGATGGGTAGATCAGAATAGAACTGGGGAGAAGAGGAGCTTGTGGGACAACTTGACTAGAAGAAGGGATCGGTTGGTAGGACATGTTCTGAGACACCGAGGGATCACCAATTTAGTATTTGAGGTCAGCGTGGAGGGTAAAAATCGTAGAAGGAGACCAAGAGATGAATACACTAAACAGATTCAGAAGGCTGTAGGCTGCAGTAGGTACTGGGAGATGATGAAGCTTGCACAGGATAGAGTAGCATGGAGAGCTGCATCAAACCAGTCTCAGGACTGAAGAGCACAACAACAACAACATCAAGACTGTATGAGGTTGAAGCTAACTGTGAACACTAGAAGGTCCTGAGGAAGAATCCAACCGGCGGGTCGATGCGTCGATCGCGTATGAAAATTGCAGTGTGCCCTCAATGACCGCGAATGTGTGCAGAGTTGGACGACTTTATGAGATGCCTGTCCTCGATCACGCAGCACTGCTGCGATAATGCCAGGGTATGGAGAGCGTTAGGGGTTGGGGTGGGGGGTGGGTGTTATTAAAGTGCGCGTCATTTACGATGGCGGCTGAGTTTAGGTTCGTTCTACGCATCTGACGTCACAAAACGCAGTCAGCCAATGAACAGAGAACGACGTTGCCAGAGCTCGACTGCAGTGCAGAGCACGGACGAGTGTCTTCAGTTTTAGAAACGTTCAGTCATAAATAAAGTAATTGAACAAAAGCAATGTCTTGATAGCAGACTTTCTTTTATAGAAAGTTTGGAAAAAGCATTCTTTATACCAATTGCTTCATATTCTATTAATTAATTAAACCAAACAAGCAATAAGCCTCCAATTCAGACGATAGCAAGGAAAGGTGTTTGTATCATTCTCACTAACCGCTTTTTCGCAATAAAGAACAGCGGTAGTTGTTTATTTCCTATTGTACTTCGACGAAACGTGAGTAATTCATAGTCATACCAGCAGTGTTTGTCGGTATTTTGCACGATTTTTAAAGTCCTGCGGGAGGTTTATTGAATGAAGAACTGCGTTAGCGTAATGGTCAAAGTGTTTGGCTGCTATGCGAAAAGCCGGCCGCAGTGGCCGTGCGGTTAAAGGCGCTGCAGTCTGGAACCGCAAGACCGCTACGGTCGCAGGTTCGAATCCTGCCTCGGGCATGGATGTTTGTGATGTCCTTAGGTTAGTTAGGTTTAAGTAGTTCTAAGTTCTAGGGGACTAATGACCTCAGCAGTTGAGCCCCATAGTGCTCAGAGCCATTTGAACCATTTTTTTTGCTACGCGAAAGGTTGTGAGTTCAAATCTTGTTCGATGCTTAATATTTTCTTTATTTAAAAACAATATCGAAGTGTCTTACTTCATGAATTTTTTTCGTTTGAATGTAATTTTTTGAAATTTCTAGTGGCAACTAAAATCGACCATACGGAAAGTATACGCTATGGACTTTCACCTCTGCAAACTCTTCAAAATTTCGTGCAACGGTTTACTACATCTAATGCTGCACAATAACTGCGTTGAACATCCAAACAAAATTAAGTCATTTATAGGGGGAAAGTATCAGTCAAGAAGATGTGTAAAAATCAAATTTTTAGGCCAAATATTTTTTGTGAAATCGAATGATAAAGTGTGTCAAAGCAGTCGAAACACCTTGTGTCTGCACAGGCGAGCAGTGCAGTGATGACAAAATCGCGCTCAGCGCGGAATGCGGGGAGCACGTCTCTGTAGCAGCGAAAGGGTTAATGCGGCCGTGGTGGCTTTACTTCATAAACTGCACGCTCCCCCCTAAACGTAAGTTTGCGAACTATACTATTGCGCTGTTCTCTTGGCGCGTGCAACTGGCAACGCAGCAATCTCCCGCGTCTGGGCGGGCATGCGCGAACAGCCAAGATAAAAGAATTGAGCTATACACGCTGTGAGGAGCCCTGCCATGTCTCACGGTCAGTGTCAGTATGAATAAATGTGTGCTAGAACGAAAACCTTGACTTGTGTCATTGCGTGTTTCGTAATATCACTCACATGGCGATTTTATCTACAAAGCCTTAGTACCCCGGAGTATCCTCCGATCTTCTTGTTATTCCCTGCGTTATACATTTTCTCTAGCCCAGGGGCGGCCAAGATTTCGGCTCGCGAGCCTCATCCGAGCAAGATTGACCACCATAGCCCCACTGTCGCGCCGTGCTGTCTGAGCGCGAGGTGGGGGAAGAGGGGAAAACTGCGAACGTGCCGCGTTTAAATGGCACACCAGTCGCACTGCATACAACTTGGTTTTATATTTCACATTTATCAACAAGACAGATTAAAAAAGAAAAAAAATTTTGGCCGGGGGGCCCGTATTCGGGGAAGTTCTGCCGCCAAGCGCAAGTCTTATTTCATTCGACACCACACTGGGCGACTTGCGCGCCGTTGATGAGGAGGAAATGATGATGAGGACAACACAACACCCAGTCCCCGAGCGGAGAAAATCTCCAACCCAGCTGGGAATCGAGCCCGGGACCACTTGCATGGGAGGCGAGCACGTTTCCACCCAGCTAAGCAGGCGCACCTCTGTGTTGTGTTCTGTAGTGATAGCTTGTCTTCTGCAAAGCAAACGATGTAAATCTGAATGCGAGTTAACACATCCCTTGATTATTTTTTAAAAAAGTGATTTTTGGTGTTCAAATGGTTCAAATGGCTCTGAGCACTAAGGGACTCAACATTTTAGGTCATAAGTCCCCTAGAACTTAGAACTACTTAAACCTAACTAACCTAAGGACATCACACACACCCATGCCCGAGGCAGAATTCGAACCTGCGACCGTAGCAGTCCCGTGGTTCCGGACTGCAGCGCCAGAACCGTACGGCCACCGCGGCCGGCATTTTTTTTTTTTTTTTTTGGTGTGGCAAAATGTTTTGCGTATATATTTGTTATTACTCACTTTTTGTTGTGATTGATCCTCCTCCTTTTGCGTTCTGAGGTCACTGCACACACATATTAAAGAACTTCGTGTAACTTCGCTTTTATAAATGCCTTTTCACTACACAAAACGCGGTGAGCACTATAGCACTATTTTCTTGCGTTCCAGTATCAATTAATTATTTTTGTCGCGCTGAAGACAAACATAACTTTTATCTGGCACAAACCGTCGGCATGTGGACAGACGCTGATAATTTCACAGAGTTTCGCACTCAAGTTCCCACATAAATGTGACTTATTGAGTTTCCTAATCTAAAAAAAAAAAACTTCTCTCACACAAATATGTCGATAGAAATATTGTAGCACTTTTGCAACCTTATTATGGAGATTTGGGAGCGCTACCTAAGGAAAGCAATATAGACTTCCTCGACAGTTTTAACGTTAAAAATATTTGTTATTAGAACTGGAATTACCTTGCAGGTCAGTCAGTTACATCTGCACATGCAAACAGGAGCTTTCAACTGAATATGACAAAAGATCTGGAAAATAGCTCGGAAACATATGTGAAATTCTCAGAGTCCCCAAAAAGCTCTATAAAACTATTCTTGAACTTCTTTCAAGGCGACAGTTAGTTTTTGAAACCTCGCGTTTTCTTTAACACCAGTGAGCTTAGGGAATTGAACTGTCTTTCTCAGAATGTGCCCCGCTTTTAAATGCATTCCAAAATTTAAAAAAAGTTAACTTGCAGTGTCTTAGTGTTTGCAGTGTGCAGTCAAGTCCATTTAAAACGCAAAGTCCTCAATCCATTCCGCATGTTCTAATTTTCGCTCCTGCACTCCTTTTTCCTTCATAAATTCCAGGACAGCGAGTTTCAAATCCAAAAATCGTTCCCAGCATGCCACTTGACTTAACCAACGTACTTCGCAGTCATATCTGAAGACTCCATACTCTTCGTTCAATTCCACTGAAAGCCATTGCAACTGACAATGGAATAATTCGTGCGACATCCGCAATTTTACTATTCGTACCACTAATTTCTTCTCGTGCTCCATGCCTGCAAATTTAGCACAAAGTACTTTTTGATGTACAGAACAATGAATCCCGATCGTCGATCGTTGTAATTTTTTGCTGTTTAATTATCAACTAAATCTCTAAATTCTTTCCGTATGGTATTGTGATGATTCACAGCAAATATGCAGTACCTTTCGCTTATGCAAATAGATAATTCTCATCCCTTTCTTCCGTCATTGGCAATCATTTTAAAGGACTGTGATGAAGATCGCTAGACTGCTTCTTTTGGTGCATACAGCCATAGGACCTGTGAAAGTTTTTCATACGACGAACAAACAGCAAAGGGTAAACGACGCTGAAGCCAAGATTTTGCCGAACTCAGAGTTGTGCCGAACGAAAAATGCCACGCCGCAATGCTAAATGAAATGTGGCGCTGCTTCGCGTACTTGCGAGAAGAACCGGGCAAGGTCCAGTGACGGGGGAGGGGAGGCATGCGAGAAGTCCAGCACGCCGTGACCGTCCAGAGAAATCTCATGTCCAAGAGTGAGAACTTTTTCTAAATGTTTGCGCAGCGAGCAACAGAGGCGGCAAGTGGGCACCGACCCTCTTTTCATCTAGCTGGATGTGCAAACCGCCTAAAAACCACATCGAGGCTGACTGGCCAGCTCGTCTTTACGGATCTCTAAAGCAGTGCGTTAACACCCTCCGCTACCCACGCCGCTACAAGACCTATCCCCCATAACAATTGTAAAACGCTCATGCTGGAACTTCGGCTCACACGTGTAACGTAATAGACAGTGGACAATTCAATGGGCTCTTTTCGTGGATCCACAGCCGCCACATTAATAGATAAATCAAATGACTTCACTTTGGTTGTGTAACGCTTCTGTAATAGCGTCTTTGGTGCGACGTATTTCAGGCATCACGTCCTTTCAAAAAACATTCACTAAGGCTGCTGATTTATTCAACGCAATGTGACTAACGCTGCACTAAATACACAACAGGGGCAGCACTGTACAGTACAGAACCCGCTGCATTACACAGTGACAGCTGTTCTGGTGATTTTTATTTTACCGGGCGATCAAAAAGTCAGTATAAATTTGAAAACTTAATAAACCACGGAATAGCCGGCCGTGGTAGCCGAGCGATTCTAGGCGCTACAGTTTGGAACCGCGCGACCGCTACGGTCGCAGGTTCGAATCCTGCCTCGGGCATGGATGTTTGTGATGTCCTTAGGTTAGTTAGGTTTAAGTAGTTCTAAGTTCTAGGGGACTGACGACCTCAGAAGTTAAGTCCCATAGTGCTCAGAGCCATTTGAACCAAACCACGGAATAATGTGGATAGAGAGGTGAAAATTGACACACATGCTTGGAATGACATGGGGTTTTATTAGAACAAAAGTATTGCTAGACGCGTGAAAGATCTCTTGCGCACGTCGTTTGGTGATGATCGTGTGTTCAGCCGCCACTTTCGTCATGCTTGGCCTCCCAGGACCCGAGACCTCCGTCCGTGCGATGATTGGCTTTGGGGTTACCTGAAGTCGCAAGTGTATCGTGATCGACCGACATCTCTATGGATGCTGAAAGACAACATCCGACGCCAATGCCTCACCATAACTCCGGACATGCTTTACAGTGCTGTTCACAACATTTTTCCTCGACTACAGCTATTGTTGAGGAATGATGGTGGACATATTGAGCATTTCCTGTTAAGTACATCACCTTTGCTTTGTCTTACTTTGTTATGCTAATTATTGCTACTCTGATCAGATCAAGCGCCATCTGTTGGACATTTTTTGAACTTTTGTATATTTTTGGTTCTAATAAAACCCCATGTCATTTCAAGCGTGTGTGTCAATTTGTACCTCTCTATCGACATTATTCCGTGATTTACTGAGTTTTCAAATTTATACTGACTTTTTGATCACCCAGTATTTAATGTTTCAGTGGCATCGCTTGCTACTCTTAATGTGCACATATAAAATACAGACTATGATTTCCATTTAGTGGTTACTTTAATTTGGACGGATTCAGTATGGGGTGAGCATATTGCTGCATGTGCTCTGGGAGTCTTCCATTGTTGTTCACCTTTTGTCATCTAGTCACTTCATACTCAGGTTATTGGTTCTCGGTGATACATTCACTGCAGCTATAGTAGGTGGGTTGTCTTGAGAAACTGGAGTGGCACCTCAAAAGCGTATCGCACTTGAGGTAACGTGAAAGCGACATTAAAAGGCTGAGGTACAACGATTTGTTTATGTAGTGGCGGCACTGTCACTAAAGCCAAGGGTGCAATGGCTGCCTGCGTCACCAACGACATGATTTTCTGCTTTGAACTGAGCCTCTACACTGTGACAAGAACCTTCCAAACTTGCCAGATGGGTGTCAGTGGGCAAACACTGAGCAGTCTGCAGTATGCAGGCGAGTCCTCGCGACACACCGAGACGCAGCAACGGTGGAGTTCCTGCACAAACTCAAGGAGACAGATACCCATGTGCCCGCAAGCAAGCAAGCAAGCGCGTCTATGTGGGTGGGTGGGGGTGGGGGGCAACACTGATTTAGTAATATTACAAATTAGAGTGCTGCAACGCTCCATGTTTGACCGGCCACGGCTCGCCTGTTGACGTGGGGACCGAGCAGCTCGTGTCCGGCCCCACACGACTCGGCTCGGTCACGTACTCGCCACATGTCTGATGTCCGGATTCCGGACACGCGGATAACCGAGCATGACCTGTCACCGCTGACGTCTCACCTCCCCTCGACCCGGCTCGCTGCTCTGTACTGTACAAATCCAACGCCTCTCTCTCTCTCTCTCTCTCTCTCTCTCTCTCTCTCTCTCTCTCTCTCTCTCTCTTTTAATACAAAAGTAACGTTTCCAAGAACGGGTACGTTACACAGCTAAATTCATAGAGCACTTTCTTTTATAATATTTACTCCCGTCTTCCTAACGTCCAGGAATTTTGTTGTAAATAAAACATTGATCACAAGAGACCAATCTGTGTTAATGTAATGAAATGTAAGCGTCAAATAATGCACCTGATTATGCGAATCAGTCCACATATCAACTGTCGCAGCACATGTTTTATTAATAACTTCCGCTCTTTCGTACTGCATCAGCTTGTTCTTTGACATGTCTGCTTATAGTAGAGGGATGCGGCATGGCATCTCCCACGTTAACTTTTCCGTAATGCGCACCTGGATGTATTAATTCTTGGCCTAGTTCTCTGAAACCTTCACCGCAAACAGCATTAAAAGGTCTCATATCTTTAGCACACGTTGCAACACACTTTGCTGTAATACTATTTTTTATTACTGCCGGTATTCCTGAAGGAGCTGTATCTTTGTGAGGTTTCTTGCAACTGTGTTTCTTTAAAAGAGTAGTTCGCGATTGGAAACAAAATAATGTGGAGCAGTTTATGCACGATACGTACCCAGTAGACGCACTGTTTTCATCTACAACCACCAAAAATATGCTCCGTACTTGGCTTTTTAGACCTTCCCGTCTCTTCAACGTGTAAACATTGATTTCAATCTTACGTCTTACTGCACGGGTTTCCTCGCACTGCATGATTGCAGAGAGAGAGAGAGAGAGAGAGAGAGAGAGAGAGAGAGAGAGAGACCACAAATGAGAAGCCCGTACTGGCTGCAGTCTCACACTGATAATGACACGTGTAATGTGTTTGAAGTTGCGTGCTACGTATTCGGTCACGGCTTCTATGCTCCGTCACTAGGACTAGTGCGGGCAGCCTATCCAGTTAGGGTGTGCTCGCCCCATCTCGTATTTTGTGCTCGCTTACTCGGTCATGCAGGACTCTATTACAAATCATTTTTTGAGATATAAGCTTACATCACAGCTCGGATTTTTCATATGGATTTCGAACAAAGAACCTATCAGGGTCTCGATACATTTACTTTATATCAAAAAGTGCGAGACAGGAGGCTTAGGGAATAACGTCTTGTCGATGATAAGGTCATTAGCGGCAGCGCACAAGCTCGGTTAGTGCAAGGATGGCAGAGGATTAGGCAGCTATCCTTCTCAAGGGAACTGTAGTGGCGTTTACCTTAACAGAAACCTGAATCGGAATGGCTGGATAAGGATCTGAAGCCAACACCCTCCCAGTGTCCCGACCGCTATCCTACCAGAGCCCAAACGGCTCCCCTCCGAGTGCCCCAGACTGCTGGCCTCTGAGTGCTCCAGCATTCTGCCTTCTCAGTGCCCCCAACACTCCCCTGCCAATGACCCCTCACTGCTCTCACAGTGCTCCAACTGCCGCCTTAACATTGCTCCAACCGTTGCCCTCCCAGCGACCCTGGCCTTTGCCCTACCAGAGTGCCACAGCTCCCCTCTCAGTGCCCCAACCTCATCCTCCCATGATCCAGCCTCCACCCTCCTAGTGCCCCATTGCCGCCCTCCCAGAACCCTGCAGCCATCCACCCAGTGCCCCAATCACCATCTCTCAAGACCCAACCTCTGTCCTACCAACAACCATCGCCGCCCTCCCAGAGTGCCATAGGTCCCCTCGCAGTGGTCCAACTGCTGACTGCCCAGAGCCCCAACCTCTGCACTAACAGAGTTCCAATCGCTTCCCATCCAGTGTCCCAAGTTCCACCCATCCAGTGTCCCAACTTCCACCCATCCAGTGTCCCAAGTTCCGCCCATCCAGTGACCCAAGTTCCGCCTTCCAGTTTTCCCAGTTCCGCCTTCCAGTGTCCCAAGTTCCACCTGTACAGTGTCCCAAGTTCCACCCTTCCAGTGGCCCCCAACAACTGTCCACTTAATGCCTCAACTGATTTGTACCTCACTTGGTATAAAGAATGAAGAAGGGTGTGAGCAGACTGTAAGCTGAGCCTGTGAAAATTTGTATGAATCTGGGAAAGACTCAGAGCCCTAGCCTTGTGAATGCAGGACATGTCACCTATGGTGTCAGTCATGAAAATCTGCCATACAGCGTCAAGCTGCCCTGATGTTTGTATCATCATTGTGACTGTCTACACCAATGATAATCAATTTGGTTGTAATGCCCACTAGCAGGCGTACCAGCTTTCACAGGGTTTTCAAAAACATTTTCATAAACTTTTCATAAACTTTTGACAAACAATTTGGTAAGTAATTATTATTATTATTTCATTCTTTTCTCAGACGTTATGTCTGGTCAAAAATGGAAAGTGACGCGGACCTTGATCAAGCGTGACTTCCTTTTAACTGTACGGTATATGTTATATTGCATTTAGGAACTTTCGGGTAATTGAACATGTATCAATAAATACGAATTTCTGTAGTTGTATATATAAGTTTGGATGTAACTGTATTGCATTGATGTACTGGTGGATATTGTTTGGTATGACTCCTGTAGTTGATAGTATAATTGGTATAATGTCAACTTTATTCTGATGCCACATGTCCTTGACTTCCTCAGCCAGTTGGATGTATTTTTCAATTTTTTCTCCTGTTTTCTTTTGTATATTTGTTGTATTGGGTATGGATATTTCGATTAGTTGTGTTGATTTCTTCTTTTTATTGGTGAGTATGATGTCAGGTTTGTTATGTGGTGTTGTTTTATCTGTTATAATCGTTCTGTTCCAGTATAATTTGTATTCATCATTCTCCAGTACATTTTGTGGTGCATACTTGTATGTGGGAACATGTTTTTTTAGAAGTTTATGTTATAAGGCAAGCTGTTGATGTATTATTTTTGCTACATTGTCATGTCTTCTGGGGTATTCTGTATTTGCTAGTATTGTACATCCGCTTGTGATGTGATCTACTGTTTCTATTTGTTGTTTGCAAAGTCTGCATTTATCTTTTGTGGTATTGGGATCTTTAATAATATGCTTGCTGTAATATCTGGTGTTTTTTGTTTGATCATGTATTGCAATCATGAATCCTTCCGTGTCACTGTATATATTGCCTTTTCTTAGCCATGTGTTGGATGCGTCTTGATCGACTTGTGGCTGTGTTAGAGGATACGGGTGCTTGCCATGTAGTGTTTTCTTTTTCCAATTTACTTTCTTTGTATCTGTTGATGTTATGTGATCTAAAGGGTTGTAGAAGTGGTATGAAATTGCAGTGGTGTAGCCGATGTATTTATATGAGTGATTGCTAGTTTCTGCTCGTTCTAGAAAGAATTTTCTTAAATTGTCTACCTGTCCATAATGTAGGTTTTTTATGTCGATAAATCCCCTTCCTCCTTCCTTTCTGCTTAATGTGAATCTTTCTGTTGCTGAATGTATGTGATGTATTCTATATTTGTGGCTTTGTGATCGTGTAAGTGTATTGAGTGCTTCTAGGTCTGTGTTACTCCATTTCACTACTCTAAATGAGTAGGTCAATATTGGTATAGCATAAGTATTTATAGCTTTTCTCTTGTTTATTGCTGTCAATTCTGTTTTCAGTATTTTTGTAGGTCTTTGTCTACATTTTTCTTTTAGTTCTTCTTTAATATTTGTATTATCTATTCCTATTTTTTGTCGGTATCCAAGATATTTATAGGTATCTGTTGTTTTCCATCGCTTCTATGCAGTCGCTGTGGTTATCCAATATGTAATCTTCGTGTTTAGTGTGTTTTCCCTTGACTATTATTATTATTATTATTATTATTATTATTATACGCTTCAACTTACTGTAACTTCTTCATAAATTTTATGAACTAAAGTTACTTCCCTACTTCATAAACCACCATTACTGTGGAACCCGTGGGTGGTTAGAAGAGTTTACTAACAGAGCTATGAAAGTGGGCAGTAGCTAAAAAAGGATGACTATCCCTGGCTTACACAAACAGACTATCAACTAAATTAATACTCACTACTTAAACCGGCTGTACAGCGTAAAGTTTCAAACTTTACGAATGCAAAATGTGAATAAAACAAGTAGTGTTTTACTTCAAGACGATGCCACGAATCCCACGTTAACCTTTTTCCGTCGCCGATTTCCAAATCACACAGACACTTTGGTAAAACAGCGTAAGAAACACGAATCCACGACAGCGCACAGGAAAATTGCAGTATGACAGATCTTAAGATAGAATTTTGATCCGATATTTTCACGTATCACCCAAAGTTTTTCAATGTGCGGCAGTGCATAACATCCCACGCAAAAGCACCCACCCTGCATCAGACAAAAGAGATATTCTCTCGAAAGCTAAATCAGTTTTGAACATCATAACTTCCTTATCATTTGGAAAATAGCGTAATTCTTTTCCACTAGCTGGAAAACGCAGATACACGTTATTCTGCGCTGTACTTACAATTCCTCACTAGAGACGGCAGGACGAGAGTCTTACCTGAAAAAAAGAACAAAAATTAATTTGGAACTATACGAGACATTGAAATAAAAAAATTAGTCAATGTTATCAGAAAAATGCAAGTAATTTGGAGTGACAGTCAACGTACGGTCGGTCAGCGTCAGCCTACAGCGCTCTCTCTCTCTCTCTCTCTCTCTCTCTCTCTCTCTCTCTCTCTGAGTGCGTGTGTATGTGTGTGTGTGTGTGTGTGTGTGTGTGTGTGTGTGTGTCTGTGTGTGTGTGTGTGTGTGTGTGTGCGCGCGCCTCTCAGTCTGTTTATAGATATTTCAAAAAAATCATCCGATTTCACGAAACTATATCTTTGGGCGCTGGTGATCTCCTCATTGAGCGCCTCTAGAAGACATGCACACAAGATTATGTTTTCTACATGAATAATAATAGAAGCTTGGGATAAATTATAGCATATGCTAAAGACTAAAAAGTTTTCATTTTCGAAAGATGCATCCGATCTCACAAGAGTTCACGATGTGATCAAAGGTATCAAGACGCCTATTAGTGGTCACTAATGTGGGGTGTATCCACCCATTACGTTATGACTGCCTGAACTTTGCTGGGAACACTTTCAGTGAGGTGTCTGAGTGTCTGTGGAGGAAGCGGCAGTAAATAAAGTCTACCTGGTCTTGGTTTCCACGTCACAAACACATCACCAACTGTTGACTTGTTCTTGTTGTTGTGGTCTTCAGTCCCGAGTCTGGTTTGAAGCAGCTCTCCATGCTACTCTATCCTGTGCAAGCTTCTTCATCTCCCAGTACTTACTGCAACCTACATCCTTCTGAATCTGCTTAGTGTATTCATCTCTTGGTCTCCCTCTACGATTTTTACCCTCCACGCTGCCCTCCAGTGCTAAATTTGTGATCCCTTGATGCCTCAGAACATGTCCTGCCAACCGGTCCCTTCTTTTTGTCAAGCTGTGCCACAAACTCCTCTTCTCCCCAATTCTATTCAATACCTCTTCATTACTTATGTGATCTACCCATCTTATCTTCAGCATTCTTCTGTAGCACCACATTTCGAAAGCTTCTATTCTCTTCTTGTCCAAACTATTTATCGTCCATGTTTCACTTCCATGCATGGCTACACTCCATACAAATACTTTCAGAAACGACTTCCTGACACTTAAATGTATACTCGATGTTAACAAATTCCTCTTCTTCAGAAACGCTTTCCTTGCCATTGCCAGTACATTTGATATCCTTTCTGCTTCGACCATCATCAGTTAATTTACTCCACAAATAGCAAAACTCCTTTACTAGTTTAAGTGTGTCATTTCCTAATCTAATTCCGTCAGCATCACCCGACCTAATTCGACTACATTCCATTATCGTCGTTTTGCTTTTGTTGATGCGTTCACTATGCTGTTTGTAGTAGCTTACCCGCACTCCTATTTTTTTATTCATTATTAAACCTACTCCTGCATTAACCCTATTTGATTTTGTATTTATAACCCTGTATTCACCTGACCAAAAGTATTGTTCCTCTTGCCACCGAACTTCGCTAATTCCCACTATATCTAATTTTAACCTATTCATTTCCCTTTTTAAATTTTCTAACTTACCTCTCGACTTAGGCAGTTTTAATGGTGCTCAAATGTTGTGATCGATTTGTTATTCAAGTGTCATCCAATGACTAGCCTACTTTCGAAGTTATTGTGTCTCCTGACCAACATATTCCGGTGGTACTGCTCCTCTACAGACAACACAATATTCCCCACCTCTCGTGACACATACACTCCTGGAAATGGAAAAAAGAACACATTGACACCGGTGTGTCAGACCCACCATACTTGCTCCGGACACTGCGAGAGGCTGTACAGGCAATGATCACACGCACGGCACAGCGGACACACCAGGAACCGCGGTGTTGGCCGTCGAATGGCGCTAGCTGCGCAGCATTTCTGCACCGCCGCCGTCAGTGTCAGCCAGTTTGCCGTGGCATACGGAGCTCCATCGCAGTCTTTAATACTGGTAGCATGCCGCGACAGCGTGGACGTGAACCGTATGTGCAGTTGACGGACTTTGAGCGAGGGCGTATAGTGGGCATGCGGGAGGCCGGGTGGACGTACCGCCGAATTGCTCAACACGTGGGGCGTGAGGTCTCCGCAGTACATCGATGTTGTCGCCAGTGGTCGGCGGAAGGTGCACGTGCCCGTCGACCTGGGACCGGACCGCAGCGACGCACGGATGCACGCCAAGACCGTAGGATCCTACGCAGTGCCGTAGGGGACCGCACCGCCACTTCCCAGCAAATTAGGGACACTGTTGCTCCTGGGGTATCGGCGAGGACCATTCGCAACCGTCTCCATGAAGCTGGGCTACGGTCCCGCACACCGTTAGGCCGTCTTCCGCTCACGCCCCAACATCGTGCAGCCCGCCTCCAGTGGTGTCGCGACAGGCGTGAATGGAGGGACGAATGGAGACGTGTCGTCTTCAGCGATGAGAGTCGCTTCTGCCTTGGTGCCAATGATGGTCGTATGCGTGTTTGGCGCCGTGCAGGTGAGCGCCACAATCAGGACTGCATACGACCGAGGCACACAGGGCCAACACCCGGCATCATGGTGTGGGGAGCGATCTCCTACACTGGCCGTACACCACTGGTGATCGTCGAGGGGACACTGAATAGTGCACGGTACATCCAAACCGTCATCGAACCCATCGTTCTACCATTCCTAGACCGGCAAGGGAACTTGCTGTTCCAACAGGACAATGCACGTCCGCATGTATCCCGTGCCACCCAACGTGCTCTAGAAGGTGTAAGTCAACTACCCTGGCCAGCAAGATCTCCGGATCTGTCCCCCATTGAGCATGTTTGGGACTGGATGAAGCGTCGTCTCACGCGGTGTGCACGTCCAGCACGAACGCTGGTCCAACTGAGGCGCCAGGTGGAAATGGCATGGCAAGCCGTTCCACAGGACTACATCCAGCATCTCTACGATCGTCTCCATGGGAGAATAGCAGCCTGCATTGCTGCGAAAGGTGGATATACACTGTACTAGTGCCGACATTGTGCATGCTCTGTTGCCTGTGTCTATGTGCCTGTGGTTCTGTCAGTGTGATCATGTGATGTATCTGACCCCAGGAATGTGTCAATAAAGTTTCCCCTTCCTGGGACAATGAATTCACGGTGTTCTTATTTCAATTTCCTGAAGTGTATTAAGGGGACCACACCGTGGTTCAGGTCGCAAAAAATCGATTTTCGGTTTTCATCATATTTCGATTGATTAACGTTTGATTTAAGTGTTCTCAAAAGGATTTTTTTTTCGAGCATTTAAAGAGCATTTTCCTACCACGTGTGTTTATGTGCCACGCCCATTTTTCTGTCACCCACTTCTCTGCATATATTTTAGATCTTTATATCCCCTACATTGCACGTTAGGGATTTTTTTTTACTCCCGAGTGTGTTGGCTATCCTTGGAACACAACGGTCGGTATTCTTTTGTTTCAGCTGTTTGTAAACAACACGCTTTCAAACACGCGGTTAGTTTTCTTCAACTGTGATTGCGAGTAGTTGTTATAGAAAACTTACAGGTATACTTTGGGCAGGCAATTTGGAGAAATAAAGAAAATCTGGAGGTAATGAAGTGAGATGTTTGGGCCATATTCTTCCGTAAGTCCTCTGCTGATGATAAGCCATGTCATGGATTGTGTCCATCAGGAGAAAATTCGTGGTGCAAATACAATAGGGCTCAGGCAACTGGAGAATCTTATTCTCACCAGCATTTTCTTCCTGCTGCTGTTACTGAAGCAATTGAACCTATTTTCAGAGACTTCGCTCATCCTGACCTTCTAAGGAAATGTCTGCATGGGCAGACACAGAACGCAAATGAATGTTTCAACAGCATAATTTGCAACCACCTTCCTAAAATTTTATTTGTAGGCATGCATACAATGAGACTAGGAATTCATGATGCTGTTATTACAACCAATTGTGGTAATAATGGAAAGTGTTTGGTACTGAGAAACCTAAGAATTAATCCTGGTGAAAATATGACCACTGGGCTGCAACAAACCGATAAAATGAGGATAGCCGATGCAGACAGGTCTGCATCTAATATGGACAAGAAAAACATCCAGGAAGGTCAAAAAGAAGCTGAAAGACCTACTAGAGGCCAAAGAAGGGCCATCATATGCAGCAGGACAGTTTTAATTAGCTGTAAGTAACAAATTTCAAGGGTTTTTTCTTTACCGTCAATTTCCCACGAACTAAAATTTTCAGTACATACGGCGCATTATATCAGGAACTATCATAGATAAATGAATGAAATTTTCAGAGACTCTGCATAACATGAAAAGCCACCTCTGGTACTACATTCATTAATACACTACTGGTCATTAAAATTGCTACACCAAGAAGAAATGCAGATGATAAACGGGTATTCATTGCAGAAATATATTATACTAGGACTGACATTAGATTACATTTTCACCCAATTTCAGTGCATAGAGCCTGAGAAATCAGTACCCAGGACAACCACCTCTGGCCGTAATAACGGCCTTGATACGCCTGGGCATTGAGTCAAACACAGCTTGGATGGCGTCTACAGGTACAGCTGCCCATGCAGCTTCAACACGATACCACAGTTCATCAAAAGTAGTGACTGGCGTATTGTGACGAGCCAGTTGCTCGGCCACCATTGACCAGACGTTTTCAATTGGTGAGAGATCTGGAGAATGCGCTAGCCAGAGCAGCAGTCGAACATTTTCTGTATCCAGAAAGGCCCATACAGGACCTGCAACATGCGGTCGTGCATTATCCTGCTGAAATGTAGGGTTTCGCAGGGATCGAATGGAGGATAGAGCCACGGGTCGTAACACATCTGAAATGTAACGTCCATTGTTCAAAGTGCCGTCAATGTGAACAAGAGAGGAACGAGACGTGTAACCAATGGCACCCCAAACCATCACGCCGGGTGATACGCCAGTATGGCGATGACGAATTCACGCTCCCAATGTGCGTTCACCGCGATGTCACCAAACACGGATGCGACCATCATGATGCTGTAAACAGAACCTGGATTCATCCGAAAAAATGACGTTTTGCCATTCGTGCAGCCAGGTTACTCATTGAGTACACCATCGCAGGTGTCTGTGATGCAGCGTCAAGGGTAACCGCAGCCATGGTCTCCGAGCTGCTGCAAACATCGTCGAACTGTTCGTGCAGATGGTTGTTGTCTTGCAAATGTCCCCATCTGATGACTCATGGATCGAGACGTGGCTGCACGATCCGTTAGAGCCATGCGGATAAGATACCTGTCATCTCGACTGCTAGCGATGGGAGGCCGTTGGGATCCAGCACGGAGTTCCGTATTATCCTCCTGAACCCACCGATTCCATATTCTGCTCACAGTCATTGGATGTCGACCAACGGGAGCAGCAATGTCGCGATACGATAAACCGCAATCGCGATAGGCTACAATCCGACCTTTATCAAAGTCGGAAACGTGATGGTACGCATTTCTCCTCCTTACACGAGGCAACGCCCGTCAAACTTTCCTCATGTCAGCACATTGTAGGTGTCGCCACCGGCGTCAACCTTGCGTGAATGCTCTGAAAAGCTAATCAAAGGGTTCAAATGGCTCTGAGCACTATGGGACTTAACAGCTGAGGTCATCAGTCCCCTAGATCTTAGAACTACTTAAACCTAACTAACCTAAGGACATCACACACATCCATGCCCGAGGCAGGATTCGAACCTGCGACCGTAGCGGTCGCGCGGTTCCAGACTGAAGCGCCTAGAACCGCTCGGCCACAGAGGCCGGCAAAAGCTAATCATTTGCATATCACAACGTCTTCTTCCTGTCAGTTAAATTTTGCGTCTGTAGCTCGTCATCTTCGTGGTGTAGCAATTTTAATGGCCAGTAGTGTATTCCCCCACTAGGATGTTCACAAAAAATTATTTTCTGCAGAAAAACTTAATATTTTTTGTTAATAAATTTAGAAAAGTATTTCCTAAAAACAATAAAATGGATAAAGTATATTTTAGTACAGTTGACTCTATTAGCAACATGAAACATACGGTAAAATTATTAAGGTCCTGCATCAAATAGTTTTTTTTTCAGAAATGGGTCAAATACTTGCCTAAATTAACATGGGTTAGATAGGCAGGGTGTGGTCCCCTTAAATTCAGCATTACATAAACGCATCCAGATGATTTTTGACTAGACGGCGTATATAGATATAGAGGACGCTTAACGAGGAGTTACGTGGAGTCGCGCTTACGTCACGTCAGGTGACCGTGTCCTCGCCGGAGAAGATACGGCCCGTAGCTTCCGGCGGCTGTCGGCAGTGTTGAGCCTGCAGTCAAGGCCATGGGAAGCACGGAGGGCGCGTCTGCTCAGCCCACTGCCAGCCACACATGAACGTCTCTCACGTTCCGGGAAAGTGTCCGCCACTCTGCTGTGGAGAGCGCGCTGCTTTGAAACTTGCTGGCGGACTGAAGCTGTGTCCCGGCCCCTGACTCGAACCCAGAGCCTCCCCATTTGTGAGCAGCCTTCTTACCGTACGTGCTGCCCAGGCAGACTCACCAAACGATCTCTCAGTTTGGGTTCCGCCAGGCAAAAATCAGTAGAATTTGCTGAGAAGTACTTCAGTGAGAAAACAGATTCTTCACAGACTTAGCATGAACCAAATGGGACTAGAAATGAAACCGACTTCATTTCATTATTCAACTAGCAACCCACCCCAGCTTCGCAGTGAGTACTGCATTCAAGCTAATGATACAATATCAGCCCTACGATACCAGGGAGAATCAATATCTTCATTAACATAAAAATAACTTTACACAGATACATGGTCATTAAAACTAAATATTTCGTGTTTAAACAGACACATTCTACATATCTGAATTAGACTGAAACATTTTACTGAAAATTCTGTAAACTTATTTTGTTAATAATTTTAAAGATGTATGAGCGAATGCTATTGTCAAAAATGTACACTCTTTGTTTTATGTGTAACAGCTCTGTTCTGATTTAGTTGTGGGCAGTCTTGATAAGAGAGGTAGGTGGAGCTGTGTGCTCTGTGGAACTGCTGAACGTACACGTGTTTAATGCTGCCAGATCAAGTATGAAATTTTTTTTAGACATCAGTCTTCTGACTGGTTTGATGCGGCCTGCAACGAATTCCTCTCCTGTGCCAACCTTTTCATCTCAGAGCAGCGTTTGCAATCTACGTCCTCAAATATAGGAGTAGTAGTAGTAGTAGTAGTAGTAGTGCTTTTTTTACAAGCATATAGGACATGTCGAAGTATTTACAAGTTTAGACCAATTTAAAATAAGCTAATTCGTATACACATATATTTACAGACTTCTAGTTAGACATAATCATTAGATTTACTCCTGGTATACAATACTTTTTTACAAATAACTTATTAAAATAATGTAATGCCACAACGTTCACTCACATCTCACTATTAGTCACTGCACACACTACACACACATTGTTTCGTAACACGCACGCACACACACACACACACACACACACACACACACACACACACACACACACACACACACACACACACACACACTGGTTATCTCTGGGCCATTTTCTGTACCGCAACTTCCCATTTGCTATCCTGAAAAACTGAGTCAGCATCTCTCCATAATGAGTGAGATGTTGAGCTCAGAAAAAGGAAGAGGTGTTAGTATTGTGCTCGGGGGTAAGTATTTATAGAAAGGAAAAAAGAAGGAAAAAAACAAAGTGAATGTGTTATGTGGAATGTTGGATGTTTTATAATCATCATTATTATTATTATTAATAGTTATTTGTACAACATTTTTTAACAAACCCCTACTCTGCTTTATCTAAGTAACCCTTCAATGTATAAAATGTATTGCATAACAGGTACTTTTTCGCTGCCTTTTTAACTAAGTATATTTTTGAAATTTCTTTAATCTCTTTTTATTGCACAGTTTTATTCCCTGGTAGAAAATGCTGTTTTGAGTTTTATCGTTATTTTTTCTTGGTAAATGTAAGTTGAGTCTATCTCTTGTTGCATGGTCATGGACAGAACTGTTTGTGCAGTAATTACCAATGTTAAACTTCCTGGCAGATTAAAACTGTGTGCCCGACCGAGACTCGAACTCGGGACCTTTGCCTTTCGCGGGCAAGTGCTCTACCATCTGAGCTACCGAAGCACGACTCACGCCCGGTACTCACAGCTTTACTTCTGCCAGTACCTCGTCTCCTACCGTCCAAACTTTACAGAAGCTCTCCTGCGAAACTTGCAACTAGCACCGGGCGTGAGTCGTGCTTCGGTAGCTCAGATGATAGAGCACTTGCCCGCGAAAGGCAAAGGTCCCGAGTTCGAGTCTCGGTCGGGCACACAGTTTTAATCCGCCAGGAAGTTTCATATCAGCGCACACTCCGCTGCAGAGTGAAAATCTCATTCTGAATTACCAATGTTATTTTTGATGTGTATAACTGATTGGTGAATTTATTCATTGGAGCAGTTAAAATCCCCAGTGTTTTGAACAGATCTTTACAATTTGCTGGATGTATTCCTGTCTCTGTCTTCCTCTACAGTTTTTACCCTCTATAGTTCCTTCTAGTACCACGCAAATTATTACGTGATGTCTTTAACAGATGTCCCACCATTCTGACTCCTCATCTTGTCAGTGTTTTCCAAATATTGCTATCCTCGCCGGTTCTCCTGAGACCCTCCTCATTCCTTACCTTATCAGTGTACCCAATTTTCAACATTATTGTGTTGCAACAGATCTCAAATGTTTCTATTCTCTTCTGCTCCGGTTTTCCCACAGTCCATGTTTCACTACCATACAACGCTGTTCTCCAAAAGTACATTATTACTCACATTAAGCCCTATGTCTGGTACTTGTAGACTTCTCTCGGCCAGGAATGCCTTTTTTGTCAGTGCTAGCCTGGTTTTTTACATCCTCCTTGCTCCGTCTATCATCGTGACTCATTTTATTGCCTAGGTAGCATAATTCCTTAACCTTATCTACTTCGTGATCAGCAATCCAGATGTTAAGTTTCTCGCTGTCCTTATTTCTCCTACTTCTCATTACCTTCGTCTTTCTTCGGTTTACTCTCAGTCACCATCCTGTACAAATTAGACTGTTCATTCCGTTCACCAGAACCTGTAATTCTTCGTCAGTTTCTTTCACCTTGAATTTTAATTTTACTGTTGAAACTTTATTTCATTCAGTACTCATGAGAAACCACGTGAATATCCCAATCCATTCATCAGTTAGTGTTTCTAAATATGGGCATAGGGTGCACGACTAGCATCGAAGGATGTAATCAACTAAGATATAACATATTGTAAGAATACAGAAATACAAGTCGCTGAGGAATGAAATAAATAGGAAGTGCAGGGAAGCTAAGACGAAATGGCTGCAGGAAAAATGTGAAGACATCGAAAAAGATATGATTGTCGGAAGGACAGACTCAGCATACAGGAAAGTCAAAACAATCTTTGGTGACATTAAAAGCAACGGTGGGAACATTAAGAGTGCAACGGGAATTCCACTGTTAAATGCAGAGGAGAGAGCAGATAGGTGGAAAGAATACATTGAAAGCCTCTATGAGGGTGAAGATTTGTCTGATGTGATAGAAGAAGAAACAGGAGTCGATTTAGAAGAGATAGGGGATCCAGTATTAGAATCGGAATTTAAAAGAGCTTTGGAGGACTTACGGTCAAATAAGGCAGAAGGGATAGATAACATTCCATCAGAATTTCTAAAATCATTGGGGGAAGCGGCAACAAAACGACTATTCACGTTGGTGTGTAGAATATATGAGTATGGTGATATACCATCTGACTTTCGGAAAAGCATCATCCACACAATTCCGAAGACGGCAAGGGCTGACAAGTGCGAGAATTATCGCACAATCAGCTTAACAGCTCATGCATCGAAGCTGCTTACAAGAATGGAAAAGAAAATTGAGAATGCGCTAGGTGACGATCAGTTTGGCTTTAGGAAAAGTAAAGGGACGAGAGAGGCAATTCTGACGTTACGGCTAATAATGGAAGCAAGGCTAAAGAAAAATCAAGACACTTTCATAGGATTTCTCGACATTGAAAAAGCGTTCGACAATATAAAACGGTGCAAGCTGTTCGAGAGTCTGAAAAAAGTAGGGTAAGCTATGGGGAGAGACGGGTCATATACAGTATGTACAACAACCAAGAGGGAATAATAAGAGTGGACGATCAAGAACGAAGTGCTCGTATTAATAAGGGTGTAAGACAAGGCTGTAGCCTTTCGCTCCTACACTTCAATCTGTACATCGACGAAGCAATGATGGAAATAAAAGAAAGGTTCAGGAGTGGAATTAAAATACAAGGTGAAAGGATATCAATGATACGATTCGCTGATGACATTGCTATCCTGAGTGAAAATGAAGAAGTATTAAATGATCTGCTGATCCGAATGAACAGTCTAAAGAGTACACCGTATGGTTTGAGAGTAAATCGGAGAAAGACGAAGGTAATGAGAAGTAGTAGAAATGAGAACAGCGAGAAACTTAACATCAGGATTGATGGTCACGAAGTCAATGAAGTTAAAGAATTCTGCTACCTAGGCAGTAGAATAACCAATGACGGACGGAGCAAGGAGGACATCAAAAGCAGACTCGCTATGGCAAAAAAGGCATTTCTGGCCAAGAGAAGTCTACTAATATCAAATACCGGCCTTAATTTGAGGAAGAAATTTCTGAGGATGTACGTCTGGAGTACAGCATTGTATGGTAGTGAAACATGGACTGTGGGAAAACCGGAACAGAAGAGAATCGAAGCATTTGAGATGTGGTGCTATAGACGAATGTCGAAAATTAGGTGGACTGATAATGTAAGAAATGAGGAGGTTCTACGCAGAATCGGAGAGGAAAGGAATATGTGGAAAACACTGATAAGGAGAAGGGACAGGATGATAGGTCATCTGCTAAGACATGAGGGAATGACTTCCATTGTACTAGAGGGAGCTGTAGAGGGCAAAAACTGTAGAGGAAGACAGAGATTGGAATACGTCCAGCAAATAATTGAGGACGTAGGTTGCAAGTGCAAAAAAAAAAAAATGTACATGAGGATGCGTGATTCGATGCAACTTCAAAATAATGAACAGTGTCTGGTTCGATGACAGATGTTGAATACTATGCACTGAAGAGGCGCATTACAACAAGTACTTGTAGAATGGGGCATAATATGTAGTGATGTAGTGATGTACATGAGGATGCGTGATTCGATGCAACTTCAAAATAATGAACAGTGTCTGGTTCGATGACAGATGTTGAATACTATGCACTGAAGAGGCGCATTACAACAAGTACTTGTAGAATGGGGCATAATATGTAGTGATGTAGGTTATCTGACAAGAATGGGAGTATTTTTTTGTTTTTTTAAATATATAGAGTGTTGATGGTAAACACTTAAACTTACAGGTCTCCGTTTCTGTGTACTTGGATTTGACAAAAATGAAACTAGAATGCAAAAATTTAAAGTAAATGAAAATAAGTTTTCCGAACTGAATATAAATTCGAAGCCTCCTGTTCCTTCCAAGCAGACACTTTCTTCGGGCCTTCCTTTGGCACCCTGTCATATTTTAATTGTAGTAAAGTTGATTCAAATAAAATTTAAGGAATTTAAGGATTAACTGCGGCCGCGAGGAGTGGTCGCGCGGTTTGAGGCGTCATGTCACGGATTGCACGGCCGCTCCCGTTGGAGGTTCGAGTCCTCCCTCGGGCATGGGCGTGTGTTTTGTTCTTAGTATAAGTTAGTTCAAGTTAGCTTAAGTAGTGTGTAAGTCTAGGGACCGATGGCCTCAGCAGTCTAGTCCCTTAGGAATTCACACACATTTGAACTTTTTTTTTTTTTGATTAAATGCAAACTCGCTTTAAACAAATTCTGTCAGTCATTAAAGTTAGAGAACACGAATCGTCTTTTTCCCTACTGGACGTGGTTTGAAATTCTTAAAGTCTTATTAACGTCCGAGGAGGCAAGGCCGTTGAAATATATTCCTCGTGAATCAGTCTGTTCCTTAATGAAAACCATATCAAACGAAAAGCCTGCACATACAGATAAAGAAAAGCGGCGCGAGACTTTAAGGTATGCTATGGATCGGTAAAGTAACTGTTCACAACGTGACAGTCGTATACAACTTCACAACTGCCAGTGACCACACTCAACTAAGACGCAAAGTAAAAAAACAGATTCAAAGAAATATATGAATAGTCACCAGGTGGGTAGTCATAAGCTTGCATCATGAAAATTAATTTAGGATAAAGAGATACAGCAGGTTACATTACGCAACAGAAAATATGTTGCAGGTATGAAACGAAATGAAAATTCGAACTGAAAGTGACAGCTGGAAGTAAACAACAGCTATCCACATTAATTGCAAACTTAGCGTTTCACACCCATCGAAGTTCGTTTTGAGAACTCTATGTAGTATGTACCAGACACACTGTAATGTATTTTTACTCTTTCTGCCCATCTAGTACTTGTCTTCCATTGCCCTTAGTACAAAGCCACATCGACTGGCTCTTCTGTTACTTAAGACTGAAATTTATACTATTTTCTTTTCTTTATTTTTGTAACATATGTAATTTTTCTCTTATTATATATAAAGTTCACGCCTTATTATATATAATGTTTCTATTAAATACTTCATTCTTATTTTGACACTTATTTCATTTGCATCTATAGAATTTCATTTCTTCGCAATAGTCTAGATTTTTTCCCTTCCGTTTCACCCGACTGATAGACATCCGTTTCGTTTGAGGAAAGATTGTTGTTTGGAGAAAAATTACTGTCGCTGGCAACTTACACCGCGCGACTTCACAGACAGGCAACGTCAATGTTAACTCTGATATGCAGTCGTGTGGCGTTATCTTTGGCTAGAAACACGGCGACAAAATTATTGGCTAGCTGCAGTAGCCTACTCGTTGTCGCGATCTGGTTCATGCACTGAACAACACAAATAATAGACAGATTACGCTTCACACTTGCTACAGCAAGTGTCAGATGCAATTGGAGATCATAAAATGAAAGCAGTGCTTTTTGCCGATGACCTGATGTTATGGGGAAATTGCGAGAAGGAGGTGCAAGAGCAGTTAGATGCATGGGAGGCAACGGCAGCACAATATGGAATGCATTTCTCTGCAAAGAAAAGTGAAATAATTGTCACAACAAGGAAGACGAATAGGCCAAATGTGGATATAACTTGTGGAGGGGAAAAACTACAAGTGGTAGAGAACTTCAAGTACCTGGGAAGCGTGATTGAAAGTAAGGGGGGAAACGCAATGGAAATAAATGAAAGGTGCAGAAAAGCAGGGCAGTTCTACAAATGCATTAGGGGGCTTATTTGGAGCAAGGAGGTGCCACAGAAATCCAAGGGAATTATATACCGAACCTACTTTGTCCCCATATTGGCATACGGAAGTGAGACATGGGTAATGCACAAAAGAGACAAAAGTAGAATACAGGCTAGCGAAATGAAGTTCCAGAGGAGCAGGTTGGGTGTAACAAGACGAGACAGATTGCGAAATGTGTATGTGAGGGAAAGACTAAAGGAGGAACCAGTACAGGACAGGATAGAAAAATCAAGACTGCAGTGGTATGGACACATGAAGAGAATGGATAAGGGAAGAATTCCAAAGAGGATGTTTGATCTGCAACTGGAGGGGAAGAGGCCCAGAGGAAGACCAAGAGATAGATGGGTGAAGGGAGTGAAGGAATGTGTGACGAGAAGAGGAGAGAACTGGACGAAGGTGGAAGAGGGGGAATGGTGGAAAGACAGAACACGATGGAGAGGCTTGTGTTCCCGACAGACCCAGCCAGTGGCTGGAAACTGTCCAACATGATGATGATGATTACGCTTCACACTTTTAACATATTTCAAGACAACTAAATACAGGAGTGAAATACCAGCAGGTCGTTTACGGCGTTTCTGCGAGTGATTCCTTCTCATCCTCACACTCCCATCCCTAGGGGCAGTAGGCATAGGTTACTCCCACTGTATTTTTATACAAAAGATGTATCATGGATGTGCTACCGGGAAGGTGTCAAATCAAGATATTATGTAGAATGCCTACAACATTTTGGCATGGTGCTTCATTTAACGTAATACTTTTCCTGGAAAATGTATTAAATGTCTCCGTATTTTATAAAACGCGAAATGGACAGAAGCAAAGTATAAAATTACAATGAAATTACACGTTCAACTAAAAATTTAGATATTTAATGAGAGTTGAATAAAAGTATGAAAGTTATCACAATTCTAAGTTCTGAAAATTGCCTTGTCCTGAAGTAGATGTGTTTCAATAATTTTTTTTAACTATTATTAATATGTAATAAAAAATTAAGAAACAGTTTTAAACAGTCATTACAACTGTACAGTGTAATTAGAAATGAATGGGACAAAAAAAGTACTCCTGTAGCTACAGTACGGACATTATTTCAGAAATATACGTACAAAATGAAAAGTTAACTCTCACATTTCCTATGCACATATAGTAGACGTGGGTTTCATTTGTAAGACGGCAGATGTCTATCCGGATCTGCATTTCCTGCCAGACTCATTCCAAAGTAGCCCGATCAATGGAATTAATGGCACCTACCGTCCGCTGCCTTAGCAGCTGTCAAGTCCTGCGGAAACGGGGGTTCTAGGCGCTACAGTCTGGAACCGCGCTACCGCTACACTCGCAGGTTCGAATCCTGTCTCGGGCATGGATGTGTGTGATGTCCTTAGGTTAGTTAGGTTTAAGTAGTTCTAAGTTATAGGGGACTGATGACCTCGGATGTTAAGTACTATAGTGCTCAGAGCCATTTTGAACCTAGGCGTTCCATAAAATGCCAGATTTCATAATTTGGCGGTAACATATATATACCAAATTTGGTTGAAATTGCTCCAGGTGTTCCTGAGTTATGCTTCGGTTCACTCTCCTTTCACCCCACCCAAACCCCTCTAGAAGATAGGTGGTTCTTATTTTGTGAATAAAACCATTTCGATCGTTTAATAAATTTCTTTATTTATTACGCCGTTTCGGCCACTGTCATCAGCAGGTATCAAAAGCTTAGAACTTAATAAAAAAAATCGTGTCAGTAGGAAAATCTATGCCTAAATGGGGTGACAACTAGGTTAGAAGAGTAAGTTGACGCTCTGATTTGGCAAAGGGGTTTTCTACTGACACTGAAATTTTTTCACCTTTTTGACGTTTCTGATACCTGATTATCTAAGTGGCCGAAATGGCGTAATAAATGAAGAAATTTATTAAGCCTTCTAAACGATTTTATTCACAAAATATTCGCTGACTCTTAGAGGAAATTTCTTTCTTTTATTAATTAGAAAGTGGTTCTTACCACCACACTGCTTTTTTCCACGTAGTAAGCAATATGTGTATTAAAAAAAAAAATGGCTCTGAGCACTATGCGACGTAACTTCTGAGGTCATCAGTCGCCTAGAACTTAGAACTAACTAACGTAAAGACATCACACACATCCATGCCCCAGGCAGGATTCGAACCTGCGACCGCAGTGGTCGCTCGGTTCCAGACTGTAGCGCCTAGAACCGCACGGCCACTGCGGCCGGCGATATGTGTATCAAATTGGTTGTAATTGATGAAAAGGTTCAGGAGGCGAAGTGGAACTTAATATAGACACAAAATAAAGAGAAAGTGTGCTCACCTTTCACTACAGGAATGCTTGCTTTTTTTTTTTTTTACTGTTCTACGAGTACTTACAGCACTGTAGGAACATGTCAGCACAGCACACAAATAGTAGCATGTGCGAGGGATTATCTGAACACATCTACTGAAGATACCCAAATGCGTTTTGTTCTGTGAAGGAATCTATGTGGTCAATATATGTGGGTGTGTGTAATGTATTTCTCACTTGCACACCGACGTAAGCTGAAAATACTTGGTGTTGTGTTACCAGCACCTTAGCATTGACAAAACGACCGTAGAGAGGACAGATGTGTGTGTTTCTCGTTCAGCACACTGCGGCGGAAGTTGCCCTGACAACAGCAGCGTCATGTACTAACGACGTCGCCCGTCAGTTGCATACAAAGAGGACGTTTGCTTTCTAGCAAAGAGGCTCTTAACGATGGAAGGCCGCTTGGGTGCTGGAAGGCTTGCAGTAAAATCACGGAGCAAGATTTTGACATGATGGTGAGGAATTTTGGGTGCTCCATCCTCGAGAATTTCCCCAAAAGTTGTCCACTTTTTCTGAGTTTCTGTTGTTACTTTCATTTACAGGAGCATGCGCATTGACAACGGAGGACGTTTTGTTTCCATACTTACCCCTTTCTGATGGAAACTTAAATCTGATGATGTATTCAGTTATGTTCTTCTTGACTAAAAAGTCAGTTCTTAGAATTGTTACGTAGAGCTATTTTTCATTTACCTTATCGTTACTGTACCTTTGTGAATCTACTGGCTACTCATGTAGGTATCTGGCCTCAGGCAAAGCTAATACGAGGCGTATTCCGAAAGTAAATGGTTCAAATGGCTCAGAGCACTATGGGACTCAACTGCTGTGGTCATAAGTCCCCTAGAACTTAGAACTACTTAAACCTAACTAACCTAAGGACAGCACACAACACCCAGCCGTAACAAGGCAGAGAAAATCCCTGACCCCGCCGGGAATCGAACCCGGGCGTGGGAAGCGAGAACGCTACCGCACGACCACGAGATGCGGGCCCGAAAGTAAGGTCCGATCGGTCGCGAAATGAAACCATAGTGAAAATCAAAAGTGTTTTATTTGCAGTAGTTAGGCACACCTTCCAGCAACGTCTCTACATAGTCGCCGCTTCGTCTGAGACATTTGTCATAGCTTTGTACCAGGTTTCCAATACACTCGTCATAGAAGGCAGCCGCCTGCACTTTTCGACGATTCTCTACGATGATCTGCAGCTCGTTGTCTGTGCCAAGACGTTGACTTCATAGCCAGAGGTTCATATCAGCAGAGATGAAAATCAGAGGGAGGAAAGTCTGTGCTGTATGGAGGGCGATCAATCGCTTCCCATCGAAAACGCTGCAGGGGAGTCCCCATTGCCCCTGCAGAGTGCGGCCCATATCGCTCATGAAGTACGTAATGCATGACAGTTATGGTGTGTGGACTGCATCAAATAAGGCGAAATCTCTCACAGGCCCTCAAACTGTTTTCTATGCGTCTTTACGTGCTCACTGAAGACAGACGTGACGCGATCAACGGGTATACAAGAGACTTTACCCAACACACTTACGCAAAATGAAATTATCACTCTGCAGCGGAGTGTGCGCTGATATGAAACTTCCTGGCAGATTAAAACTGTGAGCCGGACCGAGACTCGAACTCGGGACTTTTGCCTTTCGTGGGCAAGTGCTCTACCAGCACGACTCACGCCCCATCCTCACAGCTTTAATTCCGCCAGGTAAAAGTCCCGAGTTCGAGTCTCGGTCCGGCACACAGTTTTAATCTGCCAGGAAGTTTCACACTTATGCAGAGTTTGAAACGTCCCCTTAGAAAAATTATTGAATGACTGTGCTGATAAACCGCTTACGTTATTTGATTTTCAAACAGCTGAGCAAAACTGAACGTACTCTGACATTTCTCTCTTTACATATTCTGATCATCACTAAAGTGACACACAATATTTTTAGCGCAATGCAATCTGACTTTGAATAATCCCTATAAAAGAATGACCCTGACTAACAATAACCTATACCTTTCATGAATCACTTACCTCATAAAAATCCTCATTACTCGAACTACTGCAATACAGCGAGCGCCAATACTGCCAGCTAAGTAAAAGATTCTAACAACTGAAGGCACTAACTACTGATAGGCATTGTTAGCAAATGAAAGATTTTGATGCAGTACAAACAATGTATTTACCTTAATAGTGTTCAATAGTCATAATATATATCTCAGTTCATGGCATCCAGTCTTACAAATTTACTGTCTCTGATGGACACACGTCCAGATCATCCGCTCTCAAAACTCCGCCATCTCTCTCCCCACATCCACCACTGCTGGCGGCTCACCTCCAATTGCGCAACGCTACGCGCTGTTAACAGCCAACTGCCCAACACTACAATAGGGAATGTTCCAACAGTGCCAACCAGCCACAGACTGCACACAGCACAGGCAGTGATTTTCATATAGAGCGCTACGTGGCG